>NC_135239.1:147324622-147924622 GCF_051348905.1 Ranitomeya variabilis | reverse complement strand
AGCAGAATATAGTAAGATGACTTATATGGTCAGCAAAAACCCTATTAAAATATCCACGCTGGATATTCAAGAACCCCCGAACCGACTAACGGCTGGGGGGAGAACACCAGCCCCCTAGAGCTTCCAGCAAGGTCAGAAATCACATTTAGTACAAGCTGGACAAAAATAGGAGCAAGCAAATAACTCAAAAAACAAAGAAGCAGGACTTAGCTTAATTTTGCAAGAGCCAGGACCAGCAGACAGGAGCAACAGAAGGATCTGATTACAACGATGCCAGGCACTGGACTAAGGATCCAGGAAGTTAATATAGCGACACCCCTGGACTAACGACCCAGGTGAGTTCCAAACTGAAGAAAGACAATCCCAGAGTCATACCACTAGTGACCACAAGAGGGAGCCAAAAAGTCAATTCACAACAGATAAGCTTATAAGGCAGTTGAAATAATATCTTAGCTCAACCAGGGAGGCCTGGGTAAAAGTCTCAGGTTTTTGCAGTGCAGCAACAGCTTACATGTCCAGCAAATGCAGATGGAAGTAAACACGAGCAGCAGATGAAGGAGGATTACTGGAAACTGGTGTATGCAGCAGGAACTCAGAGCAGAGTAGCAGGATCACCACACAGGTTCACAGGAGCAGGTATATAGCCAGGGAGTAATCAGAGGTCAGGAGCTGGATGCAAGGCAGAATACTCTAGCACAGACTGAAGGCTGGGGTGGAGTTTTATAGCAGGAAGACACAGTGCACATGAGACCAAAGACGCCATCTTGGAAAAGGGCAGTAATGCACAAAAGGTAAAAAATGTTCAGAGTCCTGACATTACTCCCTCCTTAGAAGCAGCCTCAGGATGATCCTGGACCTGGATTCTCAGGGAATCTCTGATGAAAACGAGAAATCTTCTGTTGGGCATTGATGTTTTCCACAGGTTCCCAAGAGTCTTCCTCAAGGGGATATCCCTGCCATCTTATCAGATATTGGAGCCGATTCCTGTGAATCCTGGAATCAATAATTTCCTCCACCACAAATTGTTCTTGCCCATCAATCACCACAGGCTGCGGAGGTGGCACAACACATCCCTGGAAGGTATTAGGAGATACAGGCTTTAGTAAATATGCATGAAAAACTGGGTGTACCTTCATAGTCCTAGGCAGCTTCAACCGGCAGGCCACGGAGCTCACAATACCGTTGATCTTGAAAGGGCCAATGAATTTCTGTCCAAGTTTTTGTGAAGGAACATTTAACTTCAGATTCTTAGTTGCTAACCACACGGAATCTCCTACCTTGAACATGGGTGCAGGTTTACGGAATCTATCAGCCAATCGCTTATAACGTTCTTGAGCTGTGGTCAGTAGTGTTGAGCATTCCGATACCGCAAGTATCGGGTATCGGCCGATACTTGCGGTATTGGAATTCCAATACCGAGATCCGATACTTACCGCATATCGGATACTGGAATCGGAAGTTCCCAGAATTCAAACAGCACGAATTCAGCCAATGAGGAATGATTCCAAGTGTGGGCACATCCTGTTCAGCATGGTGGGCATGTAACTACTGGCAAGGCTGTGATTGGCTGCTGAAATGATGTCATGTTGCACTATAAAAACGCTGCCGCACTTTCTGGCTCACTCTGCTGTGAATTCAGTTAGGCATAGGACACTGTGTTCTGACTGAGGGCCAGTTGAGATAGCGATTTGCTTCTTTGTGCTTTTCCCAGGCTAATTTAGCAACCGCTGTGTGTTCACCTTGCTTTTGCCTTGCAGCGCTGTTTTCACAGCGATCTGCAAGGTCTCTGTGTGTGTGTGTGTGTGAGTGCAGCCCACTCTCTAGTCTGTGTGCAGCCATAGCCGGTTGTATTCAGCTCAGGGTGGTTCACTGTCTCATACTGTTCTATCCATTCCATTGTCCTTTTTTGCAAATAGTGTAGCCCGCTGCACATTTTTTCAAATACTTCCTATTAGTGGCTTTCCACCCGTATCCAGCTAAATTGTGGAAAAACACTACATAGGATAACGTAGAGGAGGTTTTTTGGGCCTTGCAGCGCCGTTTACGGCTGTCTGCACGGTCTCTGTGTGAGTGCAGCTCGCTCTGTAGTCTGTGTGCAGCCACAGCCGGTTGTATCCAGCTCAGGGTGCGTCACTGCCTCATACCATAAAATACATTGTCCTTTTTTGCAAATAGTGCAGCCCGCTGCACATTTTTTCAAATACTTCCTATTAGTGGCTTTCCACCCGTATCCAGCTAAATTGTGGAAAAACACTACATAGGATAACGTAGAGGGGTTTTTTTGGGCCTTGCAGCGCCGTTTACGGCTGTCTGCACGGTCTCCGTGTGAGTGCAGCTCGCCCTGTAGTCTGTGTGCAGCCACAGCCGGTTGTATCCAGCTCAGGGTGCATCACTGCCTCATACCGTAAAATACATTGTCCTTTTTTGCAAATAGTGCAGCCCGCTGCACATTTTTTCAAATACTTCCTATTAGTGGCTTTCCACCCGTATCCAGCTAAATTGTGGAAAAACACTACATAGGATAATGTAGAGGAGGTTTTTTGGGCCTTGCAGCGCCGTTTACGGCTGTCTGCACAGTCTCCGTGTGAGTGCAGCTCTCCCTGTAGTCTGTGTGCAGCCACAGCCGGTTGTATCCAGCTCAGGGTGCGTCACTGCCTCATACCGTAAAATACATTGTCCTTTTTTGCAAATAGTGCAGCCCGCTGCACATTTTTTCAAATACTTCCTATTAGTGGCTTTCCACCCGTATCCAGCTAAATTGTGGAAAAACACTACATAGGATAACATAGAGGAGGTTTTTTGGGCCTTGCAGCGCCGTTTACGGCTGTCTGCACGGTCTCCATGTGAGTGCAGCTCGCCCTGTAGTCATTTCAGCCCCCAAAAAATAAAAAATAATAAAGTTCACCAAACACACCACTTTACAGTTGTGTAGGCCACATTAGGTCATATTAAAGTCTAGTCCACACTTTAGAAAATTAGTGTTTCTTATACCTGTAGGAGCTGTTCAGGAATAAGCACACTAAGCCGTTAGTACTTTTCTGCTTATCTTTATCAGTCAACCAAGATGAAGAAGGCAGGGAGTAAGGCACGTGGGCGTGGGCGCGGAGCAGGGAGAGGACATGGGGATTCTGTGCCTGCTGCGGGCACCGGTGACTCATCATCACCCAGTTTCAGCAGGGAACAGTCCCTCATGCGCAGCTTTGTCGGAGAGCGCCGTACACCACTGCTGCGTGAAGACCAAATTGAAGCCGTTGTTGGATGGATGGCAGCTAACGCATCGACTTCAATTAGTGCCACATCCTCTCAGGCACAGAGCACTGGAGAGCACCCATCTGTCTCTTCACCACCTGCCAAATTGCCCAGGCAGTCAGAGAGCCCAGGACAGGAGCAGTCTCTACTTCTTTTCTCTGAATCTCTTGGCTTGGAAACAGGGGGCCAGCCAAGCAGCATTGGAGAAATGGAAGAAGAGGCAGTGTGCAGTGATGCCCAACAGCTTTTTCTCTCTGAGTCTGAAGAGGCGGGTGGGCCAGTGCCTCCGGTCACCACACCGCAGTACGCATCTGCTGATGACACTCAGGTGCCACTTTCTGGTGCGTGCTGTGCTGCTGAGACTACCCAGGAGGTGCAGTTGGTGGCAGAGGGTAGTGTAGATGATGAGGTCCTTGACCCATCGTGGCGTGAGGGACAGGAAGGTGGTGGGAGCAGCTCTGAGGAAGAGATTCCCCGAACGGGCCAAAGAGGGAGGGGGAAGACTGCGGAGCCTGTAGCCTCCACTTCGGCACCCGTTAGGAGCATGCCTCTTCCAACAGCCAAAAAGGGCGCTCTCAAGACTTGCAGTGCCTGGGCCTTTTTTGACACAGTTGCAGATGACATTTGCTTTGTCAAATGCAAGGTGTGTCATCAGAAAATCAAAAGAGGGAGAAATGTCAGCAGCCTCAATACCTCAAATATGTGGAAACATGTTCGGACCAGGCACGCGGCGGAGTTACAAAAACACACCGAAGAGCTAGGCCAACCAACAGCGGCAGCTACCACCTCTTCAGCTCGTGTTGCCACTTCCTCCAGCTCACACACAGCTGGTTCGGCTTCCTCCCAGGATCGCCATGGAAGAACCTCTGGCACTGTTGTCCAGAGACCCACTGAAATTCCACCCGCAGCACCACGTTCCCAGTCATCCTCACACTCCCAGCCCAGTCTACAGCCATCGGTAGTACAGGCATGGGAGAAAAGACGGCCATTCTCGTCAAACCACCCATGAGCACAGGCTCTGACTGCAGGCATTGCCAAACTTCTGTCACTGGAAATGCTGTCATTCAGGCTGGTGGAGACTGACAGCTTCCGTGACTTGATGTCATTGGCAGTCCCACAGTACAATGTGCCCAGCCGCTTTTATTTCAGCAGGCAAGCCATCCCTGCCCTGCACAAGCATGTGGAGGGACACATAAAACACGCGCTACTGAACGCCATCAGTAGCAAGGTCCACCTCACCACCGACGTGTGGACCAGTCACCATGGACAGGGGTGATACTTTCCCTCACTGCCCATCGGGTTAATGTTGTTGAGCCAGGTACAGATCATGTGAGAGGCGCAGGACGTGTCCTGCCCACTCCAAGGATTGCAGGAATCCAGTCTGTACGCATTGACTCCTCCTCATACACAAGTTCCTCAGAAACCTCGCTGCAGGAGCCGTCACAGTCCACCTCCACATGGACCCGTGAACGTTTACCTGTTACGACTGACATGAGCACAGCCATGGCCAAACGTCAACAGGCCGTCTTGAAATTAATTTCTTTGGGGAATCGAAGCCACACAGCGCAGGAGCTCTGGAATGCCATCAAGCAGGAGAGCGATGTGTGGTTTGTGCCAGCGAATCTCCAGCCAGGCATGGTAGTGTGTGACAATGGCCGAAATCTGGTGGCAGCTCTGGGCCTCGGCAACCTCACTCACATCCCATGTCTGGCACATGTGCTCAACTTGGTCGTGCAGAGTTTTTTGAGGGACTATCCGGATCTTGATGCACTGCTGCACAAGGTCCGCCTAGAGTGTGCTCACTTGCGGCGTTCCAGCACGGCAAGATCGCGCATTGCAGCTCTGCAGCGCCGATTCCGCCTTCCGGAACATCGCATCATATGTGACCTACCTACCAGGTGGAATTCCACGTTACATATGTTGGAGCGGTTGTGTGAGCAGCAGCAAGCAGTAATGGAGTACCAGCTGCATCAGGCGCAAAGAAGTCGCACTCCGCGCCGTTCAGACTTCACAACCACAGAGTGGGCCACTATGAAGGACGTCTGCCAGGTTTTGCGTCCCTTCGATTATTCCACACGGATGGCGAGTGCAGATGATGCACTAGTCAGCATGACTGTCCCCCTTATCTGCCTGCTTCAGCAAACACTGCAAGCGCTAAGGGATGATGTTGTGGAAGAGGTGGAGGATGAGGACTCATCATTTCCATCAGCTTCTGGACAGTCAGCGCCACATGGTTCCTCACAAATGCGTAGGCAGGGGACACTTTGTGAGGAGGATGAGGAGGAGTCTATGGAGGAGGAAGACATCCGTCCAGAGGAGGGAGTTACACAATTGTCCAGTAGTCAGTGTGTACAGCGAGGGTGGGGTGATGAAGAGCGGGCAGAGCTCACGCCTCAAGCAGGGGACAGCGTTTCTTGGCCAGTTGGCAGTCTGCAGCACATGGTTGATTACATGCTGCAGTGCCTGAGAAACGACCAGCGCATCGCCCCCACATTCTCAACATGGCTGATTATTGGGTGTACACCCTCCTCGATCCTCGCTACCGGGACAACGTACAAATCCTCATCACACCGTTGAACCGGGATCGTAAAATGCGGGAGTACCAAGACACACTGGTGAATTCCATCATCTTCTTCAGTCCAACTGAGAGAAGTGCTGCTAGTGCTTTACAAAGCAGCTCAGTGCGTCCTGGCAGTGGAGGAGGCTCTGCACAAAGAGGGAGCAGAAGCAGTGCCTCTGCCCAAGGCAAGACCAGTATGGCCCAACTGTGGAACAGTTTTTTGTCTACACCATCACAGGCGGCTCCAGTCAGCAGGAGGCAACGGTTCCATCAGATGGTGACAGACTACATGTCTTGCCCTCTTACTGTACTCCCAGACGGCTCTTCCCCTTTCAAGTTTTGGGTCTCTAAGCTGGATACATGGTCAGAGCTAAGCCAGTATGCATTGGAGGTGCTGGCTTGCCCTGCGGCTAGTGTATTATCGGAACGCGTCTTTAGTGCTGCAGGTGGTGTACTAACAGACCGTCGCATGTGACTATCCTCCGATAACGTTGACCGGCTTAGTTTCCTGAAAATGAACCAGGCCTGGATCTCGCAGGAATTTCAACTCCTCTTCCTGATTAAATAATTGGGTGACTGTCTTGTTATGATCCCAGTGGCTGGGGATCACAGGAAATACTAGCTAAGTAACTAAACATAGACACGAGCTCTAGGGAGGTGGTAACTGGACTGACCGCAAAACCTGATCCTATCCAAACACACTAAAGGTAGCCGGTGAACGTGCCTAAAATCCTGGACGTCTCGACACAGCTTGAGAAACTGACTACCCCTAAAGAGAAAGCAAGACCTCACTTGCCTCAAGAGAAATAACCCCAAAGATATAGGAAGCCCCCGACAAATAATAACGGTGAGGTAAGGAGAAAAGACACACGTAGGAATGAAAACAGATTCAGCAAATGAGGCCCGCTAATACTAGATAGCAGAAGACAGATAGCGAACTGTGCGGTCAGTAAAAAACCCTACCAAAATATCCACGCTGAGAATTCAAGAACCCCCACACCAACTAACGGTGTGGGGGGAGAAACTCAGCCCCCCAGAGCTACCAGCAAGCTGGGAAATCACATATTAGCAAGCTGGACAAGAAACATATAGAACACTGATGATCAAAAAATGAACAAAACGGAAACTTAGCTTCTCTTGAAGAGACTGGGAGCAAGGTAGTCAGAAGGAATCAGAATAGCACTGAATACATTGACAGCAGGCATAGACTGAGAGTCCAAGTGAGCTTAAATAGAAAACCAGCCCACAGATAACGAGACAGCTGATGCCAGTCACAAACCTGCAGAAAGACAGCACTCACACAGTACCACTTGTGACCACAAGAGGGAGCCCAGAAATAGAGTTCACAACACTGTCTACAGTATCCCGGTCTCCTGTTGTGTTCATCTTTCTACCACCTGAACTGTAATTCCTGGGCTCCAACACCGCCAGTTGAGTCTCAGAAGTGCCGTCTGCACAGTCAAAACATACGACCCAGTGTTATTGGGTGTCAGTAACGTCAGCTGATCCCCAGCTGTGTAGCCGGCAATGTGTCCTGCAACCGCCACGCTGACACAACAACTGAAATTTCAGGGAACCTGTCCCCCCCAGGCGTTTGTTACTGAAAGAGCCACCTTGTGCAGCAGTAATGCTGCACAAGAAAAAGGTAGCTATTTTTGTTTAGCTCCTTGCACACGCAGAACTTAACACTTATAAAATGTGTCCACTGATACCGTAAAACTGTCCCGGAGGTGGGACTTTCCTTCGTAATGTAAGGCAGCACAGCCGTCATTCCTACCCCCTTGGCGCCGTGCGCCGACTCCTCAGCGTTGTTTGATTCTGTCCTGGAGCCTGCGCTGTTATGTTATCCCTTGGCCAGGCACACTTAGCGCTGCCCGTCTTCTGACATCATTTGGTGTCAGGCTGACTGCGCCTGTGCGGCCGCGCTGGCCGAGATCCCGCCTCGCAGTGTCTTCTGATTTAATCACACTGCGGGCCTGGGATCCATGGGCATGTGCAGTGCATATCTTCACCTCCGCCTCTCACTCATCTCCCTCCGCCTTCTTCAGACTGTGCGCCGTCAGCTGATCCCTAATAGCATGCCACGGCCGTGACGCCGCACAGTCTGAAGAAGCCGGAGGGAGGGGAGTGAGAGGCGAGGATATGCACTGTGCATGCACATGGATCCCAGGCCCGCAGTGGGATTACATTAGACGACGCTGCGAGGCGGGATCTCGGGCAGCGCTGCCGCACTGGCACATCCAGCCTGACACCAAATGATGTCAGAAGACGGGCAGCGCTAAGTGCGCCTGGCCAAGGGATAACATAACAGAATCCGGGACAGAATCAAACAATGCTGAGGAGGCGGCGCACGGCACCAACGGGGTAGGAATGACGGCTGTGCTGCGTCACATTACGAAGGAAAGTCCCACCTCCGGGACGGTCTCATGGTATCAGGGGACACAGTTTATAAGTGTTAAGTTCTGTTATAAGTGTTTAGTTCTGTGTTTGCAAGGAGCATAATGAAAAGAGCCACCTTTTCCTTTTGCATCCTTTGTGCTGCACAAGCTGGCTCTTTTAGCTACAAACGCCTTGGGGGGGTTAAAGGTTCCCTTTCGACTTGCTCCAATCAGGCTTCGGCCTACACTGTGTTCCTCTGCTCCTCCTGCTGTCCCTGGGCTCTAACACCGCTAGTTGGTGCCTGGAAGTGCTGTCTGCACAGTCAACAGTCGCTCCTCTGTTATTGGTGTTCAGTAACGTCAGCTGTTCCCCATGTGTGTGTGTGGCAATACCTCCAATCTGCTCCTCCTGCTGTCCCTGGGCTCTAACACTGCTAGTTGGTGCCTGGAAGTGCTGTCCGCACAGTCAACAGTCGCTCCTCTGTTATTGGGGTTCAGTAACTTCAGCTGTTCCCCAACTGTGTGCGCGGCAATACCTCCAATCTGCTCCTCCTGCTGTCCCTGGGCTTTAACACCGCTAGTTGGTGCCTGGAAGTGCTGTCCGCACAGTCAACAGTCGCTCCTCTGTTATTGGGGTTCAGTAACATCAGCTGTTTCCCAGCTGTGTGTGCGGCAATACCTCCAATCTGCTCCTCCTGCTGTCCCTGGGCTCTAACACCGCTAGCTGGTGCCTGGAAGTGCTGTCCGCACAGTCAACAGTCGCTCCTCTGTTATTGGGGTTCAGTAATGTCAGCTGTTCCCCAGCTGTGTGTGCGGCAATACCTCCAATCTGCTCCTCCTGCTGTCCCTGGGCTCTAACACTGCTAGTTGGTGCCTGGAATTGCTGTCCGCACAGTCAACAGTCGCTCCTCTGTTATTGGGGTTCAGTAACGTCAGCTGTTCCCCAGCTGTGTGTGCGGCAAAACCTCCAATCTGCTCCTCCTGCTGTCCCTGGGCTCTAACACCGCTAGTTGGTGCCTGGAAGTGCTGTCCGCACAGTCAACAGTCGCTCCTCTGTTATTGGGGTTCAGTAACGTCAGCTGTTCCCCAGCTGTGTGTGCGGCAATACCTCCAATCTGCTCCTCCTGCTGTCCCTGGGCTCTAACACCGCTAGTTGGTGCCTGGAAGTGCTGTCCGCACAGTCAACAGTCGCTCCTCTGTTATTGGGGTTCAGTAATGTCAGCTGTTCCCCAGCTGTGTGTGCGGCAATACCTCCAATCTGCTCCTCCTGCTGTCCCTGGGCTCTAACACCGCTAGTTGGTTCCTGGAAGTGCTGTCCGCACAGTCAACAGTCGCTCCTCTGTTATTGGGGTTCAGTAACGTCAGCTGCTCCCCTGCTGTGTATCCGGCAACGTGTCATGCGACCGCCACGCTGGCACACTAACAGACATTTACATGCCTCCAGTGCAGGCTTCGGCCTACACTCTGCTCCTCCTGCTGTCCCTGGGCTCCAACACTGCTGGTTGCTGCCCGGAAGTGCTGTTTGCACAGAGCCAAACACCTCGCCAATGTGTTAGTGGGGTTCAGTAACGCCTGCTGCTCCCCTGCTGTGTATCCGAGAAAGTGTCATGCGACCGCCATGCTGGCACAACTGAAATTTAAGGGAACCTTCCCCCCCAGGCGTTTGTTACCTTAAGAGCCACCTTGTGCAGCAGTAATGCTGCACAAGGAAAAGGTGCCTATTTTATTTGTGCTCCTTGCACACGCTGAACCTAACACTTATGAAATGTGTCTCCTCACACCGTTTAACCGTCCCGGAGGTGGGACTTTCCTTTGTAATGTGACGCAGCACAGCCGTCATTCCTACCCCCATGGCGCCGTGCGCCGCCTCCTCAGCATTGTTTAATTCTGTCCCGGAGCCTGCGCTGTTAAGTTATCCGTTGGCCAGGCACACTTAGCGCTGCCCGTCTTCTGACATCATTTGGTGTCAGGCTGGCTGCGACTGAGCGGCCGCGCTGGCCGAGATCCCGCCTCGCAGTGTCTTCTGATTTAATCACACTGCGGGCCTGGGATCCATGGGCATGCGCAGTGCATATCTTCACCTCCGCCTCTCACTCATCTCCCTCTGCCTTCATCAGACTGTGCGCCATCAGCTGATCCCTAATAGCATGCCACGGCCGTGACGCCGCACAGTCTGAAGAGGCCGGAAAGAGGGAAGTGAGAGGCAAAGATATGCACTGCGCATGCCCATGGATCCCAGATCCGCAGTGGGATTACATTACATGACACTGCGAGGTGGTATCTCGGGCAGCGCTTCTGCACAGGCGCAGCCAGCCTGACACCTAAATGATGTCAGAAGACGGGCAGCGCTAAGTGCACACGGCCAAGGGATAACATAACAGATGAGGCTCCGGGACAGAATCAAGCAACGCTGAGGAGGCGGCGCATGGCGCCAAGGGAGTAGGAATGACGGCTGTGCTGCATCACATTACAAAGGAAAGTCCCACCTCCGGGACGGTTTAACGGTGTGAGGGGACACATTTCATAAGTGTCTAGTTCAGCCTTAGAAAGGAGCATAAATAAAAGAACCACCTTTTCCTTTTGCAGCATTAGTGCTGTACAAGATGGCTCTTTCAGCAACAAACGCCTGGGGTGGGGGTTAAAGGTTCACTTTCAACTTGCTCCAGTGCAGGCTTCGGCCTACACTCTGCTCCTCCTGCAGACCCTGGGCTCTAACACTACCAGTTGGTGCTCAGAAGTGCTGGCTGCACAGAGAAAACACTCGCCACTGTGTCAGTGGGGTTCAGCAACGCCAGCTGTTCCCCTGCTGTGTAGCCGGCAACATGTCCTGCAAACGCCACGCAGACACAAAGCTGCCTCCAGGGCAGGCTTTGGCCTACACTCTGCTCCTCTGCTCCTCCTGCTGACCCTGGGCTCCAACACCGCCAGTTGGTGCTCGGAAGTGCTGGCTGTAAAGAGAAAAACACCCGTCAATGTGTCAGTGAGGTTCAGTAACGCCAGCTGTTCCCCTGCTGTGTAGCTGGCAACGTGTCCTGCAAACGCCACGCAGACACAACAACTGAAATTGAAGGGAACCTGTCCCCCCCAGGCGTTTGTATGTATAACAGCCACCTTGTACAGCAGTAATGCTGCATTTGTACAAGGTGGCTCATTCAGTTATTGTCCTTGCACACGTCGAACTCAACACGTATTAAATGAGTCCCCTGAGACCATTAAACCGTCCCGGAGGTGTGACTTTCCTTTGTAATGACACGCTGCAACCCCCTTGGTAGCGCTGCCCGTCTTCTGACATCATTGGTTGGCTGGCTGCGCCTCTGCGGCCTCCCTGGCCGACACAACGCCCCTCGGTGTCTTATTTATTTTGACTGCGAGGGTGTGATTGATGGGCATGAGCAGTGCATATCTTCGCCTGTCACTCATCTCCTTCCGCCTTCTTCAGACTGTACGGCTTCATGGCCGTGGCATGCGATAAGGGATCAGCTGACGCCACACAGTCTGAAGCAGGTGTAAGGACACGAGTGAGAGGCAAACATATTGACTGTGCAAGGCCATGAATCCCAGCCCCGCAGTGTGAATTAATGAAAAGACACTGCGGGGCTGGGATTCATGGGCATCGAGAACCGCACCGGCTGACATTAAATGATGTCAGAAGACGGGCAGCACTAACAGTGCAGGGCCAAGGGATAACACAACAGCGCAGACTCCTGTACAGCAAAATGCGACGCTCAGGAGGCCGTGCCCAGCACCAAGGTGGTATTTTTGACAGCTGTGCTGCGTCTCATTATGAAGGGAACTCCCGCCTCCAAGACAGTTTGACTGTATAAGGGGCTAAATGTTATACGTGTTTCATTCAGCGTGTTCAAGGAACAAAATTAAAAAAGCAACATTTGACTTGTGCAGCACTACTGCTGCCCAAGGTGTGGCTCTTCTAGTTTGTAACACCTGAGGGGGGTTAAAGGTTACCTTTAAAATTGGTTCAATTAAGCTTCGGCCTACACTCGGCTCCTCCTGCAGACCCTGGGCTCTAACACCGCCAGTTGGTGCCCGGAAGTGCTAGCTGCACAGAGAAAAACACCCGCCAATGTGTCAGTGGGGTTCAGCAACGCCAGCTGTTCCCCTGCTGTGTAGCCGGCAACGTGTCCTGCAAACGCCACGCAGACACAAAGCTGCCACCAGTGCAGGCTTCGGCCTACACTCTGCTCCCTCTGCTCCTCCTGCTGACCCTGGGCTCTAACACCGCCAGTTGGTGCCCGGAAGTGCTAGCTGCACAGAGAAAAACACCCGTCAATGTGTCAGTGGGGTTCAGCAACGCCAGCTGTTCCCCTGCTGTGTAGCCGGCATCGTGTCCTGCAAACGCCATGCAGACACAACAGACCTCCAAATGCCTCCAGTGCAGTTTTCGGCCTACACTATGCTCCCCCTGCTGACCCTTTGCTCCAACACCACTAGTTGGGGCTCTAGGAAGACAAGTTTGAATAGGTCCCCATCCTGGTTCCAGTACCGTCAGCTGGTTCCGGGTAGAGCCTTTGGCTTAGGTGCCTCCTTCTGGGTATCCGAGTTCCACCAACGTCAGGTGGTCCTTGGTAGTGCTTTCAGGCATGGGTACCTCCTGCTTAGTAACCGGGTTCCAGTAACGTCAGCTGGTCCTCGGTAGTTCCATTGGCTCTTGGAACTTCGGCTACCCATCTGGGTTCCAGTACCGTCAGCTGGTTCTCGGCAGTGTCTTTTGCTCTTGTACCTTCTGCTCCCCATCCTGGTTCCAGTACCGTCAGCTGTTTCCGGGCAGAGCCTTTGGCTTAGGTGCCTCCTTCTGGGTATCCGAGTTCCACCAACGTCAGGTGGTCCTTGGTAGTGCTTTCAGGCACGGGTACCTCCTGCTTAGTAACCAGGATCCAGTAACGTCAGCTGGTCCTCGGTAGTTCCATTGGCTCTTGGACCTTCGGGTAGCCATCCGAGTTCCAGTTCCATCAGCTGTTTCTCTGCATTTTCTCAGCCTTCTTGTACCTTCTGCTACATTTCCAAGTTCAAGACCCTAAAGACGATGACCTGAAAGACCACCCCTAAGATGACGACGACACCAGAGACGACAACCACTGAGATGACGACGACCCTGGAGACGATGACCCTGAAGACCACCCCGATGACGACGACCCCGGAGACGACGGCCCTGGAGACGATGACGACATGGGAGACCGAGAAGCAGAAGAACAAGAGGCTGCAGAACAAAGAGCAGAAGAACATTAAGCATAACACTAAATATCAGAGCAAAAGATATTATCTAAATTATAAGCAGAAGAAGACTAAGCAGTGTATGGGGGTGAGTCCGTTCCTCCTCGTGGTGCCCCTGGATAAAGCCTGATGCTGCAGGCCAAACTGAACGCGGACAAATGTAACTCTTTTGTGACAGGCAGAACGGAAGGTGTAATCTTCTAACTTTTATAGATAACAACTATGGGAATGCCTGTCACAAATAAGAATCTGATGAAGAAGTTGAATATGAAGAAGAATAATAGTTAAATAAAAAGAATATGAACAATGTAACAAAAAAAAAGTAATAGGTAGAAGATGAAGAAGAAGATGAATAAGGTGAAGAAGAAGTTGATGTCAAAGATGCTGATGATGATGAAGAACAAAGTGTGGGAGAAGTAAAAAAGAGGGTGAAGGGCGTGGAAGTAGTGAAACATCAATATCTGACAAAATTAAAAAAATCTTAACATAGTCAATATCTTTGTAACTCCGAACGTCTTAAAAAAAAATTTAAATTCCTGCTATTCTATTTGATTGGGCTAAACCTCTATGCATTTAATGTCTCCGCCACCTCCCCCAATACATCCTACATTATTCTTAGTTGTTTTCCTTCATGTAGAATTAACCTACAAGGAAAGAAAGGGTTTATTTTAATTCCGATATTTTGGTCCCATTGACTTGCATTGGTATCGGGTATCGGTATCGGCGAGATCCGATATTTTGCCGGTATCGGCCGATACTTTCCGATACCGATACTTTCCGATATCGGAAGGTATCGCTCAACACTAGTGGTCAGGAATTCCTTCAGAACCTCCAGATTTTGTCTCAGCCTTTCCTCCACTGCCGGAACCGGAGAATTAATTGGAGACCTAGGTAAAATACATGGATGATAACCCAGATTGGCAAAGAAAGGTGTAAATTTAGTGGAGGCGCTCTGAGAATTATTATATGAAAATTCGGCTAATGGCAGCAACTCCAACCAATCATCCTGGAGATGGCTGACATAGCATCTTAGATATTGTTCCAGCGTCTGGTTGGTATGCTCAGTCTGACCATTTGTCTGGGGATGGTAAGCGGAAGAGAGACAGACATTAATATTGAGTGCAGAGCAAAACCCCTTCCAGAATCTTGAAGTGAACTGTACTCCACGGTCAGAGATGATCTCATCCGGAACCCCATGCAACTGAAAGACATTCTGTATAACCAAGTTCACTGTATCTTTGGCTGAGGGGAGGCCTTTGCACAGAAAAAAAAAGAGCAGCTTTTGTCAGGCGATCAACTACCACCATGATTGTATTCATGCCCCCCGATGTAGGCAGCTCCACAATAAAGTCCATTGATATAGAACCCCAAGGGCGGGACGGAACAGGTAATGGTTGTAGAAGACCCGTAGGTGCCACATGAGGAGTCTTGCAATGGGCACATACCTCGCAAGAGAGAACATAGTCCTTGGTATCCTTCAGACAATTTGGCCACCAGAAGAATCGTCTCAGGAACTCTTGTGTCTTCTGTACCCCCCTGTGACCAGCCAACTTGGAGTCATGTACCAAATTGAGGATCTGCAGACGGACAACCTCAGGGACATAGATACATCGATCTCTGAACCACATGCCACCCTTAAAGACAAGATTAATATCCACAGGTGGGTTGGCCAGAAATACATCACCGTCATAGGCCTCCATGCACTCCTTCCACAAGTCCTGATCGTGGATAACTCCTATGAAATTGGCATCAGATAGAATGGTCTTGGACGGGGCTCCAGGTACGGAATCCGCAGCATGGATTCAGGATAAAGCATCAGCCTTCCCATTACGAGAACCTGGACAGTAAGAGATAACAAAGTTAAATTGATTTAAAAATAAGTTCCAATGAGCCTGACAAGGAGAAAGACATCTAGCGGATCTAAGGAACTCTAAATTGTGATGGTCAGTTAGCACTATGATCTGTTGTGCAGCTCCTTGCATATGATGCCTCCATTCTTTGAAAGCCGCAATAATAGCCAGCAATTCCTTGTCTCCCACGTCGTAATTCTTCTCTGCTTAGGTTAGTCTACAGGAAAAGAAAGCACAAGGATGTAGCAGACCCTTCTCTCCAGTTCTTTGGGAGAGAATAGCCCCCAAAGCATTATCAGAAGCGTCCACCTCCACGATGAATGAAAGTGTTGGATCCGGGTGTACCAACAGCGGTGCTGATGTGAAACAGATCTTAAGCCGATCAAAAGCTTCTTGAGCCTGTGTTGACCACTTAAAGGGCTTTTCCTTCTTTGTCAAGGAAGTAATGGGACGGACAATATCAGAAAAAATTTGAAAGAAGCGTCTGTAGAAATTTGCAAAACCAATAAAACGTTGGACCTCCTTAACGTTCTTGGGTACCGGCCAGTCAAGGATAGCCTGAATCTTACCAGATTCCATGTTCAGCCGCTGAGGAGAGATGATATAACCTAAGAACTGTATCTCAGAACGATGGAACTCGCATTTCTGCGGCTTAATATACAGATGGTTCTCTTTCAGACGTCTTAAAACAGCTTTGACATGTTCTTCATGTTCCTGTAGAGAGTCAGAAAAGATTAGAATATCGTCCAAATAGATCACCACAAACTGGTCCAACAAATCTCTGAAAATGTCAGTAGCAAGGTGTTGAAACATTGCAGGGGAATTACAAAGCCCGAAGGGCATCACGAGATATTCAAAGTGTCCATACCGGCATTGGAATGCTGTCTTCCACTCATCCCTGTTGTGAATTCTGCTCTTGGGCTCCCTCCAGTGGTTGTTAGTGGTAGTGCAGTGGTCTCTGGATTATAGATGGATGGATATCCTTTGGGGCTCTGCTCTGAGGCAAGATAGGATTTCCCATTTCCATCTTTAGGGGTATTTAGTCCTCCGGCTGTGTCGAGGTGTCTAGGCCTGGTTAGGTGCATCCCACGGCTACTTCTAGTTGCGGTGTCAGTATTAGGATTGCGGTCAGTACAGGTACCACCTACTCCAGAGATAGTCTCATGTGGCTCCAGGGTCACCGGATCATAACAGTGCAACTGGCCAACATTGAGTTAAATGCATCTCAGAAGAAGGGAAGAAAAGTCCTGAGCCATTTTTTTGTCTGCAGTCTGTTTTGTCTTTCCTTCCCTCTTTTCCTCTGGGTGACTGAGGAGCTGTGTGCTAGCATGGATGTTCAGGGATCAGCTTCTCGTGTAGACCAACTAGCTGCTAGGGTACAGGGTATTTCCGATTATATTGTTCAGACTCCGGTTTTAGAGCCTAAGGTTCCTACTCCTGAGTTATTTTTTGTGGACAGGTCTAAATTTTTGAGTTTTAAAAATAACTGTAAACTGTTTTTTGCTCTGAAACCTCGTTCTTCTGGTGATCCCATTCAGCAGGTTAAAATAGTCATCTCCCTGCTGCATGGCGATCCTCAGGATTGGGCATTTTCCCTGGAATCTGGGAATCCTGCCTTGCTTAATGTAGAAGCCTTCTTTCAGGCTCTAGGGTTATTATATGATGAACAAAATTCTGTGGATCATGCTGAGAAGACCTTGTTGACCCTGTGTCAGGGTCAAGAAGCGGCAGAATTGTGTTGTCAGAAATTTAGAAAATGGTCTGTGCTGACTAAATGGAATGAGGATGCTTTGGCGGCAATTTTCAGAAAGGGTCTTTCTGAATCTGTTAAAGATGTTATGGTGGGGTTTCCCACGCCTATTGGTTTGAGCGATTCTATGTCTCTGGCCATTCAGATTGATCGGCGCCTGCGTGAGCGCGGAGAGATGTGCATGCTGTGGCGTTGTCCTCAGAGCAGATACCTGAGCCTATGCAGTGCGATAGGATTCTGTCTGGAGCTGAACGACGGGGATTCAGACATCAGAATGGGTTGTGTTTTTACTGTGGCGATGCTTCTCATGTCATTTCGGTCTGCCCTAAGCGTATTAAGAGAATCGCTAGTTCAGTTACCATTGGTACCGTACAACCTAAATTTCTGTTATCTGTGACATTGATCTGCTCATTGTCATCATTTTCTGTCATGGCGTTTGTAGATTCTGGCGCCGCTTTGAATTTAATGGACTTTGAATTCGCTAGACGTTGTGGTTTCCCCTTGCAGTCTTTGGAGAACCCTATTCCTTTAAGGGGCATTGATGCTACACCTTTGGCTAAAAATAAACCCCAGTTTTGGACACAGGTGACCATGTGCATGGTGCCAGCCCATCGGGAGGATTGTCGCTTTTTGGTGTTGCATAATTTGCATGATGCTATTGTGCTGGGTTTTCCATGGTTGCAGGTACATAATGCGGTGTTGGATTGGAAATCTATGTCTGTGACTAGTTGGGGTTGTCAGGGAGTTCATGGTGACGTTCCTTTGATGTCAATCTCCTCTCCCCCCCCTTCTGAAGTTCCACAGTTCTTGTCTGATTTTCAGGATGTGTTCAATGAGCCCAAGTCCAGTTCCCTTCCACCGCATTGGGACTGTGATTGTGCTATTGACTTGATTCCAGGTTGTAAGTTTCCTAAGGGCCGACTTTTCAACATGTCGGTGCCTGAACATACCGCTATGCGGAGTTATATTAAGGAGTTTTTGGAGAAAGGGCAAATTCGGCCATCGTCTTCACCATTGGGAGCGGGATTTTTTTTTTGTTGCCAAGAAGGATGGCTCCTTGAGACCTTGTATTGATTATCGCCTTTTGAATAAGATCACGGTCAAATTTCAATACCCTTTGCCTTTGCTTTCTGATTTGTTTGCTAGGATTAAGGGGGCTAGTTGGTTTACTAAGATTGACCTTCGAGGAGCATATAATCTTATTCGTATTAAGCAGGGTGACGAATGGAAAACTGCGTTTAATACGCCCGAGGGTCATTTTGAATACCTTGTGATGCCCTTCGGGCTCTCTAATGCTCCATCTGTTTTTCAGTCCTTCATGCATGATATCTTCTGGAATTATCTTGATAAATTTATGATTGTATATTTGGATGACATTTTGATTTTTTCCGATGATTGGGAGTCTCATGTGAAACAGGTCAGGATGGTTTTTCAGATCCTTCGTGATAATGCTTTGTTTGTGAAGGGGTCTAAGTGTCTTTTTGGAGTGCAGAAGGTTTCTTTTTTGGGCTTTATTTTTTCTCCCTCATCTATAGAGATGGATCCGGTTAAGGTTCAGGTCATTCATGATTGGATTCAGCCCACGTCCGTGAAGAGTCTTCAGAAATTTTTGGGCTTTGCTAATTTTTATCGCCGTTTCATTGCTAACTTCTCCAGTGTGGTTAAACCCCTGACCGATTTGATGAAAAAGGGCGCTGATGTGACGAATTGGTCCTCTGCGGCTGTCTCTGCCTTTCAGGAGCTTAAACGCTGATTTACTTCTGCTCCGGTGTTGTGTCAGCCAGATGTTTCTCTTCCATTTCAGGTTGAGGTTGACGCTTCTGAGATTGGGGCAGGGGCCATTTTGTCTCAGAGGAATTCTGATGGTTCCTTGATGAAATCATGTGCCTTCTTTTCCCAAAAGTTTTCGCCTGCTGAACGTAATTATGATGTCGGCAATCGGGAATTGTTGGCTATGAAGTGGGCGTTCGAGGAATGGCGACATTGGCTTGAGGGAGCTAAGCATCGCATTGTGGTTTTGACCGATCATAAAAATCTGATTTACCTCGAGTCTGCCAAGCGACTGAATCCTAGACAGGCTCGATGGTCTTTGTTTTTCTCCCGTTTTGATTTCGTGGTCTCGTATCTTCCGGGTTCTAAGAATATTAAAGCTGATGCCCTCTCTAGGAGCTTTTTGCCTGATTCTCCGGAGGTCCTTGAACCGGTCGGCATTCTAAAGGAAGGGGTGGTTCTTTCTGCCATCTCCCCTGATCTACGACGGGTCCTTCAGGAATTTCAGGCTGACAAACCTGACCGCTGTCCAGTGGGGAAACTGTTCGTTCCTGAAAAATGGACAAGTAGGGTGATTTCGGAGGTTCATTGTTCCGTGTTGGCTGGTCATCCTGGTATTTTTGGTACCAGAGATTTGGTTGGTAGGTCTTTTTGGTGGCCTTCTTTGTCACGGGATGTGCGTTCTTTTGTGCAGTCCTGTGGGACTTGTGCGCGGGCTAAGCCTTGTTGTTCCCGCGCTAGTGGGTTGCTTTTGCCTTTGCCGGTCCCTGAGAGGCCTTGGACGCATATTTCTATGGATTTTATTTCAGACCTTCCGGTTTCCCAGAGGATGTCAGTTATCTGGGTGGTTTGTGACCGGTTTTCTAAGATGGTTCATTTGGTGCCTTTGCCTAAGTTGCCTTCCTCTTCTGATTTGGTTCCTTTGTTTTTTCAGCATGTGGTTCGTTTGCATGGTATTCGGGAGAATATTGTGTCCGACAGAGGCTCCCAGTTTGTTTCTAGGTTTTGGCGAGCATTTTGTGCTAGGCTGGGCATTGATTTGTCTTTTTCTTCCGCATTTCATCCTCAGACAAATGGCCAAACCGAGCGAACCAACCAGACTTTGGAAACTTATTTGAGATGCTTCGTGTCTGCTGATCAGGATGATTGGGTGGCTTTCTTGCCATTGGCCGAGTTTGCCCTTAATAATCGGGCTAGTTCGGCCACCTTGGTTTCGCCTTTTTTTGTAATTTTTGTTTTCATCCTCGTTTTTCTTCAGGGCAGGTTGAGCCTTCTGATTGTCCTGGAGTGGATTCTGTGGTGGACAGGTTGCAGCAAATTTGGGCTTATGTGGTGGACAATTTGGTGTTGTCTCAGGAGGAGGCGCAACGTTTTGCTAATCGTCGTCGGTGTGTTGGTTCCCGGCTTCAGGTTGGGGATTTGGTCTGGTTGTCTTCTCGTCATGTTCCTATGAAGGTTTCTTCCCCTAAGTTTAAGCCTCGGTTTATTGGTCCTTATAGGATTTCTGAGATTATCAATCCGGTGTCTTTTCGTTTGGCCCTTCCGACATCTTTTGCTATCCATAATGTTTTTCATAGATATTTATTGCGGAAATATGTGGTGCCCATTCTTCCCTCGGTTGATCCTCCGGCTCCTGTGTTGGTTGATGGGGAGTTGGAGTATGTGGTTGAGAAGATTTTGGATTCTCGTTTTTCGAGATGGAAGCTTCAGTACCTTGTCAAATGGAAAGGTTACGGCCAGGAGGATAATTCTTGGGTTTTTGCCTCTGATGTCCATGCTGCTGATTTGGTTCGGGCCTTTCATCTGGCTCGTCCTGATCGGCCTGGGGGCTCTGGTGAGGGTTTGGTGACCCCTCTTCAAGGGGGGGGTACTTTTGTGAATTCTGCTCTTTGGCTCCCTCCGGTGGTTGTTAGTGGTAGTGCAGTGGTCTCTGGATTATAGGCCAGGGCAGGTGTTTCTGCTTATTGCAGCTCTATTAGGTATTTAGGTTTGTAGGATCCATCAATCCCTGCCAGTTGTCCATTGTATCTTGGAGGGATTGCATCTCTGTCTGGCTCCACTGCCCTGCTGTCATTTCAGCTAAGATAAGTGCCTTGTTTTGGTTCTCTGTAGCACGCATGCAGTGTGCTTTTATGTGCAGTGCAATCTATTGTGTTTTTGTCCAGCTTGACATGTTTGGATTTTTCTGTCATGCTGGTTTCTCTGGAGATGCAGATATACATCCTATGTCTTTAGTTAGATGTAGTATATAGTATTTTCTGCTGTGGAATTTTCTAGTGTTTTAATACTGACCGCTTAGAACTCTGTCCTATCCTTTCTATCTAGCTAGAAGGGCCTCTTTTGCTAAACTCTATTTTTTCTGCCTGTGTACGTATTTCCTCTTAAACTCACAGTCAATATTTGTGGGGGGCTGCCTATCCTTTGGGGCTCTGCTCTGAGGCAAGATAGGATTTCCCATTTCCATCTTTAGGGGTATTTAGTCCTCCGGCTGTGTCGAGGTGTCTAGGCCTGGTTAGGTACATCCCACGGCTACTTCTAGTTGCGGTGTCAGTATTAGGATTGCGGTCAGTACAGGTACCACCTACTCCAGAGATAGTCTCATGCTCCAGGGTCACCGGATCATAACACATCCCCTGGATGAATATGCACCAGATTATAAGCCCCACGAAGATCCAGTTTAGAGAACACCTTAGCATGGCAGACTCTTTCCAGTAATTCGGGAATCAGAGGCAAAGGGTAACGGTTTCGTACGGTTACCTTATTGAGTTCCCGATAGTCAATACAGGGTCTCAGGGTCCCATCCTTCTTTTTTGCAAAAAAGATATGTGCCCCTGCTGGTGAGGAAGAAGGACGTATGAAGCCTTTGGCCAGATTTTCATCAATATACTCCTTTAAGGCTTGAAGCTCAGGTGCCGCCAAAGGGTATACGTTACCAAAAGGAATAGCTGCCCCAGGAAGCAGCTCAATGGGACAGTCATAATGCCTGTGTGGAGGAAGCTGATCTGCATTCTTCTTGTCACAGATGTCAGAGAACTCTTTATATGCTGGAGGTAAAGAAAATACCTGTACATGTGGTTCCTTAGCCGTGGACTCAGGGACAGCTTCTGTTAACGCTGAGTTGCTCCTTGTTGGAAAGATAATCTCCTTGGTCTTCCAGTTGATAATTGGGTTCTGAGAACGCAACCAAGGAATGCCTAAAATCACAGGAAAATGAGGAGAAGAAATTAGCAAGAAATAAAGTTGCTCCTGATGATTAGGCTCCAACAAAATTTCAAGGGGTACAGTCTCCTGATCCACAGGCCCAGAGATTTAATGTGACCCATCCACTGTTTCCATGGTAATTGGAGAGGCTCTTTGCTGAATTTCAATACCTTGTTCCTTGGCAAATGCGATATCCATGAAATTGCCACCTGCACCAGAGTCAATCATAGCTGCACTGGAAATCCATTGTCCTGAACTCAGGATCATAATAGGGAGAGAACAATGAGAGTTCTTCTCCTTCAGCTCCTTGGGGGGTGAAGTCATAGAAAGTGAATGGAATACACGTTTAAAGGCAGGCTACATTCAGAGATGTCAGATTCATCATCACAGTTGTCATACTCCCCTATTGCTGCTAGCACTTTGTTAGGCCATCTAGGACACTTAGGACAATTGATCAAGAAGTGGTCAGACTGGCCGCAGTAGAAACATAAACTTTCACGAAGGCGATGCTCCCGACGCTCATTGATCTCGCGCCTCTGAACGGAATCAATTTGCATAGGCACCTCCTCCACCTCCCGAGAGGTTTTACCTGCAGGCTCTTTGGAAGGAAGGGAAAAGTTAGAAATACGGTTATATGCAGCAAATTTCTCCTGCCTACGCTCAGTAAGGCGAATGTCTATGCGCACACAATGCTGTATAAATGTCTCTAGCTCTTGAGGTGACTCAGAGCGAGCTAGTTCATCTTTTATAATACTAGACAGACCCCTTTTAAAAATAGACAATTGTGCATAACTGTCCCAATTGGTATCTACCGCTAATCTCCTGAATTCAGTAGCATACTCAATAACAGAACGTTTAGCCTGGTGTAAAGACAACAAAGCAGATTCAGCGGTTGCACGCCGATTAGGGTCATCAAACATTAATGCCATAGCAGCCAAGAAATCATCCAAGTTATTTAACTGTGGGTCACGAGACTCAATCATCGGATTCGCCCAGGTGAGCGCTCGTGAGGTCAGTAGCATTATTACACACAATTACTTTGGATCTATCAGTAGGAAAACGGTCAGCATGCACATCAAATTATAGCATACATTGATTCACAAAGCCACGAAATTTGTCGCGATCACCATTAAATCTGAATGGGGGCAAATTAGGTGGGCTAGCTGGTGGCGGTTGCCCAGAGGGTAAAGTCAATTGTGCAGCTATTTGCGTGCTTATGTCCTGAACAGCCCATCCATACTGGGACTCTATGCCAGCAAGTTTGTTTTCCTGGGCTGCCATGCGGTTGCTTAAGTCCTGCAAAGTTTGTCCAAACACTTATTGATTGTGTTCAAAGCTTCCAAACTTCTTTTGCAGACCTTCCACATCTTTCTGCAGTGATCTAATTATGGAAAACACCGGCTCTAATCTGCTTTCTGCAGTCATTGTTCCAGCAGTTTCCTTTTTTTTTTATGGCTGGAGTATCCTGTAATAATTATAGGGGATAACTCAGGAGACTCTTTGCGTGGAACAAGACAACTACAGGACACAGTTTTATAAGTGGTGAAGTCTTTATTATCACATGGTGATTCAAACAGATTCAGAAAGAAACTCAAGTCCACAACACTTGGTGTAAATATTAAACGCAGCTTAGCAGTCTATAAGAAACTTCAGAGGAAAAATGCAATCACGCAGAAATTCTATGAAGCACAATTATTCTTGAGGATACTTGACACGAATAAGTCCTTGTTTTAGTCCAAACACAGATAGATATGCTTATAAAGCAGTTCAAATAATATCTTAGCTCAACCAGGGAGGCCTGGGTAAAAGTCTCAGGATTTTGCAGAGCAGCAACAGCTTACATGTCCAGCAAATGCAGATGGAAGTAAACACGAGCAGCAGATGAAGGAGGATTACTGGAAACTGGTGTATGCAGCAGGAACTCAGAGCAGAGTAGCAGGATCACCACACAGGTTCACAGGAGCAGGTATATAGCCTGGGAGTCACCAGAGTCAGGAGCTGGATGCAAGGCAGAATACTCTATCACAGACTGAAGGCTGGGGTGGAGTTTTATAGCAGGAAGACACAGTGCACATGAGACCAAAGACGCCATCTTGGAAAAGGGCACTAATGCACAAAAGGTAATAAAAAATGTTCAGAGTCCTGACAGGAACTCTACACTGCATATGTTAGAAAGAATTTGTGAGCAGGGGAGGGCAGTTGTTGACTACCAGCATCATCAAGGCCATCGTTATTCAGTTCAGACTCTACACATATGACCTCAGGAGTGGCATGGATGTCAGACATATGTACCATCCTCAAAAATTTTGAGGACTACACCAAGATGGAGAGCGGCGATGACACCATAATTAGCATCACCATCCCCCTTCTCTGCATTCTGAAAACTAGGGTTGAGCGAAACGGATCGTTCATTTTCATAAGTCGCCGACTTTTGGCAAAGTCGGCGTCTCATGAAACCGAGCCGATCCCTGTGTGGGGTCTGCCATGCGGTACGCGACTTTCGCGCCAAAGTCGCGTTTCAATGATGCTAAAAGCGCCATTTCTCAGCCAATGAAGGTGGACGCAGAGTGTGGGCAGCGTGATGACATAGATCTCAGTCCCCACCATCTTAGAGAAGGGCATTGCAGTGATTGGCTTGCTTTCTGCAGAGTCACAGGGGCTATAAAGGGGCGTTCCCGCTGACCGCCATCTTACTGCTGCTGATCTGAGTGTAGGGAGAGGTTGCTGCCGCTTCTTCAGAAGCAGGGATAGTGATAGGCAGGGTACATAAAGCCACAAACCGCATGTGCTGTAGCGATTTCCACTGTCCAACACCACCTTTTGTTTGCAGGGACAGTGGAAGCTACATTTTTTTTTCCTCAGCGCTGTAGCTCATTGGGCTGCTCTAGAAGGCTCCCTGATAGCTGCGTTGCTTTGTGTGTACGCCGCTGTGCAAACCAACTGCTTTTTTCAAAGCACAAATCCTGTTTTTCCTTTCTGCACAGCTATCTTGTGTGTTTGTCCACACTTTTGTGTGCAGCAGTCCTTTTTATAGCTGCCTGCCATACTTTTCTGACATTACTGCAGGGAGATAAATATTGGCAAGTCTGCCTCTGTGCCATTGCTGTGTGTGGCATCTGTCTCTCATTGTGTGCCACCGAAAACCACTGTGTAATACTTGGCCATTTTTTTTTTTTTTACAAATTCTCCCTTTTCAAAAAAAAATAATTAGTGGGAGATAAATATTGGCAAGTCTGCCTCTGTGCCATTGCTGTGTGTGGCATCTGTCTCTCATTGTGTGCCACCGAAAACCAGTGTGTAATATTAGGCCATTTTTTATTTTGGGTAAATTCTCCCTGTAAAAAAAAAAAATTAATAGTGGGAGATAAAGATTGGCATTTCTGCTTGAGTGCCGGTCCTGTGTGTGCCATCTGTCTCAAATTATTGGGGTACAGAAAACCTAGTGTGTAACATTGGGCCTGATTTTCCTTTCAGTGTCAGGCACCTATAAAGGTATATATAAATCCTGCAGAAGTTTGAGTTCACCTTATAAGTTGTTTTACAGTAACAAATACCGTTACTTTGGTTACGTTTTGCAAACAATGAGGAAGTCTAGTGGAAGAGGTCGTGGCCGTGGGCGGTCATTGTCAGCTGGTAATGATGGTAGTGGTGGTGGAGCATCAGGTGGTCGTGGTAAAAGCAGTACAGCACCTAAGTCTCGAGTTGTTGAGCCAGGTTCGTCGTCTGTTTACACAAGGCCTCGAACGCTCTCTTTTCTGGGCGTAGGAAAACCACTTTTGAAGCCGGAGCAGGAGGAACAAGTCTTGGCTTTCATTGCTGACTCTGCCTCTAGCTCTTTCGCCTCCTCCTCGGAAAGTGCCAAATGTCAGAGCAGTGCATCGTCAGTGGATGCTCACGGTCAGGAACAAGTCGCTTCCTTGTGTCCTTCACCCACAACAACAGTGAAGGATGCGTCAGTCGACACAACAGGTTGCTCCATGGAGCTCTTTACACATACCGTTCCTGGGTTAGACAGTGAAACAGTTAACAGGCCATGCCCATTAGAAGTTGAATCGGACATGGAGTGCACAGATGCACAGCCACAGCCAGATTACTATGCTGTTCCTTTGACTCAGACCAGAACATTGCCCTCGCAGTGTACTGAGGCAGAATCAAACCCAGCGGAGACTATGGTGCCCCGTCACGAACGCTATACCACCGGCTTACACGGTGACACAGACGAAGTTGCACACGACATAGAAGAGGAGGTCATAGATGACCCAGTTGTTGACCCCGATTGGCAGCCACTGGGGGAACAGGGTGCAGGTGGCAGTAGTTCTGAAGCGGAGGAGGAGGAGCCGCAGCAGGCATCAACATCACAACAGGTTCCATCTACCGGGCCCGTATCTGGCCAAAAACGCGTGGCAAAACCAAAACCTGTTGGAGGACAGCGTGGCCATCCAGTTAAAGAAGCTCAGTCTGCAATGCCTGAAAAGGTATCCGATAGTAGAAAGAGTGCAGTCTGGCATTTTTTTAAACAACATCCAAATGATCAGCGCAAAGTCATCTGTCAAAAATGTTCAACTACCTTAAGCAGAGGTCAGAATCTTAAAAGTCTAAATACAAGTTGCATGCATAGACATTTATCCACCATGCATTTGCAAGCCTGGACTAACTACCAAACATCCCTAAAGGTTGCAGCACCCTCGGCCAATGAAGCTAGTCAGCAACGCTACATCCCTTCCCTCACTGTAAACCCACCATTTCCCGCACCACCTGCAGTATGTGTGCAGCTTTCGTCGCCAGGCCAAAGCAGTCAGGGAATCACCAGATTTGCAGTAGGAAACACTGCATGTAGGGCACCGGCAAGAATAACATCTCCAACCCTCTGTCACTCACCCATGTCCACCGGCACCACCGCTAGTTCCACGATCTCCAGCTCTCCAGTCCAGCTCACCCTACATGAGACTCTTGTTAGGAAAAGGAAGTACTCATCCGCGCATCCGCGTACACAGGGTTTGAACGCCCACATTGCTAGACTAATCTCATTAGAGATGATGCCCTACCGGTTAGTTGAAAGCGAAGCTTTCAAAGCGCTGATGGACTACGCTGTACCCCGCTACGAGCTACCCAGTCGGCACTTCTTTTCTAGAAAAGCCATCCCAGCCCTCCAACAGCATGTTAAAGACCGCATCGTCCATGCACTCAGGCAGTCTGTGACTGCAAAGGTGCACCTGACAACAGATGCATGGACCAGTAGGCATGGCCAGGGACGTTACGTGTCCATCATGGCACACTGGGTGAATGTGGTGGATGCAGGGTCCACAGAGGACAGCAATATTGGGACAGTTCTGCCTAGCCCACGGTCAAGGAAAGAGTTGGCTGTAGGCGTTCGCCCCCCCTCCTCCTCTTCCTCCTCCTCCTGCAGAAGCGAGAGCTCGTCCACAGACCGCAGTCGCACATCCACTCCATCCGCAGCTGCCACTGTTGCACACCAGGTGTGCCATTATGGGACAGCTAGTGGCAAGCGTCAGCAGGCTGTATTGGCAATGAAGTGTTTGGGCGACAACAGACACACCGCGGAAGTTCTGTCCGAGTCCTTGCACCAAGAAACTCAGTCATGGCTGGGCACTGTACATCTTGAGGCAGGCAATGTAGTGAGTAGTGTTGAGCATTCCGATACCGCAAGTATCGGGTATCGGCCGATACTTGCGGGTATCGGAATTCCGTTACCGAGATCCGATACTTTTGTGGTATCGGGTATCGGTATCGAAACAACATTAATGTGTAAAATAAAGAATTAAAATAAAAAATATTGCTATACTCACCTCTCCGACGCAGCCTGGACCTCACCGAGGGAACCGGCAGCGTTCTTTGCTTAAAATGCGCGCGTTTACTTCCTTCCGTGACGTCACGGCTTGTGATTGGTCGCGTGCCGTCCATGTGGCCACGACGCGACCAATCACAGCAAGCCGTGACGTAATTTTCAGGTCCTCAATGCCTAATTCTAGGCATTCAGGATTTTAAAATTACGTTCCGGCTTGTGATTAGTCGCGTCGCGTCACATGGGCGACGCGACCAATCACAAGCCGTGACGTCACGGGAGGCAGGAAACGCGCGCATTTTAAAATTACGTCACGGCTTGTGATTGGTTGCGTGCCGCCCATATGACCGCGACGCGACCAATCACAGCAAGCCGTGATGTAATTTCAGGTCCTGAATGCAGAATTAGGCATACAGGACCTGAAATTACGTTACGGCTTGCTGTGATTGGTCGCGTCGCGGTCACATGGGCGGCACGCAACCAATCACAAGCCGTGACGTAATTTTAAAATGCATGCGTTTCCTGCCTCCCGTGACGTCACGGCTTGTGATTGGTCGCGTCGCCCATGTGACCGCGAAGCGACCAATCACAAGCCGGAACGTAATTTTAAAATCCTGAATGCCTAGAATTAGGCATTGAGGACCTGAAAATTACATCACGGCTTGCTGTGATTGGTCGCGTCGCGGCCACATGGGCGGCACGTGACCAATCACAAGCCATGACATCACGGAAGGAAGTAAACGCGCGCATTTTAAGCAAAGAACGCTGCCGGTTCCCTCGGTGAGGTCCAGGCTGCGTCGGAGAGGTGAGTATAGCAATATTTTTTATTTTAATTCTTTATTTTACACATTAATATGGATCCCAGGGCCTGAAGGAGAGTTTCCTCTCCTTCAGACCCTGGGAACCATCAGGGATACCGTCCGATACTTGAGTCCCATTGACTTGTATTGGTATCGGGTATCGGTATCGGATTAGATCCGATACTTTGCCGGTATCGGCCGATACTTTCCGATACCGATACTTTCAAGTATTGGACGGTATCGCTCAACACTAGTAGTGAGTGATAACGGAAGGAATTTCATGGCTGCCATAGCCCTTTCCCAACTGAAACACATTCCTTGCCTGGCTCACACCTTAAACCTGGTGGTGCAGTGCTTCCTGAAAAGTTATCCGGGGTTACCCGACCTGCTCCTCAAAGTGCGCAGACTTTGCTCGCATATCCGCCGTTCGCCCGTACACTCCAGCCGTATCCAGAACTATCAGCGTTCTTTGAACCTTCCTCAGCATCGCCTAATCATCGACGTTGCAACAAGGTGGAACTCCACACTGCACATGCTTCAGAGAGTGTGCGAACAGAGGCGTGCTGTTATGTATTTGTGGGAGGATACACGGGCAGGTAGTTGGATGGCAGACATGGAGATGTCAGGTGTGCAGTGGTCAAAGCTACAAGACCTGTGTCAAGTCCTTCAGTGTTTTGAGGAATGCACACGGCTGGTTAGTGCAGACAACGCCATAATAAGCATGAGCATCCCCCTAATGCATCTGCTGATGCAAAGTTTGACGCACATAAAGGAGCAGGCTTCTGCAGCCGAGGAAGAGGAAAGCCTTGATGACAGTCAGCCATTGTCTGGTCAGGGCCGTGTAGAGGACGCGGTAGCGGGCGAAGAGGAGGAGGATGATGGGGATGAGTGATTTTTTAATGAGGAAGCTTCTCCTGGGCCAACAGAAATTAGTGGCGTTGCAAGGCCGGGTTCTGTTTTTTTAAGGGAGACAAGGGACGTAGATTTGCCTGTTACTGCCCCTCAAACCAGCACAACCGCAGATTTGACAACTGGAACTTTGGCCCACATGGCGGATTATGCCTTACGTATCCTCAAAAAGGACACACGCATTATTAAAATGATGAGCGATGACGATTACTGGTTGGCCTGCATCCTTGACCCTCGCTATAAAGGCAAATTGCAAAATATTATGCCACATGAGAACCTCGAACAAATATTAGCAACCAAACAAGCTACTCTTGTAGACCGTTTGATTCAGGCATTCCCAGTACACAGCGCCGGTGATGGTTCTCACACAAGCTGCAGGGGGCTACAGGGCAGAGGTGTTAGAGGTGCACAGATCAGAAGTGGCGTTGGACAGAGGGGTTTTCTGACCAGGTTGTGGAGTGATTTCGCAATGACCGCAGACAGGACAGGTACTGCAGCATCTATTCAAAGTGACAGGAGACAACATTTGTCCAGTATGGTTACTAACTATTTTTCATCCCTTATCGATGTTCTCCTTCAAGCGTCATTCCCATTTGATTACAGGGCATCCAAATTAGACACCTGGCCTGAATTGGCAGAATATGCATTGCAGGAGCTTGCTTGCCCAGCATATAGTGTGCTATCAGAAAGAGTATTCAGTGCTGCTGGTTCAATATTAACCGAAAAAAGGACTCGTCTGGCTACCCAAAATGTGGATGATCTCACCTTCATTAAAATGAACCACTCCTGGATTTCAAATTATTTTGCCCCACCTTTCCTGGCTGACACCTAGCTTTCCTATAAAAAGGTCTTGCTTGTGGACTGGTCTTACTGAGTGTTCCAATCTCTTAATTTGCAGCAGCTGTTTGTCCAGCATATGACATGTTTACACCTCCCCCAATGGGAAAACTCCCCCTACGGGGCCGTGGTCTCGCCACTTGTCGCAAGCACCCGTTACAGTGCTGTTTGTCTGAAGAGGTGGGTGTGCCCGCTTTTGGTCGACGGCACTGCCACTGGGTCCCTCATAGTACAATGTAGTGTCTCTGGCGGTGGTGGTGCGCACCCAACGTCAGACACACAGTTGTAACATGAGGGGCCCTGGGAAGGTACCGCCGGCCACAAGAGAGTTCCCCCACCCCCCCAGCTCAAACTGTGCTCTACCACGTGCAAAATTATCTCGCACAGCTCCACCAATGTTTAGTCTATGCGCTGACATCATTCAATGCCTGGCACTGACAATACCAATTTGTTTGCATCTATGATGCTAGTTAAAGTAGTCTGGGTCAGTGTCCTATATTGACACCAGTAAATACTAACTTACTGCCAAATTACTTTGTCAGAAACTCAGCAGATGAGCCCATCCCTGTACCTAAGTATGCCACCTTTTTTTTGTTGTTGTTTTGCGAGACATTAACATCTATTTATTTTTTGTGAGTACTAACTGTGTCAGACACTCCTTGCAATCGTCCTCCGCTGACCACACCAATGCTGCCTGTGTACCCCAGCGAGATAACTCTAAGTGCCTTGAGCCTATTTTTATTTATTTTAGGCCTACTAAGCCTGTCTGCGGTCCCTCCTTGCAATCGTCCTCCGCTGACCACAATGCTGCCTGTGTATCCATGTAACCTATTTAAAAATGCCATGATCCTATTTTTTGTTATTTTAGGCCTTCGTTAGCCTGTCTGCGGTCACTCCTTGCAATCCTCCTCCGCTGACCACAATGCTGCCTGTGTATCCATGTTACCGATTTAAAACTGCCATGAGCCTATTTTTTGTTATGTTAGGCCTTCGTTAGCCTGTCTGCGGTCACTCCTTGCAATACTCCTCCGCTGACCTCAATGCTGCCTGTGTATCCATGTAGCCTATTTAAAAATGCCATGATCCTATTTTTTGTTATTTTAGGCCTTCGTTAGCCTGTCTGCGGTCACTCCTTGCAATCCTCCTCCACTGACCACAATACTGCCTGTGTATCCATGTTACCGATTTAAAACTGCCATGAGCCTATTTTTTGTTATGTTAGGCCTTCGTTAGCCTGTCTGCGGTCCCTCCTTGCAATACTCCTCCACTGACCACAATGCTGCCTGTGTATCCATGTAACCTATTTAAAAATGCCATGATCCTATTTTTTGTTATTTTAGGCCTTTGTTAGCCTGTCTGCGGTCACTCCTTGCAATCCTCCTCCGCTGACCACAATGCTGCCTGTGTATCCATGTTACCGATTTAAAACTGCCATGAGCCTATTCTTTGTTATGTTAGGCCTTCGTTAGCCTGTCTGCGGTCACTCCTTGCAATACTCCTCCACTGACCACACCAATGCTGCCCATGTACCCCTGGAACCTATTTAAAAGTTCATAGAGCCTATTTATATATTTTATTTAATATTAATAAAGCCATGATGGACTACGCTGTACCACGCTACGAGCTACCCAGTCGGCACTTCTTTTCTAGAAAAGCCATCCCAACCCTCCACCAGCATGTAAAAGACCGCATTGTCCATGCACTCTGGCAATCTGTGAGTACAAAGGTGCACCTGACAACAGACGCATGGACCTGTAGGCATGGCCACGGAAGGTTACGTGTCCATTACGGCGCAATGGGTTAATGTGGTGAATGCATGGTCCACAGGGGACAGCCTAGTAAGTCTGTCTGCAGTCCCTAATTCAAATTGTCCTCCACTGTCTAAATCTGAGCTTCAACCTTCAGGCTCTCATTAAGTGCTTTTTTAACCAAAAATTGGTGGTTGGGGCCTACTAACGGTGTCTGCCCCTCCCTGGTGTTTTCCCTCAACTGAATAAAGCTGAGCTTCAACCTTCTGGCTCTCATTAAGTGCTGTTTTTAAAAAAATTGGTGGTTAGGGCCTACTAATGGTGTCTGCCCCTCCCTGGTGTTTTTCCTCAACTGAATAAAGCTGAGCTTCAACCTTCTGGCTCTCATTAAGTGCTGTTTTTTAAAAAATTGGTGGTTAGGGCCTACTAACGGTGTCTGCCCCTCCCTGGTGTTTTTCCTCAACTGAATAAAGCTGAGCTTCAACCTTCTGGCTTTCGGCCTATAGTATCAGATATTAAACTGCATTTGGCCTTCAACTTTGGTTACGGCCTACTAACGGTGTCTGCCCCTCCCTGGTGTTTTTCCTCAACTGAATAAAGCTGAGCTTCAACCTTCTGGCTCTCATTAAGTGCTGTTTTTTAAAAAATTGGTGGTTAGGGCCTACTAACGGTGTCTGCCCCTCCCTGGTGTTTTCCCTCAACTGAATAAAGCTGAGCTTCAACCTTCTGGCTCTCATTAAGTGCTGTTTTTTAAAAAATTGGTGGCTAGGGCCTACTAACGGTGTCTGCCCCTCCCTGGTGTTTTTCCTCAACTGAATAAAGCTGAGCTTCAACCTTCTGGCTTTCGGCCTATAGTAGCAGATATTAAACTGCATTTGGCCTTCAACTTTGGTTACGGCCTACTAACGGTGTCTGCCCCTCCCTGGTGTTTTCCCTCAACTGAATAAAGCTGAGCTTCAACCTTCTGGCTTTTGGCCTACAGTAGCAGATATTAAACTGCATTTGGCCTACTAGTGTGGTTGGGCCCTTAAAACAGTGTCTGCTGCTCCTGGGTTTACTACTCCACTGAACAAAGCAATGCCGCCTGTTTAGTCCTGTTACCAATTTTGAACTGCATTTAGCCTACTTTATTCTTTGGCCCTATATCTCTTTCCTCCTCATCCTGCCCATTGCCCAGCCACTGCTAGATGAGTCTGCTGGTACATTGACCTAGACCACTACATTCCCCTTGCACTCTACACAGCCAGAATCTGACCCTGCTGAAAGTAAGGTTCCCCTTCCCGCATGTTATACCACCTTACACAGGGACAAAGAGGAAGGTGCAGATGAAAGTGCAGGTTCCTTCATCAGGTGGGGGGGCATACTCGTTGGCGACGTCACTGGCACAGGGACCCTCAGAGTACGCAAAAGTGTCGCTGCTGGTGGGAGGCGCCCCCGCCGTGCAAACACACCGCTGTACTTTGAGGGGCCCTGTGCCAGTGCCAATGCGAACGAGTGGGCCCCCCCTGCTTGCTCAGGATCACAGCACTTGCGACGTTGAAATACTTACCTCTCCCTGCTCCACCGCCGTGACGTAGTCCACGTTTCCTGGGCCCACTAAAACCTTGAACCAGCCCTACCCCCCACAACTTTTGCCAAATGACCCCCAAGTTCCAATGCCCAACTATTATTATAAAGTTAATTAAGATTGACAAGCTTCAGAAACAAGAATGGATGTTTTTGGCATTAAAATGGGCACTGTAGGTGTTTTCCTGGCCTCCACTCACTGCCGACTATGCTTCCCCATTGACTTGCATTGGGTTTCGTGTTTCGGTCGATCCCCGACTTTTAGCGATAATCGGCCGACTGCACTCGACTCGACTCTGGACAAAGTCGGGTTTCACAAAACCCGACTCGATCTTAAAAAAATGAAAGTCGCTCAACCCTACTGAAAACCTCTCTGCTCACAATTAAAGAGGATGCATTGCAGGTGGAGCATGAGGGCATGGAGCAAGAAACCATGCAGGGTGATTATACTCAGCCCAGCCTCATGTCATCCCAGCGTGGATTGGTAGACAATGAGGAAGAGGAGGAGGAGGAAGAACAGGATCTACTTTCATGCGCTATAGATGGTACTACAAGCACAGCTGTCATACCGTCTGTTCAATGTGGATGGCCTGAGGACAGGGAGGATGAGGATGAAGAGGACAGCATGGTCAGTTGTCCTGTTGGTGAGGACACCGAAGTTTCGCTTATTAGCAGTCTGGCACGCATGGCTGACTTTATGTTGCACTGTAATTCCCGTGACCCTCACATTATTAAAATTTTCAGTGACACTCTTTACTGGTTGGTGACACTACTAGACCTACGTTACAAGGAGAACTTTCAATCTCTTATTTCAGAGGCAGACAGATGTACTAAAATGTTGCAGTACCAGAGGGCCCTTGTAGCGAGATTACTAAAAGAATTCCCATCTGAGACCGCTGGCAACAGACGTCAGAGTTCGTTGTACAACCAAGGAGTCCAAGCAAGAGAGACAGAAGTAGAATCCAGCTCAGGCACGGGAAAGTTTCTGGGACAGTTTTCTCAGACCCTCCCATCATGCCGGCACAGAGGCAAGCAATGCTGTCAAAAGAAGTGCAATGTTTGGGAAGATGCTGAGGGAGTAGCTTGCTGATCGTACAAACGTCCTCCGTGATTCCTCTGTGCCTTTTAATTACTGGTTATTCAAGCTGGACACGTGGCATGAACTGGCTCTCTACGCCCTTGAGGTCCTAGCCTGCCCTGCTGCTAGCGTTCTGTCAGAGCGGGTTTTTAGTGCCACTGGTGGAATTATAACAGATATGCGCATCCGCTTTCAACTGAAAATGCTGACAGGCTGACTCTAAAAATAAAAATGAACAAGGGCTGGATTGGGCAAGACTTCTGTACACCACCAAATGAAAACAGCGAAACATAACCTCAAATACATTGTCTTTTTTGTGGAGATGTATTCTCATGCACCTCTTCACAACCACACATGGGTATACGCTTCCTGATTTCATCTGTTTGGTGTTATCCTCCTCCTTATCCTCATCCTCATCATCCACAACCATACGAACACCACAGTGAACGTATTCCGTGATGCAAAAGTCACTCATTTTTTGTGCAAGGGTGTTTTTATGATGCCCGTTAATAATTTTAAACCAAAAAAATGTTTAGTCCCCCAAGGGGAAATGTTTGTCAGCCCATATGGAACGCCCGTCAGGGCCATGGGGTACTCGGTACCTGGTCCGGTATTTAAAGGGATGTGTCACGGCGGCGGCGACCCGGTCCACGGCCCTGGGCGCCCATGTAAAGGGACGATCTTTAAAGGGGTTTGAATAAAGTTTGCAAAATAAGAAATGTTCGTGACGCCACCTGTGGTATTCGGTCATGGGTGACTGACGCTGCTTAAGGGGGTCCGCTGGGGTGATGTTACGGCAGCTGGGATGTTATGGCTTCCCACAGGTCAAGCTAGGTCCCCTGGGCTCCCGCTGTAGTAGGGGAAGGTGGTAGGTGTTGTAGAAAGAAACAGAGGACACAGGGTTGCAGTCTCTTTACCTCTTTACTGTAGAATTCAGCCAGCCACAGTCCAGGGTACCAGATCACAGGTACTGGTATGGTCCGGCTTGGAAGCGAATCTGGAATCCCCCTAACCAGATGGGGTTGGAAGCCTTCCTACTAGCGTAGTGTTGTAGTCCCTTGCTGCCTTAGGCCTCACCCAAGGTCCTCACATTTTCTCTGTCCCTCTTGCTGGTAGGACACTACCCGTACGACAGGTAGCTTGAGCCCTTTTACAGGATCTCTATCATGACCCGGGCTCTATCTGCTACTGTATCCTTGGGTGTTAATGGTGGAAAGGTGACTTGAAGTCCAGCTGGCTGCCTGTTTCTGCCGTGGGGCATGAAGTTATCCCCACAACCTCGGTCTTCCGGCTACTGGTATCTGCGCTCAGCGTGGAGGAAGCTCAGTTGCAGCTTCTCTCTCCAGGTATTCACTCTCCTTTGCTCCTTTTCCTCCATCACACTCTCTACAGCTTGTTCTGTTCTTATCTCTCTCTCCTTCCTAGGAGCTGCAGCACCTCACGTGGCTGAATGGCCCCACACTTTCTTCTCTCAGACTCTCTCACAGACTGACTGAATCTACTTTGAATCCAGCCAGAGTATATATGGGGGAGCCACCCACAAGCTGTATCAGAGCTCCCCCTTCTGGCCTGGAGTAAGAACATGTTGCATGTTTGTGAATACCTGATAAAGGTATCCTTCATCGCTTCCAAGCATAACATCACTCTCCCCGTGAAGAAAGCAATGCCACTGTAAAAACCAGAAATCTGGGGTGTTACACTCTCCTTCCATCAATTCCAGTACTCCCGGACTGAAAAAACAAAAACAACAATACAGGTAAAATATGCATGTAAAATATTTTTGATATTAATATAACAGGAACAAAACTTTTGCTTACCTTTATGGGAAGTTGATGGCTTTAAACATTGCAAACTTTAATACATGTTGTGGGACTACAGGTCCCAGAACAACAATACTGGCATACGGTGCAGACTCCCTCTGCGACACATACCAGCCATTTACAATCATGCCGAACACTGTCTCACCATCATAGTTATGCCTGCAACTGCCATGCATTCCCATGGCCTCAATACACCTCTGTGCATATTCTGATGAGAACATGCAGCATCCCCTAGCTGTAACAGGGGCCAATGCATCTCAGTATTTAGTTAGTCATACCCAATGCATTAGGCACTTTCAGTGACATTTCTGTGATATTTAAGACACTACATTTTTTTGTCTGGATTCAGTTAATCATCCATACAGTACGTGGTGCTTTCTGTTGACTATTTGAACCAAGATATATTTTTAAATTTTTTTTTTAGTATTATATACCACCAAAATGTCACAGCAAGAACCTAATACTGTTTGGATAACTAATTGAATCCAGATAAAGTTTATAATGCTTTTTTAAAGTCTTAAATTCCTGAGATAGTGTATGAACGACTAATTAAGTAAAGGCAAATATTTCAGAGCTTTTTTAGAGTTGTATGCACCACTGAAATATCACAGAAATCTAAAAACTATATGGACGATGAATTGAATCCAGACAAATTTTTGAACACTTTTTTGGAGTTTTTATATACCACCAAAATTTAACAGAAAAAACATAATACTGTATGGATGACTAATTGAATTCAGACATTTTAGTTTAGTCTTCTACACCACGAAATGTGACTGAAAGCGCCTATTGTTCTGTGGATGATTAATTGAACACAGATACATTTTTAAATGCCTTTTGCAGCATTACAATTTTTCAGAAAGCACCCAGTACTATATGGATGACTAATTGAAATTAAACTAATGTTTAACGCTTTTTGGAGTCTTGTATACCACCAAAATTTTACAGAAAGCACTCAATACTATATGGATGACTAATTGAATCCAAACTAATTTTTCAAAGCTTTTTTGGATCCTTATGTTTCACGAAAATTTAACAGAAAACAGCTAATAAAAAATGGATAACTAACTAAATCCGGTCAAAGATTTCCAATGCTTTTTTGGAGTGTTTAATACTATCGAAATGTCGCTAAAAGCACCTAGCACTGTATGGATAACTAATTGAATCCAGACAAATTTTTTAATGCTGTTTTTGGAGTCTTATATACCACTGAAATGTGACTCAAATCCCCAAATGCTGTGTGAATTACTAATTGAATACAGAAAAATTGTAAAAAACTTTTTTAGTGACTTATAAATCACTTAAATTTAACAGAAAGCACCTAATACTGTACGGATGACTAATTGAATCCATACAAATATTTCAACTCTTCTTTTGGAGTCTTAAATAGAGATGAGTGAACATGTTCAGAAAACGATCTCCAATTTCAAATTGTCATGAACGTAGCACATTCGGATTCGAGTTCTATTTCACAAGCATTTTTGTTCAAATTAGGCAAAATTTGGCCACAGTTCGGTAAATCATCTCGTTTCTGCTAAAGCTTTTATTATCACTTTGGCTAGGATAGTGGTGCTGCATGATGAGCAGGGGGACATGGGGAGATGTGTTTGATGAGGGGAGGGGGATGTGGAGAGATTAGAAGAGTGTATGTGGAGGTTAGAGGAGAGGCATGTATTTTTTTCCCTTAACTTTATGTGTGTTATTCCGGCTGCCAATCAGGGCGCTGAAACCATGCACAACATTATAACACGAGGTCTAAGGTGATTGGCTGCCAAAGTCACATGTCCCTGTCCATATAAAAAGCAGACATCTAGTGAGGCGTAATATTGGGGTGCAGCCACAAGGCCCAATTAGCTAATCCAAATCTTTTGTGATAAAACTGTGTTTCAAAGACAAATCAGAAGGCCAGATTTCTACTTAAAAAATTGTTATGCCTGACATTGGGGTGCAACCACAAAGGCCAATTAGCTACTCCAAATGGTTTGCGATAAAACTGTATTTCAGTAAATTAGAAGACCAGATTTACACTGAAAAATCATTAGGACTAACATAGGGGTGCAACCACGAGGGCCAATTAGCTATCCCAAATTGTTTGTGATAAAACTGTGCTTTAGTGGCAAATCAGAAGGCCAGATTTTCACTAAAAAATCATTAGGCCTAATAATGCAGCCACGAAGCCCAATCTGCTAATCCAATTCTTTTGTGATAAAATTGTCTTTCAGTGGCAAATGACAAGCCCACATTTCCACATAAAAATCGTTAGGCATAATATTGGGGTGCAGTCATGAGTCCCAAATAGTTACTCCAAATCATTTCTGATAAAACTGTGTTTCAGAGACAAAACAGAAGGCCAGATTTCATCTTAAAAATTGTAAAGTCTAGTACTTTGGTGCAACCATGAAGCCCAGCTGGCTAATCCAAATCGTGTGTTTCAGTAGCAAATCAGGTCAGATTTCCACTTAAAAATCATTAGGCCTAAACTTGGGGTGCAACCACAAGTCACAATTAGCTATTTCAAATAATTTCTAATAAAAGTGTGTTTCAGGGACAAATCAGAAGGCCAGATTTCAACCTAAAAGTCGTAAGGCCTAGCATTATAGTGCAACCAAGAGGCCCAATTAGCTACTCCAAATTGTTTGCGATAAAACTGTTTCAGACACAAGTCAGAAAGCCAGAATTCCACTTAAAAATTGTTATGCCTAATATTGGGGTGCAGCCACGAGAGCCAATTTGCTACTGCAAATCTTTTGTGATAAAACTGTGTCTAAGTGACAATACAGAAGGCCAGATTTACATGTAAAAAGCGTTAGGCCTAATATTGGGGTGCAACCTGGAGTGCCAAATTGTTTGTGATAAAAGTGGGTTTCAGTGGCAAGTCAGAAGGCCAGATTTTCACTTAAAAATCATTGGGCCTAATATTCTGATGTAGCCACAAGGCCCAATTAGCTTATCCAAATCATCTGTGATAAAACTGTGTTTCAGTGACAAATTAGAAGGCCAGATTTCCACTTAAAAATCGTAAGGCCTAGTACTATATTGCAGCCATGAGGCCCAATTAGCTACTAAAGATCATTTGTGTTTCAGACACAAATCAGAAAGCCAGATTTCCAATTATTAGGTCTAACATTAGGATGCACCCTGGAGGGCCATTTAGATAATCCAGATCGTTTGTGATAAAACTGTGTTTCAATGGCAAATCAGAAGGCCAGATTTCCACTTAAAAATTGTTAGGTCTAATATTGGGGTGCAGCCATAAAGCCCAATTAGCTAATCCAAATCATTTGTTGTAAAACTGTGTTTCATTGGCAAATCAGAAGGTCAGATTTCCAGTTAAAAATCGTTAGGTCTATTATTGGGGTGCAGCCACAAAGCCCAATTAGCAACTCCAAATCATTTGTGATAAACTGTGTTTCAATGACAAATCAGAGGGCCAAATTTCCACTTAAAAATCAATAGGACTAGCATAGGTGTGCAGTGTACAGGCCGAATTAGCTAATCAAAATCATTTCTGATCAAACTGTGCTTCGGTGACAAGTCAGAAGGACAGATTTCCTCTTAGAAATCATTAAGCCTAATATTGGGGTGCAGTCAGGTGGGCCAATTAGCTAATCCAAATCGTTTGTGATAAAACTGTGTTTCAGTAGCAAATCAGAAGGCAAGATTTCCACTTAAACATCGTTAAGTATATCAGTGTTGTTCAGGCACACTATCTAAGAAAATAAATAGTAATTGTTCATTTAGTGACAAGTGACTGACAGCTGTGCTCCTAAGGTTGTGAAGCAGCAGTTTACAAGAGGGGAAGGCTACTTCCATGAGTGGGAAAAAGCTAGGTCATAGTAAAAAGGGGAATAGGCTCAGTATTTGATGTGTACGTGAGTTAGGTGTTAATGAAAGTTCAACTGAACAAACCATCTTGTCCTATCCATGGGCATCCCAGGTCTGCTCCGAAGAAACACAGTATCCAGAGCAGGAAAGCATCTGCACCAATGCCTTAAATTTTTTCATGTGGGATCCGGGACCAGACGAAGTAGGGTCCGAGCACAATCCTGACCCTCGTCACCAGATGTTAAACACCAAGGGTGGGGGTGATACTGATGACACTCAAATAACAGATGAGCATGAGGACAATACTGTCGTGTCAGTTCATGAAAAGGTAGAGAGTGACTCTTAGGGTGAGGAGTGTTAGAATAGAGAGGTTGACAATGAGGTTGTGGATCCCAGCTAGTGTTAACCCAGAAATACCCAGCTGAGTAGCACAAAAGTGGAAATGGAGGAGGAGGAAGATGAGGAGGTTACATAGCACACAGACACGAAGTGATGCAACCATGACGAGCACTGCATCTTCAGCCCCAACTTTTGCTGTGGCCAGCACTGGTCGCAAGTGTGCAGTTCGCAAGGGTGGCAAGGGTTGCCTAGCCTGGGCCTTTGAGACCACAAATAATGATGCAACACACGTTATCTGTCAAATTTGCAAAAAAACTTGCAATAATTTGACAAGTGCATGCATGAATTGGCACATGAGCGATCGACATGCCTTAGTGTGGAAATTTCACTGAGCTAAAATGTGGACTAGTGGACCTCGCCAACCACTGGTGGTCCCACTACCCCAATCTGCTGCATCTTCCTCTTTCATGAGCATGCCAAGTCTTTTTTCACAGCTCTCCGGCCTCAGAAACTCCACTTTTTCACCCCCTACAGTCGATGTGAATGAGAGCCCGTCAGCTTTTACAGAAGTGGACATGACTGCTGCTTTTGTGTCACCTAGCACAACACATCTTTCCCAGTCCACCATAACATCTCCACCTGTACCCCATTCACAGTCCAGCAGTTTGTCCTATTCTCCATACTCTGCCCTCTCTCAGCACAGCAGCCAGCTGTCGGTCACGTAAAAGAATGTTTACTTCTACACATGCCAAAGCTGGGAGCTTGAACTCCACCATCTCCAATCTGTTTGCCACGGTAATGCTGCCTTTCTGCCTGGTGGATACAGACGGTTTCAGAAAGTTGATGGCTGTCGCAGTCCCCCTGTACCAGTTACCCAGTTGCCATTACTTCTCTAAGAAAGCGATGCCTGCTCAACACCAGCATGTCACCGACAACATCACCTGTTCCCTGAAAAAATGCATTTCACCACTGACATCAGGATGAGCAAACATGGGCAGGGGTGTTACATCTCACTGACTGGGCTCTTTGTGACAAACCTCTGTATCTAACACTTCTTCCACTGCTTATGGCTCCTCCACCTCCTCTAGGGCCTCCACCTGTGCCCTCAACCTCTTCCTTAATCCGACATGCATTCCAACAGTGCAGATAGAATCCCTCCCAGCTCCGTACTGTGCAGCCATGGCTCACCGCAATCAGGCAGTGATCAATTTAATATGCCTTGGAAATTGCAGTCACACAGCTCAAGAGTTGTGGATGGCTATCCAAGCTGATTTAGAGCAATGGATTTCTCCACTGAATCGGGAGCCAGTGGCTGTGTGCAATAACTGTGCAAACCTGGTGGCATCCCTACGCCAGAGCAACCTCACACAGGTGCCTTGAATGGCATATATCCTCAGCCTGGTGGTACAGCAATTTTTCCACCACTATCCCGGCCTGTATGCGATGCTGCAGACTGCACGGTCGCTAAGTGCTCACGTCCAATGATCACATTCCGCAGGTCAATGTCTTGCATTGCTACAGAGCTTTTTCAGCTGACCGGTTACCCATTTCATTTGAGATGTTCTGACTTGCTGGAATTCCACTCTGCATATGTTGCAGCGACTGTGGCAGCATCAACGAGCCCTGGTGCAGTATGTTATTTTGCATAGCCTGGGCCAACATAGTCCAAACATGGTGCCACTGCAAAACAATGACTTTGTTATCCTTAAGCTACTTAGTTCCCATTTTGGCAATATGCTTCGGGTCACTGTCCATTTGGAACAGGAAAGATATATATCTTGGTACCGTGTTAGCCATTAAAAGGTATCAACCACTGAGTACTCTCATTTCTAAATATTTTTCTGTCCATTTGGACAGATTTCCACCCAAGCTTTAACATCCAGGCTGATGTCTTGAGATGTTGCTTCAGTATTGCTACTTAATCTTCTTTTCTCATGATTCTTTTGTGAAGTACACCAGTCCCTCCTGCAGCAAAACAACCCCACAAAATGATGCTGCCACCCAAGTGTTTCACAGTTGGGAAGGTGTTCTTAGGCTTCCAGGCTTCTCCCTTTTTCCTCCAAACATAATGATGGTCATGAAGCCCAAAAAGTTCAATTTTAGTTTCATTAGACCACAGGACATCTCCAAAAATTAAGGTCTTTGTTCCTGTGTGCATTTGAAAACATTAATCTGACTTTTTTATGTTTCTTTTGGAGTAATGGCTTCTTCCTGGCAGAGTGGCCTTTCAGCCCATGTAGATACAATACTCACTTCACTGTGGATATTGACACAATCTTACCAACTATTCCCATCTTGTTGGTATCTGCGTATAATTGTTTGCACAGACGAGGCACCTTCAGGTATCTTGAAACTGTTCCCAAGGATGAGCCAGACATGTGCAAGTCCACAATTCCCTTACTGATAACTTGGCTGATTTCGTTAGAATTTCCCACGATGCTACATAAAGAAGCAGTGTGTTTCGGGAGCGCAGTAAATACATCCACAGGGGTATCTCAAACTAACTCAGATGTTGCCAAAAACAGAAGCTTCCAAACACATGATATCATATGGGCAGTCCAGAATTGTTTAAAGTCTCAATTACCAGTGAAATGTCACAGAAAACAGTATAAGTGGAGTCTTATATACCACCAACATTTAACAGAAAGCACCCAATACTATTTGGATGACTAAATGAATAAAAAAAAAAAATTTTCAATCTTTTTTTGGAGTCTTATATACCACCGAAATTTAACAGAAAGCATCCAATACTGTATGGATCACTAATTGAATCCAGACATAGTTTTCAATGCTTTTTTGGAGTCTTGTGTACCACCGAAATGTCACAGAAAGCTCCTGGTACTGTATGCGTGACTAATTGAATCTAGATTAAGTTTTTAACTTTTTTTGGAGTATTATATGCCACCGAAATTTAAAAGAAATCATCCAATACTGTATAGATGACTTATTGAATCTAGACAAATTTTTCAACAATTTTTTGGAGTCTTATATACCACTAAAATTCAACAGACGGCACCTAATACTGTATGGATGACTAAGTGAATGCATACTTTTTTAATGATTTTTTTGAAGATTTATATGCCACCAAAATTTAACAGAAAACACCTAAAACTGTATAGATGACTAATTGAATACAGTCAAATGTTTCAATGCTGTTTTGTAGTCTTCTATATCTCCAAAAGTCACAGAAAGCACTCAATACTGTATGGATAACTAATTGAATCCAGACAAAATTTTCAACTCTTTTTTGGAGTCTTCTATACCAGCAAAATTTGAAAGAAATCTCTCATTACTGTATGGATGACTAATTGATTTCAGACAAATTTTTCAGGGATTTATTGGAGTCTTTCATACCACAGAAATTTAACAGGAACACCTAATACTGTATGGATGACTAATTGAATATAGTCAAATTTTTAAGCACTTTTTTAAAATCTTATATACTACTGAAATTTAACAGAAAGCACCTACTACTGTGTGGATGTTGTGGATTCTGTTTGTGGGCTCCCTCTGGTGGTTACTGCTGGTACTGGGTGACTTTGGTGGGTTGCGGCCTTTGGTTTCCACCTGTCCATCAGAGGCTGGGTGTTTCCTATTTTACCTGGCCTTTCTGTCATTTCCTTGCCGGCTATCAATGTATTCAGATGTGCTCTGTTTGGTTCCTGCCTACCTGCTCCCAGATCTTTCAGGATAAGCTAAGTGCTGATTTTCAGTTGTTTGGTTTTTTGTCCAGCTTGCTTATTATTTCTCTATGCTAGCTGGTAGCTCTAGTGGACTGAGGTTCTCCCCATGTGCCATGAGTTGGCACATGGGTTCTTGTAATCTCAGGATGGTTTTTTGATTAGGGTTTTTTGCTGACCGCTCAGACCCCTTTTGTATCGTTCTGCTTTCTAGTTTACAGCGGGCCTCAATTTGCTGAACCTATATATATCATCTCTATGTGTGTGCCTTCCTCTCATTTCACCGTCAATACATGTGGGGGGCAACTATACCTTTTGGGGTTCATTCCTCTGGAGGCAAGTGAGGTCTTATTTTCTCTGCAGTACTAGTTAGCTCTTAGGCTGGTGCGTGGCGTCTAGAACCAACGTAGGCACGCTCCCTGGCTATCTCTAGTTGCGTTTGTCAGGCGTAGGGCAGCGGTCAGCCCAGGTTCCATCACCCTAGAGCTCGTCCGATATTTTGTATTACTTTGCTTGTCCCTTGCTATCCCTAGCCATTGGGATTCATGACAGTATAGCCGGCCCACAAAGTGTTAATTGTTTGGGCTGAAGCAGGAGAAAAAGAAGTGTTGAAGGGAAATTTTTTTTTTTTTTTTTTCCTTCAGAGTTTTGCTGCCTAGCCCTTAATTGCTGTCTAGCTGCTTCTTACCTCCTCTTAACCCTTGAATGGCTCTGATATTAGCGGTTTAACATGGATGTCCAGAGTTTGGCTTCCAGCCTGAGTAATCTCGCAGCAAAAGTTCAAAACATACAGGATTTTGTTGTTCACACTCCCATGTCTGAACCTAGAATTCCTATTCCAGAGTTCTTTTCTGGAGATAGATCTACCTTCCTGAATTTCAGGAACAATTGTAAATTGTTTCTTTCTTTAAAATCTCGCTCCTCTGGAGACCCTGCTCAACAGGTCAGGATTGTAATATCTTTCCTGCGGGGCGACCCTCAGAATTGGGCATTTGCATTGGCACCAGGGGATCCTGCATTGCTCAGTGTGGATGCGTTTTTTCTGGCATTGGGATTGCTCTATGAGGAACCTAACCTAGAGATTCAGGCTGAAAAGGCTTTGTTGGCCCTCTCTCAGGGGCATGATGAAGCGGAAATATATTGTCAAAAATTTCGGAAATGGTCGGTGCTTACTCAGTGGAATGAGTGCGCCCTGGCTGCAAACTTCAGAAATGGTCTTTCTGAGGCCATTAAGGATATTATGGTGGGGTTCCCTACGCCTACAGGTCTGAATGAGTCTATGGCTATGGCCATTCAGATTGATCGGCGTTTACGGGAGCGCAAACCCGTGCACCAGTTGGCGGTGTCTTCTGAACAGGCACCTGAGACTATGCAATGTGATAGAATTCAGTCCAGAAGTGAACGGCAAAATTATAGGCAGAAAAATGGATTATGTTTTTATTGTGGTGATTCAGCTCATGTTATATCAGCATGCTCTAAACGCACAAAAAAGCTTGATAAATCTTTTGCCATTGGTACTCTGCAGCCTAAGTTCATTTTGTCTGTGACTCTGATTTTTTCACTGTCTTCCATTTCCGTCGATGCCTATGTGGATTCGGGCGCTGCCCTGAGTCTTATGGATTGGTCATTTGCTAAACGCTGCGGTTTTAGTCTGGAACCTCTGGAAGTTCCTATTCCTCTGAAGGGAATTGACTCTACACCATTGGCTATGAATAAGCCGCAGTATTGGACACAAGTGACCATGCGCATGACTCCCGTTCATCAGGAAGTGATTCGCTTCCTTGTACTGTATAATTTACATGATGTACTAGTGCTTGGTCTGCCATGGTTACAAACTCATAATCCTGTCCTGGACTGGAAAACAATGTCTGTGTTAAGCTGGGGATGTCAGGGGGTTCATAATGATGCACCTCCGATTTCAATCGCTTCATCTACTCCTTCTGAGATCCCTGCATTTTTGTCTGACTATAGGGATGTTTTTGAGGAGCCTAAGCTCAATTCGCTCCCTCCCCATAGAGATTGTGACTGTGCTATAGAATTGATTCCTGGCAGTAAGTTCCCTAAGGGTCGTTTATTTAATCTGTCACTGCCAGAGCATACTGCTATGCGGAATTATATTAAGGAGTCCTTGGAAAAGGGACATATTCGTCCATCTTCGTCCCCTCTGGGAGCAGGTTTTTTTTTCGTGGCAAAAAAAGATGGTTCCCTGAGGCCTTGTATAGATTATCGCCTTCTGAATAAGATTACAGTCAAATATCAGTATCCATTGCCATTATTGACTGATTTGTTTGCTCGCATTAAGGGGGCTAGGTGGTTCACTAAGATAGATCTTCGCGGTGCGTATAATCTGGTGCGGATAAAACAGGGTGATGAGTGGAAAACCGCATTTAATACGCCTGAGGGCCATTTTGAGTATTTGGTAATGCCTTTTGGACTCTCCAATGCTCCGTCAGTCTTTCAGTCCTTTATGCACAATATTTTCCGTGAATATCTGGATAAGTTTATGATTGTGTATTTGGATGATATTTTGGTGTTTTCTGATGACTGGAAGTCTCATGTTCTACAGGTCAGGAAGGTGTTTCAGGTTCTGCGGGCCAATTCTCTGTTTGTGAAGGGCTCAAAGTGTCTCTTCGGAGTCCAGAAGATTTCTTTTTTGGGGTACATTTTTTCTCCTTCTACTATTGAGATGGATCCCGTCAAGGTTCAGGCGATTTGTGACTGGACACAACCTACATCTGTTAAGAGCCTTCAGAAGTTCTTGGGGTTTGCTAATTTTTATCGTCGGTTCATTGCTAATTTTTCCAGTATTGTTAAACCTTTGACTGATTTGACTAAAAAGGGTGCTGATGTTGCTGATTGGTCTCCTGCGGCCGTGGAGGCCTTTCAGGAACTTAAGCGCCGGTTTTCTTCTGCTCCTGTGTTGTGTCAACCAGATGTTTCACTTCCTTTTCAGGTTGAGGTTGATGCTTCCGAGATTGGAGCGGGGGCGGTTTTGTCACAGAGAAGTTCTAATGGCTCGGTGATGAAGCCATGTGCATTCTTCTCTAGAAAATCCTCGCCCGCCGAGCGCAATTATGATGTGGGTAATCGGGAGCTTTTGGCCATGAAGTGGGCATTTGAGGAGTGGCGTCATTGGCTTGAGGGTGCTAAACATCGTGTGGTGGTCTTGACTGATCACAAGAATCTCATTTACCTTGAGTCTGCCAGGCGTTTGAATCCTAGACAGGCTCGTTGGTCGTTGTTTTTTTCTCGTTTCAATTTCGTGGTTTCATACCTGCCAGGTTCAAAGAATGTGAAGGCAGATGCTCTTTCCAGGAGTTTTGTGCCTGACTCTCCTGGAGACTCTGGGCCTACTGGTATCCTTAAGGATGGGGTAATATTGTCCGCCGTATCCCCAGACTTACGACGTGCATTGCAGGAGTTTCAGGTGGATAAATCGGATCGTTGTCCACCAGAAAGACTGTTTGTTCCAGATGATTGGACCAGTAGAGTCATCTCCGAGGTCCATTCTTCTGTGTTGGCTGGTCATCCTGGAATATTTGGTACTAGAGACTTGGTGGCCAGGTCTTTTTGGTGGCCTTCCTTGTCTAGGGATGTGCGTACCTTTGTGCAGTCTTGTGAAGTGTGTGCTCGAGCTAAGCCTTGCTGTTCTCGGGCCAGTGGGTTGTTGTTATCCTTGCCCATCCCGAAGAGGCCTTGGACGCACATTTCCATGGATTTTATTTCTGATCTCCCGGTTTCACAGAAAATGTCCGTTATCTGGGTTGTGTGTGACCGCTTTTCTAAGATGGTTCATTTGGTGCCCTTGCCTAAGTTGCCTTCCTCCTCTGAGTTGGTCCCTTTATTTTTTCGGGAACGTGGTTCGTTTGCATGGGATTCCGGAGAATATCGTTTCTGACAGGGGATCCCAGTTTGTGTCTAGATTTTGGCGGACGTTTTGTGCCAAGATGGGCATTGATTTGTCTTTCTCGTCTGCATTCCATCCTCAGACGAATGGCCAGACGGAGCGAACTAATCAGACCTTGGAAACTTATTTGAGGTGTTTTGTTTCTGCTGATCAAGATGACTGGGTTGCTTTTTTGCCACTGGCCGAATTTGCTCTTAATAATCGGGCTAGTTCTGCCACGTTGGTCTCTCCTTTTTTTTGTAATTCGGGGTTTCATCCTCGTTTTTCCTCTGGTCAGGTGGAGTCTTCGGATTGTCCTGGAGTGGACGTGGTGGTGGACAGGCTACATCAGATTTGGAATCAGGTGGTGGACAATTTGAAGTTATCTCAGGAGAAGACTCAGCAGTTTGCTAATCGCCGTCGCCGCGTGGGTCCCCGACTTCTTGTTGGGGATTTGGTGTGGTTGTCTTCTCGTTTTGTCCCTATGAAGGTCTCTTCTCCTAAGTTCAAGCCTCGGTTCATCGGTCCTTATAGGATCTCGGAGATTCTTAACCCTGTATCTTTTCGTTTGGATCTCCCAGCATCATTTGCTATTCATAATGTGTTCCATCGGTCGTTGTTGCGGAGGTATGAGGTGCCCGTTGTTCCTTCGGTTGAGCCTCCTGCTCCGGTGCTGGTAGAGGGAGAATTGGAGTATGTTGTTGAGAAGATCTTGGATTCTCGTGTTTCCAGACGCAAACTCCAGTATTTGGTTAAGTGGAAGGGTTATGGTCAGGAGGATAATTCCTGGGTGGTCGCCTCCGATGTTCATGCGACTGATTTGGTCCGCGCCTTCCATAGAGCTCACCCTGATCGCCCTGGGGGTTCTCGTGAGGGTTCGGTGACCCCTCCTCAAGGGGGGGGTACTGTTGTGGATTCTGTTTGTGGGCTCCCTCTGGTGGTTACTGCTGGTACTGGGTGACTTTGGTGGGTTGCGGCCTTTGGTTTCCACCTGTCCATCAGAGGCTGGGTGTTTCCTATTTTACCTGGCCTTTCTGTCATTTCCTTGCCGGCTATCAATGTATTCAGATGTGCTCTGTTTGGTTCCTGCCTACCTGCTCCCAGATCTTTCAGGATAAGCTAAGTGCTGATTTTCAGTTGTTTGGTTTTTTGTCCAGCTTGCTTATTATTTCTCTATGCTAGCTGGTAGCTCTAGTGGACTGAGGTTCTCCCCATGTGCCATGAGTTGGCACATGGGTTCTTGTAATCTCAGGATGGTTTTTTGATTAGGGTTTTTTGCTGACCGCTCAGACCCCTTTTGTATCGTTCTGCTTTCTAGTTTACAGCGGGCCTCAATTTGCTGAACCTATATATATCATCTCTATGTGTGTGCCTTCCTCTCATTTCACCGTCAATACATGTGGGGGCAACTATACCTTTTGGGGTTCATTCCTCTGGAGGCAAGTGAGGTCTTATTTTCTCTGCAGTACTAGTTAGCTCTTAGGCTGGTGCGTGGCGTCTAGAACCAACGTAGGCACGCTCCCTGGCTATCTCTAGTTGCGTTTGTCAGGCGTAGGGCAGCGGTCAGCCCAGGTTCCATCACCCTAGAGCTCGTCCGATATTTTGTATTACTTTGCTTGTCCCTTGCTATCCCTAGCCATTGGGATTCATGACAGTGGATGACTAATTGAATTCAGACAACTTTTTCAATGCTTTTTTGCAGTCTTATATACCACCAAAATGTCACAGAAAGCACCTTATACTCTAAGAATGACTAATTTAAATCCAGACAAATTTATAAATGCTTGTTTGGAGTCTTACATACCACAGAAATGTCACTTAAAGCACCTAATGCTCCACAGTTGTCTAAGGGAATATAGTAAAATTTGTGAATGATTTTTATGAGCCATATACCACCGACATTTGTCAGAATGCACCTAATACTTTATAGGTCACTAACTGAACTCAGCACATTTTTTGCAACACTTTTTGGAGTTTTATATACCACCAAAATGTCACAGAAAGCACTTATTGCTCTATAGGTGACTAATTAATTACAGTAAATTTTGTAAACACTTTTTAGTAGTCTTATATACAACCAGAAATGTCTCAGAAATAACCTAATCCTGTATGGATGTCTAATTGAATCCAGACAACTTTTTCATCGCTTTTTTGGAGTGCTATGTATCACTGTAATGTACCACAAAGAACATAATACTGTATGGATGAGTAATCAAGTAAAAAAAGTAAAAGCTTTTTTGAGTGTTATATACATTGGTGATTTAACTAGACATGCCTTAAATTATATGGAGGACTAAATGAATCTATAAAAATATATTTAAAGTAAATATTTTGAAATTTTAGTTGATAATATACTCATAAAGGCTTCGCAGTCACTGCAACGGCAGGAAAAAAATTATAAGGAGGGAATTTCGCACCATGTCATCTGCGGTCTCCTATTCTTCCCCAGCCACAGTGGAGTCTGCTCAGCAGAGACGTCAGTCCCAGCATCTGGCTCAAGCTGATACTGTGCATCTGGTTACAGCTGCCATCCCAGGTACAGCCTTTTTAACCAGCATTGATCAGCAGCAAGCAGACATTCCAGGGAATAAGTCCTGCCTTTCATTTACTGAGCATGCCCGTGGGACAACCTCTCATTGGAGGTCATATGCCCAGGTCCTGTTGCAGCTCTGATTGGACCACCAGGAAGGTCCCGCAAGGCTGCGACTATAAAAGGTTTGCATGGCTGCTCGGCTATGCGCTAGTATAGACCTGACTATGTATATGTGTGCTGAGAGATTGATACTGGTGAATGCTCCTTAATGATCCCCATCCCTTTCGTTGTTGTCTGGGTATTAGGGTGTGTGGAGCAAGCAGTCAGCGCCTAATAGTTGTTTCTCAGCTATATTCACACTACTCTTCAGTGTAGGGTGGGAATTCCTGCTTGATCTCAGCATCTGACTCAGGGCATCCTCCTGCGTGGGCTCAAAAGCCGAGGGTCAGAGTGAGATCAATCACCAGCATAGTGGGGGGTGATTTTCAGGGATCCCACTAGCGTCCATCAGCTGCATCCTGTGACTGCTAACAGGGCACAGCATTTCTTTTGCTTCTCTGCGACTCTGTGAAGAAACAGAGTTTGCATCAGTTCATACTGGGTGACGGAACCCGTGTTTATTCTGGCGTAGTACCGCCATATAAGTGCCGCCATTACCTAGCAGCAGGTTCCATCTCTGCATGGTGGACCCTGGGCTGCGAACGCACCTTATTATTATCTTTATATTTATTCGGTGCATTCTGCCAGCCCTAACAGAGGGTCATCCATAGGATCATCCATAGACGACTGAAAGGCAACAACTGGCGAGACTCATTCAAATATTATAAACTGTAGTTGCTGTATTCCTACACTCATAAAAGCTTTGCAGAAGGTGCAAAAAATTCCTGGAGCCCATTTTCCAGGTGACGGGTCTGTAAGTGACCCAGTTTCAAGTAGTACCGGAGCCCCCTACATGTAGAAATGGGTGACAGTCCCCTCTGTCACCTGCACCATTGCCTGCTTCCGCATAGGAGGTGGTGAACCCAAAGACAGTATAATCTCTAGGATGTGGTGGTAACCCCGTTTTGAGCCACCTCGAGGAGCCTTTCCCAGGCCATTTCATACTTCAAGAGGATTTCATCCAGCTCCCTTTCATCTCGAATCACATACTAGGGATGTTGTCCATCCATTTTGAGGAATGTGACCATGGTTCCAGCCATCAGCTCTTGCAGCCTTCAAGGCAAGTGTACATCTCCACTGCCCGTTGATTAACCGAGATGTGATTGTGGTATCCCAGGGGTCCAGTTACCACAGTGGTATTGCCTCCCTCACAGGGGGTGATGTCATGCCTGGAAGCAAGGAGGGATCCCCTTTCCAGGTACATCAGCATGCAATACCTTTCCAGACTCCAGACCAGAAGGGGTAGCTCTAACACCTGTTTTAGGGGAGCTTCCTTATAAGTTCTGGCTAGAGGCGGGGTTGGTTAGTTAGTCTTAGTGTGTGAGTCTGAGAGGAAGGAAGAGGAGGCAAGGGAGGAGAACCTGAGGGATTTGAGCTGTGACTGAGCTCACACCAGGACTGAGCGCCAAAGACCGGACACCGGAGTCCGTGTTTGTGTGGGAACTTCAGGCCCAGTAACTATAACCAGAGGGCAGGAGATTGCAAGTCTCCTTGCCCCAGCTGACACCCTGAAGCACAGCAGCATTCTAGAGCCCGGAGTCACCACGAGGGAGTGACACCTAGAACAGGCTCAAGCTGCCTGCCATGTTCTATTTCATGGACAGACAGCAATAGGGACTTGTGGAGAGTTTAAGGCATCAAGGACCTAGGGAGCAGCGTAGAGAGAAGGCCTCCAAATCCACCTGGCTAAGTCGATCCTGAAATGCTTCCAGGCTTCCCGGACCTCCATGATCACCTGTCATCAGTGCCCCGGACTGCACCTGCAATTAAAGGTAAAGAAACTGCAGTCCTCGTGTCCTCCAATCATTTTCTGAACCCCAACGTCCACCATCCCTCATAAACTGTTTTGGTAGCCCTACGGCCCTGCTCCACCTTGGGGGTAGCCAAACCTTCCCAGCTGCAACACCACCGGCTCAAGTGGTCCCCTTAAGCAGCATCAGCCATCTATAGTCGAACACCACAGGTGGCGTCACATGAAATCCCTTACAAACATTCCCTCATCACTTTTATTGCATGCCCAGGACCACGGACTGGGTCACTGCTGCCGTGACCCCCATTCAAGAATCATCCGACCCAGTTCCGAGTACCCCATGGCCCTAGCGGGTGTCGCATGATGATGTGTCCCAAAGGCTCCTGCCCATTCCACTGCCATAACTTTACAATTGACCCATACTTAGATATCAGGGGCACAGAAAACTGAATAAACTATTGCACCACAAGAGAAGACTACATTATAAAGTGCCAAAATAAAATATATTTTATTTAAACAAGATTAAAATGCATATGTATTAAGAATGTCCAAGGTCACTGCATTCCAAGCAGGGAGGACCATCACAGATAATAAAATCCAATTTCAGAAGTGCTAGTATAACACAATATGCTCAAAGTCTAGAGCAACTAGTGTATAATGAAGGGATATATTGTTCCTTATAGTAATGCTATTAGTGAGGCAATTAAACATAACACTTACTATACATGAATGGAGAGTCTGTGTATGGCGACCCCGCCTCCCCAATGCACATCTCGCTTCTTCATCAGGATTAGTGTGTTAGGGAGGGATGGGACTGGTTAAATAGTGTGAACGACCAATCAGCAATATCCGTTCCGGAGGTAAGTCCTGATCTCGTGTGTGCCGTGTAATGTAAGTAAGCGACCAATGAAAAGAGTAGTTCCTGTTTCTATAATGCATGCACTGCTGACATCACTCATCTGTTGAGAAGCATAGGCTTGAGGCCATGGAAAGCAAGCTAACATGGGCCGTCAGAAAGATGGTGCATGCGCTAGGCTCCCATAGGCCACTCCTCCAGGCGTCTGAGAGTGAGAGGGAGCTGTATGCCTAATGCCGGAAGATTGTCTGTGTGAAATTTGTGTGGGAAATGTGATTTCAATTGCACTTGACTGTTTGTTCCTGACCAGTTGCCCGGGAACACCCACAATCTAACATTTGCACTGGTCTGGCAGTGCCTGGTCACCCACTCTGATACCCCTGTGACTGGCTGCGTATTCCTGTCCTTCAGCTCACACATAGCTCCTGCCTGCCTCAGAGCTTCTCTTGGCAACCAGCCAGCTGCTCTGCTGGTAGGGGCTGAAATATAACTGTGACTGAGACAGGGGAGTGAAGAGAACAACAGGGAGCTTGGGGAGACAAGGAAGCATTGCTATCTTGTTGCTGAGCACCATAACTGGCAGATCAGATCATACTGTTTAAGGCTACGTTCACACTTGCGTTGTGCGCCGCAACGTCGGCGACGCAACGCACAACGCAAATGTGAACGCATGCACAATGCAGCGTTTTGTGACGCATGCGTCCTTTTTTTGCTTGATTTTGGAATGCAACTTGCTGCGTCCTGTGCGCCCTGACGCGTGCGCCGCAGCGACGCATGCATTACAAAACGCAAATGCAACGCATGTCCATGCGCCCCCATGTTAAATATAGGGGTGCATGATGCATGCGGCGACGCAGCGGCGCCCGACGCTGCGTCGCACAACGCTAATGTGAACGTAGCCTAAATGTGTATGAAACAGATCAGCAGCTCACTGCACATCAGAGACTTACTGCTGCAGACTCTTACAATAAACCCCACCAACAGCCACACATAGTGCCAATATCTCAATTCATAAATAAGTATCCTTATTATACACAGTGTGAGGGATTGGAGTTATGGACTCATTAAACCATATAAATCAAACACCATTTGCAAAAAGCAAAAAAGATGTACTAGTTCAAAAAGTATCAAAAAGAAAATATCAACTTTATTATTAAAGTATTGATGTTGATTGTATGTGGCAATTTTGCCATACTTACCTATAACCCCTCTGAGGTGTTTTAATTGGTATACTATTAATGCTATAATACTTTTTACCTCAGTTTAAAGTAACAGTGTTTTACATCTATGGGATTCCTGGGAGGTGTAGTGTGCCCCTGGTGTATAGCAGCAATTTACACACTGTGTGTCCTCACATTTTTGCCTATACCTGTTGTGTCATGATTTTAACCCCTTCATAACCCAGCCTATTTTGACCTTAATGACCTGGCCATTTTTTGCAATTCTGACCAGTGTCCCTTTATGAGGTAATAACTCAGGAACGCTTCAACGGATCCTAGCGATTCAGAGATGGCTTTTTCGTGAAATAGTGGGCTTCATGTTAGTGGTAAATTTAGGTCGATAATTTCTGCGTTTATTTGTGATAAAAATGGAAATTTGGCGAAAATTTTGAAAATTTCGCAATTTTCAAATTTTGAATTTTTATTCTGTTAAACTAGAGAGTTATGTGACACAAAACAGTTAATAAATAACATTTCCCACATGTCTACTTTACATCAGCACAATTTTGGAAACAAATTTTTATTTTGCTAGGAAGTTATAAGGGTTAAAATTTGAACAGTGATTTCTCATTTTTACAACAAAATTTACAAAACCATTTTTTTTAGGGACCACCTCACATCTGAAGTCAGTTTAAGGGTTCTATATGGCTGAAAATACCCAAAAGTGACACCATTCTAAAAACTGCACCCCTCAAGGTGCTCAAAACCACATTCAAGAAGTTTATTAACCCTTCAGGTGTTTCACAGCAGCAGAAGCAACATGGAAGGAAAAAATGAACATTTAACTTTTTAGTCACAAAAATGATCTTTTAGCAACAATTTATTAAATTTTCCCAAGGGTAAAAGAAAAACTGGATCACGACGGTTGTTGTGAAATTTGTTCTGAGTATGCTGATACCTCATATGTGGGGGTAAACCACTGTTTGGGCGCACGGCAGGGCTCGGAAGGGAAGGAGCGTCATCTGACTTTTTGAATGAAAAATTGGCTCCAATCTTTAGCGGACACCATGTCGTGTTTGGAGAGCCCCCGTGTGCCTACACATTAGAGATCCCCCACAAGTGACCCCATTTTGGAAACTAGACACCCCAAGGAACTTATCTAGATGCATAGTGAGCACTTTAAACCCCCAGGTGCTTCACAAATTGATCTGTAAAAATGAAAAAGTACTTTTTTTCACAAAAAAATTTTTTAGCCTCACTTTTTTCATTTTCACATGGGCAACAGGATAAAATGGATCCTCAATTTGTTGAGCAATTTCTCCTGAGTACACTGATACCTCACATGTGGGGGTAAACCACTGTTTGGGCACATGGTAAGGCTCGGAAGGGAAGGAGCACCATTTGACTTTTTGAATGAAAAATTATCTCCATTGTTAGCGGACACCATGTCGTGTTTGGAGAGCCCCTGTGTGCCTAAACATAGGAGCTCCCCCACAAGTGACCCCATTTTGGAAACTAGACCCCCCAATGAACTTATCTAGATGCATAGTGAGCACTTTAAACCCTCAGGTGCTTCACAAATTGATCCGTAAAAATGAAAAAGTACTTTTTTTTCACAAAAAAAATCTTTTAGCCTCAATTTTTTAATTGTCACATGGGCAACAGGATAAAATGGATCCTAAAATTTGTTGCGCAATTTCTCCTGAATAAGATGATACCTCATATGTGGGGGTAAACCACTGTTTGGGCGCATGGCAAGGCTCGGAAGGGAAGCCGCGCAATTTGACTTTTTGAATGAAAAATTAGCTCCAATCGTTAGCGGACACCATGTTGCGTTTCGAGACCCCTGTGTGCCTAAACATTGGAGCTCCCCCACAAGTGACCCCATTTTGGAAACTAGACCCCACAAGGAACTTATCTAAATGCATAGTGAGCACTTTAAACCCCCAAGTGCTTCACAGAAGTTTATAACGCAGAGCCGTGAAAATAATAAATCATTTTTCTTTCCTCAAAAATGATATTTTAGCCCGCAATTTTTTATTTTCCCAAGGGTAACAGGAGAAATATGACCCCAAAAGTTGTTTTCCAGTTTCTCCTGAGTACACTGATACCCCATATGTGGGGGTAAACTACTGTTTGGGCATATGCCGGGGCTCGGAAGTGAAGTAGTGACGTTTGAAATGCAGACTTTGATGGAATGCTCTGCGGGCGTCACATTGCGTTTGCAGAGCCCCTGATATGCCTAAACAGTAGAAACTCCCCACAAGTGACCCCATTTTGGAAACTAGACCCCCAAAGGAACTTATCTAGATGTGCGGTGAGCACTTTGAACCCCCAAGTGCTTCACAGAAGTTTATAACGCAGAGCCGTGAAAATAATAAATAAGTTTTCTTTCCTCAGAAATAATTTTTTAGCCCAGAATTTTTTATTTTTCCAAGGGTAACAGGAAAAATTTGACCCCAAGAGTTGTTGTCCAGCTTCTCCTGAGTACGCTGATACCCCATATGTGGGGGTAAACCACTGTTTGGGCACATGCCGGGGCTTGGAAGTGAAGTAGTGACGTTTTGAAATGCAGACTTTGATGGAATGCTCTGCGGGCATCACGTTGCGTTTGCAGAGCCCCTGATGTGCCTAAACAGTAGAAACCCCCCACAAGTGACCCTATTTTGGAAACTAGACCCCCAAAGGAACTTATCTAGATGTGTGGTGAGCACTTTGAACCCCCAAGTGCTTCACAGAAGTTTATAACGCAGAGCCGTGAAAATAAAAAAAATCATTTTTCTTTCCTCAAAAATAATTTTTTAGCCCACAATTTTTTATTTTCCCAAGGGTTACAGGAGAAATTGGACCCCAAAAGTTGTTGTCCAGGTTCTCCTGAGTACGCTGGTACCCCAAATGTGGGGGTAAACCACTGTTTGGGCACACGTCGGGGCTCAGAAGGGAGAGAGCACAATTTGACTTTTTCAACGCAAGATTGGCTGGAATCAATGGTGGCGCCATGTCGCGTTTGGAGACCCCCTGATGTGCCTAAACAGTGGAAACCCATCAATTCTAACTCCAACACTAACCCCAACACACCCCTAAGCCTAATCCCAACCCTAACTTTAATTTCAACCCTAACCCTAAGGCTATGTGCCCACATTGCGGATTTGTGTGCGGATTTTTCCGTACCATTTTTTAAAAATCTGCAGGTAAAACGCACTGCGCTTTACCTGCGGATTTACCTCGGATTTCCAGTGTTTTTTGAGTGGATTTCACTTGCAGATTCCTATTATGGAGCAGGTGTAAAACACTGCAGAATCCGCACAAAGAATTGACTTGCTGCGGAAAATACAACGCAGCGTTTCCGTGCTGTATTTTCCGCACCATGGGCACAGCAGATTTGGTTTTCCATAGGTTTACGTGGTACTGTAAACGTGATGGAAAACTGCTACGAATCCGCAGCGACCAATCCGCTGCGGATCCGCAGCCAAATCCGCACCATGTGCACATAGCCTAATTCTAACCCTAATTCCAACCCTAGCCCTAATTCTAACCCTAACCCTAATTGTAACCCTAGCCCTAATTGCAACCCTGACCCTAATTCTAACCCTAACCCTAATTATAACCCTAACCCTAATTCTAACCCTAGCCCTAAGTGCAACCCTAGCCCTAAGTGCAACCCTAACCCTAAGTGCAACCCTAACCCTAAGTGCAACCCCAAGTGCAACCCTAACCCTAAGTGCAACCCTAACCCTAAGTGCAACACTAAGAGCAAACCTAGCCCTAAGTGCAACTCTAGCCCTAAGTGCAACCCTAGCCCTAAGTGCAACCCTAGCCCTAAGTGCAACCCTAAGTGCCACCCTGTTGTGAATTTGGATTCTGGGCTCCCCCGGTGGCTACTGGTGGAATTGAACTTGTGACATCATCTTCCCTGTTCACCTGTTCTGATTAGATCTGGGTGTCGCTATATTACCTGGCTTCTCTGTTAGATGCTTGCCGGTCAACAATGTTATCAGAAGCCTCTCTGTGCTTGTTCCTGCTCCCAGACATCTACTAGATAAGTTGGACATTCGTCCATGTTTTGTTTTTGTATTTTGGTTCCAGTTCACAGCTGCAGTTTCGTTACTGTGTCTGGAAAGCTCTTGTTGATCAGGAATTGCCACTCTGGTATTATGAGTTAATGCCAGAGTCCTAAAGTAATTTCTGGATGTGTTTTGTTAGGGTTTTCTACTGACCATGAAAGTATGCTTTCTGTCTTCTGCTATCTAGAAAGCGGACCTCAAATTTGCTAAAACTATTTTCCTGCTGCGTTTGTTGTTTCATCTCATATCACCGCCAATATATGTGGGGGGCTTCTGTCTCCTTTTGGGCATTTCTCTAGAGGTGAGTCAGGTCTTATATTTCCCTCTGCTAGCATTATTTAGTTCTCCGGCCGGCGCTGGGCATATAGGGATAAAAAGTAGGACATGCTACCTGGCTACTTCTAGATGATGCGGTAGGTTTAGTTCATGGTCAGTACAGTTACATCTTCCAAGAGCTTGTTCCTATAGAGGCTTATGCTAGTTCTCTGGCCATGGAGATCATGACAGTTTGACCGGCCAACTAAAGGGTTAAAATCCTTGGCTGAGAAAGGAGAGAAATAAGAAGTCTGCTGAGAGTTTTTTTTTTTTCTCTGTGCTCTTGATTGGATCACTTGCCAGTCTGTCTATGCTGCAGTCTTTCTTTTTTTTCTCTCTCCTTATAATCTTTGAATGGCTTTGTGTTCACCTGTTAATAATGGATCTTCAGAGTGTAACTGCAGGTTTGAATAATCTCACCACGAAAGTACAAAATTTGCAAGATTTTATTATTCATGCTCCGGTATCTGAGCCGAGAATTCCTTTGCCGGAATTCTTCTCAGGGAATAGATCTAGCTTTCAGAATTTTAGAAATAATTGTAAGCTATTTTTGTCCCTGAAATCTCGTTCTGCTGGAGACTCTGCACAGCAGGTTGGGATTGTGATTTCCTTGCTCCGCGGCGACCCTCAAGACTGGGCTTTTGCATTGGCACCAGGGGATCCTGCGTTGCGCAATGTGGATGCGTTTTTTTTGGCCTTGGGCTTGCTGTATGAGGAACCTCATTTGGAACTTCAGGCAGAAAAAACTTTGATGTCCCTATCGCAGGGGCAAGATGAAGCTGAAATTTACTGCCAAAGATTCCGTAAATGGTCTGTGCTTACTCAGTGGAATGAGTGTGCCTTGGCGGCTACTTTCAAAGAGGGTTTTTCAGGTTTTGCGGTCTAATTCTCTGTGTGTCAAGGGTTCTAAGTGCGTTTTTGGGGTTCAGAGAATTTCCTTTTTGGGATATATTTTTTCTCCCTCTTCCATTGAGATGGATCCTGTCAAGGTTCAAGCTATTTGTGATTGGACGCAGCCCTCTTCTCTTAAAAGTCTTCAGAAATTTTTGGGCTTTGCCAACTTTTATCGTCGATTTATTTCTGGTTTTTCGGATGTCGTTAAGCCATTGACCGATTTGACTAGACAGGGTGCTGATGTTGCTAATTGGTCCCCTGATGCTGTGGAGGCCTTTCAGGAGCTTAAGCGCCGTTTTTCTTCTGCCCCTGTGTTGCGTCAGCCTGATGTGACTCTTCCTTTTCAGGTTGAGGTCGACGCTTCTGAGATCGGAGCTGGGGCAGTGTTGTCGCAGAAAAGTTCTGACTGCGCCGTGATGAGGCCTTGTGCCTTCTTTTCCCGTAAATTTTCGCCCGCTGAGCGGAATTATGATGTTGGGAATCGGGAGCTTTTGGCCATGAAGTGGGCGTTTGAGGAGTGGCGCCATTGGCTCGAGGGGGCCAGACATCAGGTGGTGGTATTGACTGACCACAAAAATTTGATTTATCTTGAGACCGCCAGGCGCCTGAATCCTAGACAGGCGCGCTGGTCATTATTTTTTTCTCGGTTTAATTTTGTGGTATCGTACCTACCAGGTTCTAAGAATGTTAAGGCGGATGCCCTTTCTAGGAGTTTTGAGCCTGATTCACCTGGCAACTCTGACCCCACAGGTATTCTTAAGGAGGGAGTTATCTTGTCAGCTGTTTCTCCAGACCTGCGGCGGGCCTTGCAGGAGTTTCAGGCGGATAGACCGGATCGTTGTCCGCCTGATAGGCTGTTTGTTCCTGATGATTGGACCAGTAAAGTCATCTCTGAGGTGCATTCTTCTGCGTTGGCAGGTCATCCTGGAATTTTTGGTACCAGGGATTTGGTGGCAAGATCCTTCTGGTGGCCTTCCCTGTCACGAGATGTGCGAGGCTTTGTGCAGTCTTGTGACGTTTGTGCTCGGGCCAAGCCTTGTTGTTCTCGGGCTAGTGGATTATTGTTGCCCTTGCCTATTCCTAAGAGGCCTTGGACACACATCTCGATGGATTTTATTTCAGATCTGCCTGTTTCTCAGAAGATGTCTGTCATCTGGGTGGTGTGTGACCGTTTTTCTAAGATGGTTCATTTGGTTCCCCTGCCCAAATTGCCTTCTTCTTCCGAGTTGGTGCCCCTGTTTTTTCAAAATGTTGTTCGTTTGCATGGTATTCCTGAGAATATCGTTTCTGACAGAGGAACCCAATTTGTGTCTAGATTTTGGCGGGCATTTTGTGCTAGGATGGGCATAGATTTGTCTTTTTCGTCTGCTTTTCACCCTCAGACTAATGGCCAGACCGAGCGGACTAATCAGACCCTGGAGACATATCTGAGGTGTTTTGTGTCTGCTGACCAGGATGATTGGGTTGCTTTTTTGCCATTGGCGGAGTTCGCCCTCAATAATCGGGCCAGCTCTGCCACCTTGGTTTCCCCGTTTTTCTGTAATTCGGGGTTCCATCCTCGATTTTCCTCCGGTCAGATGGAATCCTCGGATTGTCCTGGAGTGGATGCGGTGGTGGAGAGATTGCATCATATCTGGGGGCAGGTGATGGACAATTTAAAGTTGTCCCAGGAGAAGACTCAGCTTTTTGCCAACCGTCACCGTCGTGTTGGTCCTCGGCTTTGTGTTGGAGATTTGGTGTGGTTGTCTTCTCGTTTTGTCCCTATGAGGGTCTCATCTCCTAAGTTTAAGCCTCGGTTCATCGGTCCGTATAAAATATTGGAGATTCTTAACCCTGTTTCCTTCCGTTTGGACCTCCCTGCATCCTTTTCTATTCATAACGTTTTTCATCGGTCGTTATTGCGCAGGTATGAGGCACCGGTTGTGCCTTCCGTTGAGCCTCCTGCTCCGGTGTTGGTTGAGGGTGAGTTGGAGTACGTTGTGGAAAAAATCCTAGACTCCCGTGTTTCCAGACGGAGACTCCAGTATCTGGTCAAGTGGAAGGGATACGGCCAGGAGGATAATTCTTGGGTCACTGCATCTGATGTTCATGCCTCTGATCTGGTTCGTGCCTTTCATAGGGCCCATCCTGATCGCCCTGGTGGTTCTGGTGAGGGTTCGGTGCCCCCTCCTTGAGGGGGGGGTACTGTTGTGAATTTGGATTCTGGGCTCCCCCGGTGGCTACTGGTGGAATTGAACTTGTGACATCATCTTCCCTGTTCACCTGTTCTGATTAGATCTGGGTGTCGCTATATTACCTGGCTTCTCTGTTAGATGCTTGCCGGTCAACAATGTTATCAGAAGCCTCTCTGTGCTTGTTCCTGCTCCCAGACATCTACTAGATAAGTTGGACATTTGTCCATGTTTTGTTTTTGTATTTTGGTTCCAGTTCACAGCTGCAGTTTCGTTACTGTGTCTGGAAAGCTCTTGTTGATCAGGAATTGCCACTCTGGTATTATGAGTTAATGCCAGAGTCCTAAAGTAATTTCTGGATGTGTTTTGTTAGGGTTTTCTACTGACCATGAAAGTATGCTTTCTGTCTTCTGCTATCTAGAAAGCGGACCTCAAATTTGCTAAAACTATTTTCCTGCTGCGTTTGTTGTTTCATCTCATATCACCGCCAATATATGTGGGGGGCTTCTGTCTCCTTTTGGGCATTTCTCTAGAGGTGAGTCAGGTCTTATATTTCCCTCTGCTAGCATTATTTAGTTCTCCGGCCGGCGCTGGGCATATAGGGATAAAAAGTAGGACATGCTACCTGGCTACTTCTAGATGATGCGGTAGGTTTAGTTCATGGTCAGTACAGTTACATCTTCCAAGAGCTTGTTCCTATAGAGGCTTATGCTAGTTCTCTGGCCATGGAGATCATGACACCACCCTAAGTGCAACCCTAGCCCTAAGTGCAACCCTAGCCCTAAGTGCAACCCTAAGTGCAACCTTAAGTGCAACCCTATCCCTAAGTGCAACCCTAACCCTAAGTGCAACCATAACCCTAAGTGCAACCCTAACCCTAAGTGCAACCCTAACCCTAACCCTACCCCTAACCCTAATGGAAAAACAAAAATAAATATATTTTCTGTATTTTATTATTGTCCCTACCTATGGGGGTGATAAAGGGGGGGTTTATTTATTATTTTTTTATTTTGATCACTGTGATAGAACCTATCACAGTGACCAAAATGTACAGGGAACGAATCTGCCGGCCGGCAGATTCAGCGGGCGCACTGCGCATGCGCCTGCCATTTTCCAAGATGGCGGCGCCCATGCGAGAAGACCGAGGACACCAGGAGGGACACTGGGACTAGGTAAGTATGGGGGGGTGCGATGGGACAGCGGGGGGGTGGAGGGGAGGACAGGGGAGGGGCAGAGGGGAGAGGAAGGCGCTTAGGACAGGACGGGGGGTACGAAACACTGACAGTGGCTGCAGATCGCAGCCGTCAGTCGTGGGGGGGCCAGATCAGGGTCTCCAGCCATGGCCGATGCTATTACAGCATCGGCCATGGCTGGATTGTAATATTTCACCAATTTTCATAGGTGAAATATTACAGATTGCTATGACTGGCTGTTTCACTTTCAACAGCCAATCAGAGTGATCATAGCCACGGGGGGCAAAGCTACCCCACCTGGGCTGTAGTACCACTCCCCCTGTCCCTGCATGTCGGGTGAAATTGGAGTTAACCCTTTCACCCGGCCTGCAGGGACGCAATCCAACCATGACGTATATGCTGCATCACAGGTCAGATTGGCACAGGTTTTCATGACGCATACGCTGCTTCAAAGGTCGGGAAGGGGTTAATAATAAAGTTGATATTTTCTTTTTTTTACTTTTTGGACTAGTACATCTTTTTTGCTTTTTGCAAATGGTGTTTGATTTGCTGCAGACTCTTGACAGGCTCCACAAGAGAGGAAAATAGTTGAATAAACTTGGAAACTCGATCCTTAAGTGGACCCATCCCCCATCAAAACAGCACAAGGCAGGTACCATTCTAATAAATCAAACACAGATGGGCAGAAGAGAGACTCTATTCATGCCGTCTGCATCTTAAGAAGCACTCCTAGCTGCTGTTACATACTTTAAGACACAAACTTTCACAAGCCCAACTATATCTATGAGCGAAACAGGAAAGAAGGGGAGATAGAAAAGTAAAATAACTTGACCACCCTGATTTTTCATAGCAAGCCTTCTGCCGCCATCTACAGCTCTTGAGTGGAATAAGATCCCCCCCCCCCTTTTTTATGCAATTCTAATATAGAACACTGGTTCGCTCACATGTTTTAATCACTTAGCACTTCTCCCGGTGTAGTTATATTAAGTCAGACCACAAAATGTTAAGATCCACTAAAACTCACACTGAGGAGCCAACTAACTCCATAAGACACCTAAAACAATTCAAGATGAAGACGAAACTCAAAAACGTCTGCCCACTGAAACTCCTAAGGGCAGTAAATCTCAGAAGGCCTCCCACAAACTGAAGTTTGGCTCACTTCCAACCAATCATTGGTCAGATAGTGATGAAGATGTGGATTCTATACAAAATGATCCAGATATAAAGGAATATATTAATGCCCTACCCATGGCTGAATACATGGAAAAACCTATTTAAAGACTTCACCCAAGTGGTAAAGGAAGAGATAGCAGATCTCAGAAATTATGTTAAGATTGTTCATGTCAGAGTACAAAATTTAGAGACCAGCTCTGATCAGATTATAGGACACACCACAAGAGTCACAGAAATCTTAATAGAGAATCAAAAAAAACAATTTATGCAGAGAATTCACATAGATGACCTGGAAAACAGGTCAAGGTGAAACAATTTCAGAGTTAGAGGGCTTCTGGAGAATATCCTAGACAAAGACATATTCACTATGTTATCTACAATTTTCAACAACACCACTGGAAAAAATGCCGACAATGAGCTACTGTAAGAATAGAAAGAGCCCATAGAGTCTACAGACCAAAGCCATCAGGACCAGACAAACCAAGAGGCATCTTTTGTAGCTTTCAAAGCTTCAGAACAAAAGAGGAGATATACCAAAAAGCAAGGGATGTGAAAAAAATAGAATTTGAAGACAGTGAGATTCAAATATTTCAAGACCTCACAAAGCTAACCCTGAATTTGAGAAGACAGCTTCAGCCCTTAACAAGAGCGGTGAGAGACAAAGGCATTGCTTATAGATGGCTTTTCCCTTTTGGCTGGGCAATTCCCCTTAACAACAAAACTTTGATTGTCAGAACCCCAGATGACCTGCCATTTGTCCTCAAAAAACTAGACCTGACAGATCTTCATGTCCCAGATTGGGCCACAGTGGAAGTTTTTCTTAATCTACCACTTCTTCCAAGAATTGAAAAATGGTCCACAGCAACCTCTTCCAAGTCAAAGAAGAAGAGAAGATTGAATGAGGATCTCAAGAAAACCCCCAACAAAGATATGGAAGAAGAAGAAGAGGTTGGCTGATGTCGTCAATTTAAACTGGTATATAACTCTACACTTCTGCTCAGACTTTTACCAGCTGACATGTTCGCCAATTTTTTCTCTTTCTCATCTGTTTTTCTTTTTTTTACAAATCTGACACTAATTACTTTTGATGTTATTTGCTGTTTGATATATTTCTAGTATATGCATGGCATTTCATCCCTCTCTCCTCTTGCTCCTCCCTCTCCCCCCTGGAGGGGAGGGGGTACGGGAGAAGTCCAGGTATGTTGCATACATTTAGCTTTATAGTCTTAATTGACTAGTTTTAGTTACATCCTTAGATTGTAAAATGCTGCATTGTGTTTACGGTATTACCTGTTCAAATAAGGCTCGCCGGGAGTCTGCTCACCTGCAATTATACTTATTCTCATATATTTTCAAATCACTTAAGGTTTTTGTCATATCTAGGTTCACGCCCCCACAGGCCTAGACACCACACTTTTGCATTTATACCTGGTTAGGCTCGCATCATTGGCCTACATCCTTACCAGCTGCAAAACCTTCTCAGGTTAATTTCCAGATTCATGAGCATGTTGCTCAGGTTCTGTAACAAACCTCCATTGCTTACTTTAACCCCATATAACCCTGCCCAATCCCCAAGTCCAGCTAAAAAATTAAACTACTTCATAGTGCGTCCCCATTAAATTTTAATGGTTGATTTAAGTATTGCTACCGTCAACGTAAGAGGTATGAACATCCCACTAAAAAGGTCGCAAATCCTGAACTGTTTAGGAAAAAATAAAATGGACATTGTTTATCTTCAGGAAACTCATTTTAAACAAACCTATACACCTATCACTAAGAATAAAACTTTTACCAAATGATTCAATGCCAATTCTCTGATTAAAAAAATAAAGGAGTATCTATAATTATAAACAAGAGAATTCCGTTCACACTTAAAAATGCTATATATGACACAGATGGAAGATATATATTATTAAAGTGCACAATTCACAATGAATTGTTCAACTTGGTCAACATATATGCCCCTACTAGCAATAATTGCCCATTCTTTAAGAAGATTATTGATATTTTAGATAATTTTGCTGAACGTCAAATAATTCTAGGAGGTGATTTTAAAGTACCTCTACACCCTTCACTAGACACCTCAAACGGTCACTCTACAATTTCCGCAAAAACAATTAGATACATCAAAAAGCTATTAACTAACAGACTCTTGATAGATGCTTGAAGAACAATGCATCCCTCCACAAAAGATTATTTTTTCTCCCCAGTTCATAACAAATACTCAAGAATTGATTACCTGTTCCTCCCCCATCATCTATTTAACACTATACAAAAAAATTTTTATGACACAATTCTTTTTTCATATCATGCCCCATTATTTCTCAAAAGAGCCATAGATCCAGATAAAAGAGGACCTTTAAACTGGAAGCTTAATAATAATCTACTTAAGAACAACATCACACAAGAATATATAGCCACAGGCATAAAGAATTTCTTCAAAGAAAACCGCCCACATGACAAATGCAACTCCAACACCTGGGAGGCTCATAAAGCCGTTCTTAGGGGAATCCTTATTGAATTGTATTCCAGAACAAAAAAAGAAAAAGAAAAGGAAATACTATTGAAACTCTCTCAGATAAAAAAAAACTAGAGGCTTCACACAAACTAACACAGCTTTCCTCTCTAAAGAAAGACCTCTATAACTTAAGACTTGAATTAAAGGCCCTCCTAAATCAAAAATGTATCATATTCTCGGTTCAGTGCATATTCATCCACAAATAAATGTGGCAAATATCTAACAAATGCAATTAAGAAACAAATTAACTCCACACACATACTTAAAATAAAGAATAATAAAGATCAGCTACTTTATAAAACAGAAGATATTGCCAAGGCCTTCTCAGATTTTTACTCAAATCTATATGTGGCGCCCCTAGGGGTATTTGCCACAAAAATAGTTATTGACACCAAATACAAATATTAAAATAGCAAGACTGCACTACCATCTCCGGCCAGAAGGGGGAGCTCCAGAGACTCCCCTTGATCTATTCTGGTCTGAGAAAAGGACTGGCAGTTGGGTTGAGGAGCTGAAAGTGAGAGGTCGTATAACTGAACTTCTAACAGCCCTATGACGGATTATAGGCCCGTAATACCCATAGTAGGAAAAGAGGAATAGAGAAACAGGACATTGTGAGAACCGGGTAGCAATAATTTCTACCCAAAATAGGCACAGAGACGGATACCGGATCCATGGCTATATTCGTTATACATAATACAGCAACCGGAAGAAAGTGAGGGGATATCAGCTTCACCAGGGTAAGACGCAGCAACAGACACAGAGTTTAGCGGTACTCCCAAAGGGGGTAAGCCAACAAAAAGGACTCGGGTTGTCCGTCGAACCAGAGCACAGAAGAGACAGATTGGGTCGGCAGCCAGTTCACATACAGCAGCAGGGCCATACAGAAACTGCGCATAATAAGAGGTGGAAATCCTGACAGGGTCAAAGTAATTCAGAGTTCTTATACAGACTCCGGTGACAGTATTGGTTGCAAATCCCTTTTTGTTGAAGTAAACTGGTTAAACGTTTCAGCGCCTCAGTCTTTCATTTGGACAATAGCCATCGATCCAGGATCGGGGTCATCACAGCTGAGAGGACCTGCTGCTGATCAAGTAAGTGTATGTTCCTTCATGATATCCCTTGCACTGTGCATCGCCTGAGGCCACAGCACCGGGTCAAGCCACTAGTGACATTCCCCTCAAGAGACGGACCTCTTTGATCTGGTGCTGGGTACCTCGGTCTCCCGGGCGTCACATATACAATCTAAAACCCAATTATAGCTCTGTCCTAGATAAGACTGTTAAAACACAAAATTTCTTAAAAGACCTATCCCTTCCCCAAATCACGGACCTTCAGTCAAATTTTTTAGATAGTCCCATAACTAAAGAAGTAGTGGAAGACGCGATAAACCGATCTCCAGGCGGAAAAAGTCCAGGTCCAGACGGTTTTTCAATTGAATATTACAAATATTTTAAACCTGAATTATCCCAACATTTGACAGATAATTTTAATCATATTAGTAAATCCAACAATTTCAAAAAAGAGTCTTTAGTAGTCCACATTAGCCTCATTCCAAAAGAGGGAAAAGACCCCACCTCTTGCGGCAGTTACAGGCCAATTTTGCTCATTAATAATGATGTCAAATTATACGCCAAAATATTAGCACATAGAATACAAAACTTCTTCCAGATCTGATAAACCCAGAACAAGTTGGCTTTGTCAAAGGAAGAGAAGCCAAGGATAACGTCATGAGGGCAATCAACGCGATTCATCAAGCAAAACAACACAATATACAAATGTTGATTCTCTCCACAGACGCAGAGAAAGCTTTTGATTGCATTGATTGGTATTTCACGGAAAAAGTGCTTGCAAAATTTGGCTTCCCTCTAAATTTTATACATAAAATATCTGCCTTATACACAGCACCCTCCGCAAAAATTAAAATTAATAACACACTATCAGCCAGCTTTGACACAAAAAACGGCACATTGCAAGATTGCTTCCTATCGCCCCTTTTGTTTATTCTCTCATTAGAGACATTCTTGCAGAAAATATGACAATCCCCTAAGATCAAAGGATTGAAAATCGGCACAGTTGAACACAAATGTGTAGCATACACAGATGATATACTTTTCTTTTTGGTAGATCCTGACAATTCTATTCAGATTTTACTGACTGAGTTGCACTTCTTTAACTCCAACTTCAAAATAAACTTCACCAAGTCCAATATCATGCATATTTCTTTATCTCCTGAAAACAGAAATAATTTAGCATCACTCTCCCCATTTAAAGAATGCTCATCCATTGCATATTTGGGAACCAAACTTAGCTGCTCTCCTTCATGCCTTTTTTATTTAAATGTCAAACCATTGTTTCATCTGGTCGAGACTACCTTATCAAATTGGAGAGATGTCCCAGTTCTATGGTTCAGTAGAGTCAACCTTATAAAAATGATAATTCTCTCCAAAGTCCTATATCTTCTCCAAACCCTCCCAATAGACATTCCTCAACAATTTTTTTTTTAAAAAAATATATAATTTAAAAATGTATATGGGCAGATTAAAACCATAGGATAAATCATAAAACCATGATAAAATCAAGATGGAGGTTTGGGTCTCCCTGATTTTGAAAGATTTAGATTATCAATCCACATATCAAGAGTGATTGAGCTGCAATCCCCTTGTTACACAAAGCTTTGGGTTCCACTTGAGTTGAACGATCTTCATGATGGTTTCTTACACTACCTATGGCCCACCCCATTTAATAGATTTAAATACAATAATATCACGAACCCGTACACTATAACTACCCTCAGATTATGGCACAAAACAAATAGAAAAATTAATCTTATTCCAAGTATATGCAAAGCCACTCCTATCTTGCATTTGATCCCTAATAATTATAGATCTCTTAAAAGGAAAATCAGGCTCTCGATTCCCTTCAGCAACTTGCCGATTTACTCTTTGGTGTACAAAAACAGGTGTATGAGCAAGAACAAGATCAGCTCACTCACTAAAAATCTTCACTTGAAAGATGAGGAAATTCAAACTCTACAGGAAGTAACAAAACTTTATCTCCCAGACATTTCTGCCTCAGCACCTGATCCACCAATTCTTAAACTATTTATGAACACAAAGGAAAGGGAAAAATGATAGCCAAAATAAATAAGAACCTAACCCAAACACAGGAGATCCCAGATTTCATAAAAAATGGGAATTAGAACTAAACACAAAATTTCTCCCAGAAGAAATTCATACAATCTTCAAAAACATCCACTTCCTAACATCTTCAGTGAGATTCCAAGAGCTTAACTATAAAATCACATCAAGATGGTATAAAACACCTGACATACTGAATAAAATAGACAGCTCAATCTCCCCTCTTTGTTGGAGATGCACCAAAGAAAAGGGTTCTCCGTCTCACATTTAGTTGGAATGTCCAAAAATTTAAAGTTTCTGGGAGAGAGTTAGAGCACATATAAAGAAAACCTTAAACGTTGACATCCCATTAACATCAAGTTTCATTCTATTCAATCTGGATCCTTTAAATGTACACTTTAAAAAAGGCTTACTGATACCTCACCTGATCAACGCAGCTAAAATAACTATAGCAAGACACTGGAAAGATGTAGAGACCCCTACTTGCAAAGAATGGATAAAAGAATCCAACCAAATTGGTATATACGAGAAAATTAGACTTTCAGAATCTAAAAACCTAAAGACTTTAAAAGCATGGATAGCCTGGTAGAACACCTCAGAGGATCAACAAATAAACACAACCAGTAATCCTTAATTTCTGTTTCCCTACAAATTTCTTTTGTTATTCCCTTTTTTTTTTTACATATAGCCTGTTTTGTAACGTTCATGCTTTGAGTAGAGTTTGATCTCCCAAATCGCTTAGTTATTCTCTATAATTTAAGCAGGACTTTCTGACTCCCTATCCTTCCCTATCCTTCCCATGACCCACCCCACCACTGCCCCTTGTTTTTTAAACTCTTCTTACAACCCTTTTGGTTCACAAATCCGCAGCCTTGTAGTGTTATTGTTGTGGTTTATTACGATTGTTCGATGTACGATTTTTTTCTTTTACTATTTCTGGAAAATATTTATCCTTATTTACCCTTTTTTCCTTTCCTGTTATATTATTGAAATTTTCTAAATAAAGAATATATAAAAAAAAATAATTAGTAGTACACCGCAGTCAATCTACAAAACTCAATAGGTCCCAAGTAGAGAAAAAGGTACTTTAAATATGATTTACTTTCCGCTGGTCTTCTATTTAGATCATAGATTCCTCTTCATGTATTGTCCATAAATTCCAATGACAGGAGATGGAAAGGAGGCACAGCTTGGCAACCAGACATCATACTTGAGACCAAAAACATCACAAAATATCCACTGGATATATTTAGTAGATATTATATGTTTCTATAACTTCCACGAGCAGGAGATGAAACAAGAGCATGATTTGTCAACCAGACAGCATACACGGGACCAAACATCATAAGATGGCTGCCGGACAACATGGCAGATTTCATATAATCCTAAATAAATAAAGATAAGTTAGAATGCTATTGAGCATTATGATTCCCAGGTGAATGTCCTAGGACTACTATATCTTAAACTAAAAGCTAGTAAAATGTACTCAAAAAAGAAACCCCCACCATCCAAAACCCCCTTCCCCCCATAGCTATTTAAGAGATATCATAAATACAAAGAAAAGAACTGAACCAAAAATTCTCATTGAGGCCTAGCGAGGCACCTGTCTGTAGCTGGAATATGCAGCGACTTTCTATCTGTGCTAGTCTTTTAAATAGGTCTCCCCCTCTGTTCCATTGATACCTGATCGATGGCCCTCAGGATAAGTTTACTGGAATCCAAATTATGAAAGTCCTAAAAGGGCTTTGGTAATGATGTTTAAAGGTTCTTCATTGCTCAAAGTCTTGGTTTTATCGATGTCACTTATATGCTATCTTACATGGATTTTGAACTCTCGTGTGGTCATTCCAATGTAAATCTTTTTACACGGACATTGGGCATAATAAATGACACATGAAGTTGAGCAACTGAGCCTGTGCAGAATTTTGAAGGAACGTGTACCTTCTGATTTGCAGAATTCTTTGCATTTAATTAAATTTCTACATGCCTTGCATAACCCACAGGGGAAGAAGCCTTGAAGAGAAGAAGAACCTAAATTAGAACTAGTGACATTGGGGGCATAGTGACTTTTTACAAGGAGGTCCCTGAGGTTTTTTGACCTTTTAGCTGTGACTATAGGTGCAGGGGGAATCAATTTTTTAAGAATAGGATCAGTTTCTAGCACCAATGTTTGTGGAAAATATTGATCAGTTGGTCCCATTGATTATTAACCCCTTTACCCAAAAGGGTGGTTTGCACGTAAATGACCAGGCCAATTTTTATAATTCTGACCACTGTCCCTTTATGAGGTTATAACTCTGGAACACTTCAACGGATCCCAGTGATTCTGACATAGTTTTCTCATGACATATTGTACTTCATGATAGTGGTAAAATTTCTTTGATATTACCTGCGTTTATTTGTGGAAAAAAATGGAAATTTAGCAAAAATTTTGAAAATTTCGCAATTTTCCAACTTTGAATTTTTATGCAATTAAATCACAGAGATATGTCACACAAAATACTTAATAAGTAACATTTCCCACATGTCTACTTTACATCAGCACAATTTTGGAACGAACATTTTTTTGTTAGGGAGTTATAAGGGTTAAAAGTTGACCAGCAATTTCTCATTTTTACAACACCATTTTTTTTAGGGAAAACATCTCATTTTAAGTAATTTGGAGGGGTCTATATGATAGAAAATAACCAAGTGTGACACCATTATAAAAACTGCACCCCTCAAGTTGCTCAAAACCACATTCAAGAAGTTTATTAACCCTTCAGGTGTTTCACAGGAATTTTTGGAATGTTTAAATAAAAATGAACATTTAACTTTTTTTCACAAAAAATTTACTTCAGCTCCAATTTGTTTTATTTTACCAAGGGTAACAGGAGAACATGGACCCCAAAAGTTGTTGTACAATTTGTCCTGAGCATGCTGATACCCCAAATGTGGGGGTAAACCACTGTTTGGGCGCATGGGAGTGCTCGGAAGGGAAGGAGCGCCGTTTGACTTTTCAATGCAAAATTGACAGGAATTGAGATGGGACACCATGTTACGTTTGGAGAGCCACTGATGTGCCTAAACATTGAAACCCCCCACAAGTGACACCATTTTGGAAAGTAGACCCCCTAAGGAACTTATCTAGATGTGTGGTGAGTAGGGTTGAGTGAAACGGATCGGACAAATTAAAAAATCGCCGACTTTCAGCAAAGTCGGGTTTCATGAAACCCGACCCGATCCTAGTGTGGGATCGTCCATGAGGTCGGCGATCTGCGCGCAAAAGACGCGTTTTGTATGACGCTTTCAGTGCCATTTTTCAGCCAATGAAGGAGGACGCAGAGTGTGGGCAGCGTGATGACATAGGTCTCGGTCCCCACCATCTTAGAGAAGGGCATGACAGTGATTGGCATGCTTTCTGCGGCATCACAGGGGCTATAAAGGGGTGTGCACGCCGACCGCCATCTTACTTCTGCTGATCCTAGCATAGGGAGAGGTTGCTGCAGCTTCATCAGAAGAAGGGATATAGTTAGGGAAGGAAGATTAACCCCCAAACTGCTTGTGCTGTAGCGATTTCCACTGCCCAACACCACCTATTTTTTGCAGGGACAGTGGAGGCTATATTTTTGTGCATCAGCTCTGTAGCTTATTAGGCTGCCTTATAAGGCTCCCTGATAGCTGCATTGCTGTTTGCACGCTGCTGTGCAAACCAGCTGCATTTTTAAAAGCAAAAATCCTGTTGCTCCTTTCTGCACAGTTATCTTGTTTATTTGTCCACACTTTTGTGTGCAGCAGTCCTTTTTATTGCTGCCATACTTGTCCTGAGATCATTGTAGGGAGATTGAAATTGTACTACAGTCCTTGTATTTTTTCATATATCTTCCAGCCACCTTCTGCCACTTACATTGTTGTTGTGAACTCTATTTTTGGGCTCCCTCTAGTGGTCACAAGCGGTACTGTGTAGTGTTGTCTTTCTGCAGGTTGCAGCATCAGCTGGTTCGTTATCCTTGGTTGGTTTCCTATTTAGCTCACCTGGATACTCAGTTCCTTGCCTGCTATCAATGTATTCAGTGCTCTTCAGATTCCTTGTGTCTACCTTGCTCCCAGTCTCTCCAAGACAAGCTAAGTTTTTGTTTGATCATTTTTTGATTATCAGTGTTCATTATGTTTTTTGTCCAGCTTGCTAAAATGTGATTTCCTCGCTTGCTGGTTGCTCTAGGGGACTGAGTTTCTCCCCCCACACCGTTAGTTGGTGTGTGGGTTCTTGAAATCTCAGAGTGGATATTTTGTAAGGGTTTTTTACTGACCGCATAGATTCCCTTTTCTATTTTCTTCTATCTAGTATTAGTGGGCCTCATTTGCTGAATCTGCTTTCACCCCTGTGTATGTGCCTTCCTCTTACCTCACCGTTATTATCTGTAGGGGGCTTCTATATCTTTGGGGATTATTTCTCTGGAGGCAAGAGAGGTCTTTCTTTCTCTCTAGGGGTAGTTAGTTCCTCAGGCTGGCTCAAGACATCTAGGATTTTTAGGCACGTTCACCGGCTACTTCTAGTGTGTTTGGATAGGCTCAGATTTGCGGTCAGTCCAGTTTGCCACCTCCCTAGAGCTTGTCCTATGTTGGTTACTTAGCTGGAGTAATTTGTGATCCTCAACCACTAAGGATCATAACAGTATAGCAGGCCAAAAAGTGTTTAATGCATCGCAGAAGTGGGATAAAAAGAAGACCTGAGTACATTTTTTTTTTCCTCCCGCTTTTCCTTTGCTGCAGTCTGTTTAGCTTCTTTCATCCCCTTGAACTCTGGGTGGTTTTGAGCTCAGCTGCAGACATGAATGTTCAGACTCTGACTTCTAGTGTGGATCATCTTACTGCACGGGTGCAAAGTATTCAGGATTTTGTTATTCGTAGCCCTATGTCAGAACCAAAGATACCCATTCCTGAGTTGTTTTCTGGAGATAGATCTAGGTTTCAAAATTTTAAGAATAATTGTAAGTTATTTCTATCTCTGAGACCTTGTACCTCTGGTGATTCCGCTCAGCAAGTTAAAATTGTTATCTCCTTGTTGCGTGGCGACCCTCAAGATTGGGCTTTCTCTCTGGCGCCAGGAGATCCTGCTTTGCTTAATGTAGATGCATTTTTTCTGGCTCTTGGACTGCTTTATGAGGAGCCTAATCTTGAGAATCAGGCAGAAAAAGCGTTGCTGGCTATCTCTCAAGGTCAGGATGAAGCAGAGGTGTATTGTCAAAAATTTCAGAAATGGTCGGTGCTTACTCAATGGAATGAGTGTGCCCTGGCTGCAAATTTCAGAGAAGGTCTTTCTGAGGCCGTTAAGAATGTTATGGTGGGGTTTCCCACCCCTACAAGTCTGAGTGATTCTATGGCTTTAGCCATTCAGATTGATCGGCGTTTGCGGGAGCGCAAATCTGCTCATCCTTTGGCGGTATTTTCTGGACAGAGACCTGAGTCTATGCAATGTGACCAAACTCTGACCAGAATTGAGCGACAAAGTCATAGAAGTCAAAATGGGTTGTGCTGTTACTGTGGTGATTCTACTCATGTTATCTCAGCATGCTCTAAACGCTTAAAAAAAATCGCTAAACCTGTCACCATTGGTACTATACAGCCTAAATTTATTTTGTCTGTTACTTTGATTTGTTCTTTGTCGTCCTACCCGGTTATGGCTTTTGTGGATTCGGGTGCTGCCCTGAATCTGATGGATTTGTCGTTTTGGGTCTGCCATGGCTGCAAGCTCATAATCCAGTTTTAGATTGGAAAGCTATGTCTGTGTCAAGTTGGGGTTGTCAGGGAATTCATGGCCATACTCCGTTGGTGTCTATTGCTTCTTCCACTCCTTCTGAGGTCCCTGAGTTTTTGTCTGACTACCAGGATGTATTTGATGAGCCCAGGTCCAGTGCCCTGCCCCCTCATAGGGATTGTGACTGTGCTATAAATTTAATTCCTGGTAGTAAATTCCCTAAGGGACGACTTTTTAATTTGTCTATACCAGAGCATGCCGCGATGCGGAGTTATATAAAGGAGTCTTTGGAGAAGGGACATATTCGCCCATCCTCTTCCCCTCTTGGTGCAGGATTTTTTTTTGTGGCCAAGAAGGACGGTTCTTTGAGACCTTGTATAGATTATCGTCTTCTGAATAAAATTACAGTCAAATTTCAGTATCCTTTGCCACTATTGTCTGATTTGTTTGCTCGGATTAAGGGTGCCAGTTGGTTCACCAAGATAGATCTCCGTGGTGCGTATAACCTTGTGCGCATTAAAGGGCCACTGTCACCCCCCTCCAGCCGTTATAAACTAAAAGAGCCACCTTGTGCAGCAGTAATGCTGCAGTCTAACAAGGTGGCTCTTTTAGTTTTTGATTAAGTTATTACCTCAATAAAGCAATTTGAAAATTGTCCACAAAGACCAGCTATTGTACCGGGAGGCGGTCCTAAGCGTCCTGTATGAATCCCCCAACGGCCGTCACTCTTCTCTTCAGGGGTGCTGGTTTCCGCCCCCTGAGCGGTGTTTCTTCTTAAATCCGGCGCTTGCGCTGTTCTTTCCTGCCTGGGGCCTGCGCAGTGTTTACTGTGAGTCACAGCACAGACGCAGGGTGCCTTACTGCGCCTGTGCGGGCAGTGCGGCCACCCTGTTCCTGAATCCCCGCCCCGCACTGTGTTATTCATTATGCACAGTGCGGGGCTGGCATTCCTGGGCATGCGCACTGCACTGCACTAATCCTCACCAGCTTTTGGAATCTGGCAGCCGAAAATAACAATGCTGGGGGAGCAGGGGGAACGTCAGACAAGGGAAAACGTCCGAGATGGGGGAGGGCCTGAACAGCGCAGTGCAGTGCGCATGCCCAGGAATGCCAGCCCCGCACTGTGCATAATGAATAACACAGTGCGGGGCGGGGATTCAGGAACAGGGCGGCCGCACTGCCCGCACAGGCGCAGTAAGGCACCCTGCGTCTGTGCTGTGACTCACAGTAAACACTGCGCAGGCCCCAGGCAGGAAAGAACAGCGCAAGCGCCGGATTTAAGAAGAAACACCGCTCAGGGGGCGGAAACCAGCGCCCCTGAAGAGAAGAGTGACGGCCGTTGGGGGATTCATACAGGACGCTTAGGACCGCCTCCCGGTACAATAGCTGGTCTTTGTGGACAATTTTCAAATCGCTTTATTGAGGTAATAACTTAATCAAAAACTAAAAGAGCCACCTTGTTAGACTGCAGCATTACTGCTGCACAAGGTGGCTCTTTTAGTTTATAACGGCTGGAGGGGGGTGACAGTGGCCCTTTAAGCAGGGAGATGAATGGAAAACAGCATTTAATATGCCCGAAGGCCATTTTGAGTACATAGTAGTGTTGAGCGATACCGTCCGATACTTGAAAGTACGCCACATGGGCGGCACGCGACCAATCACAAGCCGTGACGTCACGGAAGGCAGTAAACGCGCGCATTTTAAGCAAAGAACGCTGCCGGTTCCCTCGGTAAGGTCCAGGCTGCGTCGGAGAGGTGAGTATAGCAATATTTTTTATTTTAATTCTTTCTTTTACACATTAATGTTGTTTCGATACCGATACCCGATACCACAAAAGTATCGGATCTCGGTATCGGAATTCCGATACCCGCAAGTATCGGCCAATACCCGATACTTGCGGTATCGGAATGCTCAACACTAGTACTTAGTGATGCCTTTTGGACTCTCTAATGCTCCTTCTGTGTTTCAGTCCTTCATGCATGACATCTTCCGAGAATATCTGGATAAATTTATGATTGTTTATTTGGATGACATTTTGGTCTTTTCTGATGATTGGGAGTCCCATGTGAAGCAGGTCAGGATGGTGTTTCAGGTCCTGCGTGCTAATGCTTTATTTGTGAAGGGCTCAAAATGCCTCTTCGGAGTACAGAAGGTCTCCTTTTTGGGTTTTATTTTTTCTCCTTCTACTGTGGAGATGGACCCAGTCAAGGTCCAGGCTATTCATGACTGGACTCAGCCCACGTCTGTTAAGAGTCTTCAGAAGTTCTTGGGTTTTGCTAATTTTTACCGTCGTTTCATCGCTAATTTTTCTAGCGTGGTTAAACCTTTGACGGATTTGACCAAGAAGGGTTCTGATGTGACTAATTGGTCTCCTGCGGCCGTGGAGGCCTTTCGGGAGCTGAAGCACCGGTTTTCTTCAGCTCCAGTCTTATGTCAGCCAGATGTCTCTCTTCCCTTCCAGGTCGAGGTTGATGCTTATGAGATTGGAGCAGGGGCTGTCTTGTCGCAGAGAAGCTCTGATGGCTCTGTGATGAAGCCATGTGCTTTCTTTTCAAGAAAGTTTTCGCCTGCCAAGCGGAATTATGATGTTGGTAATCGGGAGTTGTTGGCTATGAAATGGGCATTTGAGGAGTGGCGACATTGGCTCGAAGGAGCTAAACATCGTGTGGTGGTCTTGACTGATCACAAAAATCTGATTTACCTTGAATCTGCCAAGTGCCTGAATCCTAGACAGGCTCGTTGGTCGTTGTTTTTCTCCCGTTTCAACTTCGTGGTCTCATACCTGCCTGGTCCGAAGAACGTAAAAGCTGATGCACTTTCTAGGAGTTTTGTGGCTGACTCTCCGGGAGTTTCTGAGGTGGCTGGTATTCTCAGAGAGGGAGTGATTTTGTCTGCCATTTCCCCAGATTTGCGACGAGTGCTGCAGAAATTTCAGGCGGATAGACCTGACCGTTGTCCACCAGAGAGACTGTTTGTCCCGGATAGATGGACCAGCAGAGTTATTTCTGAGGTTCATTCTTCGGTGTTGGCGGGTCATCCTGGGATTTTTGGTACCAGAGATTTGGTGGCTAGGTCCTTCTGGTGGCCTTCCTTGTCGCGGGATGTGCGTTCCTTTGTGCAGTCTTGTGGGATTTGTGCTCGGGCTAAGCCTTGCTGTTCTCGTGCCAGCGGTTTGCTTTTGCCTTTGCCTGTTCCGAAAAGGCCTTGGACGCACATTTCCATGGATTTTATTTCGGATCTTCCAGTATCTCAGAAAATGTCTGTCATCTGGGTGGTGTGTGATCGTTTTTCCAAGATGGTCCATTTGGTGCCCTTGCCTAAGTTGCCTTCTTCCTCCGATTTGGTTCCTCTATTTTTTCAGAATGTGGTTCGCTTGCACGGCATTCCTGAAAATATTGTGTCTGATAGAGGATCCCAGTTTGTGTCCAGGTTTTGGCGGACTTTTTGTGCTAAGATGGGCATTGATTTGTCTTTTTCGTCGGCCTTCCATCCTCAGACTAATGGCCAAACCGAGCGAACTAATCAGACGTTGGAAACTTATTTGAGATGTTTTGTTTCTGCTGATCAGGATGATTGGGTGACTTTTTTGCCTTTGGCCGAGTTTGCCCTTAATAATCGGGCTAGTTCTGCTACTTTGGTTTCACCTTTTTTCTGCAATTCTGGTTTCCATCCTCGTTTCTCCTCGGGTCAGGTTGAGTCTTCTGACTGTCCTGGGGTGGATTCTGTGGTGGATAGGTTGCAGCAGATTTGGAACCATGTGGTGGACAATTTGAGGTTGTCACAGGAGAAGGCTCATCGCTTTGCCAACCGCCGCCGCGGTGTGGGTCCCCGACTTCGTGTTGGGGATTTGGTGTGGCTGTCTTCTCGGTATGTTCCTATGAAGGTCTCCTCTCCTAAATTCAAGCCTCGCTTCATCGGTCCTTATAAGATCTTGGAAATCCTTAGCTCGGTGTCTTTTCGTTTGGATCTCCCAGCATCGTTTGCCATTCATAATGTGTTCCATAGGTCTTTGTTGCGGAGGTATGTGGTACCTGTGGTTCCTTCTGTTGAGCCTCCTGCTCCGGTGCTGGTCGAGGGCGAATTGGAGTACGTGGTGGAGAAGATTTTGGATTCTCGTATCTCTAGACGGAGGCTTCAGTATTTGGTTAAGTGGAAGGGTTATGGTCAGGAGGATAATTCCTGGGTTGTTGCCTCTGATGTTCATGCGGCTGATTTGGTTCATGCCTTTCACGCTGCTCATCCTGATCGCCCTGGGGGTCTTGATGAGGGTTCGGTGACCCCTCCTCAAGGGGGGGGGTACTGTTGTGAACTCTATTTTTGGGCTTCCTCTAGTGGTCACAAGCGGTACTGTGTAGTGTTGTCTTTCTGCAGGTTGCAGCATCAGCTGGTTCATTATCCTTGGTTGGTTTCCTATTTAGCTCACCTGGATACTCAGTTCCTTGCCTGCTATCAATGTATTCAGTGCTCTTCAGATTCCTTGTGTCTACCTTGCTCCCAGTCTCTCCAAGACAAGCTAAGTTTTTGTTTGATCATTTTTTGATTATCAGTGTTCATTATGTTTTTTGTCCAGCTCGCTAAAATGTGATTTCCTCGCTTGCTGGTTGCTCTAGGGGACTGAGTTTCTCCCCCCACACCGTTAGTTGGTGTGGGGGTTCTTGAAATCTCAGAGTGGATATTTTGTAAGGGTTTTTTACTGACCGCATAGATTCCCTTTTCTATTTTCTTCTATCTAGTATTAGTGGGCCTCATTTGCTGAATCTGCTTTCACCCCTGTGTATGTGCCTTCCTCTTACCTCACCGTTATTATCTGTTGGGGGCTTCTATATCTTTGGGGATTATTTCTCTGGAGGCAAGAGAGGTCTTTCTTTCTCTCTAGGGGTAGTTAGTTCCTCAGGCTGGCTCGAGACGTCTAGGATTTTTAGGCACGTTCACCGGCTACTTCTAGTGTGTTTGGATAGGTTCAGATTTGCGGTCAGTCCAGTTTGCCACCTCCCTAGAGCTTGTCCTATGTTGGTTACTTAGCTGGAGTAATTTGTGATCCTCAACCACTAAGGATCATAACACATTGTGTTGTATTATACACTGGGCCTGAGTTTTGGTTCAGTCTCCAAAAAAAAAAGTGAGATTCAAATTCTCACAAAGTGGATATACTTCAGTCCTGTTAGTTTGTCGTATATCAGCCAGCCACTTTCTGCCACTTACATTGTGTTGTTTTATACACTGGGCCTGAGTTTTGGTTCAGTCTCAAAAAAAAAAGTGAGATTCAAATTCTCACAAAGTGGATATACTTCAGTCCTGTTAGTTTGTCATATATCAGCCAGCCACTTTCTGCCACTTACATTGTGTTGTTTTATGCACAGAGCCTGAGTTTTGGTTCAGTCTCCCAAAAAAAAAGGGAGATTTAAATTCTCACAAAGTCGATATACTTCAGTCATGTTAGTTTGTCGTATATCAGCCAGCCACTTTCTGCTACTTACATTGTGTTGTTTTATACACTGGGCCTGAGTTTTGGTTCAGTCTCAAAAAAAAAAGTGAGATTCAAATTCTCACAAAGTGGATATACTTCAGTCCTGTTAGTTTGTCATATATCAGCCAGCCACTTTCTGCCACTTACATTGTGTTGTTTTATGCACAGGGCCTGAGTTTTGGTTCAGTCTCCCCAAAAAAAAGGGAGATTTAAATTCTCAACAAGTTTATATACACATTCTACCTTGTTTTACACTACCATATAACGGTTGTTATTTTGGTTAGATTGTCCAAAAAATGAGGAAGTCTGGTGGAAGAGCCCGTGGGCGTAGGTTGCCAGCTGGTACTGATGGTGGTGGTGGTGGTGCATCTGGTGGTAGTGGCAAAAGCACAATAGCACCTAAGGCTGGAGGTGTTGAACCAGCATCATCGTCTGGCTACACAAGGCCTTGAAGGCTCCCTTATCTGGGAGTAGGAAAACAGCTTTTAAAGCCGGAGCAGCAGGAAAAAGTTTTGGCTTTTCTTGCTGACTCAGCCTCTAGCTCTTTTGCCTCCTCTTCAGAAAGCTCCAAATATAAAAGCAACGAGTCGTCAGTGGATGCTCCCGGTCAGGAACAAGACGTTTCCTTGTGTCCTTCACCCAAACCAAAAGTGAAGGATGCGTCAGGCGACACTACAGGTTACTCCATGGAGCTCTTTACACATACCGTGCCTGGGTTAGAAAGGGAAATTGTTAACTGCCCATTACAAGATGAATCGGACATGGAGTGCACTGATGCACAGCCACAGCTAGATTATTATGCTGTTCCATTGACTCAGATCACTACATTTCCCTCACAGTGTACTGAGCCAGAATCTGACCCTGATGAGACTATGGTGCCCCGTCCCGAACGTTATAGCACCTTACTCGGTGACACAGAGGAAGGTGCACATGACATTGAAGAGGAGGTGATAGATGACCCAGTTGTTGACCCAGATTGGCAGCCATTGGGGGAATAGAGGGTGCTGCTGCCAGTAGCTCAGAAGCGGAGGAGGATGATCCGCAGCAGCCATCTACATCGCAACAGCTGTCATCTGGCAGGCCCGTATCAGGCCAAAAACATTTGTCAAAAACAAAAACAGTTTTAGGACAGAGTGGCCATCTGGTGAAAGTAGCACAACGTGCAATGCCTGAAGAGTGGGAGTGGGAGTAGGAAGAGTGTAGTGTGGCAATTTTTTAACCAAGATCCGATTGAGCAGTCAAAAGTTATCTGTAAGAAATGCTCAAAGAGCTTTAGCAGAGGGAAGAATCTTCAAAATTTATATACAACGTGCATGCTTAAACATTTAACCAGCATGCACTTGCAAGCCTGGACTAACTACCAAACGTCCCATACTGTTGGTGCACCTGCTCAGAATGAAGGTAATCAGCAACGCTACATTGTTCTCTCACTGTAAGCCCACCGGTTAGGACACCACCAGCAGCAAATGTGGAGGTATCGTCGCAAGGCCAAAGCAGTCAGAGAATCACAAGGCTCTTTGTAGGAAACACTGTATGTAGGCCAACATCAAGAATACCATCACCAACCCTCTCTCAATCCGCCATGTCCACCACCCCCATCGCTAGTTCCACCATATGCAGCTCTCCAGTCCAGCTCACCCTACAAGAGACTCTCGTTAGGAAAAGAAAGTACTCATCCTCTCATCCACATACACAGGGTTTGAACACCCACATTGCTATACTAATCTCGTTAGAGATGATGTCCTACCGGTTGGTTGAAAGCGAAGCTTTCGAAGCCCTGATGGCCTACGCTTTACCACGCTATGACCTACCCAGTCGACACTTCTTTGTGAGAAAAGCCATCCCAGCCCTTCACCAGCATGTCAAAGACAGCATTGTCCATGCACTGAGGCAATCAGTCAGTGGAAAGGTGCACCTCACAACAGATGCATGGACCAGTAGGCATGGCCAGGGACATTACATGTCCATCACGGCACACTGGGTTAATGTGGTGGATGCAGGGTCCACAGAAGATAGCCATAGTGAGACAGTTCTGTCTAGGAAACAGTTGGCTGTAGACATTCGCCACCCATCCTCCTCCTCCTCCTCTTTAAGCGAAAGCTCGTCCACAGAGCACAGTCGCATGACAACTCCATCCGCAGCTGCCAGTGTTGCACACGAGGTGTCCTGTTGTGAATTAGACTTTTTTGGCTCCCTCTTGTGGTCACTAGTGATATGACTCTGGGATTGTCTTTCTCTAGTTTGGCACCCACCTGGGTCGTTAGTCCAGGGGTGTTGCTATATAAACTTCCTGAATTCTTAGTCTGGTGCCTGGCATCGTTGTAATCAGTTCCTTTCTGTTTGCTCCTGTCTGCTGGTCATGGTTCTTGCAAAATTAAGCTAAGTCCTGCTTCCTTGTTTTTTGGTTATTTGCATTTCTCTTATTTATTTGTCCAGCTTGTACTAAATGTGATTCCTGATTTTGCTGGAAGCTCTAGGGGGCTGGAATCCTCCCCCCGGGCCGTTAGACGGTTCGGGGGTTCTTGTATATCCAGCGTGGAAATTTTGATAGGGTTTTTGCTGACCGTATAAGTCATCTTACTATATTCTGCTATTAGTCAGTGGGCCTCTCTTTGCTAAATATCTAGTTCATTCTTACGTTTGTCTTTTCTTCTTACCTCACCGTTATTATTTGTTGGGGGCTTGTATCCAACTTTTGGGGTCTTTTCTCTGGAGGCAAGAAAGGTCTATCTTTTCCCTTCTAGGGTTAGTTAGTTCTCCGGCTGGCGCGAGACGTCTAGAACCAACGTAGGCACGTTCCCCGGCTGCTGCTATTTGTGGTGCTAGGATTAGTTATACGGTCAGCCCAGTTACCACTGTCCTATGAGCTGGTTTTTTGTGTTTGCAGTCTTGGTAATTACTTCTGAGACCCTCTGCCATTGGGGTCATAACAGTATGCCAGGCCAAAGTTGAATGTTTAATGCATTGCAGAAGTGGGATAATAAGAAAGGAAATTCTGAGTTTTTTTTTTTTTTTTTTTCTCTTTCTTCCTCCCCTTTACCTCTGAGTGGCTTGTGCTTGCTGCAGACATGAATGTCCAGACCTTGATTACAAGTGTAGATCAGCTTGCTGCTCGTGTGCAGGGCATACAAGATTTTGTTACTAGTAGTCCTATGTCTGAACCTAAAATACCTATTCCTGAACTGTTCTCTGGAGACCGATTTAAGTTTAGGAATTTCAGGAATAATTGTAAATTGTTTCTGTCTCTGAGACCCCGTTCATCTGGAGACTCAGCTCAGCAAGTTAAAATTGTTATCTCTTTTTTGCGGGGCGACCCTCAGGATTGGGCTTTCTCGCTAGCGCCAGGAGATCCGGCATTGGCAAATATTGATGCGTTTTTTCTGGCGCTCGGATTGCTTTACGAGGAACCCAATCTTGAAATTCAGGCAGAAAAAGCCTTGCTGGCTATTTCTCAGGGCCAGGATGAAGCTGAAGTGTATTGCCAAAAATTTCGGAAATGGTCCGTTCTTACTCAGTGGAATGAGTGTGCTCTGGCCGCTAATTTCAGAAAGGGCCTTTCAGAAGCCATTAAGAATGTGATGGTGGGTTTCTCCATTCCTACAAGTCTGAATGATTCCATGGCGCTGGCTATTCAAATTGACCGGCGTTTGCGGGAGCGCAAAGCCGCTAATCCTCTGGTGGTGTTGTCTGAACAAACACCTGATTTAATGCAATGTGGTAGAATTCAGACTAGAAATGAACGGAAAAATCATAGACGTCAGAATGGGTTGTGTTTTTACTGTGGTGATTCTACACATGTTATATCAGCATGCTCTAAACGCCTAACAAGGGTTGTTAGTCCTGTCGCCATTGGTAATTTGCAACCTAAATTTATTTTGTCTGTGACTTTAATTTGCTCATTGTCCTCCTACCCTGTTATGGCGTTTGTGGATTCAGGTGCTGCCCTGAGTCTTATGGATCTGTCATTTGCCAAGCGCTGTGGTTTTGTTCTTGAGCCGTTGGTAAATCCTATCCCTCTTAGAGGTATTGATGCTACACCATTGGCGGAAAATAAACCGCAGTTTTGGACACAGGTAACCATGTGCATGACTCCTGAACATCGGGAGGTGATTCGTTTTCTTGTGCTGCATAAAATGCATGATTTGGTCGTTTTGGGTCTGCCATGGTTACAGACCCATAATCCAGTCTTGGATTGGAAGGCAATGTCTGTCTCCAGTTGGGGCTGTCAGGGAATTCATGGTGATTCCCCCCCGGTGTCTATTGCTTCCTCTACTCCTTCGGAAGTTCCTGAGTATTTGTCTGATTATCAGGATGTATTCAGCGAGTCCAGGTCCAGTGCTCTCCCTCCTCATAGGGACTGTGACTGCGCTATAGATTTGATTCCAGGTAGTAAATTTCCTAAGGGAAGATTATTTAATCTGTCTGTACCTGAGCATACCGCAATGCGTTCGTATATCAAGGAATCTCTGGAGAAGGGGCATATCCGTCCATCCTCTTCCCCTCTTGGTGCGGGATTCTTTTTTGTGGCCAAGAAGGACGGATCTTTAAGACCTTGTATTGACTATCGGCTTCTGAATAAAATCACTGTTAAATTTCAGTATCCTTTGCCTCTGTTGTCGGACTTGTTTGCCCGGATTAAAGGTGCCAAGTGGTTCACCAAGATAGATCTTCGTGGTGCGTACAACCTTGTGCGCATTAAGCAAGGAGATGAATGGAAAATTGCATTTAATACGCCCGAAGGTCATTTTGAGTACTTGGTGATGCCTTTTGGGCTCTCTAATGCTCCTTCAGTGTTTCTGTCCTTTATGCATGATATTTTCCGGAAGTATCTGGATAAATTTATGATTGTTTATCTGGATGATATTCTGTTTTTTTCTGATGATTGGGACTCGCATGTAGAGCAGGTCAGGATGGTGTTTCAGGTTTTGCGTGAGAATGCTTTGTTTGTTAAGGGCTCAAAGTGTCTCTTTGGAGTACAGAAGGTTCCCTTTTTGGGTTTTATTTTTTCCCCTTCTGCGGTGGAGATGGACCCAGTCAAGGTCCGAGCTATTCATGATTGGACTCAACCCACGTCAGTTAAGAGTCTTCAGAAGTTCTTGGGTTTTGCTAACTTCTACCGTCGTTTTATCGCTAATTTTTCTAGCGTTGTTAAACCTTTGACGGATATGACCAAGAAAGGTTCTGATGTTGCTAACTGGGCTCCTGCAGCCGTGGAAGCTTTCCAAGAGTTGAAGCGCCGGTTTACTTCGGCGCCTGTTTTGTGCCAGCCTGATGTCTCACTTCCCTTTCAGGTTGAAGTGGATGCTTCTGAGATTGGGGCAGGGGCCGTTTTGTCGCAGAGAGGCCCTGGTTGCTCTGTAATGAGACCATGTGCTTTTTTCTCTAGGAAGTTTTCGCCCGCTGAGCGGAATTATGATGTTGGCAATCGGGAGTTGTTGGCCATGAAGTGGGCATTTGAGGAGTGGCGTCATTGGCTCGAGGGTGCTAAGCATCGTGTGGTGGTCTTGACTGATCACAAAAATCTGATGTATCTCGAGTCTGCTAAACGCCTGAATCCTAGACAGGCCCGTTGGTCATTGTTTTTCTCCCGTTTTGACTTTGTGGTCTCGTATTTACCAGGTTCAAAGAATGTGAAGGCTGATGCTCTTTCAAGGAGCTTTGTGCCTGACTCTCCTGGAGTCGCAGAACCTGTTGGTATTCTTAAAGAGGGAGTTATCTTGTCAGCCATTTCTCCGGATTTGCGACGTGTGTTGCAGAGATTTCAGGCTGGTAGACCTGACTCTTGTCCACCTGACAGACTGTTTGTTCCTGATAAGTGGACCAGCAGAGTTATTTCCGAGGTTCATTCCTCGGTGTTGGCAGGGCATCCGGGAATTTTTGGCACCAGAGATTTGGTGGCTAGGTCCTTTTGGTGGCCTTCTTTGTCATGGGATGTGCGGTCATTTGTGCAGTCCTGTGGGACTTGTGCTCGAGCTAAGCCTTGCTGTTCTCGTGCCAGCGGGTTGCTCTTGCCCTTGCCTGTCCCGAAGAGGCCTTGGACACACATTTCCATGGATTTCATTTCAGATCTTCCGGTGTCTCAGGGCATGTCTGTCATCTGGGTGGTATGTGATCGCTTTTCCAAGATGGTCCATTTGGTATCTTTGCCTAAGCTGCCTTCCTCTTCTGATCTGGTTCCTTTGTTCTTTCAGAATGTGGTTCGTTTACACGGCATTCCTGAGAATATCGTTTCTGACAGAGGATCCCAGTTTGTTTCCAGGTTCTGGCGATCCTTCTGTGCTAAGATGGGCATTGATTTGTCGTTTTCGTCTGCCTTTCATCCTCAGACTAATGGACAAACGGAGCGAACTAATCAGACTCTGGAGGCTTATTTGAGGTGTTTTGTTTCTGCAGATCAGGATGATTGGGTGACCTTCTTGCCGTTGGCTGAGTTTGCCCTTAATAATCGAGCTAGTTCCGCTACTTTGGTTTCGCCATTTCTGGTTTCCATCCTCGTTTTTCCTCGGGACATGTGGAGCCTTCTGACTGTCCTGGGGTAGATTCTGTGGTGGATAGGTTGCAGCAGATTTGGAATCATGTGGTGGACAACTTAAAGTTGTCACAGGAGAAGGCTCAGCGTTTTGCCAACCGCCGCCGCGGTGTGGGTCCCCGACTTCGTGTTGGGGATTTGGTATGGCTGTCTTCTCGATTTGTTCCTATGAAGGTCTCCTCTCCTAAGTTTAAGCCTCGCTTCATTGGTCCTTACTAGATATTGGAAATCCTTAATCCCGTGTCCTTTCGCTTGGATCTTCCTGTGTCGTTTGCCATTCACAACGTGTTCCATAGGTCTTTGTTGTGGCGGTACGTTGTACCTGTGGTTCCTTCTGTTGAGCCTCCTGCTCCGGTGTTGGTTGAGGGCGAGTTGGAGTACGTGGTGGAGAAGATCTTGGATTCTCGTCTCTCCAGGCGGAGGCTTCAGTATCTGGTCAAGTGGAAGGGCTATGGTCAGGAGGATAATTCCTGGGTGGTTGCCTCTGATGTGCATGCGGCCGATTTAGTTCGTGCCTTTCACGCTGCTTATCCTGATCGCCCTGGTGGTCTTGGTGAGGGTTCGGTGACCCCTCCTTAAAGGGGGGGTACTGTTGTGAATTAGACTTTTTTGGATCCCTCTTGTGGTCACTAGTGATATGACTCTGGGATTGTCTTTCCCTAGTTTGGCACCCACCTGGGTCGTTAGTCCAGGGGTGTTGCTATATAAACTTCCTGAATTCTCAGTCTGGTGCCTGGCATCGTTGTAATCAGTTCCTTTCTGTTTGCTCCTGTCTGCTGGTCGTGGTTCTTGCAAAATTAAGCTAAGTCCTGCTTCCTTGTTTTTTGGTTATTTGCATTTCTCTTATTTATTTGTCCAGCTTGTACTAAATGTGATTCCTGATTTTGCTGGAAGCTCTAGGGGGCTGGAATCCTCCCCCCGGGCCGTTAGACGGTTCGGGGGTTCTTGTATATCCAGCGTGGAAATTTTGATAGGGTTTTTGCTGACCGTATAAGTCATCTTACTATATTCTGCTATTAGTCAGTGGGCCTCTCTTTGCTAAATATCTAGTTCATTCTTACGTTTGTCTTTTCTTCTTACCTCACCGTTATTATTTGTTGGGGGCTTGTATCCAACTTTTGGGGTCTTTTCTCTGGAGGCAAGAAAGGTCTATCTTTTCCCTTCTAGGGTTAGTTAGTTCTCCGGCTGGCGCGAGACGTCTAGAACCAACGTAGGCACGTTCCCCGGCTGCTGCTATTTGTGGTGCTAGGATTAGTTATATGGTCAGCCCAGTTACCACTGTCCTATGAGCTGGTTTTTTGTGTTTGCAGTCTTGGTAATTACTTCTGAGACCCTCTGCCATTGGGGTCATAACAGTGTCCCATTATCGAACAGCTAGTGGTAAGCGTCAGCAGGCTGTGTTACAAATGAAGTGTTTGGGCGACAACAGACACACTGCAGAAGTACTGGCTGAGTACTTGCAGCAACAAACTCAGTCATGGCTGGGCAGTGTACATCTTGAGGCAGGCAAGGTAGTCAGTATTAAGGGAAGGAATTTTATGGCTACCATAGCCCTTTCAGAACTTAAACACATACCTTGCCTGGCTCACACCTTGAACCTGGTGGTGCAGTGCTTCCTCAAAAATTATCCGGAGTTATCAGCCCTGCTCCTGAAGGTGCGAAGACTTTGCTCGCACATCCGCCGGTCGCCCGTACACTCCAGCGGTATGCAGAACCATCAGCGATCGCTAAATCTTCCCCAGAACCACCTAATAATCGATGTTGCAACAAGGTGGAACTCCACACTGCACATGCTTCAGAGGCTGTGCGAACAGAGACGTGCTGTAATTAATTTGTGGGAGGATACACATACACGGGCAGGCACTTGGATGGCAGACATGGAGTTGTCTGGTGTGCAGTGGTCGAAGCTACAAGACCTCTGTCAAGTCCTTCAGTGTTTTGAGGAATGCACATGGCTGGTAAGTGCAGACGACGCCATCATAAGCATGAGCATCCCAGTAATGCATCTACTGATGCAAAGTTTGACACACCTTAAGGAGCAGGCGCCTGCAGCCGAGGAGGAGTGAAGCCTTGATGACAGTCAGCCATTGTCTGCTCAGGGAACTCTCCTGGACGAGGTGGCGGACGAAGAGGAGGAAGATGATGATGGGGATGAATATTTATGGGAGGAGGATGCTTCTCAGGGGGCAATAGAAATAGGTGGCGTTGCAAGGTCAGGTACAGGTTTTTGCGGGACACAAGTGATGTTGATTTGTAAGAAAGTGCTCCTCAACCCAGCACAAGCAGTGAATTGACACCTGGAACATTGGCCCACATGGCTGATTATGCCTTGCGTATCCTAAAAAGGGACCCCCGCATTACCAAAATGATGACCGATGACGATTACTGGTTGGCCTGCCTCCTGGATCCACAATTTAAAGGAAAATTACAAAATATCATGCCACATGAGAACCTTGAGCACATATAGGCTACCAAACAAGCAACTCTTGTAGACTGTTTGGTTCAGGCATTCCCAGCACACAGCGGCGGTGATGGTTCTCACACGAGCCGTAGGGGGCAACATGGCAGAGGTGTTAGAGGTGCACAAATCCGAAGTGCCGTTGGACAGAAGGGTTTTATGACCAGGTTGTGGAGTGATTTCGCATTGACCGCTGACACGACAGGTACTGCTGCATCGATTCAAAGTGACAGGAGACAGCATTTGTCCAGTATGGTTACGAAGTACTTTTCCTCCCTTATTGATGTTCTCCCTCACAGGTCATTCCCCTTTGATTACTGGGCATCTAAAATAGACACCTGGCCTGAATTGGCAGAATATGCATTACAGGAGCTTGCTTGCCCTGCTGCTAGCGTGCTATCAGAAAGAGTCTTCAGTGCTGCTGGTTCAATACTGACCGAAAAAAGGACACGTCTGGCTACCCAAAATGTTGATGATCTACCCTTCATTAAAATAAACCAATCATGGATTTCAAATTATTTTGCCCCACCTTCCCCTGCTGACATGTAGCTTGCCTGAAAAATGTCTTGCTTTTGGCCTCCTCTTACTGACTTCTTCAATTCCTCCATTTGCAGCTGCTGATTGTCCACCATAGGCCATTTTTATACCTCCCTAAATGGGCTGACTCCCTCCACAGGGCCGTGGTCACCACCTGGCGCAAGCACCCGTGCGAGTGCCGTTTGCCTGGACTGGTGGGTGGGCTTACTCTTGGGCGATGGCACTGGCACAGGATCCCTCATAGTACAATGAAGTGTCTCTGACGGTGGTGGTGCACAACCAACATCAGACACACCATCTTAATATGAGGGGCCCTGTGCCAGTACCGCCGCCCACGAGAGAGTGTTCCCCCCAGCTCGAACAGTGCTCTACCACTTGCAATACTTACCTCTCCCTGCTCCACTACTGTGTAGTATGTGCTGTTAAATCCTTCAATGGCACTGCCAATACAAATTTGTTGAAATGATAGATGATAGTTAAAATATACAGGGGCCCTGGCCTCCATTCAAACCAGTTAATACTTTGCGCCTACTACCACTGTCTGCTACTCAGCAGAGGAGACCACCCCTGTACCTAGCTATGCCACCTGTTTATTTATAAACAATTTTTTGGCAGACATTTAGCCCACTTTATTATTTGGGCCTACTAACTGTGTCTGCCACTCATTACAGTTTTCCTCCACTGAACAAAGCAATGCCGCCTGTTTAGTCCAGCTACCACATTTGAACTGCATTTAGCCCACGTTATTATTTGGGCCTACTAACTGTGTCTGCCACTCATTACAGTTTTCCTCCACTGAACAAAGCAATGCCGCCTGTTTAGTCCTGTTACCACATTTGAACTGCATTTAGCCCACTTTATTATTTGGGCCTACTAACTGTGTCTGCCACCCATTACAGTTTTCCTCCACTAAACAAAGCAATGCCGCCTGTTTAGTCCTGTTACCACATTTGAACTGCATTTAGCCCACTTTATTATTTGGGCCTACAAACTGTGTCTGCCACTTATTACAGTTTTCCTCCACTGAACAAAGCAATGCCGCCTGTTTAGTCCTGTTACCACATTTGAACTGCATTTAGCCCACTTTATTATTTGGGCCTACTAACTGTTTCTGTCACTCATTACAGTTTTCCTCCACTGAACAAAGCAATGCTGCCTGTTTAGTCCTGTTACCACATTTGAACTGCATTTAGCCCATTTTATTATTTGGGCCTATCTGTGTCTGCCACTCATTACAGTTTTCCGTACTGAACAAAGCAAGGCCGCCTGTTTAGTCCTGTTACCACATTTGAACTGCATTTAGCCCACTTTATTATTTGGGCCTACTAACTGTGTCTGCCACTCATTACAGTTTTCCTCCACTAAACAAAGCAATGCCGCCTGTTTAGTCCTGTTACCACATTTGAACTGCATTTAGCCCACTTTATTATTTGGGCCTACTAACTGTGTCTGCCACTCATTACAGTTTTCCTCCACTGAACAAAGCAATGCCGCCTGTTTAGTCCTGTTACCACATTTGAACTGCATTTAGCCCACTTTATTATTTGGGCCTACTAACTGTGTCTGCCACTCATTACAGTTTTCCTCAACTGAACAAAGCAATGCCGCCTGTTTAGTCCTGTTACCACATTTGAACTGCATTTAGCCCACTTTATTATTTGGGCCTACTAACTGTGTCTGCCACTCATTACAGTTTTCCTCCACTAAACAAAGCAATGCCGCCTGTTTAGTCCTGTTACCACATTTGAACTGCATTTAGCCCACTTTATTATTTGGGCCTACAAACTGTGTCTGCCACTTATTACAGTTTTCCTCCACTGAACAAAGCAATGCCGCCTGTTTAGTCCTGTTACCACATTTGAACTGCATTTAGCCCACTTTATTATTTGGGCCTACTAACTGTTTCTGTCACTCATTACAGTTTTCCTCCACTGAACAAAGCAATGCTGCCTGTTTAGTCCTGTTACCACATTTGAACTGCATTTAGCCCATTTTATTATTTGGGCCTACTATCTGTGTCTGCCACTCATTACAGTTTTCTGTACTGAACAAAGCAAGGCCGCCTGTTTAGTCCTGTTACCACATTTGAACTGCATTTAGCCCACTTTATTATTTGGGCCTACTAACTGTGTCTGCCACTCATTACAGTTTTCCTCCACTAAACAAAGCAATGCCGCCTGTTTAGTCCTGTTACCACATTTGAACTGCATTTAGCCCACTTTATTATTTGGGCCTACTAACTGTGTCTGCCACTCATTACAGTTTTCCTCCACTGAACAAAGCAATGCCGCCTGTTTAGTCCTGTTACCACATTTGAACTGCATTTAGCCCACTTTATTATTTGGGCCTACTAACTGTGTCTGCCACTCATTACAGTTTTCCTCAACTGAACAAAGCAATGCCGCCTGTTTAGTCCTGTTACCACATTTGAACTGCATTTAGCCTACTTTATTATTTGGGCCTACTAACTTTGTCTGCCACTCATTACAGTTTTCCTCCACTGATCAAAGCAATGCTGCCTATTTAGTCCTGTTTAGTGTTGAGCGATACCGTCTGATATTTGAAAGTATCGGTATCGGATAGTATCGGCCGATACCCGAAAAGTATCGGATATCGCCGATACCGATACCCGATACCAATACAAGTCAATGGGACACCAAGTATCGGAAGATATCCTGATGGTTCCCAGGGTCTGAAGGAGAGGAAACTCTCCTTCAGGCCCTGGGATCCATATTAATGTGTAAAATAAAGAATTAAAATAAAAAATATTGATATACTCACCCGTCCGGAGGCCCCTGCACCTTACCGCTGTTAACCAGCAGCCTGCTTTGCTTAAAATGAGCGCGTTCAGCACCTTCCATGATGTCACGGCTTCTGATTGGTCGCGTGCCGCTCATGTGACCGCCACGCGACCAATCACAAGCCGCGATGTCATTCTCAGGTCCTAAATTCCTAGAATGAGGAGTTTAGGGCCTGAGAATGATGTCGCGGCTTGTGATTGGTCGTGTGGCGGTCACATGAGCGGCACGCAACCAATCAGAAGCTGTGACGTCATGGAAGGTGCTGAACGCGCTCATTTTAAGCAAAGCAGGCTGACGGTTACTACCAGGGCGCGTCAGAGGGTGAGTATATCCCTATTTTTTATTTTAATTCTTTATTTTTTACATGGATATGGATCCCAGGGCCTGAAGGAGAGTTTCCTCTCCTTCAGACCCTGGGAACCATACACTGGGAACTTCCGATTCCGATTCCCGATACCACAAAAGTATCGGATCTCGGTATCAGAATTCCGATACCACAAGTATCGGCCGATACCCGATATTTGTGGTATCGGAATGCTCAACACTAGTCCTGTTACCACATTTGAACTGCATTTAGTCTACCTTAATAATTTGGGCCTAATAACTGTGTCTGCCACTCATTACAGTTTTCCTCCACTGAACAAAGCAATGCCGCCTGTTTAGTCCTGTTACCACATTTGAACTGCATTTAGCCCACTTTATTATTTGGGCCTACTAACTGTGTCTGCCACTCATTACAGTTTTCCTCCACTGAACAAAGCAATGCCGCCTGTTTAGTCCTGTTACCACATTTGAACTGCATTTAGCCCACTTTATTATTTGGGCCTACTAACTGTGTCTGCCACTCATTACAGTTTTCCTCCACTGAACAAAGCAATGCCGCCTGTTTAGTCCTGTTACCACATTTGAACTGCATTTAGCCTACTTTATTATTTGGGCCTACTAACTGTGTTTCCTCCTCATCCTGCCCATTGCCCAGCCACTGCTAGATGAGTCTGCTGGTACATTGACCCAGACCACTACATTCCCCTTGCACTCTACACAGCCAGAATCTGACCCTGCTGAAAGTCAGGTTCCCCTTCCCACATACTATACCACCTTATACGGGGACAAAGAGGAAGGTGCAGATGAAAGTGCAGGTTCCTTCAGCAGGTGGGGAGGCATACTCATTGGCGACGTCACTGGCATAGAGCCCCTCATAGTACGCAAAAGTGTCTCTGCCAGTGGGAGGCGCCACCCGCCGTCAAACACACCGCCGTACTATGAGGGGCCCTGTGCCAGTGACGTCGCCAACAACTATGCCCCCCCACCTGATGAAGGAACCTGCACTTTCATCTGCACCTTCCTACGAATGAGTGGGCCCCCCTGCTTGCTCAGGATCACAGCACTTGCAAAGTTGAAATACTTACCTCTCCCTGCTCCACCGCCGTGACGTATTCTGTGTTTCCTGGGCCCACGAAAATCTTGAGCCAGCCCTACCCCCCCCCCACAACTTTAGCCAAATGACCCCAAGTTTTCAATGCCTAACTATTATTATAAAGTAAATTAAGATTGACAAGCTTAAGTAATAAGAATTGATGTTTTTGGCATTAAAATGGGCACTGTAGGTGTTTTCCTGTCCTCCACTCACTGCCGACTTTGATTCCCCATTGACTTGCATTGGGTTTCGTGTTTCAGTCGGCCCCCGACTTTTCACAATAATCGGCCAATTTCACCCGACCCGACTTTTGACAAAATCGGGTTTCATGAAACCCGACTCGATCCGAAAAAAGTAAAAGTCGCTCCACTCTCCTCCCAATGATAACAATATAATCTCCAAAATGAGTAAAAACTCATAATGCACTGTTCCAAATTATTAGGCACAGTAGAATTTCTAAACATTTGATATGTTTTAAAGAACTGAAAATGCTCATTTGTGGAATTTGCAGCATTAGGAGGTCACATTCACTGAACAAAAAAGCTATTTAACTCCAAAATATCCTAACAGGCCAAGATGTTAACATAGGACCTCTTCTTTGATATCACCTTCACAATTCTTGCATCCATTGAACTTGTGAGTTTTTGCAAAGTTTCTGCTTCTATTTCTTTGCATGAAGTCGGAATAGCCTCCCAGAGCTGCTGTTTTGATGTGAACTGCCTCCCACTCTCATAGATCTTTTGCTTGATGATACTCCAAAGGTTCTCTATAGGGTTGTGGTGAGGGGAAGATGGTGGCCACAACATGAGTTTATCTCCTTTTATGCCCATAGCAGCCAATGACTCAGAGGTATTCTTTACAGCATGAGATGGTGCATTGTCATGCATGAAGAGGAAAGTTGTCAGTCATAAACTCTATATACTTTGCAGAGGTCATCTTCACACCTTCATGAACCTTAAAGGGCCCTACCAGCTGTTTCTCCACGATTCCGGCCCAAGACATGACTACTCCACCTCTTTATGACGTTGCAGCCTTGTTGGGAGGTGGTGGCCATCCACTACTCCATCCATTTGGACCATCCAGGGTTGCTCAACACTTATCAGTAAACAAGACTGATTGGAAATTAGTCTTCATGTATGTGTGGGCCCAATGCAACCATTTCTGCTTGTGAACACTGTTTAAGGGTGGCCGAATAGTAGGTTTATGCACCACAGCAAGTCTTTGAAGGAGCCTACACCTTGAGGTTCGAGGGACTCCAGAGGCACCAGCAGCTTCAAATATCTGTTTGCTGCTTTGTAATGGCTTTCTAGCAGCTACTCTTTTAATCCAATGAACTTGCCTGGCAGAAATCTTCTTCATTATGCCTTTATCAGCACAAACACATATGTGCTCAGATACAGCCACAAATCTCTTAACAGTACGATGATCACCCTTAAGTTTTTGGGAAATTTCTAATGTTTTCATCCCATCACCAAGGCATTGCACTATTTGATGCTTTTCAGCAGCAGAGAGATCCTTTTTCTTTCCCATGTTACTTGAAAACTGTGACCTGCTTAATAATGTGGAACATAATTTTTAAGTAGTTTTCCTTTAATTAGAATCACCTGGAAAGCCAATTATCGTATGTGTTTAAGATTGATTTCAGTGATCCATTGAGCCTTGAGACACAATACCATCCACGAGTTTATTTGAAAAACAAAACAATTAAATCTTTATGACACTTAAATCCAATTTGCATAATAATTTGGAAGACTGTATATATATTTTTTGATTTATATTTTTTTCAGCCTCTAATTATTATTGTTCAATTTTTGGCAAGTTATTTATTCATATATCAAGCACTTATATTGATCACTTGAAATAAAAATTACCTTTGGCGCATGTTTGTGTTTCTCACCAATTGTTTATAAACTGAATATTTATTCACCTTCTTATTATATTCACCTTTCACTTTATTTATTTTTTATATTTTTTTTCACATATATATTTTTCTAATTGATGGTTTTTGGATAAAATATAGTAAACTATATATTTACTGCCACATGGTCTGTTGCTCCCTATGTCAGGACTCTGAACATTTTTTACCTTTTGTGCATTACTGCCCTTTTCCAAGATGGCGTCCTTGGTCTCATGTGCACTGTGTCTCCTGCTATAAATCTCCACCCCAGCCTTCAGTCTGTGCTAGAGTATTCTGCCTTGCATCCAGCTCCTGACCTCTTATTACTCCCTGGCTATACACCTGCTCCTGTGAACCTGTGTGGTGATCCTGCTACTCTGCTCTGAGTTCCTGCTGCATACACAAGTTTCCAGTAATCCTTGTTCATCTGCTGTTCGTGTTTACTTCCATCTCCATTTGCTGGTCATGTAAGCTGTTTCTGCTTTGCAATAACCTGAGACTATTAACCAGGCCTCCCTGGTTGAGCTAAGATATGATTTGAACTGCCTAATAAGCATATCTATCTGTGCCTGGACTAAGACAAGGATTTATTTGTGTCAAGTATCCTCAAGAATATCTGTGCTTCATAGACTTTCTGCTTGATTGCATTTTCCTCTGAAGTTTCCTATAGACTGCTAAGCTGCGTTTATTATTTGCACCAAGTGTTGTGGACTTGAGTTTCTCTCTGCACCTGTTTGAATCACCGTGTGTAACGAATGGAAACGGAGGCACAGATGTAGAAGTTCACATTCGTATTTATTAAGGTTTGATGTGGAACCACTAGACCACGGTCCGGGGGGCTCCGAAGGGGGCGTTACTGCGTGAGCCCCAGACACCCGTAGTAAGTCCCCTCGAGCAGGGACAGAATGGAATGCCTGGAGGACACGGGTGCTACCTTCAGTTAGACCCCGAACTCATGGCGGCTGTCCCAGCGGAACAGACGGACCAGCAAGGTTAACAGATGTTGCAGAGCTGACTGGAGGATACCGGGTGTAGGAGTGGAAGCTGGCTCCGGGAGTACTGGCGTGGTCCGGAAGTGAGGCTGGCAGACTGGCAGGACTAGACGGGTCCAGTATAGATACTGCGGAAGCAGTCCAGAATGACCGGTTAACTGGTAGCAGAAGATCTGTGGAGACAGGCAGAATGAGCGGAGTTCCTTGCAGATACTACAGAAACAGCAGCGCAAGAAAACAGGAACCGGAAGTTAGCAACAGTAGGAACTTGGTGCTCCGGTGCCCTCTCTATGGTGGAAGAGCTAGAAATAGTAGTAAAACACACCCCATTGGTTAGAGGCAACATTTGGAAAATGCACACGGTCTCTTTAAGAGACCGGGAGTGAGCGCGCGTGTGACCTAGTAACCCTGTCAGGAAACCTGCTGGCCGCCTGCCATTAAACAGGAGAGGAAGGAGGGGCGGGGGATGTGTTTAGACAGCATGAAGCTGGCACAGAGCGAGAGTCCCGACGGAGACCTCCCGGAGGTACAGTAAGCAGACCGGGTGTAACACCGTGTGATAATATAGACTTTACCACTTATAAAACTGTGTCCTGTAGTTGTCTTGTTCCATTCAAAGAGTCTCCTGAGTTATCCCCTATAATTATTACACCCTGTCCCCTGTGTGACACATCTTTTCCCACATTTATACATATGTGGACTTTCAATATATGTATAATTTTATATATATATATTTTTTTAATATATTAAAATTGATTAATTGGATATTTATTGTTTTTAATTTATTTCTTATAAAATTCTGTGCATTGTGCGGTTTTTTATGATTTATTTATAAGCTTTTTTCATGTTTTTGTGTATAATCATCATTTGATTGTCAATAAAATAAAATTTATTAATATACTTTTATTCCTTTGAATACTTCTTTTTGGGTATATATTATTATTTTCAGTATTCATAGTATATTTTACATTTTTATAACGGTGGTATTTCTTTTCTGTATAGGTTTTATGTGTGTGAGCTTACCTTGCCTCAGAACCGCCACCATGTTCCGGCCATTGTCACACATGACCATGTCTGGCTGTAGGTTCAGCAGTGTCATCCAAAAACCTGACTGCTCTTTCAGCGCTGTCCACAACTCTTCAGCATTGTGCGGTTGTCACTTAAGCAGATTAACTTCAGCACAGCCTGTTGCCGCTTGGCTGAGGCAGTGCTGCAGTGCTCCAGCTTCTGACTGATGTGCTCATTTCAAAGATGGAGGCTGAAGAGGAGGAGGTACAGGAGCTGTAGACTGTGGGGGCAACCCTGATTGACATAGGGCCTGCAATCCTCAGCGTGGGGAGGATGGGTTCCATCCCAAGGTCCGACTGGGTCCCGGCTTTCACTATGTTAACCCAGTGTGCCATCAGTGAGATGTATTGTCCCTGCCCACAAGCACTTGTCCACATGTCCGTTGTTAGGTGAACTCTCCTAGTAACAGCATTGTTGAGGGCATGGGTAATGTTGTGGGACACATGCTGGTGTAATGCCAGTACAGCACACCAGGAGAAATAATGGCAACTGGGGTCCAAGTACCTTGGGATGGCCACAGCCATCAGGTTGCGGAAAGCTTCCATCTCAGCGAGCCTAAAAGGCAACATTTCGAGCACAACCAGAAGAGAAATGTTAGAATTTAGTACTGTGGCCTGTGGGGTGTTAGCTGGGTATTTCCGCTTTCATTCCAATGATTGGGGTATAGACAACTAAAGGCTGTGCTGGGAGAAGGACGTGGACGGGCTTGATGATGGTGCTGCTTGACTGTGGGCAACAACAGGTGCACGGCACATGGCATCTTCGCATGCACGGTTAACTGGGGATTGTGTTGTGAACTATACTTTTTGGCTCCCTCTTGTGGTCACTAGTGATTTGGCACTTGTATTGTCTTTTACCAGGTTTGTGCTCACCTGCTTCGTTAGGCCTGGGGTGTTGCTATTTAAACTTCCTGGATTCTCAGTCCAGTGCCTGGCTTCGTTGTAATCAGTTCACTTCTGTTTGCTCCTGTCTTCAGGTCCTGGTTCTTTGCAAGATAAGCTAAGTCCTGCTTTCGTACTCTTGATCATTTGCATTGTTCATATTTTTTGTCCAGCTTGTACAATATGTGATTCCTGTTTTTGCTGGAAGCTCTAGGGGGGCTGATATTCTCCCCCCACACCGTCAGTCGGTTTGGGGGTTCTTGGATATTCAGCGTGGATATTTTGCAGGGTTTTTTTGCTGACCATATAAGTCTTCTTACTATATTCTGCTATTAGTCAGTGGGCCTCTCTTTGCTAAATCTAGCTCATTCTTACGTTTGTCCTTTCTTCTTACCTCACCGTTATTATTTGTTGGGGGCTTGTATTACTTTGGGGTCTTTTCTCTGGAGGCAAGAGAGGTCTTATTTTCCCTGATAGGGGTAGTTAGTTCTCCGGTTGGCGCGAGACGTCTAGAATCAACGTAGGCACGCTCCCCGGCTGCTGTTAGTGTTTGCGCTAGGATCAGGTATATGGTCAGCCTAGTTACCACTTCCCTATGAGCTGGTATTTATGTTTTGCAGACTTTGCTGTAATCTTTGAGGTCCCCTGCCATTGGGATCATAACAGTAAGCCAGGCCATAAAAAATAGTTAATGCATTGCTGAAGTGGGATTAAAAGAAAAGAAGTTCTGAGTTTTTTTTTTTTTTTCTTCCTCCCCTTTATCTCTGAGTGGCTTGAAGCTTTGCTGCAGACATGAATGTTCAGACCTTGATTACTAGTGTGGATCAGCTTGCTGCACGTGTGCAGGGCATTCAGGATTTTGTTGTTAGCAGTCCTATGTCAGAGCCTAAGATACCTATTCCTGAGCTGTTCTCTGGAGATCGATTTAAATTTAGGAATTTTAGGAATAATTGTAAATTGTTTCTATCTTTGAAACCTCATTCGTCTGGAGATTCAGCTCAGCAAGTTAAAATTATTATCTCCTTCTTGCGTGGCGACCCTCAGGATTGGGCTTTCTCGTTAGCGCCAGGAGATCCTGCATTGGCGGATGTTGATGCGTTTTTTCTGGCGCTCGGATTGCTTTATGAGGAGCCTAATCTTGAAATTCAGGCAGAAAAAGCTCTACTGGCCATCTCTCAGGGCCAGGATGAAGCTGAGGTGTACTGCCAAAAATTTCGGAAATGGTCCGTGCTTACTCGATGGAATGAATGTGCTCTGGCCGCAAATTTCAGAAATGGCCTTTCTGAAGCCATTAAGAATGTGATGGTGGGTTTTACAATTCCTACAAGTCTGAATGGTTCTATGGCGCTGGCTATTCAGATTGATCGGCGTTTGCGGGAGCGCAAATCCACTAAACCTCTGGCGGTGTTGTCTGAACAGACACCTGTCTCAATGCAATGCGATAGAATCCTGACTAGAACCGAACGACAAAATCATAGACGTCAGAATGGGCTGTGTTTTTACTGTGGTGATTCTACACATGTTATATCAGCATGCTCTAAACGCCTAACCAAGGTTGTCAGTCCTGTCACCATTGGTAATTTGCAGCCTAAATTTATTTTGTCTGTGACTTTAATTTGTTCATTGTCTTCCTACCCTGTTATGGCATTTGTGGATTCAGGTGCTGCCCTGAGTCTTATGGACTTGTCGTTTGCCAAGCGCTGCGGTTTTGTCCTGGAGCCTTTAAAGGTTCCGATTCCTCTCAGAGGAATTGATGCTACGCCACTGGCGGAAAATAAACCGCAGTATTGGACACAAGTGACCATGTGCATGACTCCTGAACATCAGGAGGTGATTCGTTTTCTTGTTCTGCATAAAATGAATGATTTGGTCGTTTTAGGTCTGCCATGGTTACAGACCCATAATCCTGTTTTGGATTGGAAGGCTATGTCTGTCTCAAGTTGGGGCTGTCAGGGAATTCATGGCGATTCCCCGCCGGTGTCTATTGCTTCCTCTACTCCTTCGGAAGTTCCTGAGTATTTGTCTGATTATCAGGATGTATTCAGCGAGTCCAGGTCCAGTGCTCTTCCTCCTCATAGGGACTGTGACTGCGCTATAGATTTGATTCCTGGCAGTAAATTTCCTAAGGGACGATTATTTAATTTGTCTGTACCCGAGCATGCCGCGATGCGTTCTTATGTCAAGGAGTCTTTGGAGAAGGGGCACATTCGTCCATCCTCTTCCCTTCTCGGTGCGGGATTCTTTTTTGTAGCCAAGAAAGACGGGTCTTTGAGACCTTGTATAGACTATCGGCTTCTGAATAAAATCACTGTTAAGTTTCAGTATCCGTTGCCGCTATTGTCAGACTTGTTTGCTCGGATTAAGGGCGCCAAGTGGTTCACCAAGATAGATCTTCGTGGTGCGTACAACCTTGTGTGCATTAGGCAGGGAGATGAATGGAAAACTGCATTCAATACGCCCGAAGGTCATTTTGAATACTTGGTGATGCCCTTTGGGCTCTCTAATGCCCCTTCAGTGTTTCAGTCCTTTATGCATGATATCTTCCGGAAGTATCTGGATAAATGTTTGATTGTGTATCTTGATGATATTCTAGTTTTCTCGGATGATTGGGATTCTCATGTAAAGCAGGTCAGGATGGTGTTTCAGGTTTTGCGTGATAACGCTTTGTTTGTGAAGGGCTCAAAGTGTCTCTTTGCAGTGCAGAAGGTTTCCTTTTTGGGTTTTATTTTCTCCCCTTCTGCCGTGGAGATGGACCCAGTCAAGGTCCGAGCTATTCATGATTGGACTCAGCCCACGTCTGTTAAGAGTCTTCAGAAGTTCTTGGGGTTCGCTAATTTCTACCGTCGCTTTATCGCTAATTTTTCTAGCGTTGTTAAACCTTTGACGGATATGACCAAGAAAGGTTCTGATGTGGCTAATTGGGCTCCTGCAGCCGTGAAGGCCTTCCAGGAGCTGAAGCGCCGGTTTACTTCGGCGCCTGTTTTGTGCCAGTCTGATGTCTCACTTCCCTTTCAGGTTGAAGTGGATGCTTCTGAGATCGGTGCTGGGGCTGTTTTGTCGCAGAGAGGCTCTGGTTGTTCTGTGATGAGACCATGTGCCTTTTTCTCTAGGAAGTTTTCGCCTGCTGAGCAGAACTATGATGTTGGTAATCGGGAGTTGTTGGCCATGAAGTGGGCATTTGAGGAGTGGCGTCATTGGCTCAAGGGTGCTAAGCATCGTGTGGTGGTCTTGACTGATCACAAAAATCTGATGTATCTCGAGTCTGCTAAGCGCCTGAATCCTAGACAGGCTCGTTGGTCATTGTTTTTCTCTCGTTTTGACTTTGTGGTCTCATACCTGCCTGGTTCGAAGAATGTTAAGGCTGATGCTCTCTCTAGGAGCTTTGTGCCTGACTCTCCTGGAGTCTCGGAGCCAGCTGGTATTCTTAAAGAGGGAGTGATCGTGTCGGCCATATCTCCGGATTTGCGACGTGTGTTGCAGAGATTTCAGGCTGGTAGACCTGACTCGTGTCCACCCGACAGACTGTTTGTTCCTGATAAATGGACCAGCAGAGTCATTTCCGAGGTTCATTCCTCGGTGTTGGCAGGGCATCCGGGAATTTTTGATACCCGAGATTTGGTGGCTAGGTCCTTTTGGTGGCCTTCCTTGTCACGGGATGTGCGGTCATTTGTGCAGTCCTGTGGGACTTGTGCTCGGGCTAAGCCTTGTTGTTCTCGTGCTAGCAGGTTGCTTTTGCCCTTGCCAGTCCCGAAGAGGCCTTGGACGCACATTTCCATGGATTTCATTTCTGATCTTCCGGTGTCTCGGGGAATGTCTGTCATCTGGGTGGTGTGTGATCATTTTCCCAAGATGGTCCATTTGGTACCCTTGCCTAAGTTGCCTTCCTCTTCCGGTCTGGTTCCTTTGTTTTTTCAGAATGTGGTTCGTTTGCACGGCATTCCGGAGAATATCGTGTCCGACAGAGGATCCCAATTTGTGTCCAGATTCTGGCGATCTTTTTGTGCTAAGATGGGCATTGATTTGTCGTTTTCATCTGCCTTCCATCCTCAGACTAATGGTCAAACGGAGCGAACTAGTCAGACACTGGAGGCTTATTTGAGATGTTTTGTTTCTGCGGACCAGGATGATTGGGTGACCTTCTTGCCATTGGCGGAGTTTGCCCTTAATAATCGGGCTAGTTCCGCTACTTTGGTTTCGCTATTCTTATGCAACTCTGGTTTTCATCCTCATTTCTCCTCGGGTCATGTTGAGTCCTCTGACTGTCCTGGGGTGGATTCCGTGGTGGATAGGTTGCAGCGGATTTGGAATCATGTGGTGGACAACTTGAAGTTGTCACAGGAGAAGGCTCAGCGTTTTGCCAACCGCCGCCGTGGTGTGGGCCCCCGACTTCGTGTTGGGGATTTGGTTTGGTTGTCTTCTCGGTATGTCCCTCTGAAGGTTTCCTCTCCTAAGTTTAAGCCTCGCTTTATTGGTCCTTATAAAATTTTGGAAGTTCTTAACCCGGTTTCTTTTCGTTTGGATCTTCCGGTGTCGTTTGCCATTCACAACGTGTTCCATAGGTCTTTGTTACGGCGGTACGTTGTGCCTGTGGTTCCTGCTGTTGAGCCTCCTGCTCCGGTGTTGGTTGAGGGCGAGTTGGAGTACGTGGTGGAGAAGATCTTGGATTCTCGTCTCTCTAGACGGAGGCTCCAGTATTTGGTTAAATGGAAGGGCTATGGTCAGGAGGATAATTCCTGGGTGGCCGCCTCTGATGTTCATGCGGCCGATTTGGTTCGTGCCTTCCACGCTGCTCATCCTGGTCGTCCTGGTGGTCTTGGTGAGGGTTCGGTGACCCCTCCTTAAAGGGGGGGTACTGTTGTGAACTATACTTTTTGGCTCCCTCTTGTGGTCACTAGTGATTTGGCACTTGGATTTTCTTTTACCAGGTTTGTGCTCACCTGCTTCGTTAGGCCTGGGGTGTTGCTATTTAAACTTCCTGGATTCTCAGTCCAGTGCCTGGCTTCGTTGTAATCAGTTCACTTCTGTTTGCTCCTGTCTTCAGGTCCTGGTTCTTTGCAAGATAAGCTAAGTCCTGCTTTCGTACTCTTGATCATTTGCATTGTTCATATTTTTTGTCCAGCTTGTACAATATGTGATTCCTGTTTTTGCTGGAAGCTCTAGGGGGGCTGATATTCTCCCCCCACACCGTCAGTCGGTTTGGGGGTTCTTGGATATTCAGCATGGATATTTTGCAGGGTTTTTTTGCTGACCATATAAGTCTTCTTACTATATTCTGCTATTAGTCAGTGGGCCTCTCTTTGCTAAATCTAGTTCATTCTTACATTTGTCCTTTCTTCTTACCTCACCGTTATTATTTGTTGGGGGCTTGTATTACTTTGGGGTCTTTTCTCTGGAGGCAAGAGAGGTCTTATTTTCCCTGATAGGGGTAGTTAGTTCTCCGGCTGGCGCGAGACGTCTAGAATCAACGTAGGCACGTTCCCCGGCTGCTGTTAGTGTTTGCGCTAGGATCAGGTATATGGTCAGCCTAGTTACCACTTCCCTATGAGCTGGTATTTATGTTTTGCAGACTTTGCTGTAATCTTTGAGGTCCCCTGCCATTGGGACCATAACAGGATTGGCTTCTATGCAAAACAGTGGAAGAAGTGGTGTCCCCTTCAGACAGTGTTCCTGGAGCCTGGGGTTCAGCCCACAAAGTCGGGTGCTTTGCTGCCATGTGCCTGGTCATGCTGGTGGTGGTCAGGCTGGTAGTTTTGCTACCCCTGCTGATGCGGGCATGTCAGGTGCTGCAAATGGCCTGTTTGGGGTTATCGGCAGAGTCTTTACAAAATAACCAGACTCGGGAAGATCTAGCAGTTGGAATGGCAACTTCCGTCTTGTTGGTGTTACGGGGAATGGATGCACGCCTTCTGTCGGTGGCCACCACACTGCTTCTTCCTGCCTGTTGGGGTGATATGCCTCCTTCCCCATGTGTGCTGCTGCCCTCGGGCTGCATGTCCTCCCACCAGGTGGGGTCAGTTACTATGTCATCCACCACCTCGTCTTCCACATGCGCACCCTACTCCTTCTTCCTGACTTTCTGGCAATTGTGTCTCATCATCGTCCAACTCTTGTGACACTTTCCTACCATCGCCTTCGTGTGACCGTGGCTGTTCAAATTTTTGGGCATCGCTACATGTGATATCATCTGGCCCTACTTCAAGTTATCCAGACGAGAGTCCTGAATCTTTAAAGGGAAAACAGAACAGCTCTTCAGATTGTCCAAGTGTGGGATCAGTTTTCTGACAGCACTCGGCATGGTGGGAGGAAGGAGGATCAGAGTGTACTCTGACTTGACCGTGTGGAAGACATGGTGGTGGTGGTGGCTAAGTGACTGAAAGCATTATCCGCTATCCATCCAACAACCATTTCACACTGCTCTGGCTTCAATAGTGGTGTGCTGCAGTCCCCTAGATACTGGGACAGGACGGTCGAGTGAGAAGATGTGGTTCTTTGCTGTGGCCCACTTTCAGCTTGGCCACGGCCTCATCCTCTGCATGCACTATCAGCATCATGTCCACTTCCCCATCCCTTGCCTTGCCCATTTTAAATAGACTACTGAAATATTTGAAAAGTTCTATAGAAATGGATTAATTTGGAGAAAACTGATATGTCATCAGTATGCCTGAAAAGCAAGTCTTTGAAGATCACAGATACACAGGGCGTCTGATGGAGATAACAGACAGTTGAAATATGTCGTTTTTTAAAAAATATTTTTTAACCAAAAAATAATGAGTAGACCAAGGCTAGCAGACAAAAAAATATAACATTTGCCTGCAAAGCGAGGATTTTGACACGACAGATACACCAGGCGTCAGACAGAGATAACAAAATTTGGCCTTGATTTTTTTGAGACCACCAAAATTTTATCAATAAGTAGGCTATGACACTAAAATAAAAAATTGGACTACTAAAATTGTAAGATATTTAGCGCAATGATATGCGATGCGTGTGGCATACAAATCACAGTGATAAATGTAAGAACTGTAGCTAAATATTTTTGGGCCAGCTACAGATTTTTGGGGCAGCAAAATGGTGTCCTAAAATGTTGTAAGACACTCCAAAAAATAATATAGAACCAAAAAAAAGGCCAGATTTTTCTGCGCACTCACATCTAATGCCTGGGACAAAAAATAAAAAATAAAATTGGTAGATTTTCACTCTCTTGTATTGCAATGATCTGGCTGTAGTCTGCAGCGTGACCAAGCAAATAAATGCAAAAAAAAGGGGACTATGGATTGCTTTCTAATAAAAAGAGCAGGTATAAGCTGCAAAAAAAATTGCCACGGATACCTGCAGCTACATATATGCACTGCTCAAAAAAATAAAGGGAACACGTAAACAACAGAATATAACTCCATGTAAATCAAACTTCTGTGAAATCAAACTGTCCACTTAGGAAGCAACACTGTTTGACAATCAATTTCACATGCTGTTGTGTAAATGGAATAGACAACAGATGGAAATTATTGGCAATTACCAAGACACCCACTATAAAGGAGTGATTCTGCAGGTGGGGACCACAGACCACATCTCAGTACCAATGCTTTCTGGCTGATGTTTCGGTCATTTTTGAATGTTGGTTGCGCTTTTACACTCGTGGTAGCATGAGACGGACTCTACAACCCACACAAGTGGTTCAGGTAGTGCAGCTTTTCCAGGATGGCACATCAATGCGAGCTGTGGCAAGAAGGTTTGCTGTGTCTGTAAGTGTAGTGTCCAGAGGCTGGAGACACTACCAGGAGACAGGCCAGTACACCAGGAGACGTGGAGGGGGCTGTAGGAGGGCAACAACCCAGCAGCAGGACTGCTACCTCTGCCTTTGTGCAAGGAGGAACAGGAGGAGCACTGCCAGAGCCCTGCAAATTGGCCTCCAGCAGGCCACAAATGTGCATGAGTCTGCACAAAGAGTTAGAAACCGACTCCATGAGGATGGTCTGACTGCCTGATGTCTACAGATAGGGGTTGTGCTCACAGCCCAATACCGTGCAGGACGCTTGGCATTTGCCGCAGAATTGGTCAATTGGCCACTGGCGCCCTGTGCTCTTCACAGATGAAAGCATGTTCCCACTGAGCACATGGGACAGACGTGACAGAGTCTGGAAACATCATGGAGAGCGATCTGCTATCTGCAACATCCTTCAGCATGACTGGTTTTGCAGTGGGTCAGTAATGGTGTGGGGTGACATTTCTTTGGATGGCTGCACAGCCCTCCATGTGCTCGCCAGAGGTAGCCTGACTGCCAATAGGTACTGAGATGAGATCCTCAGATCCCTTGTGAGACCATATGCTGGTGCGGTTGGCCCTGGTTTCCTCCTAATGCATGACAATGCAAGACCTCATGTGGCTGGAGTGTGTCAGCAGTTCCTGCAAGATGAAGGCATTGAAGCTATGGACTGGCCCGCCCATTCTCCAGACCTGAATCTGACTGAACACATCTGGGACATCATATCTCGCACCATCCACCAACGTCATGTTGCACCACAGACTGTCCAGGAGTTGGCGGATGCTTTAGTCCAGGTCTGGGAGAAGATCCCTCAGGAGACCATCAGCCGCCTCATTCAAGAGCATGCTCAGGTGTTGTAGGGTGGTCATACATGCACATGAAGGCCACACACACACTACTGAGTATTATTTCCCTGTTTTGAGGCATTTCCACCGATGTTGGACCAGCCTGTAATTTGATTTTCCACTTTGATTTTGAGTATCGTTCCAAATCCAGGCCTCCATTGGTTAATAAATTTGATTTCCATTGATGATTTTTGTGTGATGTTGTTGTCAGCACATTCAACTTTGAACAGAACAAATTATTCAATGAGAATATTTCATTCATTCAGATCTAGGATGTGTCATTTGAGTGTTCCCTTTATTTTTTTGAGCAGTGTATAAAATATGCAGCAGCAGATAGGAGTGGAGCTTTTTGAGGTATGCAATGAGATCTATATACTCACACACAGTGCCTGCAGGCCTTGCACTGATGTGTATATGTGCACATAGACTCCCCTGTCTATCTAGCGCTGCAATCTATGCACCGCCAAATTAGCCCTAAAAAAGACTGTTAGTTTATCAGGATTTGTGGATTCTGTGATGGTAGACCCATACTAACTAATAAATGTAAGAATCTGACCCTATCTCAGCAGCAGCTCTCCCTACACTAGCTGAGTCTGGAGCCGAATGCGGGAAGCAGAGTGGCGCCAGGTCTCTTATAGACCTGATGACTCTGTGCGGCCAGCCAATCACTGTAATACCACAACAAAGATGGCTGTGGTATTACAGTGCATGGCAGACAATCCCTGCATACTGATTGGCTCTCTAAAAAGCACCAAAATTAAAAGGAGGAGACATGAGCTCCCACCGAATAATCTGGAAATACTCGGTGCTCGCCGAGTACGCCGAGCATTGTAATACTTGGGTGAGATCCGAGTAGTGGCGAGCACGTTTGCTCATCATCACTATTGCTTACGTGATTCAGAATGCCATATTTCACCTTCTCATTAAGTGGTATTGAAATTCATTTCTCTGCACAGCTGTTGCACAGCAAAAAAAAAATCTGGATCTAAACGTGATCCAGCCCGCCATATCCCACCTTGTAATTTAGTGGCGGTGAAATTGTTCTGTGTGCAAAGCTGTTGCACACTAAAAAAATTTTTTCCAGTTGCTAGCATGACTCAGTGGCCCCCACTTATGCTAACATCTATATGGCGGTACTCGAGGACCAATATGTGTACAGTTCCATCTTCTGGTGCCACGTCCGGGCCTGGTGGCTCTATATCGACGACATTTTTTGTATATGGGAGGGGACGGAGGAGGACCTTTTTGACTTTTTGTCTGAATTGAACAATATACATCCTGAACTGAAATTTACTTTGACATATTCGGTGGATAGGGTACAATTTTTGGACACTATGGTCTACAAACAAGGTGGCAGCCTATGCACTGATTTGTTCACGAAAGTGACCGATAGGAATAGCCTCTTATGCTACGACAGTTATCATCCAAGAAAGATGATGGATTCACTACCTTGGAGCCCATTGGTCTGGATAAGAAGGATTGTTTCAGATAATGAAGTTTGTGATAAAAGATTGGAGGAAATGTGTAACAAATTCATGCATAGAGGTTATCCTAAGTTGAAAGTGATGGGCCATAGGGATAAAGTAATGAAATTATCTGATGGAGATTTGCAAACTCAGAGGTAAGGTCAAGCAGAAACGTATACCATGTGTCTCCACGTATTGTCCTGCCAGCAATGGTATTGCCAATATTTTGAACAGGCATTGGGGGATACTAAATAAAGGTATGCCTCATATTAAGGATTTCTGTTCACGTCCCATTCTTTCATACAGACGGGGGCGGAACTTAAGAGATAGATTGGTGAGGTCGGATATTGGCACAGGCAAAGTTGCCATCCAAAGGACCTTGTGTCCACCTCGGATGGGCAACTTTCCCTGTCTCAATTGTGCCTGTTGTGGCAACATGTTAAAAGGCGATAGCTTTAACCATCCTCGGATCGGAAAAAAAAATATTATTAGAGAGCGTTATACGTGCTCTTCTAAATTTGTTATCTACCTAATAGTGTGTCCGTGTGGACTTATGTATGTCGGCGAGACCACTATGGAGGTTAGAGCACGAATAAGCAAACACAAGAGTACTATAAGAACAAAATTACTCGAATTACCGATTCCAAAACATTTCAGTGACTGTAGGCACTCTATTAATCAATTGCGTTTTAGGGTTATCGATGGGGTCCCTATTTTGAGGAGAGGGGGTGATAGGACACGGAGACTGAAACAGAAGGAGTTAAGGTGGATCTCGATATTGGAGACTCTACAACCCAAAGGGTTAAATGTTGACTATAATCTCCAAATATGTATGTCCTGATTCCCCTTTCCTTTATGGATAGTCTACATCTGTGTATTTTTAATTATGTGCTGATGTAAATAATTTTTTTCTTTTTCTTCTCTTTTTTCTTTTTTGTTTTTTTTTGCAGTATATCTGGGATTTGACATCCAAGGGACAAGTGGAGGATATGGAGGATTTTTCCTCCCCCCCTTGCCTTATTCTAATGCTTTGATATAATTCTCTCCTTTAGATCCTTGTCTGCCAAATCACTATAAATATTGCATTTGTTTTATGGCTATATGTGGTTTGTTGCCATGGAATTGGCTGAGTCCGTGTCCTCCCTGTGAGCGCAGGCCCGGGGCGTCACGTGGGCTGTCCGGGAGTGTGGGCATTCACTCGCCCCCTGGCGGCTCACGTGACTACCCGGCATACCTGATGACTCTGGCGATGACGTTCGGCCTGTGATGATCGGCGCGTGCGCTGTATGTCGCACCTTTGTGGTGGTCACATGATCGCCTGCATTGGGTGTGCGTCGTGCGCATGCGCCGGCGTTCGCTGCCCGACGGACACCACCTTATAGGTATGTGATTAGCCGTAGACATTTTATGCGCTTCTTTTTTGAGCAGTCTGCGATTGGATAGTAGATTTGTTTACAAAATCAACAGCCGGGGATTGGTGGAAATATTACCATGACAACGGAACAGCAAGGCAACAATTAGGGCAACGATGGGGTCATGTTGTTTTCATGTTCTCTTTTGTATTCTGTACATAGTATTTATATGATGTATATGGGATTAAGTGTTATTCTATCTGCGTTTTATTATAGAGTTGGTATGAGCACGTATTGTATTTTTTATATATTTAATAAAGGCTGCCCCTTGGTGGTGATTGGTGCCCATATAGGCTCCACACTATTTAAGGTGGCCATATGTGATACATTGTATACTTGACAAAGGCCATTTTGGCTGAAACGTTGTATTCCTGTGATGGCAGAATAAAGATCTTGGTGAATATTCTTCACCTGGAATGGATGCTGCTCCTTCTTTTTCTTTTGTCAGCACACCATATGTCACCTTGTCATTTAGTAGCTGAGAAATTCATGTTTCTACACAGCTGTTGCAAAGTAAAAAAAAAATTCTGTTGCTAAACGTGATACAGCCCGCCATATTGCACTTTGTCATTTTGTGGTGGTGAAATTGTTCTGTGTGCAGAGCTGTTACACAGTAAAAAAAAACATTTTTTGCAGTTGCTAACATGATTCAACACATCATATCTCACCTTGTCATTTAGTGGCAGTGAAATTCATCTTTTTGCACATCTGTTGCATAGTTTTAAAAAAATTTCTGTGGCTATACATGATACAGCCTGCCATATCCTACCTAGTCATTTTGGAGCTGTGAATTTGTTCTGTGTGCAGACCTGTTGCACATTAAAAATGTTTACAGTTGGTAACGTGATTCAGCATGCCATATTTGTTGTGAACTGTGTTTCTGGGCTCCATCTGGTGGTCACTAACGGTATTGTGTTAGGCATGTCTTGTTGCAGGCCTGAGCTCCAGCTGTGTCGTTAAGCAGCGGGTGTTCCCTATTTGAGTCTCCTCTGGACTCAGTCTCTTGCCTGGCATCGTTGTATCCAGACCTATATGGTCTCCTCCGGATTCCTTTCAGTCTGCCTCATGCAAGAAAAGCTAAGTCTGTTTTGTACATTTGGATCATTTGCATTATTCAGTGATTTTGTCCAGCTTGCTTTACATTTGATTTTCTGACTCGCTGGAAGCTCTAGGGGGCTGATATTCTCCCTCCACATCGTCAGTGGGTGTGGGGGTTCTTGAATATTCAGCGTGGATGTTTTTGTAGGGTTTTTTGCTAACCGCATAGTCCACTATCTATTTTCTACTATTTAGACTATTGGGCCTCACTTTGCTGAATCTAGTTCATCTCTACGTTTGTGCTTTCCTCTTGCCTCACCGTTATTATTTGTTGGGGGCTTTCTATATCTTTGGGGCTCAATTTCTCTGGAGGCAAGTGAGGTCTTATTTTTCCTCTATAGGGGTAGTCAGTTCTCCGGCTGGCTCGAGACGTCTAGAACCAACATAGGCACGTTCACCGGCTACTTCTAGTTGTTTGTGTTAGGATCAGGTATGCGGTTAGCCCAGTTTCCACCTCCCTAGAGCAGTACTTGTATTTTTGCTTTCTTGCCGGAATATCAGATATCCTCAGCCATTGGGATCATAACAGAATGCCAGGCCTAAAAGAAAATGTTTAATGCATCGCAGAAGCGGGATTAAAAAGAAGTTCTGAGTTTTTTGTTTTTTTGTGTTTTTTTTGCTGCAGTTTGCCTAGCTTCTTCCATCCCCTTTTTCTCTGAGTGGCTGAAACTCTGCTGCAGATATGAATGTCCAGACTCTGACTTCTAGTGTGGATCAGCTTGCTGCTAGGGTGCAAAACATTCAGGATTTTGTTATCCATAGTCCTATGTCTGAACCAAAAATACCTATTCCTGAGCCGTTTTTTGGAGATAGATCTAAATTCCTGAATTTCAGGAATAATTGTAAATTGTTTCTGTCTCTGAAACCTCGTTCCTCTGGTGATTCCGCTCAGCAAGTTAAGATTGTTATTTCCTTCTTGCGCGGCGACCCTCAGGATTGGGCCTTCTCTCTGGCGCCAGGAGATCCTGCATTGGTGAATGTTGATGCGTTTTTCCTGGCGCTTGGGTTGCTTTATGAGGAGCCTAATCTTGAAAAACAGGCTGAAAAAATGTTGCTGGCTATCTCTCAGGGTCAGGATGAAGCTGAGGTATATTGCCAAAAATTTCGGAAATGGTCCGTGCTTACTCAATGGAATGAGGGTGCACTGGCCGCAAATTTCAGAAATGGTCTTTCTGAAGCCATTAAAGATGTGATGGTGGGGTTTCCTATCCCTACAGGTCTGAATGACTCAATGGGTCTGGCCATTCAAATTGATCGACGTTTGCGAATCTGTTAATCCTTTGGCGGTGCTGTCTGAACAGTCATCTGATTCTATGCAATGTGACAGAATTTTGACCAGAGCCGAGCGACAAAATCATAGACGTCAAAATGGGTTGTGTTTTTACTGTGGTGATTCAACACATGTTATCTCAGCATGCTCTAAACGTTTAAAAAAAGAAGTTAATCCTGTCGCCATTGGTACTTTTCAGCCTAAGTTTATTTTGTCGGTGACTTTAATTTGTTCATTATCTTCTTACTCAGTTATGGCTTTTGTGGATTCTGGTGCTGCTTTAAGTCTGATGGATTTGTCGTTTGCCAAGCGCTGCGGTTTTGTCCTGGAGCCTTTGGATAATCCTATTCCTCTTAGAGGAATTGATTCTATGCCATTGGCAGAGAATAAACCTCAGTATTGGACGCAAGTGACCATGTGCATGACTCCTGTACATCAGGAGGTGATTCGTTTTCTGGTACTGCATAAAATGCATGATGTTGTCGTTTTGGGTCTGCCATGGTTGCAGGCCCATAATCCAGTTTTTGATTGGAAAGCTATGACTGTGTCTAGTTGGGGGTGTCAGGGGATTCATGGCGATTCTCCATTGGTGTCTATTGCTTCTTCTACTCCTTCTGAGATCCCTGAGTTTTTGTCAGACTTTCAGGATGTATTTAATGAGGCCAGGTCCAGTGCCCTTCCTCCTCATAGGGACTGTGATTGTGCTATAGATTTGATTCCTGGTAGTAAGTTTCCTAAGGGACGACTCTTTAATTTATCTGTGCCAGAGCATGCCGCGATGCGCAGTTATATAAAGGAGTCTTTGGAGAAGGGACATATTCGCCCATCCTCGTCCCCTCTTGGTGCAGGATTCTTTTTTGTGGGCAAGAAAGACGGGTCTCTGAGACCTTGTATTGATTATCGTCTTCTGAATAAGATCACGGTTAAATTTCAGTATCCTTTGCCATTGTTGTCTGATTTGTTTGCTCGGATTAAGGGATCCAGTTGGTTCACCAAGATAGATCTTCGTGGTGCGTATAACCTTGTGCGCATAAAGCAGGGAGATGAATGGAAAACGGCATTTAATACGCCCGAGGGTCATTTTGAGTACCTGGTGATGCCTTTCGGATTATCTAATGCTCCTTCTGTGTTTCAGTCCTTCATGCATGACATCTTCCGGAAATATCTGGATAAATTTATGATTATTTATCTGGATGATATTTTGGTTTTTTTCTGATGATTGGGAGTCCCATGTGAACCAGGTCAGGATGGTGTTTCAGGTTCTGCGTGAAAATGCTCTATTTGTGAAGGGCTCAAAATGTATCTTTGGGGTACAGAAGGTTTCTTTTTTGGGTTTTATTTTTTCCCCTTCTACTGTGGAGATGGACCCAGTCAAGGTCCGTGCCATTCACGACTGGACTCAGTCCACGTCTGTTAAGAGCCTGCAGAAGTTCTTGGGCTTTGCTAATTTTTACCGTCGTTTTATCGCTAATTTCTCCAGCGTGGTTAAACCTTTGACGGATATGACTAAGAAGGGTTCTGATGTTGCGAACTGGTCTCCTGTGGCCGTGGAGGCCTTTCGGGAGCTGAAGCGTCGGTTTACTTCAGCGCCAGTCTTGTGCCAGCCGGATGTCTCTCTTCCCTTCCAGGTTGAAGTTGATGCTTCTGAGATTGGTGCAGGGGCTGTTTTGTCGCAAAAAAGTTCTGATGGCTCCGTGATGAAGCCATGCGCCTTCTTTTCAAGGAAATTTTCGCCTGCTGAGCGGAACTACGATGTTGGTAATCGGGAGTTGTTGGATATGAAGTGGGCATTTGAGGAGTGGCGACATTGGCTCGAGGGAGCTAGACATCGTGTGGTGGTCTTAACTGATCATAAAAATCTGATTTACCTCGAGTCTGCCAAGCGCCTGAATCCTAGACAGGCTCGTTGGTCGTTGTTTTTCTCCCGTTTTGACTTTGTGGTCTCGTACCTGCCTGGTTCGAAGAACGTGAAGGCTGATGCACTTTCTAGGAGTTTTGTGCCTGACTCTCCAGGAGTCTCTGAGCCGGCTGGTATTCTCAGAGAGGGAGTGATTTTGTCTGCCATTTCCCCAGATTTGCGACGAGGGCTGCAAAAATTTCAGGCTGATAGGCCTGATCGTTGCCCACCAGAGAGACTGTTTGTCCCTGACAGATGGACCAGCAGGGTTATTTCTGAGGTTCATTCTTCGGTGTTGGCGGGACATCCTGGGATTTTCGGTACCAGAGATTTGGTGGCTAGGTCCTTTTGGTGGCCTTCCTTGTCGCGAGATGTGCGTTCTTTTGTGCAGTCTTGTGGGATTTGTGCTCAGGCTAAGCCTTGTTGTTCTCGTGCCAGCGGGTTGCTTTTACCCTTGCCTATCCCAAAGAGGCCTTGGACGCACATTTCCATGGATTTCATTTCGGATCTTCCGGTATCTCGGAAGATGTCTGTCATCTGGGTGGTGTGCGATCGTTTTTCTAAAATGGTCCATTTGGTGCCCTTGCCTAAGTTGCCTTCCTCCTCTGATTTGGTCCCTTTGTTCTTTCAGAATGTGGTTCGTTTGCATGGCATCCCTGAGAATATTGTATCTGACAGAGGATCCCAGTTTGTGTCCAGATTCTGGCGATCCATTTGTGCTAAGATGGGTATTGATTTGTCTTTTTCGTTGGCTTTTCATCCTCAGACTAATGGCCAGACCGAGCGAACTAATCAGACGTTGGAGACTTATTTGAGATGTTTTGTTTCTGCTGATCAGGACGACTGGGTTACCTTTTTGCCTCTGGCCGAGTTTGCCCTTAATAATCGGGCTAGTTCTGCCACCTTGGTTTCACCCTTTTTCTGCAACTCTGGTTTTCATCCTCGTTTCTCCTCGGGTCAGGTTGAGCCTTCTGACTGTCCTGGGGTTGATTCTGTGGTGGATAGGTTGCAGCGGATTTGGAACCATGTGGTGGACAATTTGAAATTGTCACAGGACAGGGCCCAGCGTTTTGCCAACCGCCGCCGCGGTGTGGGTCCCCGACTTCGTGTTGGGGATTTGGTTTGGTTGTCTTCTCGGCATGTTCCTTTGAAAGTCTCCTCTCCTAAGTTCAAGCCTCGCTTTATCGGTCCTTATAAGATTTTAGAAATCCTTAACCCGGTGTCTTTTCACTTGGACCTTCCATCGTCATTTGCTATTCATAATGTGTTCCATAGGTCCTTGTTGCGGCCGTACGTGGTGCCTATGGTTCCTGCTGTTGAGCCTCCTGCCCCGGTTTTGGTTGAGGGCGAGTTGGAGTACGTGGTGGAGAAGATTCTGGATTCTCGTATCTCTAGACGGAAACTCCAGTATTTAGTTAAATGGAAAGGCTATGGTCAGGAGGATAACTCCTGGGTTGTTGCCTCTGATGTTCATGCGGCTGATTTGGTTCATGCCTTTCACGCTGCTCATCCTGATCGCCCTGGGGGTCTTGGTGAGGGTTCGGTGACCCCTCCTCAAGGGGGGGGTACTGTTGTGAACTGTGTTTCTGGGCTCCCTCTGGTGGTCACTAACGGTATTGTGTTAGGCATGTCTTGTTGCAGGCCTGAGCTCCAGCTGTGTCGTTAAGCAGCGGGTGTTCCCTATTTGAGTCTCCTCTGGACTCAGTCTCTTGCCTGGCATCGTTGTATCCAGACCTATATGGTCTCCTCCGGATTCCTTTCAGTCTGCCTCATGCAAGAAAAGCTAAGTCTGTTTTGTACATTTGGATCATTTGCATTATTCAGTGTTTTTGTCCAGCTTGCTTTACATTTGATTTTCTGACTCGCTGGAAGCTCTAGGGGGCTGATATTCTCCCTCCACATTGTCAGTCGGTGTGGGGGTTCTTGAATATTCAGCGTGGATGTTTTTGTAGGGTTTTTTGCTAACCGCATAGTCCAATATCTATTTTCTACTATTTAGACTATTGGGCCTCACTTTGCTGAATCTAGTTCATCTCTACGTTTGTGCTTTCCTCTTGCCTCACCGTTATTATTTGTTGGGGGCTTTCTATATCTTTGGGGTTCAATTTCTCTGGAGGCAAGTGAGGTCTTATTTTTCCTCTATAGGGGTAGTCAGTTCTCCGGCTGGCTCGAGACGTCTAGAACCAACGTAGGCACGTTCACCGGCTACTTCTAGTTGTTTGTGTTAGGATCAGGTATGCGGTTAGCCCAGTTTCCACCTCCCTAGAGCAGTACTTGTATTTTTGCTTTCTTGCCGGAATATCAGAGATCCTCAGCCATTGGGATCATAACACATATTGCACATAGTCATTTTGCGGCAGAGAAATTCATTTTTTGGCACAGCTGTTGCACAGTTAAAAAAAAGTTTTTTCTGTAGCTAAACGTGACACAGCCCGACATATCCCACCTCGTCATTAAGTGGTGGTGAAATTCATCTTTCTACACAGCTGTTTCACAGTAGAAGAAAAATTATGTTGCTAAATGCGATACATCCCGCTATATTCCATCTTGTCATTTTGTGGCGGTGAAATTGTTCTGTGAGCAGAGTTTTTGCAAAGTAGAATTTTTTTCATTTGCTAACGTGATTTAGAACGTCATATTTCACCTTCTCATTTAGTGGTGGTGATATTCATCTTTCTACGCAGCTGTTGCACAGTAAAAAATAAAAATTTCTGTGGCTAAACGTGATACAGCAGGCTAGATCAGAGTCAGAAATTGTTTGGATCATATCTACTAGGTTATCCAGGCCTCATCCACACTCAAAAAAAGTCATTCTTCTGTTACTAACATCATACAGTATGGGAGATCTCACTTTGATATTGTTTGGAGCATATCTTCTTTTAAATGCAAGCCACATTCACACTGAAACAATTTTTTCTTTTGTTACTAACGTAATACAGTAGGGGAGATCTAATTTTGAAATTGTTTGGAGCATATCTTCTTTGTCATACAGGACTCATCCACACTGAAACAATTCTTTCTTCTTTGACTAACGTGATTCAATTATGGAGATCTCAGTTTGAAATTGTTTGGAGCATATCTTCATTGATATACAGGCCTCATCCACACTGAAACAATCATTTTGTCTGTTACTAATGTCATACAGTAGGGGATATCACATTTTGAAACTGTTTGGAGCATATCTTCTTTGTCATACAGGCCTCATCCACACTGAAGCAATTCTTTCTTCAGTTACTAACGTCATACAGTAGGAGAGATCTCATTTTGAAATTGTTTGGAGCATGATATTTTATTCATTGCATGATCTATAAAGAGCCAATTTAGTTGACATATCCTGCCCCTTGCATTCATTAGTATTTTATGTTTAGTTTTTATCTTCCCCTTGTCTTTGGGTCATTATGGTTTAATAATTAATTGTTTTGTAATCATGGTTATATATATATATATATATATATGTATTGGAATCTCACTGGTTGACGTACCAATACATGGGTATGTGATACTTTGACACGCGCAGTAAGACACAGGGAACGCTGAGTTCGGCGTTCATACAGTCCTCCATATGGCTTCATCTGTCCGGTGGGGTAGGCGCCAGGATTCTTTTATATCTGCGGATATGAGCTGTTATGCAAATAAGGGAATAACAAATATAAATGAAGAAGATTAAAGTGATAATATTAGAGGGAATATGGAGTCAAATAAGTTTACTAGAGCACCTTAGCACAATGCACCTTGTATGTTAAGGAGATACACGTGGGGTATTTGTTATAAACTACCTTATAATTATTATTGTAAACACCATTATGGCTATATAATATGTAAATGACTGTGGATTATATGTATATAAGCGCATGACTTGTAACCTCCCACTGCTTGAGAAAGGCTCAGTGTGAGCCGAAACGTCGTATAGAGATGTGGGTCTGAAATAAACTTCACAGCTTTTTCACTTTTCCAAGAATTGGAGTGCTGCCTTCCTTTTTTTGCTTGGTATATATATATATATATATATATATATATATATATATATATATATATATATATATAAGATTATACTGTATACATTTTTCTTTGTATACATTCTTTTGGGTTATAAAATCATCACATTTGTAGATAAATTTCCAAAAGGTTATAGTTTCCAAAATGGGGTCACTTGAGGGGATATTCTGCTTTTCTAGTACTTAGGGGCTCTTTAAATGGAATCTACAAACTATTCTAGAAAAATCTCCTTTCTAAGAGGCAAATAGCATTCCATCCCTCCCAAGTCTCTCCGTATGGTTAAGTTGTACTGTACAGCCGAAACGCGCTTTGGGGAGGGCACCATCCCGGAAACGGAGATTGTAGTACCATTGTAAATATTGTTCCACTGTGGTTTTACTTTCTATATATAATTTGCACTGTGTTTTACTTCCTCTCGGTCTTAAAACTTACATATGCCCATACTGACACCTTGTGGTGTCTTTAGCACTAAGCACTTTATTTATATATATATATATATATTTTTTTTTTGTGCGCATTTGTGATTATCAATCAATTAGTTATTTATTTATTATTTTTCTGGTGTTATCCACTGTCATTAATATCATTTTAATGTTTTAAGTCTAAATTCTCCAATATTTTGTTACATCAGAGTTTAATTGATATGGTAATATTCCAGAATTAAGTGCCCTCTTATTATGGTTATTTTCCATGTTGCATTGTTTTTTGCTCTGTTATGATTTACTAATAAACTTTGTTATTTAATATTTACCGGTGTGGACCTTCGGTCATTTTTTTCTGGGTTCTTTGGTGTTTTCTGCAATTTCTCCGACTGTCCACCATTTTTATTTTTATTTTAGCCCTTTTAATTGATTGGCAGGTATAATTATAATTTCTTTACTGAGAGCACTAATAGTACATTTACTTTTGATTATATGTGTTCTGCTACCGTTTAGTAAGCCTTGGTTTGGTTCTATACTCTTGGATTTTGGACAGCAGAGAGGTGACATCTGGGTCAGAGAGGTAGATCTGAGTGTCATCAGCATATAGATGGTACTGGAAGTCATAGGACTTTATGAGTTGTCCAAGGCCAAGGGTATAGATTGAGAAGAGAATGGGTCTAGGACAGAGCCTTGAGGGACACCAACAGAGAGGGGTCGAGATGAGGAGGCAGTGTGGGGCTAGGAAACACTAAATGGGTGGTTGGTAAGGTATGAAGAGATTCAGGATAGGACAAGGTCTTTGAAGCCAAAAGAAGAGGGGATCTGTTGTAGGAGGCAGTGGTCAAAGTGTGTCGAGGACACGTCAAGAAGGAGGAGTATAGAGAATTGTCTGCTAACTTTGGCTATAAGTAAATCATTAGTAAGTTTGGTCAGGGCAGTCTCAGTAGAATGGTGGGGACGGAAGCCAGATTGTAGGTTGTCAAAGAGTGAGATAGATGCAAAGTGAGAGGAAAGTTCAGTGAGGATGTGCTGTTTAAGGAGTTTTGAAGCAAACGGGAGCAAAGATATGAGGCGATAGCTGGACATAGCGCTCGGGTCAAGGGATGGCTTTTTGAGGATATCTGTGATTGTGGCATGTTTGAAAGCAGAGGGGAAGGTACCATAAGTTAGTGATAGGTTGAAGAGATGGCTTAGGGATGGGATAAGTGTGGTGGTGAGGTTAGGGAGGAGGTGGGATGGGATGGGGTCAAGTGCACAAGTGGTGAGGTGTGATTTGGAGAGAAGATGAGCAAGCTCTCCTTCAGTGATTTTGGAGAGGGAAGTTATGGAGTTAGGGCATTGCTCTGGTATGCAAAGGGGTTGTGATGGTCGGACAACAAAGACTTGCCTTGCTTGGTCTGTCTTATTTTTGAAGTGCATGGCAAAGTCTTCGGTAGAGATTAGGGAAGTCAGAGGGGGCAGTGGTGGGCGGAGGAGGGAGTCAAGAGTGTTGAACAACTGTTTGGGGTTGTGGGATAAGGAAGACATGAGGGATGTAAAGTAGGTCTGTGTAGAAGAGGTGAGAGCTGACTTGAATGCGAGTGTTGCTTGTTTGAATGTGATGAAGTCATCTTGCGAATGCATTTTCTTCCAACACAGCTCTGCAATTCTGGATACTTGCCGAATCTTTTTAGTGATGTTATTGGGCCAGGGTTGTCTATTGATTTGTTGCACTCTGCTATGCATGACAGGGGCGACCGAGTTGCTGGTTGATGCAAGAGTGGCATTGTAGAAACTAGTGGCAATGTCTTTGTCATGGAGTGAAGATATGGAGGACAGTGGTAGAATAGAGTCAGAGAGTGTGCGAGTGTCTAGATGTGAGATGGTTTCTGCGGGAGTGGGCAAGTTGGTGGACATGGGTGACAAGTGAGGAGGACGTGAGTAGATAGTGGTCAGATAGAGGGAGAGGGGAAGTTGTGAAGTTAGATAGGGAGCAGAGTCCGGTGAAGACGAGGTCTTATGTATGTCCATGTGTGTGGGTGGCTGAGCAGGACCACTGAGTAAGTCCAAAAGATGAAGTGAGAGACAGGAATTTGGAGGCTGCTGATTGATGGGTGTCATTGGGGATGTTGATGTCAGCCATGATGATGGTGGGAATGTCAGCAGAGAGACGGTGAAGAAGCCAGGTGGAGAACTGGTTAAAAATGGCAGTGGTCGGGCCTGGAGGTCGGTATACGACAGCCACTTGAGTTTGCAGTGAGAGTAGATGCGAACAGAGTGGAAGAGGGAAGGCTAAGGGAGGGAAGAGGTGGGATTGGGTTAAAGGTACAGTTGGAAGAAAGGAGAAGATCCACTCCTCCACCATGTCTGTTGCCAGGGTGAGGAGTGTGGGTGAAGTGGAGGCCGCCGTAACATAGCGCAGCAGGGGAGGCTGTGTCGGAGGGTGTCAGCCATGTTTCAGTGTGGCCCAGGAAGGTAAAAATTATGAGAAATTATGTAAAGAGGTCGTGAATCACATGGAGTTTATTGCAGACGGAGGGTAGCAAGGAAAATCCCAGTATGTAGCCGGCGCTCCCGTATAGAGATTCTCATAGATATAAATATCTGCTTTATTAAGGTAATAAAAAATTACAGAACAACGTGTTTCGACTCCTACACCTTGGAGTCTTCATCAGGTCAATAAAAAATAAATAATATGAAAAGATCAGCCACACTCTCTTTTTATACATTCCAAACAATAAAATAGGGCGGAGTGCTAGAGGAGCTGTAAAGCCCCACCCAGATAAATGAAAAGACCACCCAATACCAAAGGGACAAATCCTCCAAGAACATGTTCTCATGAATGCACTACACTATGTATAAGGCAATACAATATAAAATACCATAAAAATAACAAGCCAGAAAAAAAGTTTTAAAAAAAACTAAAAAAAATGTTTTTCTTTTTCTCCTTAAAATCTCCCCAAAATACTTATTTTTCATTTCTTTCACTCCTCCCTTCTTTGTCTTAACTTTTATCTTTTTCTTTCTTTCCCTTTACTCTCTCCTTTCAATTTATAAAAAACAATCATAAATATTCATAATAACACAATAATCATAAAAAAAGATGTTCAGCTAATATCAAGACCATTATACTGTACCTTCTACAACATTTTTCAGGCTTTCTCTACCACATCATTCAAACCATTGGGAAACAAAGTTTGGAGCTGATAAATCCAGAAAGATTATTTCCGATTTGGTGCACTTTCAGGAACATGTTCTACAGGAATCACCGTAATATTAAGTAATATAATTTCACTAGGAAACTAACGCTAGCAAGGCATTTTGCACTGCAGAATCGAACAGCAGGGTTAAATAAAAATTCTGACACACCAGTGTTAGAAAACCAGGAGGCCTTTGTACATCAGGAGGTGACTCCTAAATCCTCCTTTAACCCAGTGCATCACAGAGGTAATTATATTGTAACCTTTTTTGCCCTGGTCGATTCAGATTTTAGAGAGATCCACAATGGAAACTGAAAAAAAGACAGATTATATGGGAAAATTGACCCCACAGAAAGAAAAGCTCTAGAGGCTCTCAAAAAGAAGCAAAACATAATTATTAGAGAGGCTGATAAGGGGGGTGGGGTGGTTATACAAGATTTGGAGGAATATTTAAAAGAGGCAGACAGAATTCTTTCTGATAATAAGGGCTTGTTTCCATTTGCGAGAAACACATCCGTATCTCGTATGTGGAAACAAAGCTATGGCGCCGGCACTTTGGAGCAGGAGCGAGCGGCCGCATAGGAACACATGGAGCTGCATGCTCCGCTCCAAAGTGCCGGCGCCACAGCTTGGTTTCAACATGCGAGACACGGACGTGTTTCTCGCAAATGGAAACAAGCCCTAAATATTATGAGAAATTAACATCTGACCCTTCAGTACAATTTACAACTGATTATCACTGTTTAATTATTTAAGCCTCTGCGAAGGGGTTATTGATTAAAAAAGAAAAACGTTTCCTAATGAATAAAAATCCAAACAGAGCTTTTTATTATCATCTTCCAAAAGTCCATAAAGATCAAAAACGACCACCAGGTTGACCCATCATATCTGGGATTGGGCCGCTTACTGCCAACCTGTCGCATTATATAGATCTGTTTTTACAAGATCTAGTAATTGCTTTACCATCATATCTACAGGATTCTGGCCATCTTAATCAACTTTGTAAAGATATAATTTGGCAGGAAGGAGATCTCTTTATTAGGCCGGGATCACACATACGCGAGATACGGCCAAGTCTCGCAGGTGAAAACCCTGCCCTGGCGCCGGCACTCCAGAGCGGAGCGTGCAGCTGCACAGCAATACATGGAGCTGCACGCTCTGCTCCGGAGTGCCAGCGCCAGAGCTGGGTTTTCACCTGCGAGACTCGGCAGTATCTCGCGTATGTGTGATCCCGACCTTACTCTTGATGTAGTGGGGCTCTATTCTAACATCGACCACACCCTAGGTTTAAAATCTGTTGAATATTATTTGAGGGAGAAGAGAAATCTTCCTGCAGCACAAATAGAATTCCTATTAAAAGGACTTGATTTTATACTTAAACATAATGTTTTTTCACTTCAGGATTCATTGTACCTTCAGAAGCTCGGCACCGCAATGGGGACTCGGGTCACGCCAAGTTTAGCTAATCTTTTTATGGGGCAATTTGAGTCCTCATCGGTTTTATCAGATCTAGTTTTTAAAGAAAATATTTTGCTATATAAAAGGTACATAGATTACCTACTTATATTTTGGCGCGGCACTTTTGAAAAAGCAAGGGAATTAATCGACAATCTTAATCGTAATGATTGGGGAATTTCATTCGTAGCAACTTTTAATAGTGATAAAATTACATATTTAGATTTAGATATCTCTCATGAAGATAATAAGATTGTTACAAAAAACATCTTTTTAAAAAGTGGATAGCAACAGTTAGTTAGGGTTCAGAAGTGCACATTATACCAAATGGAAAATAAATATTACACACAATTTCGACGGATTCAAAAAAAATGCAGTAAGGCTATGTGCACACAGTGCGGATTTGGCTGTGAATACGCAGCGGATTGGCTGCTGCGGATTCGCAGGAGTTTTCCATCAGGTTTACAGTACCATGTAAACCTATGGAAAACCAAATCCGCTGTGCCCAGAATGCGGAAAATACCACGCGGAAAAGCTGCTTTGTATTTTCCGCAGCATGTCAATTCTTTGTGTGGATTCCTCAGCGTTTTACACCTGCTCCTCAATAGGAATCCGCAGGTGTAAAACCGCAGGTGAAATCCGCACAAAAAACGCAGGAAATCCGCAGTGCATTTTACCTGCGGATTTTTCAAAAACAGTGCGGAAAAATCCACACACGAATCCGCAATGTCTGCACATAGCCTAAGGCTTCTTTCACACTAGCGTCGGGCTCGGCCCGTCGCAGTGCGTCGGGCCGAGGTTACCGACGCTAGCGTTGTATACGCCGCACAACGGGGCAGCGGATGCATTTTTCCAGCGCATCCGCCGCCCCATTGTGAGGTGCGGGGAGGTGGGGACGGAGTTCCGGCCGCGCATGCGTGGTCGGAAATGGCGGTCCGTCGGCAGCAAAAAACGTTACATGTAACGTTTTTTGCTGCCGACGGTCCGCCACAACATGGCACAACTGTCGCACGACGGTTGTGACGTGTGTCAATCCGTCGCAATGCGTCGCTTAATGTTAGTCTATGGGGAAAAAACGCATCCTGCATGCACTTTTGCAGGATGCGTTTTTTCGGCAAAACGACGCATTGCGACGGATTACAAAAAACGCTAGTGTGAAAGTAGCCTAAAGCTTCGGATTAAACTGCACAGTCTGAAATCCTTAAAAAGAGATTTTTGGACAAAAAATATCCACAGAAACTAATAAACTTTGCTTTTGAAAAAAATCTGAGTAAAACACAATGGGGATCTTTGATGAATAATGAACAGTATCCTAAAGAGTGGGGTGAAATTGTAGAGAAAAAAATTCTAAAAAAAAACCCTGAAAAAAATCTGTCGTTTTAAGTTTAACTACATCACAGGTTTTAATAAAGGAAATAAGCTCATAAGGAGTATTTTAAATAAACACTGGCACTTGCTATTAAAGGATTCTTTTTTTAAAAAAAATATTCCACCAAATCAGCCTGGTATCACTTTTAGGAGGGGTTGCACAATTAAAAATCTAATAGCTCCCAGTTATGTTCCCAGAAAAAAATGGAGGTTCTGACCCTATGAGACAAACAAAAAATGCAGGAGTATCCAAATGCAGATCAAAAAATTGCTGCGCCTGCACCATTACTCAACGCGGAGCAAAATCAATAACATCTAACAGTACAGGAGATAAATTTGTGTTAAAGCAACATTTAACCTGGGAAACCACTTTTGTGATTTATGTAATCATCTGTTCGTGCGACCTGCAATATGTCGGCTGCACGACCCAAACGCTACGTGCTATAATGAATGGAGTTCGCCACAATACTAAAGTTAGCTTAGTCCAACACAGTTTATCTAGACACTTGTTAAATTAAACATCAAAAAAGTTTAATATTACGGTGATTCCTGTAGAACATGTTCCTGAAAATATACCAAATCGGAACCAAGTGCTAAACAGGAAAGAATCTTTCTGTATTTATCTGCTCCAGAGATGTGATATTGAGCAGGGGTCTGCGAAGGAGGTCACGTGGGGAGGCAAGAGGGAAGGAGAGATTATTATTTGGCTAGAGGGTGCTGGGATATGTGGGTAGCGAAGGAGAGTGAGGAGTAATGGAGCCAAAACTGTTAGGGCGTATGTCAGCATGGTGAGAGAAATTTAGTACATTTAATAAAAGTGGTTAGTTGTACCTTCTGATCCTTTTTGGTTCATTTCTGGGATATTTCTTCATACTTATGGAGCCAGACCACGGTCAGACAGACCTGTGACTCTGCATTTAAAACAAGCTAAGAGCACATGAAATAGGCCAGGTGTGATCAGGAGGGAGGGTCAGAAGAGACTAATCCCAGACACAGGAGGGGAGAAATTACAAACATGAGATAGTCAGACCCAAATGGACAGATAAAGCCAAATGTGTGGTTGCATCAAGGAATTAGGGTGAGAACCATGCAGAAAGAAAAAAAAACATACCAGAAATTAGTACGGATTGAAAGGGGGTCAGCAAATATGGAAGAAGATGTTGCAGCCAGGAAACATGCCAGAAATTACAGACAAGTACAGAGTGAAAGGGGGTCAGCAAATATGGAAGAAGATGTTGCAGCCAGGAAACATGCCAGAAATTACAGACAAGTACAGAGTGAAAGGGGGTCAGCAAATATGGATGATTGTTGTGAATTCTGTTTGTGGGCTCCCCCGGTGGTGTTTTATGGTAGTGCCACTTATTTGCCTTCTTCTATCCTTGATCACCTGTTGCCACCCATTAGGGGAGTTTCCTATTTAAGGCTGCTTGGCTGCTGGTCCTATGCCGGCCAACAATGTATCAGTAGCATTCTGTTGCATTCTCCTGCCTCAAGCTCCTGTTCAGCTAAGTTGAATTTTGTTTCTTGTTTATGCTATTTTTGTCCAGCTATCTGCAATGTGACTCTCTGTAGCTGGAAGCTCTCGTGGACTGAAATTGCCACTCCAGTGGCATGAGTTGTCACTGGAGTTTTAAAGTAATTTCAGGATGGTGTTTTTGAGTAGTGTTTTGAAGTTGACCGTGAAGTAACTCTTTCCTGTACTTCTGCTATCTAGAAAGCGGACCTCACTGTGCTAGATCTGCTGTTCATCCTACGTATGTCTTTTCCTCTTGACTCACCGTCAATATTTGTGGGGGGCTGCTATCTCCTTTTGGGGTTCATCTCTGGAGGTAAGGCAGGCCTGTATATTCCTCTGATAGGGGTAGTTAGATCTCCGGCTGGCGCGTGGTGTCTAGGGCATCGTAGGAAACACTCCCCGGCTACTTCCAGTGTTGTGTCAGGTTCAGGTCACGGTCACTTTAGTTCCCATCACCCGAGAGCTAGTCCGTTCGTTATTTTTGATTTCCCTGCCATTGGGGAAATCATGACAGTTTGGCCGGCCCAACGTGTTAAAACTATGCACTAAAGCAGGAAAGGATGTGAAAAGGGTTTTTTTTTCCCCTGCTGTGTTTGGAATGTGCTCATTTGTACTCCTTGCTTAAACTGCAGTCTTCAGCCTTTTTTTTTTTTTTCCTCTCCTCTTAATCTCTGAATGGCTTTGGTTACACCTGTTTGAATCATGGATCCACAGAGTTTGGTTGCAGGTTTGAATAACCTGGCTACAAAGGTCCAGAACTTACAAGATTTTGTTATATGTGCTCCAATGTCTGAACCTAAGATCCCTATGCCTGAATTTTTTACCGGAGACAGATCCCGTTTTTTGAATTTCAGAGAGAATTGTAAATTGTTTTTGTCTCTGAGATCTCACTCTGCTGGTGATCCTGCACAACAGGTTAAAATTGTTATTTCTCTATTACGGGGTGACCCACAAAGTTGGGCATTTGCATTGTCGCCAGGGGATCCTGCGTTATTAAATGTAGATGCGTTTTTTCTGGCTCTGGGGTTGCTTTATGAAGAACCTAATTTAGAGATTTTGGCTGAGAAAGCCTTGATGGCTCTTTCCCAAGGGCAAGATGAAGCTGAGATATACTGCCAAAAATTTCGTAAATGGTCGGTGCTTACTAAATGGAATGAGTGCGCACTAGCAGCTAATTTCAGAGAAGGTCTCTCTGATGCCGTGAAGGATGTCATGGTGGGGTTCCCTGTGCCTACAGGTCTGAATGATGCCATGAAATTGGCTATCCAGATTGATCGGCGTTTACGGGAGCGCAAAGCTGTGCACCATATGGCGGTGTCTTCTGAGCAAAAACCTGTGCACCATATGGCGGTATCTTCTGAGCAAAAACCTGTGCACCATATGGCGGTATCTTCTGAGCAAAAACCTGTGCACCATATGGCGGTATCTTCTGAGCAAAAACCTGTGCATCATTTGGCGGTGACCTCTGAAAAGGCACCAGAGCATATGCAATGCGATAGTGTATTGTCTAGAGGCGAACGACAGAATTACAGGCGCAAAAATGGGTTGTGCTTCTATTGTGGAGATCCAGCTCATGTTATATCAGCATGCTCTAAACGCATAAAGAAGGTTGATAAAAAGGTTGATAAATCTTTTTCTATGGGTACCTTACAGTCTAAATTTCTTTTGTCCGTGACATTGATTTGTACTTTATCATCTGTTACTGTGGATGCTTATGTGGATTCTGGCGCCGCTCTGAGTCTCATGGATTGGTCCTTTGCCAAGCGTTGTGGGTTTGATTTAGAGCCTCTGGAGGTTTCTATTCCCTTAAAGGGTATTGATTCTACACCTTTGGCTAGCAATAAACCACAATATTGGACACAAGTGACTATGCATCTTTCCCCAGACCATCAGGAGATTATTCGTTTCCTTGTGTTATATAATCTACATGACGTGTTAGTACTTGGATTACCATGGTTACAAATTCATAATCCAGTCTTGGACTGGAGATCAATGTCTGTGCTGAGCTGGGGATGTCGGGGGATTCATGGGGATGCACCTTTGGTTCCCATTTCTTCATCTACTCCCTCTGAGGTCCCAGCATTTCTGTCAGATTTTTATGATGTCTTTCAGGAGCCTAAAATTGATTCTCTCCCTCCTCACAGAGAGTGTGACTGCGCTATTGAGTTGATTCCCGGTAGTAAATTTCCTAAGGGTCGCTTGTTTAATTTGTCTGTACCTGAACATACTGCTATGCGGGAGTATATCAGAGAATCTTTGGAAAAGGGTCATATTCGCCCCTCTTTGTCTCCACTGGGGGCAGGGTTTTTCTTTGTGGGCAAAAAGGATGGTTCATTGAGACCTTGTATCGACTATCGACTTCTGAATAAGATTACAGTTAAATACCAGTATCCGTTACCTTTACTGACTGATCTGTTTGCTCGCATAAAGGGGGCGAAATGGTTCACTAAGATCGATCTACGTGGTGCGTATAATTTGGTGCGGATTAAGCAGGGGGATGAGTGGAAGACCGCATTTAATACGCCTGAAGGCCATTTTGAGTATTTGGTAATGCCTTTCGGTCTCGCGAATGCCCCTTCCGTTTTTCAGTCCTTTATGCACGATATTTTCCGTGAATATCTGGATAAATTTATGATTGTGTATTTGGACGATATTTTGATTTTTTCGGAGGACTGGGAGTCTCATGTTCAACAGGTCAGGAGAGTTTTTCAGGTTTTACGAGCTAATTCTCTTTTTGTGAAGGGCTCAAAGTGTATTTTTGGGGTTCAGAGAATTTCCTTTTTGGGATATATTTTTTCCCCTTCATCTATGGAGATGGACCCTGTTAAGGTTCGGGCTATTTGTGATTGGATACAACCTACTTCTCTAAAGAGTCTTCAGAAATTCTTGGGATTTGCTAATTTCTATCGCCGATTCATAGCGGGTTTTTCTGCCATTGCTAAACCTTTGACTAATTTGACCAAGAAGGGTGCTGATGTTGCTAATTGGTCCTCTGCGGCTGTGGAGGCCTTTCGGGAGCTTAAGCGCCGCTTTTCTTCTGCTCCTGTGTTGCGCCAGCCTGATGTGTCGCTCCCGTTCCAGGTTGAAGTAGATGCTTCCGAGATCGGAGCAGGTGCAGTTTTGTCGCAGAAAGGTCCTGACTGCTCAGTGATGAGACCATGTGCGTTTTTCTCTCGAAAGTTTTCGCCCGCTGAGCGAAATTATGATGTTGGAAATCGGGAGCTCTTGGCCATGAAGTGGGCATTTGAGGAGTGGCGTCATTGGCTTGAGGGTGCTAGACACCAGGTGGTGGTCTTGACTGACCACAAGAATCTAATTTATCTTGAGTCAGCCAGGCGTCTGAATCCTAGACAGGCGCGCTGGTCGTTGTTTTTCTCTCGATTTAACTTTGTGGTTTCATATCTGCCTGGGTCTAAGAATGTGAGGGCGGATGCCCTCTCTAGGAGTTTTGAGCCTGACTCGCCTGGTGATTCCGAACCTACTGGCATCCTGAAGGATGGGGTGATATTGTCAGCTGTCTCCCCAGACCTGCGGCGCTCTTTGCAGGAGTTTCAGGTGGATAGGCCTGATCGCTGTCCGCCTGGTAGACTGTTTGTCCCTGATGACTGGACCAGTAGAGTTATTTCGGAGGTTCACTCTTCCGCGTTGGCAGGTCATCCTGGAATTTTTGGCACCAGGGATCTGGTGTCTAGGTCCTTCTGGTGGCCTTCCTTGTCTCGAGATGTGCGTATTTTTGTGCAGTCTTGTGATGTTTGTGCTCGGGCTAAGCCCTGCTGTTCCCGGGCCAGCGGGTTGTTGTTGCCCTTGCCTGTTCCTAAGAGGCCTTGGACGCACATCTCTATGGACTTTATTTCTGACCTTCCTGTTTCTCGTAGGATGTCCGTCATCTGGGTGGTGTGTGACCGTTTTTCCAAGATGGTTCACTTGGTACCTTTGCCCAAATTGCCCTCCTCCTCTGAGCTGGTCCCTCTATTTTTTCAGAATGTGGTGCGTTTGCATGGTATTCCTGAGAATATAGTGTCTGACAGGGGCACTCAGTTTGTGTCTAGATTTTGGCGGGCGTTCTGTGCCAGGATGGGCATCGACTTGTCTTTTTCGTCTGCATTCCATCCTCAGACTAATGGCCAGACTGAGCGTACTAATCGGACCTTGGAGACTTACTTGAGGTGTTTTGTGTCCGCTGATCAGGACGATTGGCTTGATTTTTTGCCATTGGCAGAGTTTGCCCTTAACAATCGGGCTAGTTCTGCCACTTTGGTTTCTCCATTTTTTTGTAATTCAGGGTTTCACCCTCGCTTTTCGTCCGGTCAATTGGAGTCTTCGGATTGTCCTGGAGTGGATGCTGTGGTTGATAGAATACATCAGATTTGGGGACAGGTTGTGGACAATCTGAAGTTGTCCCAGGAGAAGACTCAACAGTTCACTAATCGTCGTCGGCGTGTCGGTCCTCGTCTTTGTGTTGGGGACCTGGTTTGGTTGTCTTCTCGATTTGTTCCTATGAGGGTCTCGTCTCCTAAGTTTAAGCCTCGGTTTATCGGCCCTTATAGGATTCTGGAGGTTCTCAATCCTGTGTCCTTTCGTTTGGACCTCCCAGCATCTTTTACTATTCATAATGTTTTTCATCGGTCATTATTGCGGAGGTATGAGGTGCCGGTTGTTCCTTCTGCTGATCCTCCTGCTCCTGTGCTGGTTGAGGGTGAATTGGAGTATGTGGTGGAAAAGATCTTGGACTCCCGTGTTTCCAGACGGAGACTTCAGTATCTGGTTAAGTGGAAAGGCTATGGTCAGGAGGATAATTCTTGGGTGACAGCATCTGATGTTCATGCTCCTGATTTGGTTCGTGCATTTCATAGTGCTCATCCAGATCGCCCTGGTGGTTCTGGTGAGGGTTCGGTGCCCCCTCCTTAAGGGGGGGGTACTGTTGTGAATTCTGTTTGTGGGCTCCCCCGGTGGTGTTTTATGGTAGTGCCACTTATTTGCCTTCTTCTATCCTTGATCACCTGTTGCCACCCATTAGGGGAGTTTCCTATTTAAGGCTGCTTGGCTGCTGGTCCTATGCCGGCCAACAATGTATCAGTAGCATTCTGTTGCATTCTCCTGCCTCAAGCTCCTGTTCAGCTAAGTTGAATTTTGTTTCTTGTTTATGCTATTTTTGTCCAGCTATCTGCAATGTGACTCTCTGTAGCTGGAAGCTCTCGTGGACTGAAATTGCCACTCCAGTGGCATGAGTTGTCACTGGAGTTTTAAAGTAATTTCAGGATGGTGTTTTTGAGTAGTGTTTTGAAGTTGACCGTGAAGTAACTCTTTCCTGTACTTCTGCTATCTAGAAAGCGGACCTCACTGTGCTAGATCTGCTGTTCATCCTACGTATGTCTTTTCCTCTTGACTCACCGTCAATATTTGTGGGGGGCTGCTCTCCTTTTGGGGTTCATCTCTGGAGGTAAGGCAGGCCTGTATATTCCTCTGATAGGGGTAGTTAGATCTCCGGCTGGCGCGTGGTGTCTAGGGCATCGTAGGAAACACTCCCCGGCTACTTCCAGTGTTGTGTCAGGTTCAGGTCACGGTCACTTTAGTTCCCATCACCCGAGAGCTAGTCCGTTCATTATTTTTGATTTCCCTGCCATTGGGGAAATCATGACAGATGATGATGCCGCAGCCTGGAAACATACCAGAAATTACAGACAAGTACAGATTGAGGGGGGTCAGCAAATATGGATGATGATGTTGCAGCCAGGAAACATACCTGAGGATGAAGCAAATTGATTGTCATATTGATAGTAATAATGATATTGAAGCATCTATAGCAGGGGGTTATTTATCTGGGATATTTCTGCATACTTAAAGAGCCATACTTATGGAGCCAAACCAGCACGACAAATGGTGCTCCTTCCATTACAAACCCTGCCGTGCACCCAAGCAGTTGTTTTTCTCCATATTGGGTACCTGTGCACTCAGGAGAAATTGCACAACAAATTGTATGGAGCAATTTCTCCTGTTACTCTTATAAAAATGCACAATTTGGAGCTAAAAAAGATTTATCTGGGAAAAATGTGTTGTTTTTTTTTAATTTTCAAGGCTATAAACTTCTGTGAAGCACCTGTATGTTCAAGGTGCTCAATACACATCTAGATAAGATCCCTAAAGGGTCTAGTTTCCAAAATGGTATCACTTGTTGATGCTTTCCATTGTTTAGGCACATCAGGGGCTCTCCAACCATGACATGGTGTCCGCTAATTATGCCAGCAAATTTTACATTCAAAAAGTGAAGTGGCCCTACTTATCTTCCTAGCCCTGACAGGTGCCCAAACGGAAGATTTTCCCCACATATGGGGTATTGCTCAGGAGAAATTGCACAACAAATTGTGTGCTCCATTTTCTCCTGTTACCCTTGCGAAAATAAAAAAAAAATAGTCCGAAAGGAAAATTTTTGTGAAAGAAAAGTAAATCTTTTATCCCTTATAAGTTCCTAACAAAAAAAAAATTGGTTCCAAAATTGTGCTGATGTAAAGGAGACATGTGGGAAGTGTTACTTATTAAGTATTTTGTGTGACATATCTCTATGATTTAAGAGCATGAAAATTCAAAGTTGAAAAATTGCGAAATTCAGGAGGTCCCTGAAAAAAATGGTTTTTCAAATTTTGTTGTAAAAATGAGAAATCGCTGATCAACTTCTAACCCTTATAACTTCCTAACAAAAAATATGTTTCACAAATTGTGGTAATATAAAGAAGACATGTGGAAAATATTACTTATTAATTATATTGTGCAATATGACTCTCTGTTTTAAAGGCACAAAACTTAAAATGTTAAAAATTCTAACTTTTCTACATTTTCATCAAATTAAAATTTTTTCACAAATAAATGCAAGTCATATCAAAGAAATTTTACCACCATCATGAAGTACAATATGTCACGAGAAAACATTCTAAGTATCAGTGGAATCCATTGAAGTGTTCCTGAGTTGTGACCTCATAAATTCACAGTGGTCAGAATTTCAAAAAATTGTCCTAGTCAAGAAGGTGAAAACAAGCTTCGGAGTGAAAGGGTTAGGTTGTGACATAATGGTGGTGGGAAGGGATATTGGCATGGCATGTGATTTTGAATCATTTAACTGCAGGGCAGATATGTGTTCAAACTCATTCAGAGAGTGGAGTAGGGCTGGCAAAGAAGATTGCGGGGCAGCTGAAGTGGGCAGTATATCATCTGCAAATACAGAAAGTTTGTGGTAAATCAATGCAATTTCTATACCTTGTATATTTGGGTTGAGATGGGGGTGAATTGCCAATGGTTTGATTGCTAAGAGAAATAATAGTGGTGATAGGGTGCATCTCTGACTAGTACCATTTTTTATAGGAAAATACACTGAGGAGAAACCATTATTATGGACATAGGCCGAAGGGGAAGTTTACAAGGCATAGATCCATTAAAGAAATTGGTCGAGAAATTTCCATTTCTGCAATACTGCAAATAGATATGGCTATGAGATAGAATCAAGTGATAGTAGCATACTTTCAATGCTACTTTGCGAACATTGATGCAGAAGATGAGAAACCCTCGTGATATTACCTGATGATTGCCTATGGGGCACAAAACCAACATGACCATTGTGTTTGAGAGATTCCAGACCTCAATTTAGACGTTGAGAATTTTTTTTTACTTAGACTATTACACCATAAAGTGTGATGTGAGTTTGGTTTGGGTATCAGGGATATTGCCGACATTAAAGAGGTTGCCCCTGGCCTATGACCATCTCTTAATGAATTAAAGAAGGTAGTGAGATAAGGGCGTAGAACAGATGTGTTTTTCTTGTATTAAAGGCCTGTGAACCCATTAGGGCCTGGATTTTTGTTGATCTTTAAATTTTTAATTGCATTTTCTATTTCAGAGGGAGAGATGGCTTGATTTAGAAGTTAAATCATATTTTGGCCAAGAGTTGGGAGAGGGGTAGAGTTTAGGAAGGCTTCTATTTTTTGTGCATTAAACCCTTCACCCCCGGAGCTTTTTTCGTTTTTTCGTTTTCGTTTTTCGCTCCCCTCCTTCCCAGAGCCATAACTTTTTTTATTTTTCCGTCAATATGGCCATGTGAGGGCTTATTTTTTTCAGGATGAGATGTAGTTTTGAACAGTACCATTGGTTTTACCATGTCGTGTAACAGAAAATGGGAAAAAAATTCCAAGTGCGATGAAATTGCAAAAAAAAGTGCAATCTCACACTTGTTTTTTGCTTGGCTTTTTTGCTAAGTTCACTAAATGCTGAAACTAACCTGCCATTATGATTCTCCATGGCATTACAAGTTCATAGACACCAAAGATGTCCAGGTTCTCTTTTATCTAAGTGGTAAAAAAAATTCCAAAGTTTGCTAAAAAAAAAATAAAATAAAAAATTGCGCCATTTTCCGATACCCGTAGCGTCTCCAATTTTCGTGGTCTGGGGTCGTTTAAGGGCTTATTTATTGCGTGCCAAGCTGTCGTTTTTAATGATACCATTTTGGTGCAGATTCGTTCTTTTGATCGCCCGTTATTGCATTTTAATGCAATGTTGCGGCGACCAAAAAAACGTAATTTTGGCATTTTGATTTTTTTTCTCGCTACGCCATTTAGCGATCAGGTTAATCCTTTGTTTTTATTGATAGATCGGGTGATTCTGAATGCGGCGATACCAAATATGTGTAGGTTTGATTTTTTTTTTTTGTTTTATTTTGATTGGGGCGAAAGGGGGGTGATTTGAACTTTTATATATTTTTTATTTTTTTTATATTTTTAAACACTTTTTTTTTTAATTTTGGCATGCTTCAATAGCCTCCATAGGAGGCTAGAAGCATGCACTACACGATCGCCTCTGCTACATAGAGGTGAAGCACAGATCACCTCTATGTAGCAGAAATGCAGGGTTGCTTTGAACGCCGACCACAGGGTGGCGCTCAAAGCAATCGGCCATCAACAACCATAGAGGTCTCAAGGAGACCTCTGCTTGTTATGGCAATGCACCGATGACCCCCGATCATGTGACGGGGGTCAGCGGTACGAGCACTTTCGGCGGCGCGGCCGGGAGTGCTAGTTAAATGCCGCTGTCAGCGTTTGACAGCGGCATTTAACTAGTTAATGGGCGCGGGCGGATCGCGATTCTGCTCACGCTCATTGCGCGCACATGTCAGCTGTACAAAACAGCTGACATGTCGCGGCTTTGAGGTGGGCTCACCGCCGGAGCCCACCTTAAAGCTGGGGATCTGCCAGCTGACGTACTATTCCGTCAGCTGGCAGAAATGGGTTAATAGAAGAGGTGTCGTCGTATAAAAGTTCAAGTTGCTGTTGGAATTGGCGAATAATTAGTTGCGAATTGGAGGTTAAGCTTGTGGCAGTGCGCAGATGTATAGGAGTACGAGGTATAGGAGACATTTCAGGCATCTGGCAAAGTTGCAAATATTTATATTATTAAAGGGCCACTGTCTCCCCCCTCCAGCCGTTATAAACTAAAAGAGCCACCTTGTGCAGCAGTAATGCTGCATTCTAACAAGGTGGCTCTTTTAGTGTTTTTATACTTAGCCACAATTCCTGTCTCTAGCCAGGGAGGCGGGTCCTCACTCCCCAGCTTGACCAGCTCCTCTGCCGTCACTCCAATCTTCCTGCGCTTTCGGCGCCGCCCCCTCAGCGCTGTTATCGTTTCAAAACCGGCGCCTGCACTGTGTACTGGTGTCCTCTGCAGACGCAGTAAGCTCTGGTCGTCTGACGTCCCAGCCAGACTTGCACACTGCACCTGCGTGGGCATTGCGGCCTGCCACCTTTGGAATCCCCGCCCCGCACTGTGACCCGCCTCCCTGGCTAGAGACAGGAATTGTGGCTAAGTATAAAAACGCTTTATTTGGGGTATACTTGAACCTAAAACTAAAAGAGCCACCTTGTTAGAATGCAGCATTACTGCTGCAAAAGGTGGCTCTTTTAGTTTATAACGGCTGGAGGGGGTGACAGTGGCCCTTTAAGGGCATAAAAGCATTGTTCAGACCAACAAATAGCTCGGTCCATGTTTTTGGAGAGGCAGAGATCGAGTTTGGAGCGTGCATGTGTGAGGTTGTGGTAAGTAGAAGGGGAGGGCGAGTTTTTCACCTGGGACTCTAATGTTGAAACCTTTCTCTTTAGAGCAGTTATTCTTGAGGACAAATCATGTCTGCTTTTTGGGATCTATAATGGCGGAAAGCTTTGGTACGTTTGTGCGGGGAATTAAGACCTTGCACATTATGTGATAAGATGTTTAAAGGCATATTGATAAGGGTGTCAGGGTTATTTAAAAAGGTCTCTCCTGTGGCCTATAATGATAATGGAAGCTTCAAACTGGGAGTGGTAAATTTGTTATGAGTCCTCTCAGGCAGTTAAGATGGCTGGGTGTAAAGGTGCATAAAACAATTAGTGTAACGTACAAGAAATGGGAGACAAAGCGGGAAGAGGGGTAAAACAAGTATTGAAGATTGCTAAGTACAACGTGTTGAACAGCAGTGTGTAGAAACACTGAGGGGTCATAGAGATTTGTAAGGAACAAAGCACTATGGAGTATGATGATCATATTTATATTTTAGGAGGGGGAGATAAGGAGAGTTGGGTGGATTTAACAGATAATGAGCATGAAGTAGTGAGAAGTACCAGTTTAACCTTTATTATGGTCTCTTAGATCAAGAAACTGAAGAGCAGATAGTGCTTCAGGACCCAGGCAGATGACAGTAGTCTAGCCCTGACGGGACAAGGTGTTAGTCTGGGTAAATAGAAACAGGTAGAAAGGTTAAAGGTACCTTCACACGAAGCGATGCTGCAGCGATAGCGACAACGATGCCGATCGCTGCAGCGTCGCTGTTTGATCGCTGGAGAGCTGTCACACAGACCGCTCTCCAGCGACCAACGATGCCGAGGTCCCCGGGTAACCAGGGTAAACATCGGGTTGCTAAGCGCAGGGCCGCGCTTAGTAACCAGATGTTTACCCTGGTTACCAGCGTAAAAGTAAAAAAAACAAACAGTACATGCTCACCTGCGCGTCCCCCAGCGTCTGCTTCCTGACACTGACTGAGCTCCGGCCCTAACAGCAGAGCGGTGACGTCACCGCTGTGCTTTCACTTTCACTTTAGGGCCGGCGCTCAGTAAGTGTCAGGAAGCAGACGCTGGGGAACGCGCAGGTGAGCATGTACTGTTTGTTTTTTTTACTTTTACGCTGGTAACCAGGGTAAACATCGGGTTACTAAGCGCGGCCCTGCGCTTGGTAACCCGATGTTTACCCTGGTTACCAGTGTAAAACATCGCTGGTATCGTTGCTTTTGCTTTCAAACACAACGATACACAGCGATCGGACGACCAAATAAAGTTCTGGACTTTATTCAGCGACCAGCGACATCACAGCAGGATCCTGATCGCTGCTGCGTGTCAAACGAAACGATATCGCTAGCCAGGACGCTGCAACGTCACGGATCGCTAGCGATGTCGTTTCGTGTGAAGGTACCTTAAGGACCAACAGTCAATATTGAGATTGGATATAGATAGGGGAGATTAACATAGTATAACATCAAGCAGGTAATGAAAAGCTAAAAGTTTAAGGCAGAGTCCCATACGTTCAATTGCAAAAGTCTGTAAACAATAATATCATCAATTAAAAGGTACTTATCCGTCTTGAGGTTTGGTGAGAAGTGGTTTGTAATCTTGAACTTGAGGAATACCTGCATTTGATAGAACACTTCTAGTCATGCAAACTTTTGGACAGAACACTTAGTAAACATCTGAAACAGAAAAACTATACTTGTATAGCCGATTGAGGGTATTGTAACAAGCAAGTCAATAAGGGTGTCTCGAGAAATTGGGAGCCAACTAGACAAATCATTTCTATACCAATATGTACTAACAATTTGGAGATAACTGAAATATATGAGAGTGCTGCAATTAAAGGGAACCTGTCACCCCCCTCAGGCGTTTGTAACTAAAAGAGCCAACTTGTGCAGCACTAATGATGCATTCTGACAAGGTTGCATTTTAGTTACAAACCCCTGCACACGCTGAAATAAACACTTATAAAATGTGCCCCCACATACCCTGAAATCGTCCCGGGGCGGGTCTTTCCCCCCTAATCAGACGCAGCACAGCCATCACTCCGAACCTGTGCGCGCCGGGCGCTGCCTCCTCTTGCTTCATTACCATCCCCGGCACCTGCGCTGTAAGTTTTTTTTCCGGGCATGCACATTTGCGCTGCCCTTCGTACTTACAGCGCAGGTGCCGGGACGATAATGCAGCAAGAGGAGGTGGCACCCGGCGTGCACAGCTCCGGAGTGATGGCTGTTCTGCGTCTAATAAGGAAGGAAAGTCCCGCCCTGGGACGATTTCATGGTATGTGGGGGCACATTTTATAAGTGTTTATTTCAGCGTGTGCAGGGAGCACAACTAAAAGAGCCACCTTGTCAGAACTCAGCATTAGTGCTGCACAAGGTGGCTCTTTTAGTTACAAACGCCTGAGGGGGTCACAGGTTCCCTTTAAACAAACTTTTGAGCTATCTTAAGTATAAAGTAACATTATAGTTTGTAGTTGCAAGATCAAGGATGTATCAGTGGATCTCGAGGTCTGGAGAGACATTGCTTGGGTTGCTGCAAGGAAGAAGAAACAGGTGATGAGGCTGGTTGTTCCAATTTGGTGAGACATTTTACACCTTCAGGGAGCAGAACTGTATGGGCCAGATCAAGGTGAGTAAAAGTCAGTTTGAGTGGAATATATATGCTTTTTAAGTAAGTTCTCTAGAAAAATAAACAGGTGTGTGCGAGCATTTCCAATAGAAGATCCACTGCTGTTACCTAAGGATTATCTACAGGTCTCTGTTAGCAAGACATGGTGGACAAAAGTGTGAGTAGCCTGTTCTTACTTCATCATCCCTGAAATCTCCAGTATTAGACCAGACAGAAAGGGTGGCATCAGCGGGGGCAGTCTCTTCTTACCTCAGCACCCATGGTATCTTCACTATTAGATCAGACAGAAAAGGTTGATAGCAGTGGGAGCAGTTTCTTATTACCTCAGCATCCCTGGACGCTCCGGTATTAGACCAGATAAAAAAGGTGGACAGGCGTATGAGTATCCACTTCTTACCTCAGCACCCTTGGTATTTCCACTATTTGATCAAACAGAAAACATTGACACCAGTGTGATCGGTCTCTTCTTACCTCAGCAACCCTGGAATCTCCAGTATTAGATAAGACAGAAAAAGTGGACAGCACTGTGAGCAGTCTCTTATCTCTGAAACTTTGGTAGCTCCAGTATTTGAATAAACAAAAAGAGTGTACAGCGATGTGAGCAGATTCTTCTTACTTCAACACCCTTAATGTCTCCAGTATTAGATCAGACAGAAAGGGTGAACAGCAGTGTGAGCAGCTTCTTCTTACCCCACCATCCGATCGGCTTTGTTACATACAGGCAATGATCAGATGACCTGTATGTAGCAGAATTGCACACTTGCTATGAGCGCTGACCACCGAGCAACGCTCGTAGCAATCCGGCACTGACAACCATGAAGGTCTGCTGGAGACCTCTGGTTGTCATGCCAACCCATCGGTGGTCAGGACTTCTGTCACGCTTGCCAAAAGCACACGTTAAATGCCGCTGTCAAAGATTGACAGCAGCATTTACCTAGTTTACATCCGAGAGTGAATTGCAATTCTGTTCAAAACAGCTGATATGTGCCGGAAAAGAAGTGGGCTCAGCACGGGAGCCCGCGTCAAAGGGAAGGAGTCCGACATTGGCATACTATTACACCCTATGTAAGAAAGAGGTTACAGGAGTTTAGGAATTTCTTTTTAAACATTCTCTTTGGCTGTTTTTTTCTGGTCCAGGGGAAACCTTTTAAATCTTGATGACACATCTCGCTTATACCTGTGGGATGTGTGTTGTAAAGCTTACTCATTTTCTTCTGCATTAAAGAAATTGTTAAATTGTTACAAAAAATCAGTACAGTAAGAATGAGTGATTCAGTGTACTATATGTGAATATTCTGCCTAGTCATAAAAATTGGAAACATAAAAACAAAAAACAAAAAACCTAAGGACGCAAAACAAATCTCTGTCCAATGTTATAACGCTTTAAAACCTAAAAATGTGATAGGTTCCCATGGTAATGACCCAACTACATGTCGGCTGCCATGGAAACTGCTAGAAGGTGGATGTGAAGGGAATATAGAAGCACCATGGAGCGTTCCCTCCTCACTAAATGAAATGTGTTGTGTTGGAAACAAAAAAAAATGTCCTGGCCAACTTTGCTAGGCTTGGGTTAGCCTTTATTAATTCTAACTCCTCATAATGACTACTTCACTTTCCATGCTATCAGGCCAATCATTCATTGATTGATTGATTGACTAATTGATTGATTTATGTATACAGTGATGCATTTGTTTATTTTTGTACAGAATTACACAATGATTAATGATAACTGCACACAATGACATTGCAAGTCATCATCACCGATCTCTTTGGATTTTATTATTTTGTTGCTGACTGCTAACACTTCTGCTGTTTTTGTCTGCCTGTGCCTAAGGCTGAGTGGGAGTTAGAGGATATTTCATGAGAAAAGGCCCAGGCAATGTCTGTTGTTGCCATGGAAATGTCTGGATACCTACAGGCTGTGCGTTATGTATGTGGAGAGGGCAAGAGAAAATCTTCCTGTTCCAAATGATTTTAGGCGTGATTTTTTTCCTCCTTTTGAAAGACAGAACACAGTTTCTTTAAGGGTTCGTTTTGAGCGCTGTTTGTGAAAAAAACAGACAGCGCCTGGGTCAATGTCATTAAATGAGGCAGTGCAGATGAACGATTTCTTTCACTGACCTAAAAATTGCAGCATAGTTTCTTGAGTAAATCAGATGATCTGTCGTATTAGTGTTTAACAGCGTTTGGGGTCCATTTTTCTGAAAGTGAGGAAATCCTATAAATATTCAAGGAGGTTCTAGTAAATACCTAGACAGATAACAATCAGCTACAAAATTTTCTAGATTTGAAGTGATTCTGGTCTCTAGTATTGATTTACCTATACACAGACCTCATGGACAACCTGGATGGAGAGGTGACAGTATAAGGCTGGGTTCACATTGCGTTACTGCAGTCCGTTCAACGCATGCGTTAAATGGACTGCGTTAATGCAAGTGCCCAAAAAGATCGCGTTATGTGATCGTGCTAGTGCAGATGCTCTATCTGCGCTAGTGGTGACGGACATGGAGGGCCCGGCACAGAATGACGGCACACCGCTAGCGCATGCCCTTTATGGCATGCATTGGCGATGCACCTGATAATAGGGGTTATGCCGCCGTGTAACGGAGTCTGTCTAACGGACTGCCATAATGCAATGTGAACCCAGTCTTATACATTTGTACTGCACACGGCCACTAATCATTTAGAATATCTGTTTCACTCTGAATAAAAAACTCTCTGATATATTTATTTTTTTGCCAAGATGCTCCTATGTCAGTTTACTCTAATTTTTTTTCTATTTTATCTTTTATATTGATTTAAGGCAGGCATTTTGCTAAACTTGCTCTAGACCATGCATACACTGTACATAGAAAAACAAAATGAAACTATTTCATGGAAGAGCATGTGGTAATTTTCTGTTCAGTGCACTGCACAGTCTGCATGAAGAGGAAGGAAAAAGGTATTCTTTTCTTTAAGGCCAATCATATCATCACCCATTTTGATAAACACTGGGTTAACATTTAATGTTATTACTCACTATAAAGATATTGTTAAAAACATATTAACATGGGAAATTAAAGAGAATGTGTCACTTAGCTTCATTTTTTATATTGTTATGATGTGCTCATTTTAGGAAAGGTGCTACTCTGTAGTTCAGATATAGCAGTTCAGAAATATCTATATATATATATTTGTCTAAGTGTCTGTCTGTAACTGAAATCCCGCGTCCCTGATTGGTCGTGCCCGGCCGGCCTCAACCAATCAGCGTTCATAAATAAACTACATAGATATATTAGAACAAGAATAAAATGAAGGACAGTCTGCGAGGGAAATAATAACATGGAGAACAGTCTGTGAGGGAAAGAATAACATGGAGGACAGTGTGTGAGGGAGAGAATAACATGGAGGACAGTCTGTGAGGGAAAGAATAATATGGAGGACAGTGTGTGAGGGAGAGAATAACATGGAGGACAATATGTGATATTTGCGCTAAGTTCACCTATATGAAGCCATAAATAGTTAAAATACTGGGAAATGTCATAAACAAGGTTCCCCACACAGGACTGTGATTAACAAGATGTGTTTACCTTAATATCAAAGAAAAGGAAATCTGTGTCCTAGTGCTGTCATGCGGAAAGGTCCTTCACTCATGCGCTGAAGGGTTGGAATCTGAAGCCTTCTCTGAATCTCTGTTCCAAAAATGTCCAATATGTTGCAGAGCAAACTCCTGATGAAGGAGTCAGTGACTCTGAAACGCGTAGGATTAGTTGGTCCTGTGTGCTACTCGTAGCTCCGTAGCTCCGCAGCTTTGCAGCTGGTCACGTGTACACATCACGTGACTGTGACATCACACAAGGTCCTGCACCTTGTCGGCTTCAGCTCTATACACGCGGCTGCCACTGCCTGTGCACGGCAGTTACCAAGCTCTGGGGGAGTACACTAGTCACCGGCCGGGACAGCGTCTCCTATACTACTATTTGCTCTGCAACGTATTGGACATTTTTGGAACAGAGATTCAGAGAAGGCTTCAGATACCAACCCTTCAGCGCATGAGTGAAGGACCTTTCCGCATGTCAGCACTAGGACACAGATTTCCTTTTCTTTGATATTAAGGTAAACACATCTTGTTAATCACAGTCCTGTGTGGGGAACCTTGTTTATAACATTTCCCAGTATTTTAACTATTTATGGCTTCATATAGGTGAACTTAGCGCAAATATCACATATTGTTTTCTTTGATTAACCATTTCTGGGACGATTGGGAGTGATTTTCATCCATATATTTGCTGCTTATTCACCTGGAGCAATTAAGCAGCGCCGTATGGTTCATTTTTAGTCATATTTATTAACATGGAGGACAGTCTGTGAGGGAGAGAATAACATGGAGGACAGTCTGTGAGGGAGAGAATAACATGGAAGACAGTGTGTGAGGGAGAGAATGACATGGAGGACAGTGTGTGAGGGAGAAGATAACATGGAGGACAGTCTGTGAGGGAAAGAATAACATGGAGGACAGTGTGTGAGGAAGAGAATAACATGGAGGACAGTCTTTGAGGGAGAGAATAGCATGGAGGACAGTGTGTGAGACAGAGAATAACATGGAGGACAGTCTGTGAGTGAGAGAATAACATGGAGAACAGTCTGTGAGGGAGAGAATTGTCATGGTTCTCAATGGCAAGAGACCGTAGTAAGCATACAAAAGGACTAGCTCTTGGAAGATGGGAACTCGAGCTGACTGTGAGCTAAACCTACCGCACAACTAACAGTGGCCGGGTAGCGTGCCTACGTTTTATCCCTAGACGCCCAGCGCCAGCCGGAGAACTGACTGACCCTAGCAGAGGAAAATACAGACCTGGCTTACCTCTAGAGAAATTTTCCCCAAAAGGCAGACAGTAGCCCCCACATATATTGTCGGTGATTTTAGAGGAAAATGACATACGAAGTATGAAGATAGGTTTAGCAAATTGAGGTCCGCTTACTAGATAGTAGGAAGACAGAAAAGGGAACTTCACAGTCAGCTGAAAACCCTTTCAATACACCATCCTGAAATTACTTTAAGACTCTAATATCAACTCATGACACCAGAGTGGCAATTTCAGCTCACAAGAGCTTCCAGCCTCAGAAATATTCAAAAACAGAGAACTGGAACAAAAATGCAAAACAATCTTAGGACTACAAGTCCAACTTAGCTGATAGTAGTCTAGGAGCAGGAACATGCAACAGAAAGGCTTCTGGTAACATTGTTGGCCGGCATAGAAATGACTGAGGAGCAAGGCTAAATAGAAACTCCCACATCCTGATGGAAACAGGTGAACAGAGGAGATGAAGCACACAAGTTCAGTACCACCAGTAACCACCGGGGGAGCCCAGAAACCAAATTCACAACAGTACCCCCCCCTCAAGGAGGGGGCACCGAACCCTCACCAGAACCACCAGGGCGATCAGGATGAGCCCTATGAAAGGCACGGACCAAATCGGAGGCATGAACATCAGAGGCTGTCACCCAAGAATTATCCTCCTGACCGTAGCCCTTCCACTTGACCAAATACTGAAGTCTCCGTCTGGAAACACGGGAGTCCAAGATCTTCTCGACAACGTACTCCAACTCACCCTCAACCAACACCGGAGCAGGAGGCTCAACGGAAGGCACAACCGGTACCTCATACCTGCGCAACAATGACCGATGGAAGACATTATGAATAGAAAAAGATGCAGGGAGGTCCAAACGAAAGGACACAGGGTTAAGAATCTCCAATATCTTGTATGGGCCGATGAACCGAGGCTTAAACTTAGGAGAAGAAACCTTCATAGGGACAAAACGAGAAGACAACCACACCAAGTCCCCAACACAAAGACGAGGACCAGCACGACGACGGCGGTTGGCAAACTGCTGAGTCTTCTCCTGGGACAACTTCAAATTGTCCACCACATGCCCCCAAATCTGATGCAACCTCTCCACCACAGCATCCACTCCAGGACAATCCGAAGACTCCACCTGACCGGAAGAGAAACGAGGATGAAACCCCGAATTACAGAAGAAAGGAGAAACCAAGGTGGCAGAACTAGCCCGGTTATTGAGGGCAAACTCCGCCAAGGGCAAAAAGGCAACCCAATCATCCTGATCCGCAGACACAAAACACCTCAAATAAGTCTCCAAGGTCTGATTAGTTCGCTCGGTCTGGCCATTAGTCTGAGGATGGAAAGCAGACGAAAAAGACAAATCAATGCCCATCCTAGCACAGAACGCTCGCCAAAATCTAGACACGAATTGGGTTCCCCTGTCAGAAACGATATTCTCCGGAATACCATGCAAGCGAACCACATTTTGAAATAACATAGGAACCAGCTCGGATGAGGAAGGCAATTTAGGCAAGGGGACCAAATGGACCATCTTAGAGAAACGGTCACACACCACCCAGATGACAGACATCTTCTGAGAAACAGGGAGATCAGAAATAAAATCCATGGAGATGTGAGTCCAAGGCCTCTTCGGAATAGGCAAAGATAACAACAATCCACTAGCCCGAGAACAACAAGGCTTGGCCCGAGCACAAACATCACAAGACTGCACAAAACCTCGCACATCTCGCGACAGGGAAGGCCACCAGAAGGACCTAGCCACCAAATCCCTGGTACCAAAGATTCCAGGATGACCAGCTAACGCAGAAGAATGGACCTCCGAGATGACTCTACTGGTCCAATCATCCGGAACAAACAGTCTACCAGGCGGGCAACGATCAGGTCTATCCGCCTGAAACTCCTGCAAGACCCGTCGCAAGTCTGGGGAAACAGCAGATAATATCACTCCTGTTGTGAAATTGGATTTTGGGCTCCCCCGTTGGCCACTGGTGGAATTGAACTGGTGTGCATCATCCCCTCTGTTCACCTGTTCCCATCAGGATGTGGGAGTCGCTATTTAGCCTTGCTCCTCTCACTTCCATGCCGGTCAACATTGTAATCAGAAGCCTTTCTGTGCATGTTCCTGCTGCTAGACAACTTCCAGCTAAGTTGGACTTTAGTCTTCGTTTGTTTTTGCATTTTGTTCCAGTTCACAGCTGTAGTTTCGTTTCTGTGTCTGGAAAGCTCTTGTGATCTGAAATTGCCACTCTGATGTTATGAGTTAATACTAGAGTCTTAAAGTAATTTCAGGATGGGGTTTTGATAGGGTTTTCAGCTGACCATGAAAGTGCCCTTTCTGTCTTCCTGCTATCTAGTAAGCGGACCTCAATTTTGCTAAACCTATTTTCATACTACGTTTGTCATTTTCATCTAAAATCACCGCCAATATATGTGGGGGCCTCTGTCTGCCTTTCGGGGAAATTTCTCTAGAGGTGAGCCAGGACTATATTTTCCTCTGCCAGGATTAGTTAGTCCTCCGGCCGGCGCTGGGCGTCTAGGGATAAAACGCAGGCTACGCTACCCGGCTACTGTTAGTTGTGCGACAGGTTTAGTTCATGGTCAGTTTAGTTTCCATCCTTCCAAGAGCTAGTTCTTATGTTTGCTGGGCTATGTTCTCTTGCCATTGAGAACCATAACAGTTTGACCGGCCCGAAAAGGGTTAAATTAATTGACAGAGAAAGGAGAGAAAAGAGAAGTCTGCTGAAGATTTTTTTTTTTTTTTTCCCTTCAGTTCTGAGTGTGCTTGTAATTGAATCTCTTGCAAGTCTGCCTATACTGCAGCCTTTCTCTTTCTCTCTCCTTCTAATCCTGGAATGGCTCTGTGTTCACCTGTTTAAAATGGATATTCAGAGTTTAGCTGCAGGTTTGAATAATCTCACCACGAAAGTTCAAAATTTACAAGATTTTGTTGTTCATGTTCCTATATCTGAACCTAGAATTCCTTTGCCTGAATTTTTCTCGGGGAATAGATCTTGCTTTCAAAATTTCAAAAATAATTGCAAGTTGTTTTTGTCCCTGAAATCTCGCTCTGCTGGAGATCCTGCTCAGCAGGTCAGGATTGTGATTTCCTTGCTCCGGGGCGACCCTCAGGATTGGGCTTTTGCATTGGCTCCAGGGGATCCTGCGTTGCTCAATGTGGATGCGTTTTTTCTGGCCTTGGGGTTGCTTTATGAGGAACCTCAGTTAGAGCTTCAGGCGGAAAAGGCCTTGATGTCCCTATCTCAGGGGCAAGACGAAGCTGAAATATACTGCCAGAAATTCCGTAAATGGGCTGTGCTTACTCAGTGGAATGAGTGCGCCCTGGCGGCGAATTTCAGAGAGGGTCTCTCTGATGCCATTAAGGATGTTATGGTGGGGTTCCCTGTGCCTGCGGGTCTGAATGAGTCCATGACAATGGCTATCCAGATCGATAGGCGTCTGCGGGAGCGCAAACCTGTGCACCATTTGGCGGTGTCTACTGAGAAGACGCCGGAGAATATGCAATGTGATAGAATTCTGTCCAGAAGTGAACGGCAGAATTTCAGACGAAAAAATGGGTTGTGCTTCTATTGCGGTGATTCAAATCATGTTATATCAGCATGCTCTAAGCGTACTAAGAAGCTTGATAAGTCTGTTTCAATTGGCACTTTACAGTCTAAGTTTATTCTATCTGTGACCCTGATTTGTTCTTTATCATCTATTACCGCGGATGCCTATGTCGACTCTGGCGCCGCTTTGAGTCTTATGGATTGGTCCTTTGCCAAACGCTGTGGGTGTGATTTGGAGCCTCTTGAAACTCCTATACCCCTGAAGGGGATTGACTCCACCCCATTGGCTAGCAATAAACCACAATACTGGACACAAGTAACTATGCGGATTAATCCGGATCACCAGGAGATTATTCGCTTTCTTGTGCTGTATAACCTACATGATGTGTTGGTGCTTGGATTGCCATGGCTGCAATCTCATAAGCCAGTCCTTGACTGGAAAGCTATGTCTGTGTTAAGCTGGGGATGTAAGGGGATGCATGGGGACGTACCTGTGGTTTCCATTTCATCATCTATTCCCTCTGAGATTCCTGAATTCTTGACTGAATATCGTGACGTTTTTGAAGAACCTAAGCTTGGTTCATTACCTCCGCACCGGGAGTGCGATTGTGCCATAGATTTGATTCCGGGTAGTAAATACCCTAAGGGTCGTTTATTTAATCTGTCTGTGCCTGAACATGCTGCTATGCGAGAATATATAAAGGAGTCCTTGGAAAAGGGACATATTCGTCCTTCGTCATCTCCCTTAGGAGCCGGTTTTTTCTTTGTGGCTAAGAAAGATGGCTCTTTGAGGCCGTGTATTGATTATCGGCTTTTGAATAAAATCACGGTTAAATATCAATATCCGTTGCCACTGCTGACTGATTTGTTTGCTCGCATAAAGGGGGCCAAGTGGTTCTCTAAGATAGATCTCCGTGGGGCGTATAATTTGGTGCGAATTAAGCAGGGGGATGAGTGGAAAACCGCATTTAATACGCCCGAGGGCCACTTTGAGTATTTGGTGATGCCTTTTGGTCTTTCAAATGCCCCTTCAGTCTTTCAGTCCTTTATGCATGACATTTTCCGTGATTATTTGGATAAATTTATGATTGTGTATCTGGATGATATTTTGATTTTTTCGGATGACTGGGACTCTCATGTCCAGCAGGTCAGGAGGGTTTTTCAGGTTTTGCGGTCTAATTCCTTGTGTGTGAAGGGTTCTAAGTGCGTTTTTGGGGTTCAAAAGATTTCCTTTTTGGGATATATTTTTTCCCCCTCTTCCATCGAGATGGATCCTGTTAAGGTTCAGGCTATTTGTGATTGGACGCAACCCTCTTCTCTTAAGAGTCTTCAGAAATTTTTGGGCTTTGCTAACTTTTATCGTCGATTTATTGCTGGTTTTTCTGATGTTGTTAAACCATTGACTGATTTGACTAAGAAGGGTGCTGATGTTGCTGATTGGTCCCCTGCTGCTGTGGGGGCCTTTCGGGAGCTTAAGCGCCGCTTTTCTTCCGCCCCTGTGTTGCGTCAGCCTGATGTTGCTCTTCCTTTTCAGGTTGAGGTCGACGCTTCTGAATTCGGAGCTGGGGCGGTTTTGTCGCAGAGAAGTTCCGATTGCTCCGTGATGAGACCTTGTGCTTTTTTCTCGCGTAAATTTTCGCCCGCCGAGCGGAATTATGATGTTGGGAATCGGGAGCTTTTGGCCATGAAGTGGGCTTTTGAGGAGTGGCGTCATTGGCTTGAGGGGGCTAGACATCAGGTGGTGGTATTGACTGACCACAAAAATCTAATTTATCTTGAGTCCGCCAGACGCCTGAATCCTAGACAGGCGCGCTGGTCGTTGTTTTTCTCTCGGTTTAATTTTGTGGTGTCCTACCTGCCGGGTTCTAAGAATGTTAAGGCGGATGCCCTTTCTAGGAGTTTTGAGCCTGACTCCCCTGGTAATTCTGAACCTACAGGTATCCTTAAGGATGGAGTGATATTGTCTGCCGTTTCTCCAGACCTGCGGCGGGCCTTGCAGGAGTTTCAGGCGGATAGACCTGATCGTTGCCCACCTGGTAGACTGTTTGTTCCTGATGATTGGACCAGTAAAGTCATTTCTGAGGTTCATTCTTCTGCATTGGCAGGTCATCCTGGAATCTTTGGTACCAGGGATTTGGTGGCAAGGTCCTTCTGGTGGCCTTCCCTGTCTCGAGATGTGCGAGGCTTCGTGCAGTCTTGTGACGTTTGTGCTCGGGCCAAGCCTTGTTGTTCTCGGGCTAGTGGATTGTTGTTGCCCTTGCCTATCCCGAAGAGGCCCTGGACGCACATCTCGATGGATTTTATTTCGGATCTTCCTGTTTCTCAGAAGATGTCTGTCATCTGGGTGGTGTGTGACCGTTTCTCTAAGATGGTCCATTTGGTTCCCCTGCCTAAGTTGCCTTCTTCTTCCGAGTTGGTTCCTCTGTTTTTTCAAAATGTGGTCCGTTTGCATGGTATTCCGGAGAATATCGTTTCTGACAGAGGAACCCAATTCGTGTCTAGATTTTGGCGAGCATTCTGTGCTAGGATGGGCATAGATTTGTCTTTCTCGTCTGCTTTCCATCCTCAGACTAATGGCCAGACCGAGCGGACGAATCAGACCTTGGAGACATATTTGAGGTGTTTCGTGTCTGCGGATCAGGATGATTGGGTTGCTTTTTTGCCTTTAGCGGAGTTTGCCCTCAATAATCGGGCCAGCTCTGCCACCTTGGTGTCTCCTTTTTTCTGTAATTCGGGGTTTCATCCTCGATTTTCTTCTGGTCAGGTGGAATCTTCGGATTGTCCTGGAGTGGATGCTGTGGTGGAGAGGTTGCATCAGATTTGGGGGCAGGTAGTGGACAATTTGAAGTTGTCCCAGGAGAAGACTCAGCTTTTTGCCAACCGCCGGCGTCGGGTTGGTCCTCGGCTTTGTGTTGGAGACTTGGTGTGGTTGTCTTCTCGTTTTGTCCCTATGAGGGTTTCTTCTCCCAAGTTTAAGCCTCGGTTCATCGGTCCGTACAAGATATTGGAGATTCTTAACCCTGTGTCCTTCCGTTTGGACCTCCCTGCATCTTTTTCTATTCATAATGTTTTTCATCGGTCATTATTGCGCAGGTATGAGGTACCGGTTGTGCCTTCCGTTGAGCCTCCTGCTCCGGTGTTGGTTGAGGGCGAGTTGGAGTACGTTGTGGAAAAAATCTTGGACTCCCGTGTTTCCAGACGGAAACTCCAGTATCTGGTCAAATGGAAGGGATACGGTCAGGAGGATAATTCTTGGGTGACTGCCTCTGATGTTCATGCCTCCGATCTGGTCCGTGCCTTTCATAGGGCTCATCCTGATCGCCCTGGTGGTTTTGGTGAGGGTTCGGTGCCCCCTCCTTGAGGGGGGGGTACTGTTGTGAAATTGGATTTTGGGCTCCCCCGGTGGCCACTGGTGGAATTGAACTGGTGTGCATCATCCCCTCTGTTCACCTGTTCCCATCAGGATGTGGGAGTCGCTATTTAGCCTTGCTCCTCTGTCACTTCCATGCCGGTCAACATTGTAATCAGAAGCCTTTCTGTGCATGTTCCTGCTGCTAGACAACTTCCAGCTAAGTTGGACTTTAGTCCTCGTTTGTTTTTGCATTTTGTTCCAGTTCACAGCTGTAGTTTCGTTTCTGTGTCTGGAAAGCTCTTGTGATCTGAAATTGCCACTCTGATGTTATGAGTTAATACTAGAGTCTTAAAGTAATTTCAGGATGGGGTTTTGATAGGGTTTTCAGCTGACCATGAAAGTGCCCTTTCTGTCTTCCTGCTATCTAGTAAGCGGACCTCAATTTTGCTAAACCTATTTTCATACTACGTTTGTCATTTTCATCTAAAATCACCGCCAATATATGTGGGGGCCTCTGTCTGCCTTTCGGGGAAATTTCTCTAGAGGTGAGCCAGGACTATATTTTCCTCTGCCAGGATTAGTTAGTCCTCCGGCCGGCGCTGGGCGTCTAGGGATAAAACGCAGGCTACGCTACCCGGCTACTGTTAGTTGTGCGACAGGTTTAGTTCATGGTCAGTTTAGTTTCCATCCTTCCAAGAGCTAGTTCTTATGTTTGCTGGGCTATGTTCTCTTGCCATTGAGAACCATAACAGTTTGACCGGCCCGAAAAGGGTTAAATTAATTGACAGAGAAAGGAGAGAAAAGAGAAGTCTGCTGAAGATTTTTTTTTTTTTTTTTCCCTTCAGTTCTGAGTGTGCTTGTAATTGAATCTCTTGCAAGTCTGCCTATACTGCAGCCTTTCTCTTTCTCTCTCCTTCTAATCCTGGAATGGCTCTGTGTTCACCTGTTTAAAATGGATATTCAGAGTTTAGCTGCAGGTTTGAATAATCTCACCACGAAAGTTCAAAATTTACAAGATTTTGTTGTTCATGTTCCTATATCTGAACCTAGAATTCCTTTGCCTGAATTTTTCTCGGGGAATAGATCTTGCTTTCAAAATTTCAAAAATAATTGCAAGTTGTTTTTGTCCCTGAAATCTCGCTCTGCTGGAGATCCTGCTCAGCAGGTCAGGATTGTGATTTCCTTGCTCCGGGGCGACCCTCAGGATTGGGCTTTTGCATTGGCTCCAGGGGATCCTGCGTTGCTCAATGTGGATGCGTTTTTTCTGGCCTTGGGGTTGCTTTATGAGGAACCTCAGTTAGAGCTTCAGGCGGAAAAGGCCTTGATGTCCCTATCTCAGGGGCAAGACGAAGCTGAAATATACTGCCAGAAATTCCGTAAATGGGCTGTGCTTACTCAGTGGAATGAGTGCGCCCTGGCGGCGAATTTCAGAGAGGGTCTCTCTGATGCCATTAAGGATGTTATGGTGGGGTTCCCTGTGCCTGCGGGTCTGAATGAGTCCATGACAATGGCTATCCAGATCGATAGGCGTCTGCGGGAGCGCAAACCTGTGCACCATTTGGCGGTGTCTACTGAGAAGACGCCGGAGAATATGCAATGTGATAGAATTCTGTCCAGAAGTGAACGGCAGAATTTCAGACGAAAAAATGGGTTGTGCTTCTATTGCGGTGATTCAAATCATGTTATATCAGCATGCTCTAAGCGTACTAAGAAGCTTGATAAGTCTGTTTCAATTGGCACTTTACAGTCTAAGTTTATTCTATCTGTGACCCTGATTTGTTCTTTATCATCTATTACCGCGGATGCCTATGTCGACTCTGGCGCCGCTTTGAGTCTTATGGATTGGTCCTTTGCCAAACGCTGTGGGTGTGATTTGGAGCCTCTTGAAACTCCTATACCCCTGAAGGGGATTGACTCCACCCCATTGGCTAGCAATAAACCACAATACTGGACACAAGTAACTATGCGGATTAATCCGGATCACCAGGAGATTATTCGCTTTCTTGTGCTGTATAACCTACATGATGTGTTGGTGCTTGGATTGCCATGGCTGCAATCTCATAACCCAGTCCTTGACTGGAAAGCTATGTCTGTGTTAAGCTGGGGATGTAAGGGGATGCATGGGGACGTACCTGTGGTTTCCATTTCATCATCTATTCCCTCTGAGATTCCTGAATTCTTGACTGAATATCGTGACGTTTTTGAAGAACCTAAGCTTGGTTCATTACCTCCGCACCGGGAGTGCGATTGTGCCATAGATTTGATTCCGGGTAGTAAATACCCTAAGGGTCGTTTATTTAATCTGTCTGTGCCTGAACATGCTGCTATGCGAGAATATATAAAGGAGTCCTTGGAAAAGGGACATATTCGTCCTTCGTCATCTCCCTTAGGAGCCGGTTTTTTCTTTGTGGCTAAGAAAGATGGCTCTTTGAGGCCGTGTATTGATTATCGGCTTTTGAATAAAATCACGGTTAAATATCAATATCCGTTGCCACTGCTGACTGATTTGTTTGCTCGCATAAAGGGGGCCAAGTGGTTCTCTAAGATAGATCTCCGTGGGGCGTATAATTTGGTGCGAATTAAGCAGGGGGATGAGTGGAAAACCGCATTTAATACGCCCGAGGGCCACTTTGAGTATTTGGTGATGCCTTTTGGTCTTTCAAATGCCCCTTCAGTCTTTCAGTCCTTTATGCATGACATTTTCCGTGATTATTTGGATAAATTTATGATTGTGTATCTGGATGATATTTTGATTTTTTCGGATGACTGGGACTCTCATGTCCAGCAGGTCAGGAGGGTTTTTCAGGTTTTGCGGTCTAATTCCTTGTGTGTGAAGGGTTCTAAGTGCGTTTTTGGGGTTCAAAAGATTTCCTTTTTGGGATATATTTTTTCCCCCTCTTCCATCGAGATGGATCCTGTTAAGGTTCAGGCTATTTGTGATTGGACGCAACCCTCTTCTCTTAAGAGTCTTCAGAAATTTTTGGGCTTTGCTAACTTTTATCGTCGATTTATTGCTGGTTTTTCTGATGTTGTTAAACCATTGACTGATTTGACTAAGAAGGGTGCTGATGTTGCTGATTGGTCCCCTGCTGCTGTGGGGGCCTTTCGGGAGCTTAAGCGCCGCTTTTCTTCCGCCCCTGTGTTGCGTCAGCCTGATGTTGCTCTTCCTTTTCAGGTTGAGGTCGACGCTTCTGAATTCGGAGCTGGGGCGGTTTTGTCGCAGAGAAGTTCCGATTGCTCCGTGATGAGACCTTGTGCTTTTTTCTCGCGTAAATTTTCGCCCGCCGAGCGGAATTATGATGTTGGGAATCGGGAGCTTTTGGCCATGAAGTGGGCTTTTGAGGAGTGGCGTCATTGGCTTGAGGGGGCTAGACATCAGGTGGTGGTATTGACGGACCACAAAAATCTAATTTATCTTGAGTCCGCCAGACGCCTGAATCCTAGACAGGCGCGCTGGTCGTTGTTTTTCTCTCGGTTTAATTTTGTGGTGTCCTACCTGCCGGGTTCTAAGAATGTTAAGGCGGATGCCCTTTCTAGGAGTTTTGAGCCTGACTCCCCTGGTAATTCTGAACCTACAGGTATCCTTAAGGATGGAGTGATATTGTCTGCCGTTTCTCCAGACCTGCGGCGGGCCTTGCAGGAGTTTCAGGCGGATAGACCTGATCGTTGCCCACCTGGTAGACTGTTTGTTCCTGATGATTGGACCAGTAAAGTCATTTCTGAGGTTCATTCTTCTGCATTGGCAGGTCATCCTGGAATCTTTGGTACCAGGGATTTGGTGGCAAGGTCCTTCTGGTGGCCTTCCCTGTCTCGAGATGTGCGAGGCTTCGTGCAGTCTTGTGACGTTTGTGCTCGGGCCAAGCCTTGTTGTTCTCGGGCTAGTGGATTGTTGTTGCCCTTGCCTATCCCGAAGAGGCCCTGGACGCACATCTCGATGGATTTTATTTCGGATCTTCCTGTTTCTCAGAAGATGTCTGTCATCTGGGTGGTGTGTGACCGTTTCTCTAAGATGGTCCATTTGGTTCCCCTGCCTAAGTTGCCTTCTTCTTCCGAGTTGGTTCCTCTGTTTTTTCAAAATGTGGTCCGTTTGCATGGTATTCCGGAGAATATCGTTTCTGACAGAGGAACCCAATTCGTGTCTAGATTTTGGCGAGCATTCTGTGCTAGGATGGGCATAGATTTGTCTTTCTCGTCTGCTTTCCATCCTCAGACTAATGGCCAGACCGAGCGGACGAATCAGACCTTGGAGACATATTTGAGGTGTTTCGTGTCTGCGGATCAGGATGATTGGGTTGCTTTTTTGCCTTTAGCGGAGTTTGCCCTCAATAATCGGGCCAGCTCTGCCACCTTGGTGTCTCCTTTTTTCTGTAATTCGGGGTTTCATCCTCGATTTTCTTCTGGTCAGGTGGAATCTTCGGATTGTCCTGGAGTGGATGCTGTGGTGGAGAGGTTGCATCAGATTTGGGGGCAGATAGTGGACAATTTGAAGTTGTCCCAGGAGAAGACTCAGCTTTTTGCCAACCGCCGGCGTCGGGTTGGTCCTCGGCTTTGTGTTGGGGACTTGGTGTGGTTGTCTTCTCGTTTTGTCCCTATGAGGGTTTCTTCTCCCAAGTTTAAGCCTCGGTTCATCGGTCCGTACAAGATATTGGAGATTCTTAACCCTGTGTCCTTCCGTTTGGACCTCCCTGCATCTTTTTCTATTCATAATGTTTTTCATCGGTCATTATTGCGCAGGTATGAGGTACCGGTTGTGCCTTCCGTTGAGCCTCCTGCTCCGGTGTTGGTTGAGGGCGAGTTGGAGTACGTTGTGGAAAAAATCTTGGACTCCCGTGTTTCCAGACGGAAACTCCAGTATCTGGTCAAATGGAAGGGATACGGTCAGGAGGATAATTCTTGGGTGACTGCCTCTGATGTTCATGCCTCCGATCTGGTCCGTGCCTTTCATAGGGCTCATCCTGATCGCCCTGGTGGTTTTGGTGAGGGTTCGGTGCCCCCTCCTTGAGGGGGGGGTACTGTTGTGAAATTGGATTTTGGGCTCCCCCGGTGGCCACTGGTGGAATTGAACTGGTGTGCATCATCCCCTCTGTTCACCTGTTCCCATCAGGATGTGGGAGTCGCTATTTAGCCTTGCTCCTCTGTCACTTCCATGCCGGTCAACATTGTAATCAGAAGCCTTTCTGTGCATGTTCCTGCTGCTAGACAACTTCCAGCTAAGTTGGACTTTAGTCCTCGTTTGTTTTTGCATTTTGTTCCAGTTCACAGCTGTAGTTTCGTTTCTGTGTCTGGAAAGCTCTTGTGATCTGAAATTGCCACTCTGATGTTATGAGTTAATACTAGAGTCTTAAAGTAATTTCAGGATGGGGTTTTGATAGGGTTTTCAGCTGACCATGAAAGTGCCCTTTCTGTCTTCCTGCTATCTAGTAAGCGGACCTCAATTTTGCTAAACCTATTTTCATACTACGTTTGTCATTTTCATCTAAAATCACCGCCAATATATGTGGGGGCCTCTGTCTGCCTTTCAGGGAAATTTCTCTAGAGGTGAGCCAGGACTATATTTTCCTCTGCCAGGATTAGTTAGTCCTCCGGCCGGCGCTGGGCGTCTAGGGATAAAACGCAGGCTACGCTACCCGGCTACTGTTAGTTGTGCGACAGGTTTAGTTCATGGTCAGTTTAGTTTCCATCCTTCCAAGAGCTAGTTCTTATGTTTGCTGGGCTATGTTCTCTTGCCATTGAGAACCATAACAGTTTGACCGGCCCGAAAAGGGTTAAATTAATTGACAGAGAAAGGAGAGAAAAGAGAAGTCTGCTGAAGATTTTTTTTTTTTTTTTTCCCTTCAGTTCTGAGTGTGCTTGTAATTGAATCTCTTGCAAGTCTGCCTATACTGCAGCCTTTCTCTTTCTCTCTCCTTCTAATCCTGGAATGGCTCTGTGTTCACCTGTTTAAAATGGATATTCAGAGTTTAGCTGCAGGTTTGAATAATCTCACCACGAAAGTTCAAAATTTACAAGATTTTGTTGTTCATGTTCCTATATCTGAACCTAGAATTCCTTTGCCTGAATTTTTCTCGGGGAATAGATCTTGCTTTCAAAATTTCAAAAATAATTGCAAGTTGTTTTTGTCCCTGAAATCTCGCTCTGCTGGAGATCCTGCTCAGCAGGTCAGGATTGTGATTTCCTTGCTCCGGGGCGACCCTCAGGATTGGGCTTTTGCATTGGCTCCAGGGGATCCTGCGTTGCTCAATGTGGATGCGTTTTTTCTGGCCTTGGGGTTGCTTTATGAGGAACCTCAGTTAGAGCTTCAGGCGGAAAAGGCCTTGATGTCCCTATCTCAGGGGCAAGACGAAGCTGAAATATACTGCCAGAAATTCCGTAAATGGGCTGTGCTTACTCAGTGGAATGAGTGCGCCCTGGCGGCGAATTTCAGAGAGGGTCTCTCTGATGCCATTAAGGATGTTATGGTGGGGTTCCCTGTGCCTGCGGGTCTGAATGAGTCCATGACAATGGCTATCCAGATCGATAGGCGTCTGCGGGAGCGCAAACCTGTGCACCATTTGGCGGTGTCTACTGAGAAGACGCCGGAGAATATGCAATGTGATAGAATTCTGTCCAGAAGTGAACGGCAGAATTTCAGACGAAAAAATGGGTTGTGCTTCTATTGCGGTGATTCAAATCATGTTATATCAGCATGCTCTAAGTGTACTAAGAAGCTTGATAAGTCTGTTTCAATTGGCACTTTACAGTCTAAGTTTATTCTATCTGTGACCCTGATTTGTTCTTTATCATCTATTACCGCGGATGCCTATGTCGACTCTGGCGCCGCTTTGAGTCTTATGGATTGGTCCTTTGCCAAACGCTGTGGGTGTGATTTGGAGCCTCTTGAAACTCCTATACCCCTGAAGGGGATTGACTCCACCCCATTGGCTAGCAATAAACCACAATACTGGACACAAGTAACTATGCGGATTCATCCGGATCACCAGGAGATTATTCGCTTTCTTGTGCTGTATAACCTACATGATGTGTTGGTGCTTGGATTGCCATGGCTGCAATCTCATAACCCAGTCCTTGACTGGAAAGCTATGTCTGTGTTAAGCTGGGGATGTAAGGGGATGCATGGGGACGTACCTGTGGTTTCCATTTCATCATCTATTCCCTCTGAGATTCCTGAATTCTTGACTGAATATCGTGACGTTTTTGAAGAACCTAAGCTTGGTTCATTACCTCCGCACCGGGAGTGCGATTGTGCCATAGATTTGATTCCGGGTAGTAAATACCCTAAGGGTCGTTTATTTAATCTGTCTGTGCCTGAACATGCTGCTATGCGAGAATATATAAAGGAGTCCTTGGAAAAGGGACATATTCGTCCTTCGTCATCTCCCTTAGGAGCCGGTTTTTTCTTTGTGGCTAAGAAAGATGGCTCTTTGAGGCCGTGTATTGATTATCGGCTTTTGAATAAAATCACGGTTAAATATCAATATCCGTTGCCACTGCTGACTGATTTGTTTGCTCGCATAAAGGGGGCCAAGTGGTTCTCTAAGATAGATCTCCGTGGGGCGTATAATTTGGTGCGAATTAAGCAGGGGGATGAGTGGAAAACCGCATTTAATACGCCCGAGGGCCACTTTGAGTATTTGGTGATGCCTTTTGGTCTTTCAAATGCCCCTTCAGTCTTTCAGTCCTTTATGCATGACATTTTCCGTGATTATTTGGATAAATTTATGATTGTGTATCTGGATGATATTTTGATTTTTTCGGATGACTGGGACTCTCATGTCCAGCAGGTCAGGAGGGTTTTTCAGGTTTTGCGGTCTAATTCCTTGTGTGTGAAGGGTTCTAAGTGCGTTTTTGGGGTTCAAAAGATTTCCTTTTTGGGATATATTTTTTCCCCCTCTTCCATCGAGATGGATCCTGTTAAGGTTCAGGCTATTTGTGATTGGACGCAACCCTCTTCTCTTAAGAGTCTTCAGAAATTTTTGGGCTTTGCTAACTTTTATCGTCGATTTATTGCTGGTTTTTCTGATGTTGTTAAACCATTGACTGATTTGACTAAGAAGGGTGCTGATGTTGCTGATTGGTCCCCTGCTGCTGTGGGGGCCTTTCGGGAGCTTAAGCGCCGCTTTTCTTCCGCCCCTGTGTTGCGTCAGCCTGATGTTGCTCTTCCTTTTCAGGTTGAGGTCGACGCTTCTGAATTCGGAGCTGGGGCGGTTTTGTCGCAGAGAAGTTCCGATTGCTCCGTGATGAGACCTTGTGCTTTTTTCTCGCGTAAATTTTCGCCCGCCGAGCGGAATTATGATGTTGGGAATCGGGAGCTTTTGGCCATGAAGTGGGCTTTTGAGGAGTGGCGTCATTGGCTTGAGGGGGCTAGACATCAGGTGGTGGTATTGACTGACCACAAAAATCTAATTTATCTTGAGTCCGCCAGACGCCTGAATCCTAGACAGGCGCGCTGGTCGTTGTTTTTCTCTCGGTTTAATTTTGTGGTGTCCTACCTGCCGGGTTCTAAGAATGTTAAGGCGGATGCCCTTTCTAGGAGTTTTGAGCCTGACTCCCCTGGTAATTCTGAACCTACAGGTATCCTTAAGGATGGAGTGATATTGTCTGCCGTTTCTCCAGACCTGCGGCGGACCTTGCAGGAGTTTCAGGCGGATAGACCTGATCGTTGCCCACCTGGTAGACTGTTTGTTCCTGATGATTGGACCAGTAAAGTCATTTCTGAGGTTCATTCTTCTGCATTGGCAGGTCATCCTGGAATCTTTGGTACCAGGGATTTGGTGGCAAGGTCCTTCTGGTGGCCTTCCCTGTCTCGAGATGTGCGAGGCTTCGTGCAGTCTTGTGACGTTTGTGCTCGGGCCAAGCCTTGTTGTTCTCGGGCTAGTGGATTGTTGTTGCCCTTGCCTATCCCGAAGAGGCCCTGGACGCACATCTCGATGGATTTTATTTCGGATCTTCCTGTTTCTCAGAAGATGTCTGTCATCTGGGTGGTGTGTGACCGTTTCTCTAAGATGGTCCATTTGGTTCCCCTGCCTAAGTTGCCTTCTTCTTCCGAGTTGGTTCCTCTGTTTTTTCAAAATGTGGTCCGTTTGCATGGTATTCCGGAGAATATCGTTTCTGACAGAGGAACCCAATTCATGTCTAGATTTTGGCGAGCATTCTGTGCTAGGATGGGCATAGATTTGTCTTTCTCGTCTGCTTTCCATCCTCAGACTAATGGCCAGACCGAGCGGACGAATCAGACCTTGGAGACATATTTGAGGTGTTTCGTGTCTGCGGATCAGGATGATTGGGTTGCTTTTTTGCCTTTAGCGGAGTTTGCCCTCAATAATCGGGCCAGCTCTGCCACCTTGGTGTCTCCTTTTTTCTGTAATTCGGGGTTTCATCCTCGATTTTCTTCTGGTCAGGTGGAATCTTCGGATTGTCCTGGAGTGGATGCTGTGGTGGAGAGGTTGCATCAGATTTGGGGGCAGATAGTGGACAATTTGAAGTTGTCCCAGGAGAAGACTCAGCTTTTTGCCAACCGCCGGCGTCGGGTTGGTCCTCGGCTTTGTGTTGGGGACTTGGTGTGGTTGTCTTCTCGTTTTGTCCCTATGAGGGTTTCTTCTCCCAAGTTTAAGCCTCGGTTCATCGGTCCGTACAAGATATTGGAGATTCTTAACCCTGTGTCCTTCCGTTTGGACCTCCCTGCATCTTTTTCTATTCATAATGTTTTTCATCGGTCATTATTGCGCAGGTATGAGGTACCGGTTGTGCCTTCCGTTGAGCCTCCTGCTCCGGTGTTGGTTGAGGGCGAGTTGGAGTACGTTGTGGAAAAAATCTTGGACTCCCGTGTTTCCAGACGGAAACTCCAGTATCTGGTCAAATGGAAGGGATACGGTCAGGAGGATAATTCTTGGGTGACTGCCTCTGATGTTCATGCCTCCGATCTGGTCCGTGCCTTTCATAGGGCTCATCCTGATCGCCCTGGTGGTTTTGGTGAGGGTTCGGTGCCCCCTCCTTGAGGGGGGGGGTACTGTTGTGAAATTGGATTTTGGGCTCCCCCGGTGGCCACTGGTGGAATTGAACTGGTGTGCATCATCCCCTCTGTTCACCTGTTCCCATCAGGATGTGGGAGTCGCTATTTAGCCTTGCTCCTCTGTCACTTCCATGCCGGTCAACATTGTAATCAGAAGCCTTTCTGTGCATGTTCCTGCTGCTAGACAACTTCCAGCTAAGTTGGACTTTAGTCCTCGTTTGTTTTTGCATTTTGTTCCAGTTCACAGCTGTAGTTTCGTTTCTGTGTCTGGAAAGCTCTTGTGATCTGAAATTGCCACTCTGATGTTATGAGTTAATACTAGAGTCTTAAAGTAATTTCAGGATGGGGTTTTGATAGGGTTTTCAGCTGACCATGAAAGTGCCCTTTCTGTCTTCCTGCTATCTAGTAAGCGGACCTCAATTTTGCTAAACCTATTTTCATACTACGTTTGTCATTTTCATCTAAAATCACCGCCAATATATGTGGGGGCCTCTGTCTGCCTTTCGGGGAAATTTCTCTAGAGGTGAGCCAGGACTATATTTTCCTCTGCCAGGATTAGTTAGTCCTCCGGCCGGCGCTGGGCGTCTAGGGATAAAACGCAGGCTACGCTACCCGGCTACTGTTAGTTGTGCGACAGGTTTAGTTCATGGTCAGTTTAGTTTCCATCCTTCCAAGAGCTAGTTCTTATGTTTGCTGGGCTATGTTCTCTTGCCATTGAGAACCATAACAGTTTGACCGGCCCGAAAAGGGTTAAATTAATTGACAGAGAAAGGAGAGAAAAGAGAAGTCTGCTGAAGATTTTTTTTTTTTTTTTTTCCCTTCAGTTCTGAGTGTGCTTGTAATTGAATCTCTTGCAAGTCTGCCTATACTGCAGCCTTTCTCTTTCTCTCTCCTTCTAATCCTGGAATGGCTCTGTGTTCACCTGTTTAAAATGGATATTCAGAGTTTAGCTGCAGGTTTGAATAATCTCACCACGAAAGTTCAAAATTTACAAGATTTTGTTGTTCATGTTCCTATATCTGAACCTAGAATTCCTTTGCCTGAATTTTTCTCGGGGAATAGATCTTGCTTTCAAAATTTCAAAAATAATTGCAAGTTGTTTTTGTCCCTGAAATCTCGCTCTGCTGGAGATCCTGCTCAGCAGGTCAGGATTGTGATTTCCTTGCTCCGGGGCGACCCTCAGGATTGGGCTTTTGCATTGGCTCCAGGGGATCCTGCGTTGCTCAATGTGGATGCGTTTTTTCTGGCCTTGGGGTTGCTTTATGAGGAACCTCAGTTAGAGCTTCAGGCGGAAAAGGCCTTGATGTCCCTATCTCAGGGGCAAGACGAAGCTGAAATATACTGCCAGAAATTCCGTAAATGGGCTGTGCTTACTCAGTGGAATGAGTGCGCCCTGGCGGCGAATTTCAGAGAGGGTCTCTCTGATGCCATTAAGGATGTTATGGTGGGGTTCCCTGTGCCTGCGGGTCTGAATGAGTCCATGACAATGGCTATCCAGATCGATAGGCGTCTGCGGGAGCGCAAACCTGTGCACCATTTGGCGGTGTCTACTGAGAAGATGCCGGAGAATATGCAATGTGATAGAATTCTGTCCAGAAGTGAACGGCAGAATTTCAGACGAAAAAATGGGTTGTGCTTCTATTGCGGTGATTCAAATCATGTTATATCAGCATGCTCTAAGCGTACTAAGAAGCTTGATAAGTCTGTTTCAATTGGCACTTTACAGTCTAAGTTTATTCTATCTGTGACCCTGATTTGTTCTTTATCATCTATTACCGCGGATGCCTATGTCGACTCTGGCGCCGCTTTGAGTCTTATGGATTGGTCCTTTGCCAAACGCTGTGGGTGTGATTTGGAGCCTCTTGAAACTCCTATACCCCTGAAGGGGATTGACTCCACCCCATTGGCTAGCAATAAACCACAATACTGGACACAAGTAACTATGCGGATTCATCCGGATCACCAGGAGATTATTCGCTTTCTTGTGCTGTATAACCTACATGATGTGTTGGTGCTTGGATTGCCATGGCTGCAATCTCATAACCCAGTCCTTGACTGGAAAGCTATGTCTGTGTTAAGCTGGGGATGTAAGGGGATGCATGGGGACGTACCTGTGGTTTCCATTTCATCATCTATTCCCTCTGAGATTCCTGAATTCTTGACTGAATATCGTGATGTTTTTGAAGAACCTAAGCTTGGTTCATTACCTCCGCACCGGGAGTGCGATTGTGCCATAGATTTGATTCCGGGTAGTAAATACCCTAAGGGTCGTTTATTTAATCTGTCTGTGCCTGAACATGCTGCTATGCGAGAATATATAAAGGAGTCCTTGGAAAAGGGACATATTCGTCCTTCGTCATCTCCCTTAGGAGCCGGTTTTTTCTTTGTGGCTAAGAAAGATGGCTCTTTGAGGCCGTGTATTGATTATCGGCTTTTGAATAAAATCACGGTTAAATATCAATATCCGTTGCCACTGCTGACTGATTTGTTTGCTCGCATAAAGGGGGCCAAGTGGTTCTCTAAGATAGATCTCCGTGGGGCGTATAATTTGGTGCGAATTAAGCAGGGGGATGAGTGGAAAACCGCATTTAATACGCCCGAGGGCCACTTTGAGTATTTGGTGATGCCTTTTGGTCTTTCAAATGCCCCTTCAGTCTTTCAGTCCTTTATGCATGACATTTTCCGTGATTATTTGGATAAATTTATGATTGTGTATCTGGATGATATTTTGATTTTTTCGGATGACTGGGACTCTCATGTCCAGCAGGTCAGGAGGGTTTTTCAGGTTTTGCGGTCTAATTCCTTGTGTGTGAAGGGTTCTAAGTGCGTTTTTGGGGTTCAAAAGATTTCCTTTTTGGGATATATTTTTTCCCCCTCTTCCATCGAGATGGATCCTGTTAAGGTTCAGGCTATTTGTGATTGGACGCAACCCTCTTCTCTTAAGAGTCTTCAGAAATTTTTGGGCTTTGCTAACTTTTATCGTCGATTTTTTGCTGGTTTTTCTGATGTTGTTAAACCATTGACTGATTTGACTAAGAAGGGTGCTGATGTTGCTGATTGGTCCCCTGCTGCTGTGGGGGCCTTTCGGGAGCTTAAGCGCCGCTTTTCTTCCGCCCCTGTGTTGCGTCAGCCTGATGTTGCTCTTCCTTTTCAGGTTGAGGTCGACGCTTCTGAATTCGGAGCTGGGGCGGTTTTGTCGCAGAGAAGTTCCGATTGCTCCGTGATGAGACCTTGTGCTTTTTTCTCGCGTAAATTTTCGCCCGCCGAGCGGAATTATGATGTTGGGAATCGGGAGCTTTTGGCCATGAAGTGGGCTTTTGAGGAGTGGCGTCATTGGCTTGAGGGGGCTAGACATCAGGTGGTGGTATTGACTGACCACAAAAATCTAATTTATCTTGAGTCCGCCAGACGCCTGAATCCTAGACAGGCGCGCTGGTCGTTGTTTTTCTCTCGGTTTAATTTTGTGGTGTCCTACCTGCCGGGTTCTAAGAATGTTAAGGCGGATGCCCTTTCTAGGAGTTTTGAGCCTGACTCCCCTGGTAATTCTGAACCTACAGGTATCCTTAAGGATGGAGTGATATTGTCTGCCGTTTCTCCAGACCTGCGGCGGGCCTTGCAGGAGTTTCAGGCGGATAGACCTGATCGTTGCCCACCTGGTAGACTGTTTGTTCCTGATGATTGGACCAGTAAAGTCATTTCTGAGGTTCATTCTTCTGCATTGGCAGGTCATCCTGGAATCTTTGGTACCAGGGATTTGGTGGCAAGGTCCTTCTGGTGGCCTTCCCTGTCTCGAGATGTGCGAGGCTTCGTGCAGTCTTGTGACGTTTGTGCTCGGGCCAAGCCTTGTTGTTCTCGGGCTAGTGGATTGTTGTTGCCCTTGCCTATCCCGAAGAGGCCCTGGACGCACATCTCGATGGATTTTATTTCGGATCTTCCTGTTTCTCAGAAGATGTCTGTCATCTGGGTGGTGTGTGACCGTTTTTCTAAGATGGTCCATTTGGTTCCCCTGCCTAAGTTGCCTTCTTCTTCCGAGTTGGTTCCTCTGTTTTTTCAAAATGTGGTCCGTTTGCATGGTATTCCGGAGAATATCGTTTCTGACAGAGGAACCCAATTCGTGTCTAGATTTTGGCGAGCATTCTGTGCTAGGATGGGCATAGATTTGTCTTTCTCGTCTGCTTTCCATCCTCAGACTAATGGCCAGACCGAGCGGACGAATCAGACCTTGGAGACATATTTGAGGTGTTTCGTGTCTGCGGATCAGGATGATTGGGTTGCTTTTTTGCCTTTAGCGGAGTTTGCCCTCAATAATCGGGCCAGCTCTGCCACCTTGGTGTCTCCTTTTTTCTGTAATTCGGGGTTTCATCCTCGATTTTCTTCTGGTCAGGTGGAATCTTCGGATTGTCCTGGAGTGGATGCTGTGGTGGAGAGGTTGCATCAGATTTGGGGGCAGGTAGTGGACAATTTGAAGTTGTCCCAGGAGAAGACTCAGCTTTTTGCCAACCGCCGGCGTCGGGTTGGTCCTCGGCTTTGTGTTGGGGACTTGGTGTGGTTGTCTTCTCGTTTTGTCCCTATGAGGGTTTCTTCTCCCAAGTTTAAGCCTCGGTTCATCGGTCCGTACAAGATATTGGAGATTCTTAACCCTGTGTCCTTCCGTTTGGACCTCCCTGCATCTTTTTCTATTCATAATGTTTTTCATCGGTCATTATTGCGCAGGTATGAGGTACCGGTTGTGCCTTCCGTTGAGCCTCCTGCTCCGGTGTTGGTTGAGGGCGAGTTGGAGTACGTTGTGGAAAAAATCTTGGACTCCCGTGTTTCCAGACGGAAACTCCAGTATCTGGTCAAATGGAAGGGATACGGTCAGGAGGATAATTCTTGGGTGACTGCCTCTGATGTTCATGCCTCCGATCTGGTCCGTGCCTTTCATAGGGCTCATCCTGATCGCCCTGGTGGTTTTGGTGAGGGTTCGGTGCCCCCTCCTTGAGGGGGGGGGTACTGTTGTGAAATTGGATTTTGGGCTCCCCCGGTGGCCACTGGTGGAATTGAACTGGTGTGCATCATCCCCTCTGTTCACCTGTTCCCATCAGGATGTGGGAGTCGCTATTTAGCCTTGCTCCTCTGTCACTTCCATGCCGGTCAACATTGTAATCAGAAGCCTTTCTGTGCATGTTCCTGCTGCTAGACAACTTCCAGCTAAGTTGGACTTTAGTCCTCGTTTGTTTTTGCATTTTGTTCCAGTTCACAGCTGTAGTTTCGTTTCTGTGTCTGGAAAGCTCTTGTGATCTGAAATTGCCACTCTGATGTTATGAGTTAATACTAGAGTCTTAAAGTAATTTCAGGATGGGGTTTTGATAGGGTTTTCAGCTGACCATGAAAGTGCCCTTTCTGTCTTCCTGCTATCTAGTAAGCGGACCTCAATTTTGCTAAACCTATTTTCATACTACGTTTGTCATTTTCATCTAAAATCACCGCCAATATATGTGGGGGCCTCTGTCTGCCTTTCGGGGAAATTTCTCTAGAGGTGAGCCAGGACTATATTTTCCTCTGCCAGGATTAGTTAGTCCTCCGGCCGGCGCTGGGCGTCTAGGGATAAAACGCAGGCTACGCTACCCGGCTACTGTTAGTTGTGCGACAGGTTTAGTTCATGGTCAGTTTAGTTTCCATCCTTCCAAGAGCTAGTTCTTATGTTTGCTGGGCTATGTTCTCTTGCCATTGAGAACCATAACAGTTTGACCGGCCCGAAAAGGGTTAAATTAATTGACAGAGAAAGGAGAGAAAAGAGAAGTCTGCTGAAGATTTTTTTTTTTTTTTTTTCCCTTCAGTTCTGAGTGTGCTTGTAATTGAATCTCTTGCAAGTCTGCCTATACTGCAGCCTTTCTCTTTCTCTCTCCTTCTAATCCTGGAATGGCTCTGTGTTCACCTGTTTAAAATGGATATTCAGAGTTTAGCTGCAGGTTTGAATAATCTCACCACGAAAGTTCAAAATTTACAAGATTTTGTTGTTCATGTTCCTATATCTGAACCTAGAATTCCTTTGCCTGAATTTTTCTCGGGGAATAGATCTTGCTTTCAAAATTTCAAAAATAATTGCAAGTTGTTTTTGTCCCTGAAATCTCGCTCTGCTGGAGATCCTGCTCAGCAGGTCAGGATTGTGATTTCCTTGCTCCGGGGCGACCCTCAGGATTGGGCTTTTGCATTGGCTCCAGGGGATCCTGCGTTGCTCAATGTGGATGCGTTTTTTCTGGCCTTGGGGTTGCTTTATGAGGAACCTCAGTTAGAGCTTCAGGCGGAAAAGGCCTTGATGTCCCTATCTCAGGGGCAAGACGAAGCTGAAATATACTGCCAGAAATTCCGTAAATGGGCTGTGCTTACTCAGTGGAATGAGTGCGCCCTGGCGGCGAATTTCAGAGAGGGTCTCTCTGATGCCATTAAGGATGTTATGGTGGGGTTCCCTGTGCCTGCGGGTCTGAATGAGTCCATGACAATGGCTATCCAGATCGATAGGCGTCTGCGGGAGCGCAAACCTGTGCACCATTTGGCGGTGTCTACTGAGAAGACGCCGGAGAATATGCAATGTGATAGAATTCTGTCCAGAAGTGAACGGCAGAATTTCAGACGAAAAAATGGGTTGTGCTTCTATTGCGGTGATTCAAATCATGTTATATCAGCATGCTCTAAGCGTACTAAGAAGCTTGATAAGTCTGTTTCAATTGGCACTTTACAGTCTAAGTTTATTCTATCTGTGACCCTGATTTGTTCTTTATCATCTATTACCGCGGATGCCTATGTCGACTCTGGCGCCGCTTTGAGTCTTATGGATTGGTCCTTTGCCAAACGCTGTGGGTGTGATTTGGAGCCTCTTGAAACTCCTATACCCCTGAAGGGGATTGACTCCACCCCATTGGCTAGCAATAAACCACAATACTGGACACAAGTAACTATGCGGATTAATCCGGATCACCAGGAGATTATTCGCTTTCTTGTGCTGTATAACCTACATGATGTGTTGGTGCTTGGATTGCCATGGCTGCAATCTCATAACCCAGTCCTTGACTGGAAAGCTATGTCTGTGTTAAGCTGGGGATGTAAGGGGATGCATGGGGACGTACCTGTGGTTTCCATTTCATCATCTATTCCCTCTGAGATTCCTGAATTCTTGACTGAATATCGTGACGTTTTTGAAGAACCTAAGCTTGGTTCATTACCTTCGCACCGGGAGTGCGATTGTGCCATAGATTTGATTCCGGGTAGTAAATACCCTAAGGGTCGTTTATTTAATCTGTCTGTGCCTGAACATGCTGCTATGCGAGAATATATAAAGGAGTCCTTGGAAAAGGGACATATTCGTCCTTCGTCATCTCCCTTAGGAGCCGGTTTTTTCTTTGTGGCTAAGAAAGATGGCTCTTTGAGGCCGTGTATTGATTATCGGCTTTTGAATAAAATCACGGTTAAATATCAATATCCGTTGCCACTGCTGACTGATTTGTTTGCTCGCATAAAGGGGGCCAAGTGGTTCTCTAAGATAGATCTCCGTGGGGCGTATAATTTGGTGCGAATTAAGCAGGGGGATGAGTGGAAAACCGCATTTAATACGCCCGAGGGCCACTTTGAGTATTTGGTGATGCCTTTTGGTCTTTCAAATGCCCCTTCAGTCTTTCAGTCCTTTATGCATGACATTTTCCGTGATTATTTGGATAAATTTATGATTGTGTATCTGGATGATATTTTGATTTTTTCGGATGACTGGGACTCTCATGTCCAGCAGGTCAGGAGGGTTTTTCAGGTTTTGCGGTCTAATTCCTTGTGTGTGAAGGGTTCTAAGTGCGTTTTTGGGGTTCAAAAGATTTCCTTTTTGGGATATATTTTTTCCCCCTCTTCCATCGAGATGGATCCTGTTAAGGTTCAGGCTATTTGTGATTGGACGCAACCCTCTTCTCTTAAGAGTCTTCAGAAATTTTTGGGCTTTGCTAACTTTTATCGTCGATTTATTGCTGGTTTTTCTGATGTTGTTAAACCATTGACTGATTTGACTAAGAAGGGTGCTGATGTTGCTGATTGGTCCCCTGCTGCTGTGGGGGCCTTTCGGGAGCTTAAGCGCCGCTTTTCTTCCGCCCCTGTGTTGCGTCAGCCTGATGTTGCTCTTCCTTTTCAGGTTGAGGTCGACGCTTCTGAATTCGGAGCTGGGGCGGTTTTGTCGCAGAGAAGTTCCGATTGCTCCGTGATGAGACCTTGTGCTTTTTTCTCGCGTAAATTTTCGCCCGCCGAGCGGAATTATGATGTTGGGAATCGGGAGCTTTTGGCCATGAAGTGGGCTTTTGAGGAGTGGCGTCATTGGCTTGAGGGGGCTAGACATCAGGTGGTGGTATTGACTGACCACAAAAATCTAATTTATCTTGAGTCCGCCAGACGCCTGAATCCTAGACAGGCGCGCTGGTCGTTGTTTTTCTCTCGGTTTAATTTTGTGGTGTCCTACCTGCCGGGTTCTAAGAATGTTAAGGCGGATGCCCTTTCTAGGAGTTTTGAGCCTGACTCCCCTGGTAATTCTGAACCTACAGGTATCCTTAAGGATGGAGTGATATTGTCTGCCGTTTCTCCAGACCTGCGGCGGGCCTTGCAGGAGTTTCAGGCGGATAGACCTGATCGTTGCCCACCTGGTAGACTGTTTGTTCCTGATGATTGGACCAGTAAAGTCATTTCTGAGGTTCATTCTTCTGCATTGGCAGGTCATCCTGGAATCTTTGGTACCAGGGATTTGGTGGCAAGGTCCTTCTGGTGGCCTTCCCTGTCTCGAGATGTGCGAGGCTTCGTGCAGTCTTGTGACGTTTGTGCTCGGGCCAAGCCTTGTTGTTCTCGGGCTAGTGGATTGTTGTTGCCCTTGCCTATCCCGAAGAGGCCCTGGACGCACATCTCGATGGATTTTATTTCGGATCTTCCTGTTTCTCAGAAGATGTCTGTCATCTGGGTGGTGTGTGACCGTTTCTCTAAGATGGTCCATTTGGTTCCCCTGCCTAAGTTGCCTTCTTCTTCCGAGTTGGTTCCTCTGTTTTTTCAAAATGTGGTCCGTTTGCATGGTATTCCGGAGAATATCGTTTCTGACAGAGGAACCCAATTCGTGTCTAGATTTTGGCGAGCATTCTGTGCTAGGATGGGCATAGATTTGTCTTTCTCGTCTGCTTTCCATCCTAAGACTAATGGCCAGACCGAGCGGACGAATCAGACCTTGGAGACATATTTGAGGTGTTTCGTGTCTGCGGATCAGGATGATTGGGTTGCTTTTTTGCCTTTAGCGGAGTTTGCCCTCAATAATCGGGCCAGCTCTGCCACCTTGGTGTCTCCTTTTTTCTGTAATTCGGGGTTTCATCCTCGATTTTCTTCTGGTCAGGTGGAATCTTCGGATTGTCCTGGAGTGGATGCTGTGGTGGAGAGGTTGCATCAGATTTGGGGGCAGATAGTGGACAATTTGAAGTTGTCCCAGGAGAAGACTCAGCTTTTTGCCAACCGCCGGCGTCGGGTTGGTCCTCGGCTTTGTGTTGGGGACTTGGTGTGGTTGTCTTCTCGTTTTGTCCCTATGAGGGTTTCTTCTCCCAAGTTTAAGCCTCGGTTCATCGGTCCGTACAAGATATTGGAGATTCTTAACCCTGTGTCCTTCCGTTTGGACCTCCCTGCATCTTTTTCTATTCATAATGTTTTTCATCGGTCATTATTGCGCAGGTATGAGGTACCGGTTGTGCCTTCCGTTGAGCCTCCTGCTCCGGTGTTGGTTGAGGGCGAGTTGGAGTACGTTGTGGAAAAAATCTTGGACTCCCGTGTTTCCAGACGGAAACTCCAGTATCTGGTCAAATGGAAGGGATACGGTCAGGAGGATAATTCTTGGGTGACTGCCTCTGATGTTCATGCCTCCGATCTGGTCCGTGCCTTTCATAGGGCTCATCCTGATCGCCCTGGTGGTTTTGGTGAGGGTTCGGTGCCCCCTCCTTGAGGGGGGGGGTACTGTTGTGAAATTGGATTTTGGGCTCCCCCGGTGGCCACTGGTGGAATTGAACTGGTGTGCATCATCCCCTCTGTTCACCTGTTCCCATCAGGATGTGGGAGTCGCTATTTAGCCTTGCTCCTCTGTCACTTCCATGCCGGTCAACATTGTAATCAGAAGCCTTTCTGTGCATGTTCCTGCTGCTAGACAACTTCCAGCTAAGTTGGACTTTAGTCCTCGTTTGTTTTTGCATTTTGTTCCAGTTCACAGCTGTAGTTTCGTTTCTGTGTCTGGAAAGCTCTTGTGATCTGAAATTGCCACTCTGATGTTATGAGTTAATACTAGAGTCTTAAAGTAATTTCAGGATGGGGTTTTGATAGGGTTTTCAGCTGACCATGAAAGTGCCCTTTCTGTCTTCCTGCTATCTAGTAAGCGGACCTCAATTTTGCTAAACCTATTTTCATACTACGTTTGTCATTTTCATCTAAAATCACCGCCAATATATGTGGGGGCCTCTGTCTGCCTTTCGGGGAAATTTCTCTAGAGGTGAGCCAGGACTATATTTTCCTCTGCCAGGATTAGTTAGTCCTCCGGCCGGCGCTGGGCGTCTAGGGATAAAACGCAGGCTACGCTACCCGGCTACTGTTAGTTGTGCGACAGGTTTAGTTCATGGTCAGTTTAGTTTCCATCCTTCCAAGAGCTAGTTCTTATGTTTGCTGGGCTATGTTCTCTTGCCATTGAGAACCATAACAGTTTGACCGGCCCGAAAAGGGTTAAATTAATTGACAGAGAAAGGAGAGAAAAGAGAAGTCTGCTGAAGATTTTTTTTTTTTTTTTCCCTTCAGTTCTGAGTGTGCTTGTAATTGAATCTCTTGCAAGTCTGCCTATACTGCAGCCTTTCTCTTTCTCTCTCCTTCTAATCCTGGAATGGCTCTGTGTTCACCTGTTTAAAATGGATATTCAGAGTTTAGCTGCAGGTTTGAATAATCTCACCACGAAAGTTCAAAATTTACAAGATTTTGTTGTTCATGTTCCTATATCTGAACCTAGAATTCCTTTGCCTGAATTTTTCTCGGGGAATAGATCTTGCTTTCAAAATTTCAAAAATAATTGCAAGTTGTTTTTGTCCCTGAAATCTCGCTCTGCTGGAGATCCTGCTCAGCAGGTCAGGATTGTGATTTCCTTGCTCCGGGGCGACCCTCAGGATTGGGCTTTTGCATTGGCTCCAGGGGATCCTGCGTTGCTCAATGTGGATGCGTTTTTTCTGGCCTTGGGGTTGCTTTATGAGGAACCTCAGTTAGAGCTTCAGGCGGAAAAGGCCTTGATGTCCCTATCTCAGGGGCAAGACGAAGCTGAAATATACTGCCAGAAATTCCGTAAATGGGCTGTGCTTACTCAGTGGAATGAGTGCGCCCTGGCGGCGAATTTCAGAGAGGGTCTCTCTGATGCCATTAAGGATGTTATGGTGGGGTTCCCTGTGCCTGCGGGTCTGAATGAGTCCATGACAATGGCTATCCAGATCGATAGGCGTCTGCGGGAGCGCAAACCTGTGCACCATTTGGCGGTGTCTACTGAGAAGACGCCGGAGAATATGCAATGTGATAGAATTCTGTCCAGAAGTGAACGGCAGAATTTCAGACGAAAAAATGGGTTGTGCTTCTATTGCGGTGATTCAAATCATGTTATATCAGCATGCTCTAAGCGTACTAAGAAGCTTGATAAGTCTGTTTCAATTGGCACTTTACAGTCTAAGTATATTCTATCTGTGACCCTGATTTGTTCTTTATCATCTATTACCGCGGATGCCTATGTCGACTCTGGCGCCGCTTTGAGTCTTATGGATTGGTCCTTTGCCAAACGCTGTGGGTGTGATTTGGAGCCTCTTGAAACTCCTATACCCCTGAAGGGGATTGACTCCACCCCATTGGCTAGCAATAAACCACAATACTGGACACAAGTAACTATGCGGATTAATCCGGATCACCAGGAGATTATTCGCTTTCTTGTGCTGTATAACCTACATGATGTGTTGGTGCTTGGATTGCCATGGCTGCAATCTCATAACCCAGTCCTTGACTGGAAAGCTATGTCTGTGTTAAGCTGGGGATGTAAGGGGATGCATGGGGACGTACCTGTGGTTTCCATTTCATCATCTATTCCCTCTGAGATTCCTGAATTCTTGACTGAATATCGTGACGTTTTTGAAGAACCTAAGCTTGGTTCATTACCTCCGCACCGGGAGTGCGATTGTGCCATAGATTTGATTCCGGGTAGTAAATACCCTAAGGGTCGTTTAGTTAATCTGTCTGTGCCTGAACATGCTGCTATGCGAGAATATATAAAGGAGTCCTTGGAAAAGGGACATATTCGTCCTTCGTCATCTCCCTTAGGAGCCGGTTTTTTCTTTGTGGCTAAGAAAGATGGCTCTTTGAGGCCGTGTATTGATTATCGGCTTTTGAATAAAATCACGGTTAAATATCAATATCCGTTGCCACTGCTGACTGATTTGTTTGCTCGCATAAAGGGGGCCAAGTGGTTCTCTAAGATAGATCTCCGTGGGGCGTATAATTTGGTGCGAATTAAGCAGGGGGATGAGTGGAAAACCGCATTTAATACGCCCGAGGGCCACTTTGAGTATTTGGTGATGCCTTTTGGTCTTTCAAATGCCCCTTCAGTCTTTCAGTCCTTTATGCATGACATTTTCCGTGATTATTTGGATAAATTTATGATTGTGTATCTGGATGATATTTTGATTTTTTCGGATGACTGGGACTCTCATGTCCAGCAGGTCAGGAGGGTTTTTCAGGTTTTGCGGTCTAATTCCTTGTGTGTGAAGGGTTCTAAGTGCGTTTTTGGGGTTCAAAAGATTTCCTTTTTGGGATATATTTTTTCCCCCTCTTCCATCGAGATGGATCCTGTTAAGGTTCAGGCTATTTGTGATTGGACGCAACCCTCTTCTCTTAAGAGTCTTCAGAAATTTTTGGGCTTTGCTAACTTTTATCGTCGATTTTTTGCTGGTTTTTCTGATGTTGTTAAACCATTGACTGATTTGACTAAGAAGGGTGCTGATGTTGCTGATTGGTCCCCTGCTGCTGTGGGGGCCTTTCGGGAGCTTAAGCGCCGCTTTTCTTCCGCCCCTGTGTTGCGTCAGCCTGATGTTGCTCTTCCTTTTCAGGTTGAGGTCGACGCTTCTGAATTCGGAGCTGGGGCGGTTTTGTCGCAGAGAAGTTCCGATTGCTCCGTGATGAGACCTTGTGCTTTTTTCTCGCGTAAATTTTCGCCCGCCGAGCGGAATTATGATGTTGGGAATCGGGAGCTTTTGGCCATGAAGTGGGCTTTTGAGGAGTGGCGTCATTGGCTTGAGGGGGCTAGACATCAGGTGGTGGTATTGACTGACCACAAAAATCTAATTTATCTTGAGTCCGCCAGACGCCTGAATCCTAGACAGGCGCGCTGGTCGTTGTTTTTCTCTCGGTTTAATTTTGTGGTGTCCTACCTGCCGGGTTCTAAGAATGTTAAGGCGGATGCCCTTTCTAGGAGTTTTGAGCCTGACTCCCCTGGTAATTCTGAACCTACAGGTATCCTTAAGGATGGAGTGATATTGTCTGCCGTTTCTCCAGACCTGCGGCGGGCCTTGCAGGAGTTTCAGGCGGATAGACCTGATCGTTGCCCACCTGGTAGACTGTTTGTTCCTGATGATTGGACCAGTAAAGTCATTTCTGAGGTTCATTCTTCTGCATTGGCAGGTCATCCTGGAATCTTTGGTACCAGGGATTTGGTGGCAAGGTCCTTCTGGTGGCCTTCCCTGTCTCGAGATGTGCGAGGCTTCGTGCAGTCTTGTGACGTTTGTGCTCGGGCCAAGCCTTGTTGTTCTCGGGCTAGTGGATTGTTGTTGCCCTTGCCTATCCCGAAGAGGCCCTGGACGCACATCTCGATGGATTTTATTTCGGATCTTCCTGTTTCTCAGAAGATGTCTGTCATCTGGGTGGTGTGTGACCGTTTTTCTAAGATGGTCCATTTGGTTCCCCTGCCTAAGTTGCCTTCTTCTTCCGAGTTGGTTCCTCTGTTTTTTCAAAATGTGGTCCGTTTGCATGGTATTCCGGAGAATATCGTTTCTGACAGAGGAACCCAATTCGTGTCTAGATTTTGGCGAGCATTCTGTGCTAGGATGGGCATAGATTTGTCTTTCTCGTCTGCTTTCCATCCTCAGACTAATGGCCAGACCGAGCGGACGAATCAGACCTTGGAGACATATTTGAGGTGTTTCGTGTCTGCGGATCAGGATGATTGGGTTGCTTTTTTGCCTTTAGCGGATTAGTAATTCGGGGTTTCATCCTCGATTTTCTTCTGGTCAGGTGGAATCTTCGGATTGTCCTGGAGTGGATGCTGTGGTGGAGAGGTTGCATCAGATTTGGGGGCAGGTAGTGGACAATTTGAAGTTGTCCCAGGAGAAGACTCAGCTTTTTGCCAACCGCCGGCGTCGGGTTGGTCCTCGGCTTTGTGTTGGGGACTTGGTGTGGTTGTCTTCTCGTTTTGTCCCTATGAGGGTTTCTTCTCCCAAGTTTAAGCCTCGGTTCATCGGTCCGTACAAGATATTGGAGATTCTTAACCCTGTGTCCTTCCGTTTGGACCTCCCTGCATCTTTTTCTATTCATAATGTTTTTCATCGGTCATTATTGCGCAGGTATGAGGTACCGGTTGTGCCTTCCGTTGAGCCTCCTGCTCCGGTGTTGGTTGAGGGCGAGTTGGAGTACGTTGTGGAAAAAATCTTGGACTCCCGTGTTTCCAGACGGAAACTCCAGTATCTGGTCAAATGGAAGGGATACGGTCAGGAGGATAATTCTTGGGTGACTGCCTCTGATGTTCATGCCTCCGATCTGGTCCGTGCCTTTCATAGGGCTCATCCTGATCGCCCTGGTGGTTTTGGTGAGGGTTCGGTGCCCCCTCCTTGAGGGGGGGGGTACTGTTGTGAAATTGGATTTTGGGCTCCCCCGGTGGCCACTGGTGGAATTGAACTGGTGTGCATCATCCCCTCTGTTCACCTGTTCCCATCAGGATGTGGGAGTCGCTATTTAGCCTTGCTCCTCTGTCACTTCCATGCCGGTCAACATTGTAATCAGAAGCCTTTCTGTGCATGTTCCTGCTGCTAGACAACTTCCAGCTAAGTTGGACTTTAGTCCTCGTTTGTTTTTGCATTTTGTTCCAGTTCACAGCTGTAGTTTCGTTTCTGTGTCTGGAAAGCTCTTGTGATCTGAAATTGCCACTCTGATGTTATGAGTTAATACTAGAGTCTTAAAGTAATTTCAGGATGGGGTTTTGATAGGGTTTTCAGCTGACCATGAAAGTGCCCTTTCTGTCTTCCTGCTATCTAGTAAGCGGACCTCAATTTTGCTAAACCTATTTTCATACTACGTTTGTCATTTTCATCTAAAATCACCGCCAATATATGTGGGGGCCTCTGTCTGCCTTTCGGGGAAATTTCTCTAGAGGTGAGCCAGGACTATATTTTCCTCTGCCAGGATTAGTTAGTCCTCCGGCCGGCGCTGGGCGTCTAGGGATAAAACGCAGGCTACGCTACCCGGCTACTGTTAGTTGTGCGACAGGTTTAGTTCATGGTCAGTTTAGTTTCCATCCTTCCAAGAGCTAGTTCTTATGTTTGCTGGGCTATGTTCTCTTGCCATTGAGAACCATAACACACTCCATCCTTAAGGATACCTGTAGGTTCAGAATTACCAGGGGAATCAGGCTCAAAACTCCTAGAAAGGGCATCCGCCTTCACATTTTTAGAACCCGGTAGGTAAGAAACCACAAAATTAAACCGAGAGAAAAATAACGACCAGCGCGCCTGTCTAGGATTCAGGCGCCTGGCAGACTCAAGATAAATCAAATTCTTGTGGTCGGTCAATACCACCACCTGATGTCTAGCCCCCTCAAGCCAATGACGCCACTCCTCAAAAGCCCACTTCATAGCCAAGAGCTCCCGATTACCAATATCATAATTTCGCTCAGCGGACGAAAATTTACGAGAAAAGAACGCGCAAGGTCTCATCACGGAGCAGTCGGAACTTTTCTGCGACAAAACCGCCCCAGCTCCGATTTCTGAAGCGTCGACCTCAACCTGAAAAGGAAGAGTAACATCAGGCTGACGCAATACAGGGGCAGAAGAAAAGCGGCGCTTAAGCTCCCGAAAGGCCTCCACAGCAGCAGGGGACCAATCAGCAACATCAGCACCCTTCTTAGTCAAATCAGTCAACGGCTTAGCAACATCAGAAAAACCAGTTATAAATCGACGATAAAAATTAGCAAAGCCCAAAAACTTCTGAAGGCTCTTAAGAGAAGAGGGTTGCGTCCAATCACAAATAGCCTGAACCTTGACAGGGTCCATCTCAATGGAAGAGGGGGAAAAAATGTACCCCAAAAACGAAATCTTTTGAACCCCAAAAACACACTTAGAACCCTTTACACACAAGGAATTAGAGAGCAAAACCTGAAAAACCCTCCTGACCTGTTGGACATGAGAGTCCCAGTCATCCGAAAAAATCAAAATATCATCCAGATACACAATCATAAATTTATCCAAATATTCACGGAAAATGTCATGCATAAAAGACTGAAAGACTGAAGGGGCATTTGAAAGACCAAAAGGCATTACTAAATACTCAAAATGGCCCTCAGGCGTATTAAATGCGGTTTTCCACTCATCCCCCTGCTTAATTCGCACTAAATTATACGCCCCACGAAGATCAATCTTAGAGAACCACTTAGCCCCCTTAATTCGAGCAAACAAATCAGTAAGCAGTGGCAAAGGATACTGATATTTAACCGTGATTTTATTCAAAAGCCGATAATCAATACACGGCCTCAAAGAGCCATCTTTTTTAGATACAAAGAAAAAACCGGCTCCTAAGGGAGATGACGAAGGACGAATATGTCCCTTTTCCAAGGACTCCTTAATATATTCCCGCATAGCAGCATGTTCAGGCACAGATAGATTAAATAAATGACCCTTTGGAAACTTACTGCCCGGAATCAGATCTATAGTACAATCGCAATCTCTGTGCGGAGGTAGTGAACCAAGTTTAGGCTCCTCAAAAACGTCACGATAATCAGATAAAAATTCCGGAATCTCAGAGGGAATAGATGACGAAATGGAAACCAAAGGTACGTCCCCATGAGTCCCCTGACATCCCCAGCTTAACACAGACATTGCTTTCCAGTCGAGGACTGGGTTATGAGATTGCAGCCATGGCAATCCAAGCACCAACACATCATGTAGATTATACAACACAAGGAAGCGAATAATCTCCTGGTGATCCGGATTAATACGCATAGTTACTTGTGTCCAGTATTGTGGTTTATTACTAGCCAATGGCGTGGAGTCAATACCCTTCAGAGGTATAGGAACTTCCAGAGGCTCTAAATTAAACCCACAGTGTTTGGCAAAGGACCAATCCATAAGACTCAAAGCGGCGCCAGAGTCGACATAGGCGTCCGCGGTAATAGACGATAAAGAGCAAATCAGGGTCACAGATAGAATAAACTTAGACTGTAAAGTGCCAATTGAAACAGACTTATCAACCTTCTTAGTACGTTTAGAGCATGCTGATATAACATGAGTTGAATCACCACAATAGAAGCATAACCCATTTTTTCGCCTAAAATTCTGTAGTTCGCTTCTGGACAGAATTCTATCACATTGCATAATCTCTGGCGCCTTCTCAGTAGACACCGCCAAATGGTTACATAGTTACATACTTATTGAGGTTGAAGGAAGACTGTAAGTCCATCTAGTTCAACCCATAGCCTAACCTAACATGCCCTAACATGTTGATCCAGAGGAAGGCAAAAAAAACCCATGTGGCAAAGAGTAACTCCACCATGGGGAAAAAAATTCCTTCCCGACTCCACATACGGCAATCAGACTAGTTCCCTGGATCAACGCCTTATCAAGGAATCTAGTATATACCCTGTAACATTATACTTTTCCAGAAAGGTATCCAGTCCCCTCTTAAATTTAATTAATGAATCACTCATTACAACATCATACGGCAGAGAGTTCCATAGTCTCACTGCTCTTACAGTAAAGAATCCGCGTCTGTTATTATGCTTAAACCTTCTTTCCTCCAGACGTAGAGGATGCCCCCTTGTCCCTGTCTCAGGTCTATGATTAAAAAGATCATCAGAAAGGTCTTTGTACTGTCCCCTCATATATTTATACATTAAAATAAGATCACCCCTTAGTCTTCGTTTTTCCAAACTAAATAGCCCCAAGTGTAATAACCTATCTTGGTATTGCAGACCCCCCAGTCCTCTAATAACCTTGGTCGCTCTTCTCTGCACCCGCTCTAGTTCAGCTATGTCTTTCTTATACACCGGAGACCAGAACTGTGCACAGTATTCTAAGTGTGGTCGAACTAGTGACTTGTATAGAGGTAAAATTATGTTCTCCTCATGAGCATCTATGCCTCTTTTAATACATCCCATTATTTTATTTGCCTTTGTAGCAGCTGCCTGACACTGGCCACTGAATATGAGTCTGTCATCCACCCATACACCCAGGTCTTTTTCATTGATGGTTTTGCCCAGAGTTTTAGAATTAAGCACATAGTTATACATCTTATTACTTCTACCCAAGTGCATGACCTTACATTTATCCCCATTAAAGCTCATTTGCCATTTATCAGCCCAAGCTTCTAGTTTACATAAATCATCCTGTAATATAAAATTGTCCTCCCCTGTATTGATTACCCTACAGAGTTTAGTGTCATCTGCAAATATTGAAATTCTACTCTGAATGCCCCCTACAAGGTCATTAATAAATATGTTAAAAAGAAGAGGGCCCAATACTGACCCCTGTGGTACCCCACTGCTAACCGCAACCCAGTCCGAGTGTGCTCCATTAATAACCACCCTTTGTTTCCTATCCCTGAGCCAGCTCTCAACCCACTTACACATATTTTCCCCTATCCCCATTACTCTCATTTTATGTATCAACCTTTTGTGTGGCACCGTATCAAAAGCTTTGGAAAAGTCCATATACACTACGTCCACTGGGTTCCCTTGGTCCAGTCCGGAACTTACCTCTTCATAGAAGCTGATCAAATTAGTCTGACATGAGCGGTCCCTAGTAAACCCGTGCTGATACTGGGTCATGAGGTTATTCCTCTTCAGATACTCCAGTATAGCATCCCTTAGAATGCCCTCCAGGATTTTACCCACAGTAGAGGTTAAACTTACTGGCCTATAATTACCGAGTTCAGTTTTTGCCCCTTTTTTGAATATTGGCACCACATTTGCTATACGCCAGTCCTGTGGTACAGACCCTGTTATTATGGACTCTTTAAAGATTAAAAATAATGGTCTATCAATGACTGTACTTAGTTCCTGCAGTACTCGGGGGTGTATCCCATCCGGGCCCGGAGATTTGTCAATTTTAGTGATTTTTAGACGCCGCTGTACTTCCTGCTGGGTTAAGCAGGTGACATTTAATGGGGAATTTTTATCACTAGTCATATTGGCTGCCATGGGATTTTCTTTTGTAAATACTGATGAAAAAAAGGCATTTAGCAGATTGGCTTTTTCCTCATCCTCATCCACCATTTCACCCAGACTATTTTTAAGGGGGCCAACACTGTCATTTTTTAGTTTCTTACTATTTATATAGTTAAAGAATATTTTGGGATTATTTTTACTCTCTCTGGCAATGAGTCTCTCTGTCTCAATCTTTGCTGCCTTGATTTGCTTTTTACAGAATTTATTTAATTTTCTGTATTTATTTAATGCCTCATCACTACCTTCTTCCTTTAATTCTCTAAATGCTTTCTTTTTGTTCCTTATTGCGCCCCTAACAGCTCTATTTAGCCATATTGGTTTCCTCCTATTTCTAGTATGTTTATTCCCATACGGTATATACTGTGCACAGGTCCTATCCAGGATGCTAATAAACGTCTCCCATTTACTTTGTGTATTTTTGTGTCTCAGGATATCGTCCCAGTTAATTGCACCAAGATCCTCTCTCATCCGTTGGAAATTTGCCCTCCTGAAGTTTAGTGTCCTTGTCACCCCCCTACTACCCATCTTATTAAAGGTTACATGAAAACTTATTATTTTATGATCACTATTCCCCAAGTGACCCCCAACCCTTATATTTGATATGCGGTCTGGCCTGTTGGTTAATATTAGGTCTAGCAGTGCCCCCCTCCTTGTTGGGTCCTGAACCAGCTGTGAAAGGTAATTGTCTCTCATAGTTAAATGGTGCACAGGTTTGCGCTCCCGCAAACGCCGATCAATCTGAATAGCCATTGTCATGGACTCATTCAGACCTGTAGGCACAGGGAACCCCACCATAACATCCTTAATGGCATCAAAGAGACCCTCTCTGAAATTCGCCGCCAGGGCGCACTCATTCCACTGAGTAAGCACAGACCACTTACGAAATTTTTGGCAGTATATTTCAGCCTCATCTTGCCCTTGAGACAAGGCCATTAAGGCTTTTTCAGCCTGAATCTCTAAATGAGGTTCCTCATAAAGCAACCCCAAAGCCAGGAAAAACGCATCCACATTGAGCAACGCAGGATCCCCTGGTGCTAAAGCAAATGCCCAGTCCTGAGGGTCGCCCCGGAGCAAGGAAATTACAATCCTGACCTGCTGTGCAGGATCTCCAGCGGAGCGAGATCTCAGAGACAAAAATAATTTACAATTATGTTTGAAATTCTGGAAGCGAGATCTATCCCCGGAGAAAAATTCAGGTAAAGGAATTCTAGGTTCAGATATAGGAGCATGAATAACAAAATCCTGTAAACTTTGAACCTTCACAGCGAGATTATCCAAACCTGTAGCTAAACTCTGAGGATCCATATTAATCAGGTGAAATCAGAACCATTCAAGGATTAGAAGGAGAGAGAGACGAAGGCTGCAGTAAGCAGAGATGCAAGTGAATCAACTAATGAGCAAACTCAGGAAAAAAAAAAAAAAAAATTCTCTGCAGAGTTCTTTTCTCTCCTTTCTTCTGCCAATTATTTTAACCCTTGGCCGGCCAAACTGTCATGGTTCTCAATGGCAAGAGAACATAGTAAAGCATACAAAAAGGACTAGCTCTTGGAAGATGGGAACTCGAGCTGACTGTGAGCTAAACCTACCGCACAACTAACAGTGGCCGGGTAGCGTGCCTACGTTTTATCCCTAGACGCCCAGCGCCAGCCGGAGAACTGACTGACCCTAGCAGAGAAAAATACAGACCTGGCTTACCTCTAGAGAAATTTTCCCCAAAAGGCAGACAGTAGCCCCCACATATATTGTCGGTGATTTCAGAGGAAATTGACATACGAAGTATGAAGATAGGTTTAGCAAATTGAGGTCCGCTTACTAGATAGTAGGAAGACAGAAAAGGGAACTTCACAGTCAGCTGAAAACCCTTTCAAAACACCATCCTGAAATTACTTTAAGACTCTAATATCAACTCATGACACCAGAGTGGCAATTTCAGCTCACAAGAGCTTCCAGCCTCAGAAATAATCAATCGCAGAGAACTGGAACAAAAATGCAAAACAAACTTAGGACTACAAGTCCAACTTAGTTGATAGTAGTCTAGGAGCAGGAACATGCAACAGAAAGGCTTCTGGTAACATTGTTGGCCGGCATAGAAATGACTGAGGAGCAAGGTTAAATAGAAAACTCCCACATCCTGATGGAAACAGGTGAACAGAGGAGATGAAGCACGCAAGTGCAGTACCACCAAAAACCACCGGGGGAGCCCAGAAACCAAATTCACAACAATGTTGTGGAAGAGGTGGAGGATGAGGATTCACCATTTCCATCATCTTCTGGACAGTCAGCGCCACGTGGTTCCTCACAAACGCGTAGGCAGGGGACAGTTTGTGAGGAGGATGAGGATGAGTCAATGGAGGAGGAAGACATCCGTCCAGAGGAGGGAGTTACACAATTGTCCAGTACTCAGTGTGTACAGCGAGGGTGGGGTGATGACGAGCGGGCAGAGATCACGCCTCCAGCAGGGGACAGCGTTTCTTGGGCAGTTGGCTGTTGTGAATTTGGATTCTGGGCTCCCCCGGTGGCTACTGGTGGAATTGAACTTGTGACATCATCTTCCCTGTTCACCTGTTCTGATTAGATCTGGGTGTCGCTATATAACCTGGCTTCTCTGTTAGATGCTTGCCGGTCAACAATGTTATCAGAAGCCTCTCTGTGCTTGTTCCTGCTCCCAGACATCTACTAGATAAGTTGGACATTCGTCCATGTTTTGTTTTTGTATTTTGGTTCCAGTTCACAGCTGCAGTTTCGTTACTGTGTCTGGAAAGCTCTTGTTGATCAGGAATTGCCACTCTGGTATTATGAGTTAATGCCAGAGTCCTAAAGTAATTTCTGGATGTGTTTTGTTAGGGTTTTCTACTGACCATGAAAGTATGCTTTCTGTCTTCTGCTATCTAGAAAGCGGACCTCAAATTTGCTAAAACTATTTTCCTGCTGCGTTTGTTGTTTCATCTCCTATCACCGCCAATATATGTGGGGGGCTTCTGTCTCTTTTTTTTTGGGCATTTCTCTAGAGGTGAGTCAGGTCTTATATTTCCCTCTGCTAGCATTATTTAGTTCTCCGGCCGGCGCTGGGCATATAGGGATAAAAAGTAGGACATGCTACCTGGCTACTTCTAGATGATGCGGTAGGTTTAGTTCATGGTCAGTATAGTTACATCTTCCAAGAGCTTGTTCCTATAGAGGCTTATGCTAGTTCTCTGGCCATGGAGATCATGACAGTTTGACCGGACACTAAAGGGTTAAAATCCTTGGCTGAGAAAGGAGAGAAATAAGAAGTCTGCTGAGAGTTTTTTTTTTTTCTGTGCTCTTAATTGGATCACTTGCCAGTCTGTCTATGCTGCAGTCTTTCTTTTTTTTCTCTCTCCTTATAATCTTTGAATGGCTTTGTGTTCACCTGTTAATAATGGATCTTCAGAGTGTAACTGCAGGTTTGAATAATCTCACCACGAAAGTACAAAATTTGCAAGATTTTATTATTCATGCTCCGGTATCTGAGCCGAGAATTCCTTTGCCGGAATTCTTCTCAGGGAATAGATCTAGCTTTCAGAATTTTAGAAATAATTGTAAGCTATTTTTGTCCCTGAAATCTCGTTCTGCTGGAGACCCTGCACAGCAGGTTGGGATTGTGATTTCCTTGCTCCGCGGCGACCCTCAAGACTGGGCTTTTGCATTGGCACCAGGGGATCCTGCGTTGCGCAATGTGGATGCGTTTTTTTTGGCCTTGGGCTTGCTGTATGAGGAACCTCATTTGGAACTTCAGGCAGAAAAAACTTTGATGTCCCTATCGCAGGGGCAAGATGAAGCTGAAATTTACTGCCAAAGATTCCGTAAATGGTCTGTGCTTACTCAGTGGAATGAGTGTGCCTTGGCGGCTACTTTCAGAGAGGGTCTCTCTGATGCCATTAAGGATGTTATGGTGGGGTTCCCTGTGCCTGCGGGTCTGAATGAGTCCATGACAATGGCCATTCAGATCGATAGGCGTCTGCGGGAGCGCAAACCAGTGCACCATCTGGCGGTGTCCACTGAGAAGACGCCAGAAAGCATGCAGTGTGATAGAATTCTGTCCAGAAGCGAGCGGCAGAATTTTAGACGGAAAAATGGGTTGTGTTTCTATTGTGGGGATTCTACTCATGTTATATCAGCATGCTCTAAACGTACTAAAAAGCTTGATAAATCTGTTTCCATTGGCACTTTACAGTCTAAATTTATTTTGTCTGTGACCCTGATTTGCTCTTTGTCATCTATTACTACTGACGCCTATATCGACTCTGGCGCCGCTTTGAGTCTTATGGATTGGTCCTTTGCCAATCGTTGTGGGTATGATTTAGAGCCTTTGGAAACTCTTATTCCTCTGAAGGGGATTGACTCCACCCCATTGGCTAATAATAAACCACAATACTGGACACAAGTGACTATGTGTATTAATCCGGATCACCAGGAGACTATTCGTTTTCTAGTGCTGTATAGTCTACATGAGGATTTGGTGCTGGGATTGCCATGGCTGCAGTCTCACAACCCAGTCCTTGACTGGAGAGCTATGTCTGTGTTGAGCTGGGGATGTAAGGGGACTCATGGGGACGTACCTTTGGTGTCCATTTCATCATCTATCCCCTCTGAAATCCCTGAGTTCCTGTCTGACTATCGTGACGTCTTTGAAGAACCCAAGCTTGGTTCACTACCTCCGCACCGTGAGTGCGATTGTGCTATAGATTTAATTCCGGGTAGTAAATACCCAAAGGGTCGTTTATTTAATCTGTCTGTGCCTGAACATACTGCTATGCGAGAATATATAAAGGAGTCCTTGGAAAAGGGACATATTCGTCCATCGTCATCTCCCTTAGGAGCCGGTTTTTTCTTTGTGTCAAAAAAAGACGGCTCTTTGAGACCATGTATTGATTATCGGCTTTTGAATAAAATCACGGTTAAATATCAATACCCATTGCCGTTGCTGACTGATTTGTTTGCTCGCATAAAGGGGGCCAAGTGGTTCTCTAAGATTGATCTCCGTGGGGCGTATAATTTGGTGCGGATCAGGCAGGGGGATGAGTGGAAAACCGCATTTAATACGCCCGAGGGCCACTTTGAGTATTTGGTGATGCCTTTTGGTCTTTCTAATGCCCCTTCAGTCTTCCAGTCCTTTATGCATGATATTTTCCGCGATTTTTTGGATAAATTTATGATAGTGTATCTGGATGATATTCTGATTTTTTCGGATGACTGGGACTCTCATGTCCGGCAAGTTAAGAGGGTTTTTCAGGTTTTGCGGTCTAATTCTCTGTGTGTCAAGGGTTCTAAGTGCGTTTTTGGGGTTCAGAGAATTTCCTTTTTGGGATATATTTTTTCTCCCTCTTCCATTGAGATGGATCCTGTCAAGGTTCAAGCTATTTGTGATTGGACGCAGCCCTCTTCTCTTAAAAGTCTTCAGAAATTTTTGGGCTTTGCCAACTTTTATCGTCGATTTATTTCTGGTTTTTCGGATGTCGTTAAGCCATTGACCGATTTGACTAGACAGGGTGCTGATGTTGCTAATTGGTCCCCTGATGCTGTGGAGGCCTTTCAGGAGCTTAAGCGCTGTTTTTCTTCTGCCCCTGTGTTGCGTCAGCCTGATGTGACTCTTCCTTTTCAGGTTGAGGTCGACGCTTCTGAGATCGGAGCTGGGGCAGTGTTGTCGCAGAAAAGTTCTGACTGCGCCGTGATGAGGCCTTGTGCCTTCTTTTCCCGTAAATTTTCGCCCGCTGAGCGGAATTATGATGTTGGGAATCGGGAGCTTTTGGCCATGAAGTGGGCGTTTGAGGAGTGGCGCCATTGGCTCGAGGGGGCCAGACATCAGGTGGTGGTATTGACTGACCACAAAAATTTGATTTATCTTGAGACCGCCAGGCGCCTGAATCCTAGACAGGCGCGCTGGTCATTATTTTTTTCTCGGTTTAATTTTGTGGTATCATACCTACCAGGTTCTAAGAATGTTAAGGCGGATGCCCTTTCTAGGAGTTTTGAGCCTGATTCACCTGGCAACTCTGACCCCACAGGTATTCTTAAGGAGGGAGTTATCTTGTCAGCCGTTTCTCCAGACCCGCGGCGGGCCTTGCAGGAGTTTCAGGCGGATAGACCGGATCGTTGTCCGCCTGATAGGCTGTTTGTTCCTGATGATTGGACCAGTAAAGTCATCTCTGAGGTGCATTCTTCTGCGTTGGCAGGTCATCCTGGAATTTTTGGTACCAGGGATTTGGTGGCAAGATCCTTCTGGTGGCCTTCCCTGTCACGAGATGTGCGAGGCTTTGTGCAGTCTTGTGACGTTTGTGCTCGGGCCAAGCCTTGTTGTTCTCGGGCTAGTGGATTATTGTTGCCCTTGCCTATTCCTAAGAGGCCTTGGACACACATCTCGATGGATTTTATTTCAGATCTGCCTGTTTCTCAGAAGATGTCTGTCATCTGGGTGGTGTGTGACCGTTTTTCTAAGATGGTTCATTTGGTTCCCCTGCCCAAATTGCCTTCTTCTTCCGAGTTGGTGCCCCTGTTTTTTCAAAATGTTGTTCGTTTGCATGGTATTCCTGAGAATATCGTTTCTGACAGAGGAACCCAATTTGTGTCTAGATTTTGGCGGGCATTTTGTGCTAGGATGGGCATAGATTTGTCTTTTTCGTCTGCTTTTCACCCTCAGACTAATGGCCAGACCGAGCGGACTAATCAGACCCTGGAGACATATCTGAGGTGTTTTGTGTCTGCTGACCAGGATGATTGGGTTGCTTTTTTGCCATTGGCGGAGTTCGCCCTCAATAATCGGGCCAGCTCTGCCACCTTGGTTTCCCCGTTTTTCTGTAATTCGGGGTTCCATCCTCGATTTTCCTCCGGTCAGATGGAATCCTCGGATTGTCCTGGAGTGGATGCGGTGGTGGAGAGATTGCATCATATCTGGGGGCAGGTGATGGACAATTTAAAGTTGTCCCAGGAGAAGACTCAGCTTTTTGCCAACCGTCACCGTCGTGTTGGTCCTCGGCTTTGTGTTGGAGATTTGGTGTGGTTGTCTTCTCGTTTTGTCCCTATGAGGGTCTCATCTCCTAAGTTTAAGCCTCGGTTCATCGGTCCGTATAAAATATTGGAGATTCTTAACCCTGTTTCCTTCCGTTTGGACCTCCCTGCATCCTTTTCTATTCATAACGTTTTTCATCGGTCGTTATTGCGCAGGTATGAGGCACCGGTTGTGCCTTCCGTTGAGCCTCCTGCTCCGGTGTTGGTTGAGGGTGAGTTGGAGTACGTTGTGGAAAAAATCCTAGACTCCCGTGTTTCCAGACGGAGACTCCAGTATCTGGTCAAGTGGAAGGGATATGGCCAGGAGGATAATTCTTGGGTCACTGCATCTGATGTTCATGCCTCTGATCTGGTTCGTGCCTTTCATAGGGCCCATCCTGATCGCCCTGGTGGTTCTGGTGAGGGTTCGGTGCCCCCTCCTTGAGGGGGGGGTACTGTTGTGAATTTGGATTCTGGGCTCCCCCGGTGGCTACTGGTGGAATTGAACTTGTGACATCATCTTCCCTGTTCACCTGTTCTGATTAGATCTGGGTGTCGCTATATAACCTGGCTTCTCTGTTAGATGCTTGCCGGTCAACAATGTTATCAGAAGCCTCTCTGTGCTTGTTCCTGCTCCCAGACATCTACTAGATAAGTTGGACATTCGTCCATGTTTTGTTTTTGTATTTTGGTTCCAGTTCACAGCTGCAGTTTCGTTACTGTGTCTGGAAAGCTCTTGTTGATCAGGAATTGCCACTCTGGTATTATGAGTTAATGCCAGAGTCCTAAAGTAATTTCTGGATGTGTTTTGTTAGGGTTTTCTACTGACCATGAAAGTATGCTTTCTGTCTTCTGCTATCTAGAAAGCGGACCTCAAATTTGCTAAAACTATTTTCCTGCTGCGTTTGTTGTTTCATCTCCTATCACCGCCAATATATGTGGGGGGCTTCTGTCTCTTTTTTTTGGGGCATTTCTCTAGAGGTGAGTCAGGTCTTATATTTCCCTCTGCTAGCATTATTTAGTTCTCCGGCCGGCGCTGGGCATATAGGGATAAAAAGTAGGACATGCTACCTGGCTACTTCTAGATGATGCGGTAGGTTTAGTTCATGGTCAGTATAGTTACATCTTCCAAGAGCTTGTTCCTATAGAGGCTTATGCTAGTTCTCTGGCCATGGAGATCATGACAGTTGGCAGTCTGCAGCACATGGTGGATTACATGCTGCAGTGCCTGAGAAACGACCGCCGCATCGCCCACATTCTCAACATGTCTGATTATTGGGTGTTCACCCTCCTCGATCCTCGCTACCGGGACAACGTAGAAAGCCTCATCACACCGTTGAACCGGGAGCGAAAAATGCGGGAGTACCAAGACACACTGGTCAATTCCATCATCTTCTCCATTCCAACTGAGAGAAGTGCTGCTAGTGCATTCCAAAGCAGCTCAGTGCGTCCAGGCAGTGGTGGAGGCTCTGCACAAAGAGGGAGCAGAAACAGTGCCTCTGCCCAAGGCAAGACCAGTATGGCCCAACTGTGGCACAGTTTTCTGTGCCCCCCACAAAAGTCTACACCATCACAGACGGCTCCAGTCAGCAGGAGGCAACGGTTCCGTCAGATGGTGACAGACTACATGTCTTGCCCTCTTGCTGTACTCCCAGACGGCTCTTCCCCTTTCAAGTTTTGGGTCTCAAAGCTGGATACATGGCCAGAGCTAAGCCAGTATGCATTGGAGGTGCTGTCTTGCCCTGCGGCCAGTGTATTATCGGAATGTGTCTTTAGTGCTGCAGGTGGTGTACTAACTGACCGTCGCATGCGACTATCCTCCGATAACGTTGACCGGCTTACTTTCCTGAAAATGAACAAGGCCTGGATCTCGCATGAATTTGCCACTCCTCTTCCTGATTAAATAATTAGGTCACTGTATACGTTATCCAGGTCTCCTGTTGTGTTCATCTTTCTACCACCTGAACTTAAATTCCTGGGCTCCAACACCGCCAGTTGAGGCTCAGAAGTGCCGTCTGCACAGTCAAAACATACGACCCAGTGTTATTGGGTTTCAGTAACGTCAGCTGATCCCCAGCTGTGTAGCCGGCAATGTGTCCTGCGACCGCCACGCTGACACAACAACTGAAATGTAAGGGAATCTGTCCCCCCCCCCCAAGGCGTTTGTTACTGAAAGAGCCACCTTGTGCAGCAGTAATGCTGCACAAGGAAAAGGTAGCTATTTTTGTTTAGCTCCTTGCACACGCAGAACTTAACACTTATAAAATGTGTCCACTGATACCGCAAAACCGTCCCGGAGGTGGGACTTTCCTTCGTAATATGACGCAGCACAGCCGTCATTCCTACCCCCCCCGGCGCCGTGCCCCGGCTCCTCAGCGTTGTTTGATTCCGTCCCGGAGCCTGCGCTGTTATGTTATTCCGTGGCCAGGCACACTTAGCGCTGCCCGTCTTCTGGCATCATTTGGTGTCAGGCTGGCTGCGCCTGTGTGGCCGCGCTGGCCGAGAGCCCGCCTCGCAGTGTCTTCTGATTTAATCCCACTGGGGGCCTGGGATCCATGGACATGCGCAGTGCATATCTGAACCTCCACCTCTCACTCATCTCCCTATGGCTTCTTCAGACTGTTCGGTGTCAGCTGGTCCCTAATAGCATGCCACGGCCGTGACACCGCACAGTCTTAAGAAGCCGTAGGGAGGGGAGTGAGAGGTGAGGATATGCACTGCGCATGGCCATGGATCCCAGGCCCCCAGTGGGATTAAATCAGAAGACACTGCGAGGCGGGCTCTCGGCCAGCGCAGCCGCACAGGCGCAGCCAGCCTGACACCAAATGATGTCAGAAGATGGGCAGCGCTAAGTGTGCCTGGCCACGGGATAACATAACAGCGCAGGCTCCGGGACGGAATCAAACAACGCTGAGGAGCCGGGGCACGGCGCCGGGGGGGTGGGAATGACGGCTGTGCTGCGTCATATTACGAAGGAAAGTCCCACCTCCGGGACGGTTTCACGGTTTCAGGGGACACATTTTATAAGTGTTTAGTTCTGTGTTTGCAAGGAGCATGATGAAAAGAGCCACCTTTTCCTTTTGCATCTTTTGTGCTGCACAAGCTGGCTCTTTCAGCTACAAACGCCTTGGGGGGGGGTTAAAGGTTCCCTTTCGACTTTCTCAGGCTTCGGCCTACATTGTGTTCCTCTGCTTTTCCACCTGTCCCTGGGCTCCAACACCGCTAGTTGCCATCCAGAAGTGCTGTCCGCACAGTCCCAACAGTCGCTCCTCTGTTATTGGGGTTCAGTAACGTCAGCTGTTCCCCAGCTGTGTGTGTGGCAATCCCTCCTACCTCCTCCACCTCCTCCTCCTCCACCTGTCCCTGGGCTCCAACACCGCTAGTTGCCGTCCAGTAGTGCTGTACGCACAGTCAACAGTCCCTCCTCTGTTATTGGGGTTCAGTAACGTCAGCTGTTCCCCTGCTGTGTGTGTGGCAATCCCTCCTACCTCCTCCACCTCCACCTCCTCCACCTGTCCCTGGGCTCCAACACCGCTAGTTGCCGTCCAGAAGTGCTGTACGCACAGTCAACAGTCCCTCCTCTGTTATTGGGGTTCAGTAACGTCAGCTGTTCCCCAGCTGTGTGTGTGGCAATCCCTCCTACCTCCTCCACCTCCTCCTCCTCCACCTGTCCCTGGGCTCCAACACCGCTAGTTGCCGTCCAGAAGTGCTGTCCGCACAGTCCCAACAGTCGCTCCTCTGTTATTGGGGTTCAGTAACGTCAGCTGTTCCCCAGCTGTGTGTGTGGCAATCCCTCCTACCTCCTCCACCTCCTACTCCTCCACCTGTCCCTGGGCTCCAACACCGCTAGTTGCCGTCCAGAAGTGCTGTACGCACAGTCAACAGTCCCTCCTCTGTTATTGGGGTTCAGTAACGTCAGCTGTTCACCAGCTGTGTGTGTGGCAATCCCTCCTACCTCCTCCACCTCCTCCTCCTCCACCTGTCCCTGGGCTCCAACACCGCTAGTTGCCGTCCAGTAGTGCTGTACGCACAGTCAACAGTCCCTCCTCTGTTATTCGGGTTCAGTAACGTCAGCTGTTCCCCAGCTGTGTGTGTGGCAATCCCTCCTACCTCCTCCACCACCTGTCCCTGGGCTCCAACACCGCTAGTTGCCGTCCAGTAGTGCTGTACGCACAGTCAACAGTCCCTCCTCTGTTATTGGGGTTCAGTAACGTCAGCTGTTCCCCTGCTGTGTGTGTGGCAATCCCTCCTACCTCCTCCACCTCCACCTCCTCCACCTGTCCCTGGGCTCCAACACCGCTAGTTGCCGTCCAGAAGTGCTGTACGCACAGTCAACAGTCCCTCCTCTGTTATTGGGGTTCAGTAACGTCAGCTGTTCCCCAGCTGTGTGTGTGGCAATCCCTCCTACCTCCTCCTCCTCCACCTGTCCCTGGGCTCCAACACCGCTAGTTGCTGTCCAGTAGTGCTGTACGCACAGTCAACAGTCCCTCCTCTGTTATTGGGGTTCAGTAACGTCAGCTGTTCCCCAGCTGTGTGTGTGGCAATCCCTCCTACCTCCTCCACCTCCTCCTCCTCCACCTGTCCCTGGGCTCCAACACCGCTAGTTGCCGTCCAGTAGTGCTGTACGCACAGTCAACAGTCCCTCCTCTGTTATTGGGGTTCAGTAAAGTCAGCTGTTCCCCTGCTGTGTGTGTGGCAATCCCTCCTACCTCCTCCACCTCCACCTCCTCCACCTGTCCCTGGGCTCCAACACCGCTAGTTGCCATCCAGAAGTGCTGTACGCACAGTCAACAGTCCCTCCTCTGTTATTGGGGTTCAGTAACGTCAGCTGTTCCCCAGCTGTGTGTGTGGCAATCCCTCCTACCTCCTCCACCTCCTCCTTCTCCACCTGTCCCTGGGCTCCAACACCGCTAGTTGCCATCCAGTAGTGCTGTACGCACAGTCAACAGTCCCTCCTCTGTTATTGGGGTTCAGTAACGTCAGCTGTTCCCCAGCTGTGTGTGTGGCAATCCCTCCTACCTCCTCCTCCTCCACCTGTCCCTGGGCTCCAACACCGCTAGTTGCCGTCCAGTAGTGCTGTACGCACAGTCAACAGTCTCTCCTCTGTTATTGGGGTTCAGTAATGTCAGCTGTTCCCCAGCTGTGTGTGTGGCAATCCCTCCTACCTCCTCCACCTCCTCCTCCTCCACCTGTCCCTGGGCTCCAACACCGCTAGTTGCCGTCCAGTAGTGCTGTACGCACAGTCAACAGTCCCTCCTCTGTTATTGGGGTTCAGTAACGTCAGCTGTTCCCCTGCTGTGTGTGTGACAATCCCTCCTACCTCCTCCACCTCCACCTCCTCCACCTGTCCCTGGGCTCCAACACTGCTAGTTGCCGTCCAGAAGTGCTGTACGCACAGTCAACAGTCCCTCCTCTGTTATTGGGGTTCAGTAACGTCAGCTGTTCCCCAGCTGTGTGTGTGGCAATCCCTCCTACCTCCTCCACCTCCTCCTCCTCCACCTGTCCCTGGGCTCCAACACCGCTAGTTGCCGTCCAGTAGTGCTGTACGCACAGTCAACAGTCCCTCCTCTGTTATTGGGGTTCAGTAACGTCAGCTGTTCCCCTGCTGTGTGTGTGGCAATCCCTCCTACCTCCTCCACCTCCACCTCCTCCACCTGTCCCTGGGCTCCAACACCGCTAGTTGCCGTCCAGAAGTGCTGTCCGCACAGTCCCAACAGTCCCTCCTCTGTTATTGGGGTTCAGTAACGTCAGCTGTTCCCCAGCTGTGTGTGTGGCAATCCCTCCTACCTCCTCCTACCTCCTCCTCCTCCACCTGTCTCTGGGCTCCAACACCGCTAGTTGCCGTCCAGAAGTGCTGTACGCACAGAGCCAAACACCTCGCCAATGTGTTAGTGGGGTTCAGCACCGCCAGCTGTTCCCCTGCTGTGTATACGGCAACGTGTACTGCGACCGCCACGCAGGCACAACAAGTTAAATTTAAGGGAACCTGTCCCCCCCCCCCAGGCGTTTGTTACTGAAGGAGCCACCTTGTGCAGCAGTAATGATGCAAAGGGAAAAAGTGCCTCTTTTCGTGGTGCTCCTTGCACATGCTGAACCTAACACTTATGAAATGTGTCCCCACACACCGTTAAACCGTCCGGTAGGTGGAACTTTCCTTTGTCGTGTGACGCAGCACAGCCATCATTCTTACCCCCTTGGCGCCGTGCGCCGCTTCCTCAGCGTTGTTTGAATCTGTCCCGGAGCCTGCGCTGTTAGGTTAGCCCTTGGCCATGCACACATGTTGCGCTGCCCGTCTTCTGACATCATTTGGTGTCAGGCTGGCTGCGCCTGTGCGGGTGCGCTGGCCGAGATCCCGCCTCGCAGTGTCGTCTAATGTAATCCCACCGCGGGCCTGGGATCGGTGGCCATGCGCAGTGCATATCCTCGCCTCTCACTCCCCTCCCTACGGCTTCTTCAGACTGTGCGGTGTCAGCTGATCCCTAATAGCATGCCACGGCCGTGACACCGCACAGTCTGAAGAAGCCATAGGGAGGGGAGTGAGAGGCGAGGATATGCACTGCGCATGGCCACGGATCCCAGGCCCGCGGTGGGATTACATTAGACGACACTGCGAGGCGGGATCTCGGCCAGCGCACCCGCACAGGCGCAGCCAGCATGACACCAAATGATGTCAGAAGACGGGCAGCGCAACATGTGTGCATGGCCAAGGGCTAACCTAACAGCGCAGGCTCCGGGACAGATTCAAACAACGCTGAGGAGGCGGCGCACGGCGCCAAGGGGGTAAAAATGATGGCTGTGCTGCATCACACGATAAAGGAAAGTTCCACCTGCAAAACGGTTTAACGCTGTGAGGGGACACATTTCATAAGTGTTAGGTTCAGCATGTGCAAGGACCATAATTAAAAGAGCTAAGTTTACCTTTTCCAGCATTAGTGCTGTACACAATGGCTCTTTCAGCTACAAACGCCTGGGGGGGGGTAAAAGGTTTCCTTTCAACTTGCTCCAGTGCAGGCTTCGGCCTACACTCCGCTCCCCCTGCTCCTCCTGCTGACCCTGGGCTCTAACACCGCCAGTTTTGGCCCAGATGTGCTAGCTGCACAGAGAAAAACACCAGCCAATGTGTCAGTGGGGTTCAGCACCGCCAGCTGTTCCCCTGCTGTGTAGCCGGCAACGTGTCCTGCGACCGCCACGCAGACACAAGAACTGAAATTGAAGGGTACCTGTCCCCCCTCCCCCAGGTGTTTCTATGTTTTACAGCCACCTTGTACAGCAGTAATGCTGCATGTGTGCAAGGTGGCTCAGAAACTTATTCTCCTTGCACTCGTGGAACTGAACACGTCTAAAATGTGTCCTCTGTGACCATTAAAACGTCCCTCAGGTGTGATTTTCCTTTGTATTGACACGCAACAAGCTCCTTGGTAACGCTGCCCGTCTTCTGGCATCATTGTTTGGCTGGGTGCGCCTCTGCGGCCGCCTTGCCCCACACAACGCCCCTCGGTGTCTTATTTATTTTGACTGCGAGGGTGTGATTGACGGGCATGAACGGTGCATTTCTTCGCCTGTCCCTCATCTCCTTCCGCCTTCTTCGGACTGTGCGGCTTCATGGCCGTGGCATGCGATAAGGGATCAGCTGACGCCGCATAGTCTGAAGCAGGTGTAAGGACCCGAGTGTGAGAGGCGAACATATGTGCTGCGCCAGGCCATTAATCCCAGCCCCACAGTGTTTTAACTAAGTCAAGACACTGCGGGGCTGGGATTCATGGGCATCGCGAACCGCACCGGCCGACATCAAATGATGTCAGAGGACGGGCAGCACTAACAGCGCAAGGCCAAGGGATAACACGACAGCGCAGACTCCTGTGCAACAAATAACGATGCTCAGGAGGCCGCGCAAAGCACCAAGGTGGCATTTTTGCAAGCTGTGCTGCGTCTCCTTACGAGGGGAACTCACGCCTCCAAAACAGTTTTACTGTGTAAGGGACTAAATGTTGTACGTGTTCCTTTCAGCGTGTGCAAGGAGCAAAATTAAAAGAGCAACCTTTCACTTGTGCAGCATTACTGCTGCCCAAGCTGTGGCTCTTGTAGTTTTTCACCCCTGAGGGGGGGTTAAAGGTTACTTTTAAAATCGGTTCAATTAGGCTTCGGCCTACACTCTGCTCCGCCTGCAGAGCCCGGGCTCCAACACCGCCAGTTGCTGTCCGGAAGTGCTGGCTGCACAGAGCCAAACACCTCGCCAATGTGTCAGTGGGGTTCAGCACCGCCAGCTGTTCCCCTGCTGTGTAGCCGGCAACGTGTCCTGCAACAGCCACGCAGGCACAACAGACCCAAAGCTGCCGCCAGTGCAGGCTTCGGCCTACACTCTGCTCCCTCTCCTCCTCCTGCTGACCCCGGGCTCTAATACCGCCAGTTGGGGCCCGGTACTGCTAGCTGCACAGAGAAAAACACCAGCCAATGTGTCAGTGGGGTTCAGCACCGCCAGCTGTTCCCCTGCTGTGCAGCCGGCATCGTGTCCTGCAAAAGCCACGCAGACACCAGAACTGAAATTGAAGGGAACCTGTCCCCCCTCCCCCAGGCGTTTGTACGTTTTACAGCCACCTTGTACAGCGGTAATGCTGCATGTGTGCAAGGTGGCTCATAAACGTATTCTCCTCGCACATGTGGAACTGAAAACACGTCTAAAATGTGTCCTCTGTGTGACCATTTAACCGTCCCGGTGGTGTGACTTTCCTTTGTAATGACACGCTGCAACCCCCTTGGTAGCGCTGCCCGTCTTCTGGCATCATTGTTTGGCTGCCTGCGCCTCTGCGGCCGCCCTGACCCACACAACGCCCCTCGGTGTCTTATTTATTGGGACTGCGAGGGTGTGATTGATGGGCATGATCAGTGCATCAGTTCGCCTGTCCCTCATCTCCTTCCGCCTTCTTCAGACTGTGCGGCTTCATGGCCGTGGCATGCGATAAGGGATCAGCTGACGCCGCACAGTCTGAAGCGGGTGTAAGGACCCGAGTGTGAGAGGCGAACATATGTGCTGCGCCAGGCCATGAATCCCAGCCCCGCAGTGTTTTAACAATGTTAAGACACTGCGGGGCTGGGATTCATGGTCATCGCGAACCGCACCGGCCGACATTAAATGATGTCAGAAGATGGGCAGCGCTAACAGCGCTAGGCCAGGGGATAACACGACAGCGCAGACTCCTGTACAGCAAATAACAACGCTCAGGAGGCTGCACCCAGCACCAAGGTGGGATTCTTGACATCTGTGCTGCGTCTCATTACAAAGGGAACTCGCGCCTCCAACACAGTTTGACTGTATAAAGGGCTAAATGTTATACGTGTTTCATTCAGCGTGTGCAAGGAGCAAAATTAAAAGAGCAACCTTTGACTTGTGCAGCACTACTGCTGCATAAGCTGTGGCTCTTCTACTTTGTAACCCCTGAGGGGGGGTTAAAGGTTACCTTTGAAATTGGTTCAATTAGGCTTCGGCCTACACTCTGCTCCCCCTGCAGAGCCCGGGCTCCAACACCGCCAGTTGGGGCCCGGTACTGCTAGCTGCACAGAGAAAAACACCAGCCAATGTGTCAGTGGGGTTCAGCACCGCCAGCTGTTCCCCTGCTGTGCAGCCGGCAACGTGTCCTGCAACTGCCACGCAGGCACAACAGACCCAAAGCTGCCGCCAGTGCAGGCTTCGGCCTACACTCTGCTCCCTCTCCTCCTCCTGCTGACCCCGGGCTCTAACACCGCCAGTTGGGGCCCGGTACTGCTAGCTGCACAGAGAAAAACACCAGCCAATGTGTCAGTGGGGTTCAGCACCGCCAGCTGTTCCCCTGCTGTGCAGCCGGCATCGTGTCCTGCAAAAGCCACGCAGACACCAGAACTGAAATTGAAGGGAACCTGTCCCCCCTCCCCCAGGCGTTTGTACGTTTTACAGCCACCTTGTACAGCGGTAATGCTGCATGTGTGCAAGGTGGCTCATAAACGTATTCTCCTCGCACATGTGGAACTAAAAACACGTCTAAAATGTGTCCTCTGTGTGACCATTTAACCGTCCCGGTGGTGTGACTTTCCTTTGTAATGACACGCTGCAACCCCCTTGGTAGCGCTGCCCGTCTTCTGGCATCATTGTTTGGCTGCCTGCGCCTCTGCGGCCGCCCTGACCCACACAACGCCCCTCGGTGTCTTATTTATTGGGACTGCGAGGGTGTGATTGATGGGCATGATCAGTGCATCAGTTCGCCTGTCCCTCATCTCCTTCCGCCTTCTTCAGACTGTGCGGCTTCATGGTCGTGGCATGCGATAAGGGATCAGCTGACGCCGCACAGTCTGAAGCGGGTGTAAGGACCCGAGTGTGAGAGGCGAACATATGTGCTGCGCCAGGCCATGAATCCCAGCCCCGCAGTGTTTTAACAATGTTAAGACACTGCGGGGCTGGGATTCATGGTCATCGCGAACCGCACCGGCCGACATTAAATGATGTCAGAAGATGGGCAGCGCTAACAGCGCTAGGCCAGGGGATAACACGACAGCGCAGACTCCTGTACAGCAAATAACAACGCTCAGGAGGCTGCACCCAGCACCAAGGTGGGATTCTTGACATCTGTGCTGCGTCTCATTACAAAGGGAACTCGCGCCTCCAACACAGTTTGACTGTATAAAGGGCTAAATGTTATACGTGTTTCATTCAGCGTGTGCAAGGAGCAAAATTAAAAGAGCAACCTTTGACTTGTGCAGCACTACTGCTGCATAAGCTGTGGCTCTTCTACTTTGTAACCCCTGAGGGGGGGTTAAAGGTTACCTTTGAAATTGGTTCAATTAGGCTTCGGCCTACACTCTGCTCCCCCTGCAGAGCCCGGGCTCCAACACCGCCAGTTGGGGCCCGGTACTGCTAGCTGCACAGAGAAAAACACCAGCCAATGTGTCAGTGGGGTTCAGCACCGCCAGCTGTTCCCCTGCTGTGCAGCCGGCAACGTGTCCTGCAACTGCCACGCAGGCACAACAGACCCAAAGCTGCCGCCAGTGCAGGCTTCGGCCTACACTCTGCTCCCTCTCCTCCTCCTGCTGACCCCGGGCTCTAACACCGCCAGTTGGGGCACGGTACTGCTAGCTGCACAGAGAAAAACACCAGCCAATGTGTCAGTGGGGTTCAGCACCGCCAGCTGTTCCCCTGCTGTGCAGCCGGCATCGTGTCCTGCAAAAGCCACGCAGACACCAGAACTGAAATTGAAGGGAACCTGTCCCCCCTCCCCCAGGCGTTTGTACGTTTTACAGCCACCTTGTACAGCGGTAATGCTGCATGTGTGCAAGGTGGCTAATAAACGTATTCTCCTCGCACATGTGGAACTAAAAACACGTCTAAAATGTGTCCTCTGTGTGACCATTTAACCATCCCGGTGGTGTGACTTTCCTTTGTAATGACACGCTGCAACCCCCTTGGTAGCGCTGCCCGTCTTCTGGCATCATTGTTTGGCTGCCTGCACCTCTGCGGCCGCCCTGACCCACACAACGCCCCTCGGTGTCTTATTTATTGGGACTGCGAGGGTGTGATTGATGGGCATGATCAGTGCATCAGTTCGCCTGTCCCTCATCTCCTTCCGCCTTCTTCAGACTGTGCGGCTTCATGGCCGTGGCATGCGATAAGGGATCAGCTGACGCCGCACAGTCTGAAGCGGGTGTAAGGACCCGAGTGTGAGAGGCGAACATATGTGCTGCGCCAGGCCATGAATCCCAGCCCCGCAGTGTTTTAACAATGTTAAGACACTGCGGGGCTGGGATTCATGGTCATCGCGAACCGCACCGGCCGACATTAAATGATGTCAGAAGATGGGCAGCGCTAACAGCGCTAGGCCAGGGGATAACACGACAGCGCAGACTCCTGTACAGCAAATAACAACGCTCAGGAGGCTGCACCCAGCACCAAGGTGGGATTCTTGACATCTGTGCTGCGTCTCATTACAAAGGGAACTCGCGCCTCCAACACAGTTTGACTGTATAAAGGGCTAAATGTTATACGTGTTTCATTCAGCGTGTGCAAGGAGCAAAATTAAAAGAGCAACCTTTGACTTGTGCAGCACTACTGCTGCATAAGCTGTGGCTCTTCTACTTTGTAACCCCTGAGGGGGGGTTAAAGGTTACCTTTGAAATTGGTTCAATTAGGCTTCGGCCTACACTCTGCTCCCCCTGCAGAGCCCGGGCTCCAACACCGCCAGTTGGGGCCCGGTACTGCTAGCTGCACAGAGAAAAACACCAGCCAATGTGTCAGTGGGGTTCAGCACCGCCAGCTGTTCCCCTGCTGTGCAGCCGGCAACGTGTCCTGCAACTGCCACGCAGGCACAACAGACCCAAAGCTGCCGCCAGTGCAGGCTTCGGCCTACACTCTGCTCCCTCTCCTCCTCCTGCTGACCCCGGGCTCTAACACCGCCAGTTGGGGCCCGGTACTGCTAGCTGCACAGAGAAAAACACCAGCCAATGTGTCAGTGGGGTTCAGCACCGCCAGCTGTTCCCCTACTGTGCAGCCGGCATCGTGTCCTGCAAAAGCCACGCAGACACCAGAACTGAAATTGAAGGGAACCTGTCCCCCCTCCCCCAGGCGTTTGTACGTTTTACAGCCACCTTGTACAGCGGTAATGCTGCATGTGTGCAAGGTGGCTCATAAACGTATTCTCCTCGCACATGTGGAACTAAAAACACGTCTAAAATGTGTCCTCTGTGTGACCATTTAACCGTCCCGGTGGTGTGACTTTCCTTTGTAATGACACGCTGCAACCCCCTTGGTAGCGCTGCCCGTCTTCTGGCATCATTGTTTGGCTGCCTGCACCTCTGCGGCCGCCCTGACCCACACAACGCCCCTCGGTGTCTTATTTATTGGGACTGCGAGGGTGTGATTGATGGGCATGATCAGTGCATCAGTTCGCCTGTCCCTCATCTCCTTCCGCCTTCTTCAGACTGTGCGGCTTCATGGCCGTGGCATGCGATAAGGGATCAGCTGACGCCGCACAGTCTGAAGCGGGTGTAAGGACCCGAGTGTGAGAGGCGAACATATGTGCTGCGCCAGGCCATGAATCCCAGCCCCGCAGTGTTTTAACAATGTTAAGACACTGCGGGGCTGGGATTCATGGTCATCGCGAACCGCACCGGCCGACATTAAATGATGTCAGAAGATGGGCAGCGCTAACAGCGCTAGGCCAGGGGATAACACGACAGCGCAGACTCCTGTACAGCAAATAACAACGCTCAGGAGGCTGCACCCAGCACCAAGGTGGGATTCTTGACATCTGTGCTGCGTCTCATTACAAAGGGAACTCGCGCCTCCAACACAGTTTGACTGTATAAAGGGCTAAATGTTATACGTGTTTCATTCAGCGTGTGCAAGGAGCAAAATTAAAAGAGCAACCTTTGACTTGTGCAGCACTACTGCTGCATAAGCTGTGGCTCTTCTACTTTGTAACCCCTGAGGGGGGGTTAAAGGTTACCTTTGAAATTGGTTCAATTAGGCTTCGGCCTACACTCTGCTCCCCCTGCAGAGCCCGGGCTCCAACACCGCCAGTTGGGGCCCGGTACTGCTAGCTGCACAGAGAAAAACACCAGCCAATGTGTCAGTGGGGTTCAGCACCGCCAGCTGTTCCCCTGCTGTGCAGCCGGCAACGTGTCCTGCAACAGCCACGCAGGCACAACAGACCCAAAGCTGCCGCCAGTGCAGGCTTCGGCCTACACTCTGCTCCCTCTCCTCCTCCTGCTGACCCCGGGCTCTAACACCGCCAGTTGGGGCCCGGTACTGATAGCTGCACAGAGAAAAACACCAGCCAATGTGTCAGTGGGGTTCAGCACCGCCAGCTGTTCCCCTGCTGTGCAGCCGGCATCGTGTCCTGCAAAAGCCACGCAGAAACTTGCTCTTGTACCTTCTGCTCCCCATCCTGGTTCCAGTACCGTCAGCTGGTTCCGGGCAGAGCCTTTGGCTTAGGTGCCTCCCTCTGGGTATCCGAGTTCCACCAACGTCAGGTGGTCCTTGGTAGTGCTTTCAGGCACGGGTACCTCCTGCTTAGTAACCGGGTTCCAGTAACGTCAGCTGGTCCTCGGTAGTTCCATTGGCTCTTGGACCTTCGGCTACCCATCCGGGTTCCAGCACCGTCAGCTGGTTCTCGGCAGTGTCTTTTGCTGTTGTACCTTCTGCTCCTCATCCTGGTTCCAGTACCGTCAGCTGGTTCCGGGCATAGCCTTTGGCTTAGGTGCCTCCCTCTGGGTATCCGAGTTCCACCAACGTCAGGTGGTCCTTGGTAGTGCTTTCAGGCACGGGTACCTCCTGCTTAGTAACCGGGTTCCAGTAACGTCAGCTGGTCCTCGGTAGTTCCATTGGCTCTTGGACCTTCGGGTAGCCATCCGAGTTCCAGTTCCATCAGCTGGTTCTCGGCATTTTCTCAGCCTTCTTGTACCTTCTGCTACATTTCCAAGTTCAAGAGACTAAACACGATGACCCGGAAGACCACCCCTAAGATGACGACGACACCAGAGACGACAACCACCGTGATGACGACGACCCTGGAGACGATGACCCTGAAGACCACCCCGATGACGACGACCCCGGAGACGACGACCCTGAAGACCACCCCGATGACGACGACCCCGGAGACGACGACCCTGGAGACGACGACGACCTGGAAGACCGAGAAGCAGAAGAACAAGAGGCTGCAGAACAAAGAGCAGAAGAACATTAAGCATAACACTAAATATCAGAGCAAAAAATATTATCTAAATTATAAGCAGAAGAAGACTAAGCAGTGTATGGGGGTGAGTCCGTTCCTCCTCGTGGTGCCCCTGGATAAAGCCTGATGCTGCAGGCCAAACTGAACGCGGACAAATGTAACTGTTTTGTGACAGGCAGAACGGAAGGTGTAATCTTCAAACTTTTATAGATAACAACTACGGGAATGCCTGTCACAAATAAGAATATGATGAAGAAGTAGAATATGATGAAGATAATAGTAAAATAAAAAGAATATGAACAATGTAACCAAAAAAATAATAGGTAGAAGATGAAGAAGAAGATGAATAAGGTGAAGAAGTTGATGTCAAAGAAGCTGATGATGAGGATAATGAAGAAGAAAGTGTGGGAGAAGTAAAAAAGAAGGTGAAGGGCGTGGAAGTAGTGAAACATCAATATCTGACAAAATAAAAAAAAAATTAACATAGTCAAAATCTTTCTAACGCCGAACGTCATAAAAAACCCCCCAAAATCCTGCTATTCTATTACATTGGGCTAAACCTCTGTGCCTTTAATGTCTCCGCCACGTCCCCCAATACATCCTACATTATTCTTAGTTGTTTTCCTTCATGTAGAATGAACCTACAAGTTTATAAAGGGTTTATTTTAATTCCGATATTTTCGTCCCATTGACTTGCATTGGGATCGGGTATCGGTATCGGATTAGATCCGATATTTTGACGGTATCGGCCGATACTTTCCGATACCGATACTTTCCGATATCGGAAGGTATCGCTCAACACTAGTAGTCACCATAATTTTCTGTGTCAGTTGAGAGGCAGAGTACAGTAGGTTCATCATACTGTGATTGTGGAGAAATTCACTGTAGGAGTTTCTTAGTGCTTGTGGAAAAATGTTTAGAATTGAGAGTTCTCAGTGGTTGATACCTTTTAATGGCTAACTGAAAAGATGGTAACAAATTGCAAGCTTTCGAGACTACACAGGTCTCTTTATCAGGCATAGACTAATACAAATTCTGAAGAATCACATATTTATGCACAACATAGCACAGAAAAAAACAAACATGGATAAGACAGGTGGCATGAAGCAGAATTGCCATGAGTGATAAACAGTTATGTCCATAAATGTTGGGCCAGTTCTTAGATAAGGAATGTTTTATTGTCCTCTGATTGGGGTCTGTGTTGTGATGACCCCTCATAGTCTGAGGGGCAAGTTCCTTAGTTGATATAAAAAGACATAAATCCATGCAACACATTCATTCCACCACTAAGACAGTCAAAGGTCGTCATCAGTTTATATTCCCAGACTCTTCTGTCTCTCTGAGTTTTGAAGTTACCCTTTAACACAAGTAATTTCATGTCTATAATGCTATGATTTGGGAGACAAAAATGTATTGCCACAGGTAGATCCATTCTTTTTTCTCTTATTGTGTGGCGGTGAGAATTCATTCTTGTTCTCAGTTTCTGCCCTGTCTCCCCCACATACAGACCCCCAGTTGGACATTTAGTACAAATGATTAGGTACACCACATTAGAAGTGACGCAGCTGTAAGTACCTGGTATCTTGTAGTCCTGATGTGAGTTGGGGATCTTTATCTTGTCCGTGGTCATTATGAATGGACAGGTTTTACATTTTTTCTGATTGCAGGGAAAGGTACCTGCAGCTGTTGGAGAGGACAGGGATCTCTTGACAATGATGCTTCTTAGATTTGGGGGCTACCTAAAACACAGTAGTGGGGGGTCTGGGAAAATGGATCGTAAGCAGGCATCTTTTTGTAGTAAAGGTTGTAATTTCCATGCAGCTCCCCTTAGCACCTCCAGATTTAGATTGTAGGTAACTACTAGAGGTACCCGGTTATTTTCTTCTTTAGCTTTGTAATGTAGCAGGTGATTCCTTGATATTCTGGTGGCTCTTGTAATCTGGTTTTCAATTGTTCTTGGATGGTAGCCCTGATTCAAAAAGTTCTTTCTGAGGCGATCAAGGTGTTCATCCCTATCCATTGGGTTGGAACATATACGATTGTATCTGATGGCTTGGCTGTAGACAATGGAGTTTTTTATGTGTTTTGGATGGAAACTGTCCCATTTAAGGTATGTTGGACGGTCAATTGGCTTCTGATACAGGGATGTATCTATTTTATTGTTCTGCAGCTTAATGATGGTGTCCAAAAAGTTAATTTCGGTACAGGAGTAGTTGAGTGTCAAGTTGATGGTAGGGTGAAATTGATTAAACTGTTCATGGAACGTCTTTAGCTGTGGCTCAGACTCCGTCCAGATGATTAAAATGTAATCAATGTAGCGCTAGTACGCCAGAGGCCTGATGGGACATGAGGACAAAAAGTCGCTTTCAAGCTTGGCCATTAGTGTTTGTGGGTCACTTTTGTTGACATCATACTTTACAAATGCAATGTAAGGGTAATCTAGGGCTCTAGTAGGAGAAGAATTAGAGGGAACACAGTACCACACAGTAGGGGCTCTATAGAGGTATTAGCAGGATAAGGAGTTTGTGTAGGGTGTGGATAGATATAGATTGTGCCTGAAAAGTAAGAAGTCAGACGTGGCTTTGTTGTAATCTCTACAGCTGAGTCCTGGTTGGAAGACGTTGCCATGTCAGTCTTGGCCAGATGAAAAAGATGGGAAAAGTGAATGACTTCACCAGAAAGAGGTTCAGCTATAAGTCACTATCTGTACAGTAATCTCTTATATGTTCTGCATGTTGCATAGTTTGGTCGCAGAAGAAACTTGTGAGAGTAGATTATATGGGGTAATTCAACTTTTATCTACACAGAACATGAGGTACATGCATCAGCTTCTTAATACAGCATAACAGTAAGACTAAATGACCTTTTACCAGAGAGAAAGTGAAACCAAAGTACAACAAGCATATGCATTACATTCAACTAAGCATATAACAGTAACAACATTGCCATCTACTGTCAGAATAGTCTAATCTCTTCTTGAACACAAATAAGTCTGTATCTGTTGCATATTTGCCAACACTTTTTCTCAACAGTAAGGACTTATTCAGTTAATCCTAATTTCTTCATCAGTCTCTGATGCCTTTCAGCATTCAATGCCTTTGTGAAAATATCTGCTGTAATATCTTCATTTTGGCAGTAGAAGTGAAACTTTACATCAATGTGTTTAGTTCTTGGATTAACTTTCCATTTGAGCAAGAACTAGACATCCTTGATTTTCCTCATACATCTTTGTTGGTCCCAATTGTTGTTGCCCTAAGTCTGTTAGCAGTTGTCTTAACCATAGAACTTCTTGACTGGCATGTGCTGTGGCGACATATTCTGCTTCTGTCGACGAGAGTGTTGCTATAGATTGTTTCTTACTAGTTCAACTAATTGGTCTGCCTGAGAGCAAGAAAAGATAGCTACTGGTAGATTTCCTGTCAATTGGATCTCCGGCACAGTCTGCACCAAGGTATCTGGTTAACATGCATTTCTTACTTGCAGGAAGTTTCAGTGTAATACTGCTAGTCCCTTTCAAATAATGGATTACTCTCTTCACTGCATTCCAATCTATTTTGTTTGGCTTTGACACCTTCCTGCTCAAAAAATCTGACTGCTGTTGCAATGTCTGGCCTTGTAACAGTCGCAAGATATAATAATTTTCTCATTGTATTGTTCATTATTCGATAACAGATTCTGTTCAATATTTATTTCCTTCTGATAGTTCCATTGGAGACTTTACTGGTTTTGCATCTTTCAATCTAAATGTTTTGATTATGTCTTGAATCATGTGATTTTAATTAAGTAGAAAACTCCAGTCTTCTTTTCTTTCTATCTGCATTCCTAGGTACTGTTTCACATTTCCCAGATCTTTGATCTCGAAGTGTTGATCCAAAGTTTTCACTATCTCCGCTTGTTAGGGCTGGTGGAACGCACCGAGTAAATATAGACTTAGTATAGGTGCGTTTGCAGCCCAGGGTGCACCATGCAGGAGTGGAACCTGCTGCCAGTAAATGATGGCAGTACTAGACATGGGTACCGTCACTCGGTCTGTATAGGAGCGAACTCTGTTGCTTCACAGAGTCGCCGGGATTAAAGATAACACTGTGCCCTGTTAGCATTCACAGGGTGCAGCAAATGGATACTAGTGGGATCCCTGCAACTCACCCCCACTATGCTGGTCGTTGATCCTGCTCTGACCCTCGGTGGCTTTTGAGCCCGTGCCTGAGGACGCCCTGAGTCAGATGCTGAGATCACACGGGAGTTCCCACCCTACACTGATGGATTGTCTGGACACGCTAAAGATAGACGCACAGAGTGCGTACAGTACTGCAGCAGCGGTCACTGCAGGATAGACGCAGTATATTTTGTGCCTGGTGCTGGATGGCCTTATCTGACGCTAGACAGCTACAACACTCGCGAGCATTCAACAACTCTAGGGATGGGAATGATTTGGAGCTTTCACCAGAACAGGCATACATCCACACACACAAATACTGAATTATACTACTAGCGCATGGCTGTTTTGTTTCGGTTCAAAGAATTGTGATGAATAAATAAATGCTCACAGGAAAATTGAATAAGACAAAAATGAATTTACTTAATAATAACAAGTGGTGTCAGAAAAGTGGGATTTGTGTCTTGAATAAAAATGTTTGCAAAATTGAATAAGTTTGTTAAGAATAGGAAAGCAATTGAGAGTGTTAGATCCTTGCCAGAATGGGTGTTGTCAAGACCATGGGCTCCAATGGCACAGGAATGTAATAAGTATATGGAGGGACAGCGTTTAGCAAATCCCCAGGATGTGACTGAGAAATTTGATCTTTCAAGGTATGATGCAAAGGAGCAAAAAACAGCAGCGGCCGTTAGATGGATACGTGTCCAGGCACTGCAAAGTTTGCAGGATAAGATTGATAACTTGCGTTTAGAGCTGCATACAGCTATAGAGCAAAGGATCAGCTTGCAATCAGCCTTGAGAGATCACGTAAAACAGCATGATAAAATGCAAAAGATTTTTGAAGAATATGTGATAAAAAATATGAATAAGAATAAGCGCAGAAGGAGACAGCAGCCAGTGTCAGATATTTGTACAGGACAAGTTAGAACCATGATTGCACATGAGAAATGGTCAGATTTGCTAGAGTGGGAAGGATCTGATGATGAGACAGATGATGAAGAGAGGCATGCTAGACCAATTGTAACTACAAAAACTAGGAGAGAAGTTACACAGCGTAGTGGAGATAGGATCGATACAGGAAATGCAGCTACTGGAGCAGAAGCTGCTATGTCAGAGGAAACAAGGGGGTACACAGCAGGAGAACTCACAGAACTGGGTACTAGGTACAGACAGCAACCAGGTGAATGTTTGTTAACATGGATTCTCAGGTTATGGGACCACGGCTCTGACACGATAATACTATCAAGCCGGGAGGCAAAAGGAATTGGGAGTATTTGTATTTATCCCATGGTGCGTCTAAAAATGAGACGCGCAAGGGACACTGCAGAGAATTTTTCCCTATTGCATTTGGTGAGGGATTCTGTGGCATAAGTATATGATTCTCCTATTGAATTAATACCACAAACACGATGGGAGTCTATTGCAGATGGAGTGCAGAGACTGAGAGAAATCACATGCATAGGTGGTATAACTCGCAATCCTTTGCCAGATATGGATGATCATTTTGCTGTTGTTGAGGATTGAAAGAGGCCAGATGCTGCAGTGATGACAGTACTGATGAAAACTAAGTTCATAGAAGGTGCCCCAGCTGCTTACAAATCCCCATTATTCACCATGTTCAGTGCGCTCATGGGAAACTCCATTAATGTTGTGATGCAGTGACCCCTGTGGCAGCTAGGGGGCGCTGTGTGTGCTCCTTGGGATATGCATGGAGGCATATCTGTTGTTGTAATGGTGGTAAAACAGTGACTGGCAGAATTGTAAGTGGCCAATATGTGTCGCAGAGGGAGTCTGCGTGGTAAGTCTGATGTGATGTTGTTGTTTTGGGACCTGTATTCCCACAAGTATTTGGTATAGTTGTGAAGGGAGACTTACTAGGCTAGTTATGAGAGATGGGCAGGTCAAACTAGCCACACCCACACACTCCCACCTCTGAGAGTGGTTACAGCTTTATAATGTGACCAGGGTGTGGGTCACATGGTCGCTGAGTGTGAACCTGAATGGTCTATGCTGGAAGGTCTGTTATGATCCTGGTGGTTAGAACACATGAACTGACCAGATAAGAAAGCCAAAAATAAGGACAAGCTCTGGGAATGTGGGAACTTTACTGACCGCAATTCTGATCCTATCAACACACACTATAGGCAGCCGTGGAGCGTTCCTAACTCGGCCTAGACGCCTCGTTCACAGCCTGAGAAACTAGCTACCCCTAGAGAGAAACAAAGCCTCACTTGCCTCAGAGAAATTTTCCCCAAAGTGTAGGCAGCCCCCCACAAATAATAACGGTGAGTAAAGGGGAAAACACAAACATAGAAATGAAAACAGGTTTTAGCAAATGAGGCCCGCTAATAACTAAATAGTCAGAAGATAGCAAGGAATCTGTGCGGTCAGTATAAAATACTACAAAAGTTATCCACGCAGAGAATACAAAAAGACCCCCACATCGACTCACGATGTGAGGGGCGCAACTCCGCACCCCAGAGCTTCCAGCTAGCAATCAAATAGCATATAAGCAAGCTGGACTGAACTCATCATATACTGAGAAACATTTTCAAATAGCAATGAGAAAAAATGGACTAGCATGAACTTAGCTTCTCCACGAGGAGACAGGTCACAAGGGAAGTCCCAGAGAGATCTGAACCAGTACTGAATACAATGACAGCAGGCAACAAGTAAAGGTCCAGATGGAGTTAAATAGGCAGCAAGCCTTGCAGGAAACGAGGCAGCTGGAGTCCAGCTACAGACCAGCCGTAACACTCAAAGCCACCAGAGGGAGCCCATGAACAGAACTCACAAAGTACCACTCATGACCACAGGAGGGAGCCCGAGAATGGAATTCACAACAAAGGTCCTTGAGAGCCTTTGTGTTGGGAGTGTCGTCTCCCTGAAGAGCACATGGTGGGTCTTTGGACCTGGTGGCCTGGGGTGTTGGACAGACGTCCTGAATAGCACCCGGACAGGTCACATGCCTGTGTGTTGGACAGTCCCATGTGGGATGGATGTCCTGAATAGCGCACTGAGTAACCTGTGTTGGAAGTCCTGGGAGTAGGCTTCCTGAAGAGCACAACCTGTGTTGGATCTCCTGGGAGTAGGAATCCTGAAGAGTACATGCCAGTGTGTTGGACGGTCCCATGTGGGATGGACGTCCTGAATAGCGCACAGTCAGACTATTGTCCTGGATGGTCTGTGTTGGGGAAGCTGCCATCCTTCGGTGGCTCTGGACTGACTGATGTGTGCCGGCCAGGCAAGTTGGTGAACCCTGTAAGGCAGTTTCCCCAGGAGAGAGGACTGACGAGGTGTCAGCAGGTGGAGCAGGAGCTCCCATAAGGTACCATTGACTGTTGGTGCTTGTGATAGTCTATGATCTGTGTGGTCTCCCACGGTAACTGAAGGAAGTGAGGTTCAGCGTGTTTAGAGACCGCGACCCAATGTCATATGCGCTATATGACTAGGGACATTGGTGAACTGTTCAGCGTATGGACACCCATGGTAACTGGACGAAGTGAGAGGTCCAGCATGTTTAGTGTCTGTGAGACAAAGCTGCAAGTTAATATCACCAGTTGGTGCCTATTGTGTTCTAAGAAATGTATATAATGAACTGTGCATAACCCGGTTTATGACCCTTTAATAAACCGCATGGACTGTTTTGTGTGAAAAACCATGCTCGTGTGCTCGAATCCCATGCCAAGTGAGTGTCCCCCAATACACTTAGTAAGTGCAATCTTACAATGTATACACAGCATGCAGTTTAATCTCCCAGTTATCTGCCCTAGAAAAATCAAACGTGTCAAGAAAAGTGTCAGTAGACAGAGTAGATCAAGAGAGAAGGAAAGGTGATAATATCCAAGTTAGAGAAAACATAAAGCTGTTTTGTGACCTGATAGCTAGTGGAGTTCCATAGATGGAATTTCTACATGTAACCTTCTCAGAAGATGGCAAGATTTGAGCAGAAACGGCAGATTGAAAATCGCAAGGCCCAGGAGGGTGGCGACAAATGAGATAGGAGGTTGGAAGGATAGAGGTGGAACACCTGATAACTAAGTGCCTACTGCACCCGCCCCTTTGACTCCTCCAATACCATGCCTGTATTCCCTCATGGACTAATTAGATAAAAGTTGTGGAACATTCCATGAGAATTGTGTTTGAACAGTTTTGCCATTTGTGATGTCTAATGATGTTTGTTTTTGTTTTAATAGTTTATATGAAGAGAAAATCCTGTGAGCATATTATGACATATGCGCTGGCTGAAATGATTAATTGAGTTTGGTCTTGGTGATGCCTAAATATGCATTTCGCAAAAGACCACAATAGACACAAGATGACTGTATGTGGAAGCCATTGTGAAAGAGACATACAAGAAAGAGGGTGTTAAAATTACAGAAAATGATTAGTTAGATGACAAATAAATAATTATGGGGGGATGACTGAAGTAATAGATGAAATGACTTATTTGTTACATGTTTGTCACTGTATGTTGTTTGTACAAACCCCTGTATTTGTCATGGATATCCTTTGTTTAAAATTGGTTCATAGCCAAAGAGAAAAATCCACGTGGTATTTTTGTATTTTTATTGGTAATTTTGTATTTTGCATGAGCTCATTTCTTTCAACTTTGTTTGCACAGTGATTAGTTTTTTTGTTTATGTTTTTTTTTTAATGGAACAATTTTCTCCTTTCAGCCCACCAAATGTTGGATTGGGGGGTGGGGGTGTGTAAATTAACCCTTTGTTTGTTTGCAGGATTGAAAGAAGAGACCTTGGCCATCTGATTACCATGTGTGCACTGTAAATAGTTTTTGCCTTTTCAGTATTGAAGAGTCCACCTATTTAAATTTAGAAGTGACTTATTTTATGTTTTGAGTTTTTTCAGGGTTTTATATTTTGGCAGTTCCTGTGTTTATTGGGTTATGAAAAAATTTATACTTTAAATAAGTTGTTTTTGATTTGCATCTACACTGGAGTACAGTATTAGGGTATGTGCACACGTCCGGATTTCTTGCAGAAATTTCCTGAAGAAAACCGGAAATTTTCTGCAAGAAATCCGGTTTTTTTTTTGGCGTTTTTTTTCCGTTTTTTTCGCGTTTTTTTTAGCATTCTGCAAGCGTAATTAGCTTGCAGAATGCTAAAGTTTTCCAAGCGATCTGTAGCATCGCTTGGAAAACTGACTGACAGGTTGGTCACACTTGTCAAACATACTGTTTGACAAGTGTGACCAACTTTTTACTATAGATGCAGCCTATGCAGCATCAATAGTAAAAGATAGAAAGTTGAAAAATAATAAAAAAAATAAAAAAAATGCTTACACTCACCCAGACGATCTCCTCAGCGGCGTCCGTTCCTCTTCCTATAGCTGGTGTGTGCGCGCAGGACCTTCCATGACGTCGCAGTCATGTGAGCGGTCACGTGAGCGGTCACACGACCGCTCACGACCAATCACAAGACAGTGACGTCATCACAGGTCCTTCACCGCACACCAGCTATGAGAACCGAAGCGGCAGCATGCAGCGGTGAGGCGGGAACACTGCGGGGGACATCGAAGGTGAGTATAGGACTATTTTTTATTTTAATTCTTTGATTTTTGGCCAATTATATGGTGCCCAGTGCGTGGAGGAGAGTCTCCTCTCCTCCACCCTGGGTACCAACCGCACATAATCTGCTTACTTCCCGCATGGTGTGCACAGCCCCGTGCGGGAAGTAAGCAGATCAATGGACTCCTAGGTGTGCGGAATCCCCGCAATTCCGCATTTTTAATGAACATGTTGCTTTTTTTTCCGCGATACGATTTTTTTGCGGAAAAAAATCGCAACATTTGCACAAAAAATGCAGAATACACTGTAAATAATAGGAGGCATATGTTAGCATTTTTTTTCCGTTTTTATCACGTTTTTATAGCGAAAAAACACGAAAAAAACGCTAAAAATCCTGAACGTGTGCACATGGCCTTAGCATGCAATGCAAAGGTGTGGGTTACCCAAAGTGTCATTTTTCTTTGTTTCATATGTAAATGAGAAACTTTACTGGGTACTGAATGAATGCATTGCTGAAGTCAGGGACAGTGAGTGGATGTAAAGTGTTTGTTATTGATGTAAATAATTAATATGTTCAAATTCAGCTAAAAAGCATATTGGTTTGATTTATGTTTTTCTTGAAAAATATGGAAACATTTAATTACTGATTTTGATTTTGATTATTAACAGAATTTTGTTACTCTTATTGACATTATTGTACTAGAAATTATTATGATCATTGTTATGCAAATTTGTTTGATGTGAATTTTATGCATTTGATAACTGGTGATTGATATTCTGGAGTTATGTTATATTTCAGTGTATAAGTCCAGACATATGCGATATAAATATGATACACATGTTTTATTTAGTAGAGTTATGATTTAGTAGTAGAAAAATGTTTGCTACCGTAGAAAATTTCAAAGGTTGTTTTGGGCATATTTTATTGGACCAGGTATTTTTGTTTTATTCATTTGATGAAGGGGTGGAGAAATAAGCCACCAGGACCAGAACTTTTGGACTGAGTTATCATGGACCAGGTTAATACATCTTGGACTGTTGCTTTTGTGAAGAGCGGAACAAAAATGGTTACCTCAATGAACCAAAAAGAATTTGTGATCAATATTGACCTGTCCATTCAAGGACATTTTAGCTATAGTGTGAAATCCTATTTTTTGTTTGTGAAACTGCCACTTAGGCGAAACTGTACTGTTTTGTTTGTTTGTGAAACTATCACATAGCCGAAACTGTTTTTTTTTGTCTTCTCTTTTCTCTCTTTGTTTAAACAAGCAAAACTTGTATAACCACTGAAACTACCTGTACAACTATATAAAGAGGGGATAGCACCTTGAAGGCAGGCGTGCTTCAAAGGCTTCCCAGTGATATACTATACGAGACGTGTCTTGTGTATTATTTCTGGTGATTCCCCACTTCCAAAGGCTGCTCCGACTGAGTGTGGTCCCGACATTTCCTGGCACCTGAACAGGGACCCGAGGTCTGTGTACTCCTTCAAGAACACCGGCAGAATACGAACGAAAAGAGAATCTGGGATAATGGACGGCAGATGAATAAAAACCTGGCCAGGTAAGAGACACTGTTAGATCTCTTATATCTGCCCTGCACTGTCCGTAAGATTTTCTGTGTCGTGTCCTTTAGCGGGTAGTTCTAGTAGAGGAGGATACCTATAGCTCGGGTTCTTGAACTACTTAGGAATTGACCACCTCACGGAGTACGGCATTGAATGAGAGTGAATGTGAATAGAAGGTGTGTGGAAGTTGGGAATAGCCCTATAAGCCGCCCAGGGTGTTGAAACAGAAGAAGTGACTGTCCCACTGGGCAACGTGGTTGCGTCCTTTCGGGGAGACCTCCGCGCCTATGTTCAATCTCTGATGCTGTCTTTGACAAAAACCTGGTGACGGATAAGTGTATGATAGTATGAGCCCAGGACAGATAAATTAGCCTGGGACAAGATACGTTGTATTTTGATCCTCTGTCTGGTTGCATTTGTGTTGTTTGCTATAGGTGTAGGAATCAGGATTTTCTTACATCAACACGGTACGCAGAAACCGTTAAACATCCTAGCTCCTTAGGAAGAAGGTAACGAGGTATTCTCATACCCAAACGCCACCTAGGGCAAGAAAAGAAAAAAGCTCAGGATAAGAAAATGGGGATTAAGCAAACAAAGTCGGAACCAGAAGAATTAGATATCTATACTATCATAAAGGAGAGAAGTGGTGAAGATGCCACTAAGGGGCTGAGAAAGATTTTTAGTAAGTTTGGAGTTACTAAGGCAGAAGCCTTTAGTAGAAAAAAATGGGAAGGAATTCAGGAAAAAAAAAAAGGCATAATCAGAGACAAGAAATGGATAGATCAGATCCAAGCGTTGATTGATGTCTCTAGGGTATCAGAAAAAGAGGGATGGACATATAATCAACAGAATAAAAAGTGGTGTATTAGACCCGCAGGCTATGGAGAAAAACAAAATGTGGAATATAAGAACACCCCGCCCCCATACCTTAACCCACATGCCCCATCTTTTCTCCAAACACCACCTCAAAGTTTAGCCGGACCAGGAGGATGGGTATGTCCGCACTGTGGACAACAAAATCCAGACTGGAGAAATGATTGCCTAGCCTGTGGTACACCTAGACATGGCGCTGTACTTGCCCCTGTTAGGGTAGTACCAAGACCCTTTAGGGAACCTGGTGCTGACGGAGTAATGGGAACTAGATATCACCAAACTCGACAATATTTCCCTTGGTCCCCCGCTGAAGGCATGTCTCTCTTGCATAACGCACCAGATCCCACCCAGTGTCCAGTTAGATTTGCACAATATATACAGCAAATTATGCAGACTCACGCTGGAGTTTGGGCAGATGGAGAAGAATTATGTAGAATGAAAATGACTCCTGGACTCTTCCAGGAGCTATTAGCAAATCTACAGGTACATAGGCCCCAGGCAGGAGATGGTGCCTTACAAACGATAGAATCAGGTACGCAATTTGTAGATCACTTAATGGTTTTCATGAGGGAAAAACAGAGGCAGAGAGGAACAACGGGAGTGGTGGCTCAGAAATCTGGACAATCAGTAGACGAATATTATCTAAGTGTAGAAAATAATTTCAGAGATGAAGGCATGGATCTAACCGCTTCAGGAATGATGAGGTTAGTTACAAAAACCTTTATAGATGGATTGTCTCCAAAAGTGAAGGAAAAGCTTAAGGCCGCAACCCCTGATTGGAGAACCTTGGAAGACCCACACCTGGCTAGACAGAAAGCTGTAGGGATAGAAATGGACTTAAGAGAAAATTCTAAGCCAGTAAGAATTGCACAGGCTAATACTGGCTCTGCTAATCAAAAGTTTACTTGTCATTACTGTAAGAAGCCAGGACATTTCCAAAGGGAATGTCGGAAGAGAAAAGCAGATATAGATTCAGGAACCTTTGTACCCAAAAATAGGATAACTAACCCAGCGCCTGATCAAACAGACAGCTCAGAATGACTGAAGGTTATGCAGGTCTCTCTTCCTTCTAGAAGACCAATAATACAAGTTGAGGTTGAGGGTAAAAATGTACCTTTTCTGCTAGATACGGGAGCAACATCCTCCATTTTAAATCAAGACTTTTTACCATATCCTGACAATATATCCTCAAAGGTAACATATGCAGAAGGGTATGATGGTAAAATTCAGGCGTTGCCCTTTACAAAACCTTTAAATGTGAGCTTTGGCCCTAAAACCTTTGTATCCAAATTTTTATTTGCTAAAGGTGCACCTACCTGCTTGCTGGGTACTGATGTCTTAAGTAAAATGCACGCAAACATCCATTTTAGAGAAAATGGCACAGTTATGCTGACCATCCCTGAAGATGCAGAAACTCTGGAACAATATGTTAGAATACAGGCAATGGAGGATTTTCCCGAAATTTACACTCAACAAGCAAAAATTGACTTGTCTCGGGTTCCTGACAGCCTATGGGCAAAAGGAGACACTGATGTAGGATTCTTATCAGTAGCTCCTATACTGTTAGAAACTGCCCCGGGAACCATTTTACCTCAGCTTAGGCAATACCCCATCAGCGCCCAGCAAGAACTGGCGATTTCTCAACAAATTCAGGATTATGTGTTACAAGGTGTTTTGGTAGAAATCAGGTCACCCGCCAATACACCCTTATATCCTGTTAAAAAGAAAGTTTCCTCCAATGAAACTATGGTGAAATATCGCATGGTGCACGACCTACGGGAAATCAATAAGGTTTTGGCACCGGTCACCCCTGTGGTACCGAATCCTCATACCTTACTGTCTCAAATTCCCAGCACTGCTGCATATTTTACGGTAATTGACTTATCAAACGCATTTTTTTCTGTGCCACTACATAAGAACTGTTGGCATTTGTTTGCCTTTACATTCAAGGGTAAACAATTAGCATGGACAAGATTGCCACAAGGTATGGTACACTCACCAACTTTGTACTCTGAAGCAATGCAGACCGTGCTGAAAAATTTCACCCCAGAACCAGGAGTAGTCATTCTACAGTATGTAGATGACTTACTTATTTGTTGCCCTGATGAGCAGACGGCAGTTACCTCAACTGTTAATTTCTTAATTTTCCTAGCGCAAGAAGGCTGTAAAGTAAATAGACAGAAACTCCAGGCTTGTCAACAAACAGTCGTGTTCTTAGGTCACTGCATATCACAGGGCATCAGACACCTCACACCTCAACGTACGGAAGCCATACGTAACATGCTTGAACCCAGGAATCACAAACAGCTGCGTGCTTTCCTGGGTATTGTTTCACACTGTAGACAGTGGATCATACATGCAAGTCAACTCATGCAGTCTTTATATGACTGTATTGCCAACACGCCATATTCACTCAGTGAAGAGGCTAAACAGTCATTTTCCTCTTTGAAAACAGCACTGGTATCAGCTCCGGCTTTGGGACTCCCAGACTACACTAAACCTTTTCAATTGATGGCAGCTGAGATATCCTCACATGCTACAGGGGTGCTCACACAAAAACATGGAAACAAACAGAGACCTGTGGCATACATATCAGCTCATCTGGACCCTGTAGCTAGAGCCACACCTTCTTGTGTAAGGCCATGTGCACACGTTAAGTATTTTTCGCGTTTTTTTCGCGTTTTTTCGCTATAAAAATGTGATAAAAACGCGAAAAAAACGCTTACATATGCCTCCCATTATTTTAAGTGTATTCCGCATTTTTTGTGCAAATGTAGCCTTTTTTTCCGCGAAAAAATCGCATCGCGGAAAAAAAAGCAACATGTTCATTAAAATGCGGAATTGCAGGGGATTCCGCACACCTAGGGGTCCATTGATCTGCTTACTTCCCGCACGGGGCTGTGCACACCATGCGGGAAGTAAGCAGATTATGTGCGGTTGGTACCCAGGGTGGAGGAGAGGAGACTCTCCTCCACGCACTGGGCACCATATAAGTGGTCAAAAAATAAGAATTAAAATAAAAAATAGCGATATACTCACCCTCGATGTCTTCCCGCCTCCACTGCATGCTGTCGCTTCGGTTCCTGTAGCTGATGTGCGGCGAAGGACCTTGCCGATGACGTCACTGTCCTGTGATTGGTCGTGAGCGGTCATGTGACCGCTCACGTGACCGTGACGTCACGGAAGGTCCTGTGCACACAGACCAGCTATAGGAAGACGAACGGACGCCGCTGATGAGATGTCTTTTTATTTTTTTTATTATTTTTAAACATTCTATCTTTTACTATAGATGCTGCATAAGCTGCATCTATAGTAAAAAGTTGGTCACACTTGTCAAACAGTATGTTTGACAAGTGTGACCAACTTGTCAGTCAGTTTTCCAAGCGATGCTACAGATCGCTTGGAAAACTTAGCATTCTGCAAGCTAATTACGCTTGCAGAATGCTAAAAAAACGCGAAAAAAACGGAAAAAAAACGCAAAAAAAAAAATGCGGATTTCTTGCAGAAAATTTCCGGTTTTCTTCAGGAAATTTCTGCAAGAAATCCGCAACGTGTGCACATACCCTAAGAGTAGTAGCCGCAATTTCACTGTTATTAGATAAAGCTTCTGAGATTGTTCTTGATCACCCACTTCTAGTTCAGACCACTCATGATGTACATGGCATTCTTAACCAGGTCCAACCTAAACATATTTCAATGGCCAGACACCTCCGTCTCCAATGTTCCCTACTACTGCCGCCCAACATTTCCTTTGCCAGGGTTCAGACTCTTAATCTCGCGTCTTTGCTCCCTTTAGAGTCTGAGGGGGGTACCATACCTGAGGAAACTGCACTCTCCAACTCCTTTGACCCATCAGAGTCAATGCATGATTGTGTACAATTAATGGAACAAGAGACTCAGGGCTTACGTAATGTACGTGACAAGCCACTCTGTAATGCTACATTTGAACTTTTCATAGATGGCAGTAGATATGCAGATATGAATGGACAATTTCATACAGGTTATGCGGTAGTAACTCAGCATGAAGTGCTGAAAGCAGAACCTCTCCCTGCTAATCAGTCTGCACAAGAAGCAGAACTTACGGCATTAGTTGAAGCTCTAAAAATAGCCAAAGATCAGACAGCAAACATATACACTGATTCTAGATATGCACATGGCATTATTTTCGATTTTGGCGTAATATGGAGAGCCAGAGGTTATATGACTGCTTCAGGCCAACCTGTTAAACATGCCTCCCTCATTAGACAGATTCTGGAGGCAGCACAAGAAACTAAAGAAATAGCGGTGATAAAGGTAGCTGCACATATGAGACTCGACACCGAGGAAGCCAGGGGTAACGATAAAGCCGACAAAGCAGCAAAACAGGCAGCACGTAAACCCTTACATCATGCCCACACACTAGATAGCTCTGAAGATGATGAGGAGAGATTGAAGGAAGCTCAGAAACAGGTAGACGACGAAGAACGAGGGCAGTGGCAGAAAAAAGGGGCAGAAGATCAGCAAGGATTATGGAAAAAAGGAACTTTGTTGTGTTTACCCAGAGCCTGGTACCCCGCAGTGGCGAGTGACCTCCACCTACCTACGCATGTATCGGCAAACGGTATGACGCTCAAGGTAAAAGAAAGGTGGTTGGCTCCAGGCTTTGGTAATTTCGCTCGGAACATGTGTGCTGCATGCGCTATATGCCTGGCACACAATCCAGGTCAGACCATTAAAACCCCAACCAAGCATCATGTAAGACCACTGTATCCCTTTCAAAGACTCCAGATCGACTACATCCAGCTTCCTAGGTACAATGGATACGAATATGTGCTTGTGTGTGTGGACATGTTCTCAGGGTGGCCAGAGGCTTATCCAGTTCGTAAAGCCTCAGCAAAAACTACTGCCATTAAAATAGCACATGAACTGATACCCCGTTACGGCATGCCTGAGGTGATCGAGTCAGATAGGGGTACCCATTTTACTGGAGAAATATTCGAGAATGTTATGAAAATGTTGGGAGTAGAAAACCAGTTTCACACTCCGTATCACCCACAGAGTTCAGGTAAAGTGGAAAGATTAAATGGAACAATAAAATTAAAAATCCAGAAGGCCATGGCAGAAACAGGAAAGCCTTGGACCGAGTGTCTACCACTTGCCCTGTATTCCATCCGAAACGCCCCAAGGGGGAAGGCTAAGCTGTCACCACATGAGATTCTTTTTGGTAGAGCAGCAAATTTGGGTTGTTATTTTCCACAACAACTGATGTTGAATACTGAGACTTTAACTGCTTATGTACAAGAATTACACAAACGTTTAACTAAAGTGCATTCGCAAGTTTTTGCTTCCCTTCCAGATCCAGAAAATCTCGAAGGAGGCCACAAGTTGGAACCTGGTGATCAAATCTACGTGAAAAGACACACCAGAAAGACTCTGGAACCGAGATTTGACGGACCTTTCCAAGTCCTGTTAACAACTCCAATAGCAGTCAAGCTTGAAGGAAAGGCATCATGGATACATGCAAGCCATTGCAAAAAAGCAGTATAAGACTCATGATATTGATGTTAATAATGTTAACCTCAACGGAATGCATGTATGTGGGAATCCCGCAGCCGGGTACTGTAGCCCCTTGGGACAAAAACCCTCTTGGTGTATGCTTCAGAATGTATCTAGTTTTGTGGATTTGGCTCACAGATTGGTATTGCAGCACTCAGCTTTGTGGGATCTGCCTGAGGGTACATTTTGGATATGCGGAGAAGGAGCATATAAATGGCTTCCCGTAGGTATAAAGGGTACTTGTACATTAGGACGCCTAACCCCGGCTACTTTCATAATTTCGAACAAACAAGTGAATATGCAAGCCGTGCCCAAGCACACACTGTATAAAAGAGCTGCAGATAACTCACCACGTCCCTCGGGGAGGCCACATATAGTACAAATGGGAATTCCCAACAAAATTGCTAGTACCATTTTTATTTATCCTATGTTAACACAGATGTGGGATAAATTAGTTAGAGCCACGGATTATCTAGATGACCAGATTTGGGATATATTGGACATATTAAATACTAGTATAGCTGTACAGAATCAGCTTATAATAGTCACTAACCAACATACCCTGGTATTGGATTACCTAACTGCCTCACAAGGGGGTATGTGTCAAATCATCGGACCCACCTGCTGTCATTATATAGACCCGAATAGTACTATGAGTATGAGATTTAAATTAGAAGACGTACAACGACTCAGGGATCAGTATGACAAAGACAATGACCAAAATAAGGATAGCTGGTGGTCAGATACCTTTTCTTTTCTTAACCCGGCCAATTGGTTCAGGGGGATCGGTGGGTGGGTTACCGGGATTATGCAAAGCCTAATACATACAGTTATAGTTATTGTAATTATATATGTATTATTCAAGGTTGTACTCAAGGGTATCTCGGTATGCACAAATAAATTTTGTGTAATGGATGCGAGAATATAAAGTTTTTTTTTGTAATATCACAAAAAGAATGACTAAAATAATCGTCTATATGACAAGGTTTTGAATGGAATATGTCAAAGGGGGGATTGTGAAGAGCGGAACAAAAATGGTTACCTCAATGAACCAAAAAGAATTTGTGATCAATATTGACCTGTCCATTCAAGGACATTTTAGCTATAGTGTGAAATCCTATTTTTTGTTTGTGAAACTGCCACTTAGGCGAAACTGTACTGTTTTGTTTGTTTGTGAAACTATCACATAGCCGAAACTGTTTTTTTTTTGTCTTCTCTTTTCTCTCTTTGTTTAAACAAGCAAAACTTGTATAACCACTGAAACTACCTGTACAACTATATAAAGAGGGGATAACACCTTGAAGGCAGGCGTGCTTCAAAGGCTTCCCAGTGATATACTATACGAGACGTGTCTTGTGTATTATTTCTGGTGATTCCCCACTTCCAAAGGCTGCTCCGACTGAGTGTGGTCCCGACACTTTGGACTGAACCTTTTCAAGTGTGACTTTGAGTTTCTTTCTAATAATGCAGGCTGTATCTGTGCCAATGTCCAATTGAGTGCTGAGACCGAGCCCAGATGCTGCTAAGCCGTGACCAAGGTGAACCTCAGAACCACCAGCTGATGAAAAGCAAGGGGAGAACTTACCCTAGAACCTGAATGTAAATGGCGTATAAATTGAGGCCCTGACCAGCTGCAGCAAGGCCGGTTTCACATTTGCGTTTGTGTCCGCAGCATTTCTTCCGCAAATATCCGCATGCGTTGTGTATTCCTATATTTAACATTAGGGACGCATGCGTTTTTGTTTGTTTGCGTTTTGCCGCTTTTGACGACGCATGCGTCGTTTCGTCGTCTGCAGTTTGGCGCGGAAATGCAACATGTAGTAATTTTTAGACGCGTCAATTTGCCGCCTGGAAATGTATGCGGTCGATTTCGTAAGGATTGCGACAAAAAACGCATTGCTGTCTATGAAAACGCATGCGTTTACAAGCACATGCGTTTGCTTGCGTTTGTAAACGCATGTGTTGCACCAGAGAAAAACATGTCTAGACACTAATTAGCCACCCCCCACATACAAGGTGATAAAGGGAGGGAGTGGACATTTGCAGGTCACTACGCAGCAGACAGAGAAGCTTTCCAGATGCAGCAGAGCAGACACAGGAAGGAATCTACAGTCAGAACAATGTGAGTATATCCTAGCCAATGCCTCTATTTTCTATTTTCTGCCTCTACATGTCCTAATTTCTTCCATTTCTTTTTTTCTGCATGCATCAGAATGACTTCTTCTTCTTCTGATGAGGATCAAATGCCTGGGCCTGCACAAGCGGAAAATGTCAGCGAAGTGAGTAGTCACCTCCTCAGATTGGTAAGTATTCACTGTCACATCTACACATATGACAAATTATTTTTCCTTTTTTCAGAGCTCTTCTTCTACTGCGGCAGAGACTGGGCAGGAGCAGCGGAGTCACGGTCGGGTGGCACGGCGGCAGCGTGTAAGTATACCTGGCTGACTGTTTATTGTATCCTCACTTTACAATTCTTGAATCTTCATTTCTGTACTTTTCTCTTTCTTTCCCTGTTGCTTCTGTACTAATGTTTTCTTTAACTTTTAATATTCAGGCCATTTCTCTGGTTCTGTTTTCTTTCTTCCTTATGTTAATGTCTCCAACATTAACCCCTTCACCCCCAAGGGTGGTTTGCACGTTAATGACCAGGCCAATTTTTACAATTCTGACCACTGTCCCTTTATGAGGTTATAACTCTGGAACGCTTCAATGGATCCTGGTGATTCTGACATTTTTTTCTCGAGACATATTGTACTTCATGATAGTGGTAAAATTTCTTTGATATTACCTGCGATTATTTGTGAAAAAAATGGAAATTTGGTGAAAATTTTGAAAATTTCACAATTTTCCAACTTTGAATTTTTATGCAATTACATCACAGTGATATGTCACACAAAATACTTAATAAGTAACATTTCCCACATGTCTACTTTACATCAGCTTGACATTTGGAACCAACATTTTTTTTGTTAGGGAGTTATAAGGGTTAAAAGTTGACAAGCAATTTCTCATTTTTACAACACCATTTTTTTTTAGGGACCACATCTCATTTGAAGTCATTTGAGGGGTCTATATGATAGAAAATACCCAAGTGTGACACCATTCTAAAAACTGCACCCCTCAAGGTGCTCAAAACCACATTCAAGAAGTTTATTAACCCTTCAGATGTTTCACAGGAATTTTTGGAATGTTTAAATAAAAATGAACATTTAACTTTTTTTCACACAAAATTTACTTCAGCTCCAATTTGTTTTATTTTACCAAGGGTAACAGGAGAAAATGGACCCCAAAAGATGTTGTACAATTTGTTCTGAATATGCCGATACCCCATATGTGGGGGTAAACCACTGTTTGGGCGCATGACAGAGCTCGGAAGCGAAGGAGCGCCATTTGACTTTTCAATGCAAAATTGACTGGAATTGAGATGGGACGCCAGGTTGCGTTTGGAGAGCCACTGATGTGCCTAAACATTGAAACCCCCCACAAGTGACACCATTTTGGAAAGTAGACCCCCTAAGGAACTTATCTAGATGTGTGGTGAGCACTTTGACCCACCAAGTGCTTCACAGAAGTTTATAATGCAGAACCGTAAAAATAAAAAATCATATTATTTCACAAAAATTATCTTTTCGCTCCCAATTTTTTATTTTCCCAAGGGTAAGAGAAGAAATTGGACCCCAAAAGTTGTTGTACAATTTGTCCTGAGTACGCTGATACCCCATATGTGGGGGTAAACCACTGTTTGGGCGCATGGGAGAGCTCGGAAGGGAAGGAGTGCCGTTTGACTTTTCAATGCAAAATTGACTGGAATTGAGATGGGACGCCAGAGTACGCTGATACCCCATATGTGGGGGTAAACCACTGTTTGGGCGCATGGGAGAGCTCGGAAGGGAAGGAGTGCCGTTTGACTTTTCAATGCAAAATTGACTGGAATTGAGATGGGACGCCAGGTTGCGTTTGGAGAGCCACTGATGTGCCTAAACATTGAAACCCCCCACAAGTGACACCATTTTGGAAAGTAGACCCCCTAAGGAACTTATCTAGAGGTGTGGTGAGCACTTTTACCCATGAAGTGCTTCACAGAAGTTTATAATGCAGAGCCGTAAAAATAAAACAAAAATTTTTTCCCACAAAAATTATTTTTTAGCCCCCAGTTTTGTATTTTCCCGAGGGTAACAGGTGAAATTGGACCCCAAAAGTTGCTGTCCAATTTGTCCTGAGTACGCTGATACCCCATATGTGGGGGGAACCACCGTTTGGGCGCATGGGAGGGCTCGGAAGGGATGGAGCGCCATTTGGAATGCAGACTTAGATGGAATGGTCTGCAGGCGTCACATTGCATTTGCAGAGCCCCTAATGTACCTGAACAGTAAAAACTCCCACAAGTGACACCATTTTGGAAAGTAGACCCCCTTAGGAACTCATCTAGATGTGTTGTGACAGCTTTGAACCCCCAAGTGTTTCACTACAGTTTATAACGCAGAGCCGTGCAAATAAAAAAAAAAAATTTTCCACAAAAATTATTTTTTAGCCCCCAGTTTTGTATTTTTCCAAGGGTAACAGGAGAAATTGGACCCTATATATTGTTGTCCAATTTGTCTTGAGTACGCTGATACCTGATATGTGGGGGGGACCACCATTTGAGCGCATGGCAGAGCTCGGAAGGGAAGGAGCATCATTTGCAATGCAGACTTAGATGGATTGGTCTGCAGGCATCACATTGCGTTTGCAGAGCCCCTAATGTACTTAAACAGTAGAAACCCCCCACAAGTGACCCAATATTGGAAACTAGACCCCCCAAGGAATTTATCTAGTTGTGTTGTGAGAACTTTGAACCCCCAAGTGTTTCACTACAGTTTATAACGCAGAGCCGTGAAAATAATTAAAAAAAAAATTCCCCCAAAAATTATTTTTTAGCCCCCAGTTTTGGATTTTCCCAAGGGTAACAGGAGAAATTGGACCCCAAAAGTTGTTGTCCAATTTGTCTTGAGTACGCTGATACCCCATATGTGGGGGGGAACCACCGTTTGGGCGCATGGGAGGGCTCGGAATGGAAGGAGCGCCATTTGGAATGCAGACTTAGATGGAATGGTCTGCAGGCGTCACATTGCGTTTGCAGAGCCCCTAATGTACCTAAACAGTAGAAACCCCCCACAAGTGACACCATTTTGGAAAGTAGACCCCTAAGGAACTCATCTAGATGTGTTGTGAGAGCTTTGAACCCCCAAGTGTTTCACTACAGTTTATTTATTTCAGTTTAGTTTACATTTTTTTTTCCACAAAAATTATTTTTTAGCCCCTAGTTTTGTATTTTCCCAAGGGTAACAGGAGAAATTGGACCCCAAAAGTTGTTCTCCAATGTGGTCCGAGTACGCTGATACCCCTTATGTTGTGGTAAACCCCTGTTTGGGCGCACGGGAGAGCTCGGAAGGGAAGGAGCACTGTTTTACTTTTTCAATGCAGAATTGGCTGGAATTGAGATCGGACGCCATGTCGCGTTTGGAGAGCCCCTGATGTGCCTAAACAGTGGAAACCCCCCAATTATAACTGAAACCCTAATCCAAACACACCCCTAACCCTAATCCCAACGGTAACCGTAACCACACCTCTAACCTAGTCACACCCCTAACCCTAATCCCAACCCTATTCCCAACCGTAAATGTAATCCAAACCCTAACCCTAACTTTAGCCCCAACCCTAAATGTAGCTTTAACCCTAACCCCAACCCTAGCCCCAACCCTAGCCCCATCCCTAGCCCCAACCCTAGCCCTAACCCTAGCCCTAACCCTAACCCTAGCCCTAACCCTAGCCCTAACCCTAGCCCTAACCCTAGCCCTAACCCTAACCCTAGCCCTAACCCTAATGGGAAAATGGAAATAAATACATTTTTTAAATTTTTAAAAATTTTCCCTAACTAAGCGGGTGATGAAGGGGGGTTTGATTTACTTTTATAGCAGCTTTTTTAGCGGATTTTTATGATTGGCAGCCGTCACACACTGAAAGACGCTTTTTATTGCAAAAAATGTTTTTTGCATTACCACATTTTGAGAGGTATAATTTTTCCATATTTGAGTCCACAGAGTCATGTGAGGTCTTGTTTTTTGCGGGACGAGTTGACGTTTTTATTGGTATCATGTTCGGGCATGGTAGATTGTTTGATCGCTTTTTATTCCGATTTTTGTGAGGCAGAATGACCAAAAACCAGCTATTCATGAATTTCTTTTGGGGGAGGCGTTTATACCGTTCCGTGTTTGGTAAAATTGATAAAGCAGTTTTATTCTTCGGGTCAGTACGATTACAGCGATACCTCATTTATATCTTTTTTTTATGTTTTGGCGCTTTTATACGATAAAAACTATTTTATAGAAAAAATAATTATTTTGGGATTGCTTTATTCTGAGGACTATAACTTTTTTATTTTTTCGCTGATGATGCTGTATGGCAGCTCGTTTTTTGCGGGACAAGATGCCGTTTTCAGCGGTATCATGGTTATTTATTTCTGCCTTTTTGATCGCGTGTTATTCCACTTTTTGTTTGGCGGTATGAGAATAAAGCGTTGTTTTTTGCCTCGTTTTTTTTTTTTTTTTTTATGGTGTTCACTGAAGGGGTTAACTAATGATATAGTTTTATAGGTGGGGTCATTACGGACGCGGCGATACTTTTTTTTAACTTTTTTACTTTGTCCCAGGGGGGACATCACAGTTTGCACAGCACTCTGTCAGATCACCGATCTGAGTTCCAATGCTGCAGGCTTACCAGAGCCTGGTCTGCACCCGGAAGTAATCCCTGCAGGACCCGGATCCAGCCCCGCGGCCATTTTGGATCCGGGGCCTGCAGGGATAGGAGGTAAGAGACCCTTGCAGCAATGCGATCACATCGCGTTGCTCCGGGGGTCTCAGGGAAGCACACAGGGAGCCCCCTCCCTGCGCGATGCTTCCCTGTACCGCCGGCACACCGCGATCATGTTTGATCGCGGTGTGCCGGGGGTTAATGTGCCGGGGGCGGTCCTGGCACATAGTGCCGGATGTCAGCTGCTATAGGCAGCTGACACCCGGCCACGATCGGCCGCGCTCCCCCCGTGAGCGCGGCCGATCGCGCTGGACGTACTATTCCGTCCTTGGGAAGTAGGGCCCACCCCACATGGATGGAATAGTACGTCCAATGGCAGAAAGGGGTTAATGTTCTATTTTTTTTTAGGTTCCAGAACGGGATGAGGATGATGAGCTATTTATTTGTGCATCATGAATTCATTATTTCTGACACCTGACTTGATGACTATTGATCTGTTGTGTAGGCTTCCGTCACACTGACAGTATTTGCTCAGTATTTTACATCACTATTGGTAAGCCAAAACCTGGAGTGGATCAATGTGAGGAAAAGTCAAATAAAAATATAAACACCACCTCTGCATTTAACAACCACTCCTGGTTTTGGCTTACAAATACTGATGTTAAGTAATGAACAAATACTGAGAATGTGATGGCACCAAACAGCCATCGTCTCTACAGTCTGCGTCAAATAGCTACTGGTGAACCGAGTCAGGACGCAATGACGTCAACAGCCTAAGCCCAAAAACCCTAAGTGGTGTGTAAAGCAAATACATGGGAGACATGGTGGAGATAATAAAACACAATTATTTTATTACAACAAACATTATCAACATTTTGAAAATAACTGTTACAGACCCAAAGCCAACAGGACATTTTACACCATATTGTCCTGCCATTCCACAAGTCCAAGGTCTGAATAAAAAAAGGCAGTAAATTGGTTCCGCATGTGGCCAACTTCAACAGTTGACCGCAGCGGGTGAAGCCGGTAATCAGGCAAAGGGTTTGCAACTTGTTCATCAAGTTCAATGGTGGGTTGCTCCTTAGCCAGAATGTAATTGTGGAGAACCACACATGCTTTGACCACCTCATCCACTGTCTCCATTTTTAGATTTATGGCTGTTGCAAGAATGCGCCATTTTGACACCATAATCCCAAAGGCACACTCTACTGTTCTGCGGGCCCTGGTTAGTCTGTAGTTATAGATCTGTTTTGTACGGTTCAAGTCCCAACTTGAATAGGGCTTCAGTAGATTTTCACTCATCTGAAATGCCTCATCCCCAACCATTACAAATGGCATCGGTGGGCCTTGAGTGTTGGGGAGAGGTCGTGGCTGTGGAAAATTAAAATTTTTGCCATAAACACGTCGGCCCATATCAGAGTTTTTGAAAGTCTGTGAATCGTTGCCACCGCCAAAAGCATCAATGTCCATGGCAATGAAGCGACAGTCCGCATCAGCTATTGCCATGAGAACTACTGAAAAATATTTTTTGTAGTTGAAGAACTGTGATCCTGTTCTGGCTGGTTTGATAATCCGGATGTGCTTCCCATCCACCGCACCCAAACAGTTGGGGAAATCACACACAGTCCAGAATTTATCTGCTATTTCCATCCACATGTCCTCATTGGGTATGGGTATAAATTCTTCACGGAGAACATTCCACAAAGCCCGGCAGGTGTGAAAAACTATTCTGGACAGGGTGGAAATTCCAAGGCGGTACTGGAAGTGTAGGGATGACAAGCTCTCTCCAGTTGCAAGAAATCTGTAATAAAGAAAAAATAATTTACAAAAATGCAAAGAATACATGTCAGACCAACAATAATTATGACTGGCATTTGTTTAGAATTATTACGTACCTTAAGGTAACCAGGAGACGTTCCTCTGGTGGAATCGCTCTACGGAGCTGGGTGTCCTGTCTCCGTATGGCTCCTTGGACACGAGCAAGCAAATCCCGGAAAGAGTCTTGCGACATCCTGGTATATTCCGGGAATTTGTCCAGGTTGTCATTGAGCTCGACATACAGTGTGTGATATGCACCACGGCTCTCCCGCAGTTCTATAATGGGGTGTTGCCAAAAACGCCTACGCCGTGTCCTTCTCCATCTTTCACGGTTTCGGTGTTGCTCCCAAGCAAACGCACACGCAAGAAAAAGCTTGATGCTTAGATCCAGGTTGAAGTAAAAGCTATCCATGTGAAGATCCATCATGGCACAGGATACAGGAGCAAAATCTGAATATTTCAGCAGTCCTAGGGTCTATATATAGATATCCCATAATACACGCCCTCTGTAGTCCCATTGGCTGTCTCTGGTAATCTAGATTTTTCTCCTGTAAAATTTTTCACCATGCGCACCAAAAACGCAAACGCATGAAAAACACATAAAAAAGCATATAAACGCAGCGTTTTACAGCCGCATGCGTTAAACGCATGCGCTTAAAAACCGCTGCGTTTATACGCGCTTTTCTGCGTTTTTCTGGTACTTGCGTTTGCGGATTAAACGCTGCAGATTAAAACGCAAATGAGAAAGTAGCCTAACTAAAATCTAGTGGTAAGTAACATAAAATTTGTAGGTAAAATCAGAAAGAAACTGTAAACCTGAACCATCACTGAGATCTTACCCAATATGGAAATAATTTTATAATATATAAAGTTTATGTAGCAGATCATACAGATATTATAACTATAGGCCTATCATTAGTTTAGGCTGACTGCAGGTCACTATACTTGCTATGTCTTGTTTTTATATCTATCCTATTTCCCTGTACATAAATTATATTGGATTTTGTAGAGAAATAAAAAATAACAAAGAGAAAATGGCTCCACAAATTCTCAGGTCTTACACTCTGCCACTAGAGGGCGCTTATTATGAAGAGAAAATCATTTTCCAAATAATTGCTGAAATCCTGAAATGCGTCAGGTCAGTTATTTGTACCTATTTTTTAGTGATAATACTTACACCATAAATAACACTAATGTTTGCAATAAAAAATATAAAACTTAAACTTTTTAACTTTGACATAGAAATATATTCATATAACATAGTATAAATGACAAAAATGTGATAATTTCTTTTCTTATTTATTTTATAATTTCCAAGTCTAAAAAAGGGGGGCAGCATTCCAATGAATCGCGAAAAAGTATAGTGTTTGTCTACACAAAGTAATGTTTCAGCTCAACCTCCTGTGAACCTTTGTCATGCAAAACAATTGAAGCTGAAAAGCTGCTCTATGGGCAAATAAAACACTGATTAATAGAAGAGCAGAATTTTGTATTAATTTAGATTAAATAGCACCAACATACTATGCAGCGCTGTACAGACATGTCATTATCTTACTTTAGCATTATTTGCAGTGACTGTAATCTGAAAATCTACCTGCCTTAAAGAATGTGACTATGAATTTATTATCAAATTTGATTCCACCACTAGAGGATAACAAAGAATTACAATAATCTAAAAGACTAAACAGAATGATCTAGAAATGGCAGCAGAGTGAGAAAACGATCATTAACAGGAATAAGGAAAAGTCCTCCCTTTCCCCAGTGCTGAGTGTTGCATGTGGCAATGAGAGGAAATGAGCTGACCCTCCCCCCACACAGATCAGGGACTGAGCAGAGCAGATGCCTGAGCGCTGAGCCTATCCCTCCCCACCACAAGGCTAGAAACATGAGCAGCACACAAAGAACAACTCAGAAAAACAGAGAACGCCACTCCCTCACTATGGAAGTGTGTAATAACCAGAGAGCCTGTGCCTCCTCCTCACGCCACGTTCACACTTAGGGCTCATTTCCACTTGCGAGAGACAAAACGGACCGAAAAAACGGAGGAAAATCATGCGATTGTCATGCGAGTGTCATGCGATTTTTTATCGCAACATCCGTATGACATCCGTATGACATCCGTATTGCTGTCTGATTTTTACGCACCGGTGTCCTTTGAAAAGCCGGCAAATCAGTGCTGTGTACAGTAAAATCACACTGACAGGTTAGAATAGAATAGATATATACACATAGAATGTGTATATATACATATATATGTCAGTGAGACACCTATATATGTATATTTATATTTAATGCAGCGCTAGATAGCATAAAAGCTGCTAATTCAATTGCCGGCTTTTGCTCTCTCTTTCACAAACCTGACAGGCTATGAGACATGGTTTACATACAGTAAACCATCTCATATCCCTTCTTTTATTACATATTCCTCTTCACTAATGTATGAAGTGTCTGTGTGTCAAATTTGGGGGCTCTAGCTATTAAATTAAAGGGTTAAATCGCAGAAAAAATTGGCGTGGGCTCCCGCGCAATTTTCTCTGCCAGAGTGGTAAAGCCAGTGACTGAGGGCAGATATTAATAGCCTAGAGAGTGTCCATGGTTATTGGCCCCCCCGGCTACAAACATCTGCCCCCAGCCACCCCAGAAAAGGCACATCTGGAAGATGCGCCTATTCTGGCACTTGGCCACTCTCTTCCCACTCCCGTGTAGTGGTGGGATATGGGGTAATGAAGGGTTAATGTCACCTTGCTATTGTAAGGTGACATTAAGCCAGATTAATAATGAAGAGGCGTCAATTATGACACCTATCCATTGTTAATCCAATAGTACGAAATGGTTAATAAAACACACACACATATTATTTAAAAGTATTTTAATGAAATAAAGACACATGGTGTTTTAATATTTTATTATACTAGTAATCCACCTGAAGACCCTCGTCCTGTAAAATAGGTAAATTAAAAAATCAACAATATCCCATACCTTCCGTCGTTCCGTCAGTCCCACGATGTAAATCCATCTGAAGGGGTTAAATCATTTTACAGCCAGGAGCTGTGCTAATGCAGTCGCTCCTGTCTGTAAAATGTTGTGAATGAATGTAATGCAGGGGAATGTCCTGTAGTTACCTTGAGTCGCGGTGATGCACCCCCTGCTGGATGTCCTCATATGAACTCGAGCATGGGAAAAGTTCCCTCGCTCGAGTTCATATGAGGACATCCAGCAGGGGGTGCATCACCACAACTCAAGGTAACTACAGGACATTCCCCTGCATTACATTCATTCCCTGGGGTTTTACAACCATGAGCACAGCTGCTTTAGCAGAGCTCCTGGGTGTAAAATGATTTAACCCCTTCAGATGGATTTACATCGTGGGACCTGCCATAACGACGGAAGGTATGGGATATTGTTATTTTTTATTTTTCCTTTTTTACAGAACGAGGGTCTTCAGGTGGATTAAGAGAATAATAAAATATTACAACACCCTGTGTCTTTATTTCATTAAAGTACCTTGTAATTATGTGTGTGTTTTATTAACCATTCCGTACTATTGGATTAATAATGGATAGGTGTCAGAATTGATGCCTCTCCATTATTAATCTGGCTTAATGTCACCTTACAATAGCAAGGTGACATTAACCCTTCATTACCCCATATCCCACGGCTACACGGGAAGAGAGTGGCCAAGTGCCAGAATAGGCGCATCTTCCAGATGTGCCTTTTCTGGGGTGGCTGGGGGCAGATGTTTGTAGCCAGGGGGGGGCAATAACCATGGACCCTCTCTAGGCTATTAATACCTGCCCTCAGTCACTGGCTTTACTACTCTGGCGGAGAAAATTGCGATTTAACCCTTTAATTTAATAGCTAGAGCCCCCAAATTTCACACACAGACACTTCTTACATTAGTGAAGAGGAATAAGTAATAAAAGAAGGGATATGAGATGGTTTACTGTATGTAAACCATGTCTCATATCCTGTCGGGTTTGTGAAGGAGAGAGCAAAAGCCGGCAATTGAATTAGTGGCTTTTATGCTATCTAGCGCTGCATTAAATATAAATATATATATAGGTGTCTCACTGACATATATATATATATATATGTATATATACCTATTCTATGTGTTTATATCTACTCTATTCTAACCTGTCAGTGTGATTTTACTGTACACCGCGCTGAATTGCCGGCTTTTCAAAGGACACCAGTGCGTAAAAATCGGACAGAACTCTCACGGTGCGAGTGCTGTGCGATTTTTTTTCTCGCACCCATTGACTTGCATTGGCAAGTCTCGTCCAAGAATTGCAGCACTACACAGCATGCTGCGATTTTTTTCTCAGTCCGATTTCGGCTGAGAAAAGAATCGCAAATGAAAAGACACCTACTGAATAACATTGGTCCGAGTGCAATCCGATTTTTTATCGGATTGCACTCGTCCATTTTCCTCGCAAGTGGAAATGAGCCCTTAGGGCTCTTTTCCATTTACGAGAAACACGTCCGTGTCTCGCATGAGAAAACCAAGCTGTGGCGCCGGCACTCCAGAGCGGAGCGTGCGGCTGCATAGCAACACATGGAGCTGCACGCTCCGCTCCAAAGTGCCGGCGCCAGAGCTTGGTTTTCACATGCGAGACACGGACGTGTTTCTCGCAAATGGAAAAGAGCCCTTACAGTATTTTACTTCAGTATTTTACCTCAGTATTTGTAAGTCAAAACCAAGAGTGGGTGATAAATACGGAAGTGGTGACCTGTTTCTATTATACTTTTCCTCCGATTGTTCTACTCCTGCTTTTGGCTTACAAATACTGAGGTAAAAACAGACCAAATACTGCACGATACAGGATTAACAGGAGTACAGAAACATGAGTATTGTGAGCAGCATTTTTCCTGACAACTCTTTAGATTTTGGTGCTGAAAAAGCAGCTGCAAATACTCCTTGTGTGCATACACCCTTAGGGTATGTGTCCACGTTCAGGCTTGCTTCAGGCTTTGGTCAGGATTTTATGCAAGTAAAATCCTGACCAAAACTGCACCTGAGGTCACTGGCAGGTCACCTGCGGTGTGCCTGCGTGCTTTGCTCATTGTAGCAACATGCTGCCTTTTGAAAAAACACACCACGCATGCGTTTTCACGGCAAAAACGCATGCATTTTTTAACGCATAGTGGAGTCGGGATTTCATGAAATCCCCTCCACTATGCTGTAACATCTGGACGCTGCGTTTTTGATGCTGCGGAAAAACGCAGCGTCAAAAACGCAGCGTTTCCTGAACGTGGACACATACCCTTAGGCTGCCGTCACGCTAGCAGTACTTGGTCAGTATTTTACATCAGTATTTGTAAGCCAAAACCAAGAGTTGAACAATTAAGGTATGTGTCCACGTTCAGGAAACGCTGCGTTTTTGACGCAGCATTGAGCAGCATGCATAAAAAACGCAGCGTCCAGATGTTACAGCATAGTGGAGGGGATTTCATGAAATCCTGTCTCCACTATGCAGTAAAAGACGCATGCGGCACACCCGAGAATACTCACATGCGGCGCGTCTTTTAAGAACGCAGCATGTCCTTACATTGCAGAAAAAACTCAAGGACAACGCAGGTGACCTGCCAGTGACCTCAGGTGCAGATTTGGTCAGGATTTTACCTGCATAAAATCCTGACCAAATCCTGAAGCAATCCTGAACGTGGACACATACCCTTAGGGTATGTTTCCACGTTCAGGATTGCATCAGGATTTGGTCAGGATTTTCCATCAGTATTTGTAAGCCAAAACCAGGAGTGGAACAATTAGAGGAAAAGTATAATAGAAACATATGCACCACTTCTGCATTTATCACCCACTCCTGGTTTTGGCTTACACATACTGACGTAAAATCCTGACCAAATCCTGATGCAATCCTGACCGTGGACACATAGGGTATGTTTCCACGTTACGGATGGGCGGCGGTATCGCCGCAGCGGCGAAGCCGCTCGGCGCTAAGCCCCGCCCCCTTAATGGGACGCGATGGTGCCGGATGTGTACAGTACACATCCGGGATCATCGCACCCCTCGCCATAGGGCCCTGTGATATGCCTTGCGGGGACGCTGCGTCCCCGCAAGGTGTACGGACATGCTGCGTTCTGAAAAGACGCGCAGCATGTCCGGAGTCGCAGGGCCGCCGCGTGCGGGTTTCCACGCATAGTGGAGACGGGATTTCATAAAATCCCCTCCACTATGCTGGAACATCTGGACGCTGCTTGTTTGACGCTGCAGCGTCAAACAAGCAGCGTTTACTTACCGTGGAAACATACCCATACCCTTAGAGGAAAAGTACTGTATTAGGCTATGTCTCCACGTTCAGGATGGCCGGCGGGATCACCGCAGCGGCGAAGCCGCTCGGTGCTAAGCCCCGCCCCCTTTCTGGGACGCGATCATGCCGGATGTGTTAACTCTTCACATCCGGGATGATCGCTCGCTCCCATAGGGCCCTGTGATATGCCTTGCGGGGACGCTGCGTCCCCGCAAGGTGTACGGACATGCTGCGATCTGAAAAGATGCGCAGCATGTCCGGAGTCGCAGGGCCGCCGCGTGCGGGTTTCCACGCATAGTGGAGACGGGATTTCATAAAATCCCCTCCACTATGCTGGAACATCTGGACGCTGCTTTTTTGACGCTGCAGCTCTGCGCAGCGTCAAAAAAGCAGCGTTTCCTGACCGTGGAAACATACCCTAAGGGTATGTGTCCACGTTCAGGTTTGCTTCAGGCTTTGGTCAGGATTTTATGCAGGTAAAATCCTGACCAAAAATGCACCTGAGGTCACTGGCAGGTCACCTGCAGTGTTCCTGCGTGTTTTGCTCATTGTAGCAACATGCTGCGTTCTGAAAAAACGCAACGCATGTGCGTTTTTGCGGGAAAAACGCATGCGTTTTTTAATGCACAGTAGAGACGGGATGTCATTAAATCCCCTCCACTATGCTGTAACATCTGGACGCTGCGTTTTTTACGCTGCGGCTCAACGCTGCGTCAAAAACGCAGCGTTTCCTGAACGTGGACACATACCCTAATAGAAACATATGCACCACTTCTGCATTTATCACCCACTCCTGGTTTTGGCTTACAAATACTGATGCAAAATGCTGACCAAATACTGCTAGTGTGATGGCAGCCTTATACATGGAGATCACAAGCAACAGCATAATGGTGTCAGTGTCCCTTCCCCACACTACACATGAATCACACAGACATAATACCCAACCCCCCTATAATCTACAAAATAGAAATGTGCAGCATGTCCGGTCAGTCACACCATTAGGGCTCATACTCACTTGCGTGAAATACGGCCAAGTCTCGCAGGTTAAAACACAGCTCTGCCGCCGGCACTCCAGAGCAGAGCGTGTGGCCGCACAGCAATACATGGAGCTGCACGCTCCGCTCCCAAGTGCCGGCGGCAGAGCCGGGTGTTACCATGCGAGACTCAGCTGTATTTCACGCAAGTGAGTATGAGCCCTTAGGGTATGTTTCCACGGTCAGGAAACGCTGCGTGTTTGAAGGCTGCGTAGAGCCACAGCGTCAAACATGCAGCGTCCAGATGTTACAGCATAGTGGAGGGGATTTCATGAAATCTCATCTCCACTATGCATTAAAACACTCAGGCGGCAGACCCGCGTAAACAGACATGCAGCGCGCCATTTCTGGGGCGGCTGGGGGCTGGTATTTGTAGCCAGGGGGGCCAATGTTCATGGCCCCTCTCGAGGCTATGAATATCAGCCCACAGCTGTCTGCATAGCCTTTCTGGCTGTAAATTATAGGGGTACCCCATGTAATTTTGTGGGGGGAGGGTCCCCCTATTTTTATAGCCAGTAAAGGCTAAATATACAGCTGCAGGCTGATATTCATAGCCTGGGTATTAACCCCTTCCCAGGCTACAAACATCTGTCCCCCAGTCGCTGGCTTTCCCTCTCTGACGCAGAAAATTGCGCGGGAGCCCACGCCATTTTTTTTTTCAATTTTTTTTCAATTAAACATATTTAAGGCCGGGTGTTATGGTTTCCAATGGCAAGGAAACATCAGAAGCATAGAATAAACGGACAAGCTCTCGGGTGATGGAAAGTAGAGCTGACCGCGATGCTAAACCTACACACCACACTAGAAGTAGCCAGGGGGCATTCCTGCGTTGTCTCTAGATGCCGCGCGCCAGCCGGAGAACTAACTACCCCTGGTAGAAGAAAACACAGTCCTGGCTTGCCTCCAGAGAATGTCCCCACAGGAGATAGCAGCCCCCCACATATAATAACGGTGAGAGCAGATGAAAAGACACATGTAGTATGAAAGCAGATTTAGCACAGAGAGGCCCGCTAACTAAATAGCAGAAAGATACAACAGAGGACTTCGCGGTCAGCTGCAAAACCCTTCAAAACACCATCCTGAAATTACCTTAACTCATGTGACAACTCATGCCACTGGAGTGGTAATTTCAGCCCAACAAGAGCTTCCAGCTGCAGAGATTCACATAAGTGCAAACTGGACAAAACATACAAAAATAGACTTAAGGACTAAAGTGTCCAACTTAGCTGAGCAGAAAACTGGGAGCAGGAACATGCAACAGAATCACTCTGGATACATTGATGGCCAGCATTAGAATGACTGAGGAGCAAGGTTAAATAGGATACTCCCACATCCTGATAGGAACAGGTGAACTGAGAAGGCAAAGCTTGCAGGACACCAGTACCACAAGAGACCACCGGGGGAGCCCACGAACCGAATCACAACAGTACCCCCCCCTTAAGGAGGGGGCACCGAACCCTCACAAGAACCACCAGGGCGATCTGGATGAGCCCTATGAAAGGCACGGACCAAATCAGAAGCATGAACATCAGAAGCTGTAACCCAAGAATTATCCTCTTGACCGTAGCCCTTCCATTTCACCAGATATTGAAGTCTCCGTCTGGAAACACGGGAGTCCAAGATTTTCTCCACCACGTACTCCAATTCACCCTCAACCAGCACAGGAGCAGGAGGCTCAACAGAAGGCACAAGTGGTACCTCATACCTCCGCAATAATGACCGATGGAAGACATTATGGATAGCAAAGGATGCTGGGAGGTCCAAATGAAAAGACACAGGGTTAAGAATTTCCAAAATCTTATAAGGACCGATGAACCGAGGCTTAAACTTAGGAGAAGAGACCCTCATAGGGACAAAACGGGAGGACAACCACACCAAGTCCCCAACACGAAGACGAGGACCAACACGACGATGGCGATTAGCAAAACATTGAGTCTTCTCCTGGGACAACTCCAAATTGTCCACCACCTGCCCCCAAATACGATGCAACCTATCCACCATGGTATCCACTCCAGGACAATCCGAAGACTCCACCTGACCAGATGAAAAACGAGGATGGAACCCTGAATTGCAAAAGAAAGGGGAGACCAAAGTGGCAGAACTGGCCCGATTATTAAGGGCAAACTCAGCCAACGGCAAAAAGGAGACCCAGTCATCCTGATCAGCAGACACGAAACACCTCAAATAAGTCTCCAAGGTCTGATTAGTACGTTCCATCTGGCCATTTGTCTGGGGATGAAATGCAGACGAAAAAGACAAATCAATGCCCATCCTGGCACAAAACGCCCGCCAAAATCTGGACACAAACTGGGATCCCCTGTCGGAAACAATATTCTCCGGAATACCATGCAGCCGAACCACATTCTGAAAAAACAGGGGCACCAACTCAGATGAGGAAGGCAGCTTGGGCAAGGGCACCAAATGAACCATCTTAGAAAAGCGGTCACACACCACCCAAATGACGGACATCTTCTGAGAAACAGGGAGATCAGAAATAAAATCCATAGAGATGTGTGTCCAAGGCCTCTTAGGAACAGGCAAGGGCAACAACAACCCACTAGCCCGAGAACAACAAGGCTTGGCCCGAGCACAAACATCGCAAGACTGCACAAAAGTACGCACGTCCCGAGACAGGGAAGGCCACCAGAAGGACCTAGCCACCAAATCTCTGGTACCAAAAATTCCCGGATGACCTGCCAACGCAGAAGAATGAACCTCCGAGATGACTCTATTGGTCCACTCATCCGGCACAAACAATCTACCAGGCGGACAACGATCAGGCCGATCCGCCTGAAACTCTTGTAAAGCACGTCGCAGGTCTGGGAAGACAGCAGACAATATCACCCCATCCTTAAGTATACCCGTAGGTTTAGAATCACCAGGGGAATCAGGTTCAAAACTCCTAGAAAGGGCATCCGCCTTCACATTCTTAGTACCTGGCAGATACGAAACCACAAAATTAAACCGGGAGAAAAACAACGACCAGCGCGCCTGTCTAGGATTCAGACGTCTGGCCGACTCAAGATAAATCAAATTTTTGTGATCAGTCAAGACCACCACCTGATGTTTAGCACCCTCAAGCCAATGACGCCACTCCTCGAATGCCCACTTCATCGCCAAAAGCTCTCGATTACCGACGTCATAATTTCGCTCGGCGGGCGAAAATTTTCGAGAAAAGAACGCACAAGGTCTCATCACTGAACAATCTGAACTTTTCTGCGACAAAACCGCCCCCGCTCCGATCTCGGAAGCATCAACTTCCACCTGAAAAGGAAGAGAAACATCAGGCTGGCACAACACCGGAGCAGAAGAAAAACGGCGCTTAAGCTCCCGAAAGGCCTCCACAGCAGCAGGAGACCAATCTGCAACATCAGCACCCTTTTTAGTCAAATCAGTCAAAGGCCTGACAACGCTAGAAAAACCAGTTATGAATCGACGATAAAAGTTAGCAAAGCCCAAAAATTTCTGAAGGCCCTTAAGAGAAGTCGGTTGCGTCCAGTCACAAATAGCCCGAACCTTCACAGGATCCATCTCAATAGAAGAGGGGGAAAAAATGTACCCCAAAAAAGAAATCTTCTGAACCCCAAAAACACACTTTGAACCTTTAACAAACAGAGAATTGGTCCGCAAAACCTGAAAAACCCTCCTAACTTGTTGAACATGAGATTCCCAGTCATCCGAAAAAATCAAGATATCGTCCAAATACACAATCATAAATTTATCCAGATATTCACGAAAAATATTGTGCATAAAAGACTGAAAGACCGAAGGGGCATTTGACAGACCAAAGGCATCACCAAATACTCAAAATGGCCCTCGGGCGTATTAAATGCGGTTTTCCACTCATCCCCCTGCTTAATTCGCACCAAATTATACGCACCGCGAAGATCAATCTTAGAGAACCACTTCGCCCCCTCAATGCGAGCAAATAAATCTGTCAGCAATGGCAAAGGATACTGATACTTGACTGTGATCTTATTCAAGAGTCTATAATCAATACAAGGTCTCAAAGAACCATCGCTTTTAGCTACGAAAAAGAACCCCGCTCCAAGAGGAGACGAAGAAGGACGAATGTGTCCCTTTTCCAAGGACTCCCTAATATACTCTCGCATGGCAGCATGTTCAGGTACAGACAGATTGAATAGACGACCCTTAGGAAATTTACTGCCAGGGATCAAATCTATGGCGCAATCGCAATCTCTGTGAGGAGGAAGAGAATTAAGAGTAGATTCCTCAAAAACCTCACGATAATCAGACAAAAACTCAGGAATTTCAGAGGGAATAGATGAAGCAATGGAGACCAAAGATGTGTCCCCATGATTTCCCTGACATCCCCAGCTTAGTACAGACATTGTTTTCCAGTCAAGGACTGGGTTATGAGTTTGCAACCATGGCAATCCCAGCACCAACACATCATGTAGATTATACAGTACAAGGAAGCGAATCACCTCTTGATGGTCTGGAGTCATACGCATAGTCACTTGTGTCCAGTATTGTGGTTTATTACTAGCCAATGGTGTAGAATCAATACCCTTTAAAGGTATAGGAACTTCCAGAGGCTCTAGATCAAACCCACAGTGCCTGGCAAAGGACCAATCCATAAGACTCAAAGCAGCGCCAGAATCCACATACGCATCCGCAACAATAGAAGATAACGAACAAATTAGAGTTACAGACAAAATAAACTTGGACTGCAAAGTGCCAATAGCAGAGGATTTATCAACTTTCTTTGTTCGTTTAGAGCATGCTGATATAACATGAGTAGAATTTCCACAATAGAAGCACAAATGATTTTTGCGCCTATAAATCTGTCGTTCGCTTCTGGACAGAAAGCTATCACATTGCATACTCTGTGGTGCCTCTTCAAAAGACACCGCCAACTGGTGCACAGGTTTGCGTTCCCGTAAACGCCGATCAATCTGAATTGCCATTGTCATGGACTCATTCAGACCCGTAGGCGCAGGAAACCCCACCATGACGTCTTTTACAGCATCAGAGAGACCTTCTCTGAAAATTGCCGCCAGAGCGCACTCATTCCACTGAGTAAGCACAGACCATTTTCGAAATTTTTGGCAATATATTTCGGCTTCATCTTGCCCCTGAGAGAGGGCTATTAGGGCTTTCTCAGCCTGAATCTCCAAATTTGGTTCCTCATAAAGCAACCCCAAAGCCAGAAAAAACGCATCCACATTGAGCAACGCAGGATCCCCTGGTGCCAATGAAAATGCCCAATTTTGGGGGTCACCCCGCAGTAAAGAAATAACAATTTTTACTTGCTGGGCAGGATCTCCAGCAGAATGAGATCTCAGCGAAAGAAACAATTTACAATTGTATTTAAAATTTAGAAAACAAGATCGATCTCCAGAAAAAAACTCCGGTATAGGAATTTTAGGTTCAGACCGAGGAGCATGTAACAAAAAATCTTGTATATTCTGAACTTTAGAGGCAAGATTATTCAAATTGGTAGCCAGACTCTGGGGATCCATATTTCAACAGATAAAGTCTGAGCCATTCAGGGGTTAAGAGGAGAGGAAAACAGGAGACTGCAATTAGAGCTGGAGTACAACTTCAGAGGAAGTAAAAAAAAAAAAAAGGTTTCACACAGTTCCTTTTCTCTCCTGCTTCAGCCTATAGATTAAACATTTGTGCTGGCCATACTGTTATGGTTTCCAATGGCAAGGAAACATCAGAAGCATAGAATAAACGGACAAGCTCTCGGGTGATGGAAACTAGAGCTGACCGCGATGCTAAACCTACACACCACACTAGAAGTAGCCAGGGGGCATTCCTGCGTTGTCTCTAAATGCCGCGCGCCAGCCGGAGAACTAACTACCCCTGGTAGAAGAAAACACAGTCCTGGCTTGCCTCCAGAGAATGTCCCCACAGGAGATAGCAGCCCCCCACATATAATAACGGTGAGAGCAGATGAAAAGACACACGTAGTATGAAAGCAGATTTAGCACAGAGAGGCCCGCTAACTAAATAGCAAAAAGATACAACAGAGGACTTCGCGGTCAGCTGCAAAACCCTTCAAAACACCATCCTGAAATTACCTTAACTCATGTGACAACTCATGCCACTGGAGTGGTAATTTCAGCCCAACAAGAGCTTCCAGCTGCAGAGATTCACATAAGTGCAAACTGGACAAAACATACAAAAATAGACTTAAGGACTAAAGTGTCCAACTTAGCTGAGCAGAAAACTGGGAGCAGGAACATGCAACAGAATCACTCTGGATACATTGATGGCCAGCATTAGAATGACTGAGGAGCAAGGTTAAATAGGATACTCCCACATCCTGATAGGAACAGGTGAACTGAGAAGGCAAAGCTTGCAGGACACCAGTACCACAAGAGACCACCGGGGGAGCCCACGAACCGAATCACAACAGCCGGGGTCACATTTGCGAGAAACTCACATGAGTCTCTCGTCTCAATACCCGTCACTGCCGCCAGCACTCGGGACCGGAGTGTTCAGCTACATAGAAATACATGCAGCCGCACACTCCGGGCCCACGTGCCGGCGGCAGTGTCAGGTATTGAGGTGCGAGACTCGAGTTTCTTGCAAGTGTGGCTCCGGCCTAACGCAGATTTTGCGTGTTTGTGTCTTTATTTAAGGCCGGTATCACACATGCGAGAAACTCGGACGAGCCTCGCATCTTTATACCCGGCACTGCCGCCGGCACTTGGGAGCGGAGCGTGCGGCTACATAGAAATACATGCAACAGCACGCTCTGCTCCCGAATGCCGTCGGCAGTGCTATGTATTGAGGCGAGACTCGTCCGAGTTTCTCGCATGTGTGATCCCAACCTAACTCTTTAGTACCATTTTATTATATTTATTACTAAACATTGGGCTTGGTATTATCTATCTATCTATCTATCTATCTATCTATATATCTATAGATATATCTATTTAGGTATCGATAGATAAATATTTATAGATTGATAATAGATAGATAGATACGATAGAAAGATAGATACAATAGATATGATAGATAATAGATAGCTACGATAGATAAATACGATAGATACGATAGATCTATCTATCTGAACATGAAATGTGATGCCACGCTTGGGGGTTAGATAACCAGTGATGCTAGACTGAGTGTCACCAGTCACTAAGCATCACAAAGATGGAAACAATAGCAGAAATGGATAAAATAAGTTCCCCTTAATAACTGTAGGGCATGTGTAATCATACAGGTCGGTGCTTACCCTGTTAGTTGTGCACGTGCATACTTTGTATCAGGATGCCTAGAGCGGTATGTCCGGTCGGCGTTGAATATGCAAGAGGGTGGAAGGTCTAGAGTCCGCTGCTTGCTGCTAGAGAGTGTCAGGGACAGGGAGCGGGGAGGCGCGTGACAGCTTGCCATGCTTGTGAGGTCACAACTAGGCACGCGTGAGCAGGTACTGGCAGCCATCTTCCTCCAGCTGTAACCAGGGACGCCTTCGGCTGGGGCTCCCTTGGTGTTGCGCAAGCTGTCACGCGCTCCCCACTCAGCTGTCCCCACTCCCTGTTCCTGACACTCTCCAGCAGCGAGTAGCAAGCAGCGGACTCTAGACCTTCCACCCTCCTGCATATTCAACGCCGACCGGACATACCGCTCTAGGCATCCTGATACAGAGTATGCACGTGCACAACTAACAGGGTAAGCACCGACCTGTATGATTACACATGTACTACAGTTATTTAATAAGGGGAACTTATTTTATCCGTTTCTGCTATTGTTTCCATATTTGTGATGCTTAGTGACTGGTGACACTTAGTCTAGCATCACTGGTTATCTAACCCCCAACGCGGCATCACATTTCGTGTTCAGTATTATCCATATTCGTATACAGGATAGGCACAGATCCTGTTTCTGATCCCAGCAGCTAAGGGTGGTTTATATTCCTTAGGCCGGGATCACACACAGCGATATACGGCCGAGTTTTGCAGGTTAAAACCAATCTCTGGCACCGGCACTCCGGAGCGGAGCGTGCGGCCGCACAGCAATGCATGGAGCTGCACGCTCCGCTCCGGAGTGCCGGCGCCAGAGCTTGTTTTTAACCTGCGAGACTCGGCTGTATCTCGCTGTAGTGTGACTCTGGCCTTATTCTCTCTCTAGGTAGGCAATCGTCCACATTGAGGCGAGCGCCAGTGTGTTTTATCGTTTTCAGATCCATCTATCTATTATCTATCTATCCCATATCTATCTATCTATCATCTATCTATCTCTGTGTGTAAACATTATTCTTCGATGGAGTATGTAAATGAAGAGGTTGGACAAGAAATGACATCACAATTCTTTTTTTTTTGGTATATCTTTATTTAGCTTACAAAAACACACACAAATCTGCATGAAAAAATGAATGAAAAACACATCAAAAACACATGTAAAAACGCATCAAAAATGCAGATGACCTGCCAGTGACCTCAGGTGCAGATTTTACCTCTGTCAAATCCTGAGCAAATCCTGATGCAATCCTATCCTTCCCCAGCACACAGCTGAGTCATGTGAATGGCTGCTGTATCCTGCACATGTGACATGTACAGATGAAACGTATCCTCCTCTACATGCTTCCTGTTATGACCCCAGTGGACAGGGTCTCAGAGGTACGTGTAAGTCCGCGAGATACAAAAATCCAGCTCATAGGGCAGTGGTAACTGGGTCGACCAAATATCTACTCCTAACACCAACACTAGAAGTAGCCGGGGATCATGCCTACGGTGATCGCTAGATGACTCGCGCCAGCCGGAGAATCTAACTACCCCTAGGAGAAGAAAACAAAGACCTCTCTTGCCTCCAGAGAAAGGGACCCCAAAGCAAGATACAAGCCCCCCACAAATAATAACGGTGAGGTAAGAGGAAATGACAAACACAGAAATGAACCAGGTTCAGCAAAGAGAGGCCGGCTTACTAATAGCAGAATAAAGCAAGATAACTTATTTGGTCAACAAAAACCCTATAAAAATCCACGCTGGAGATTCAAGAACCCCCGAACCGTCTAACGGTCCGGGGGGAGAACACCAGCCCCCTAGAGCTTCCAGCAAAGGTCAGGATACAGATTGGAACAAGCTGGACAAAAATACAAAACAAAACCAAAAGCAAAAAGCAAGGAAGAGACTTAGCTTTAACAAGCAGGAACCAGGATCAGTACACAAGAGCACAACAGATTAGCTCTGATTTCAACGATGCCAGGCATAGAACTGAAGGTCCAGAGAGCTTATATAGCAACGCCCCTGAACTAACGGCCCAGGTGAGCATATAGGAGAAGACAGAAGCTCCAGTGTCAAATCACTAATGACCACTAGAGGGAGCAAAACACAAATTCACAACAGCTTCCATAGCTCCATCTAATATATATGTAAAAGCAGAGACACTTAGCAGCATATTCACAGCAATACATGCAGGAGAGGCAGGAGGTATTCGTCATGTCAGCCGCACTCTTGACCTTTTATGCCTCTGCTATACTACCATATAGAAATGACTACCTCCACAGGCCCTGATTGAATTTTTTTGTGAGATATTAAAGTTAAGAAAATGATGAGAAATAAAGTTGTGTTGTGTTTCATCACATGCTGTATTAGGTCGGTATTTTTGCCTAGTAGAAGCATTACTGGAGATCATGACGACCTATAAGGGCACACGGAGCAGTTAGTTTGAGTTTATTCTATTTTTCCAATTTAAAAGTAAAGTCTACACCAGCGCAGTGCCAGGACCATTACAGTACATATAAACCTCTATATAGGGAAAAAGCTGAGCAGAACTCTGGCCGACTTGTTCTTAGTGATTGTAGAGTCAGATCTATGTCATGTCATCCTTGTAATTGTGACATTGCCATCTCCATGTATCTATAACCTAGTGACAAGTAAAATAGAAATTGTAAATAAAATCAGTAAGAAACTGGAAACCTGAACCATCACTGAGATCTTGCACACTATGGAAATGATTCTGTAATATTTATGTTTCAGATCATACAGGGATTATACCTATAGGCCCACCATTAGTTCAGGCTGACTGCAGGTCACTACACTACATTACTATTTCACTGAACATTAAATAAACTGGCTTTTTAGAGAAAAAAAATAACAAAGAGAAAATGGCTCCAGAAATGCTCAGGTCTTACACTCTGCCACTAGAGGGCGCTTATTAAGAAGACAAAATAAATCTTCCAATTAATTGCTGAAATCCTGATACAGGAAAGCTATATATCTTGGTACCGTGTTAGCCAGTAGATGAATGCCTGATGAAGAGACCTGTGTAGTCTCGAAAGCTTGCAATTTGTTACCATCTTTTCAGTTAGCCATTAAAAGGTATCAACCACTGAGAACTCTCAATTCTAAATATTTTGCTGAAATCCTGAAATGCGTCAGTCAGTTATTTCTACTTTTTTTTAGCGATAATACTTATACATAAATTACACTAATGTTTGTAATAAAAATAGTTGTTTCTTTTAACTTTGACACGTATAAATATACTTCTAACATAATATAAACAGCAAAAAATGGGTTCATTTTTTAGTGTATTTTAAAATCCCTAAGCCTAAAAAAGGGGGCAGTATACTAATTAATTGGTAAAAACAAAAAGATGTTAAATTTGTCCACGCAAAGTAATGTTTCAGCTCAACCCCCTGTGAACCTTGATGGAGCTAAAAGAAAACAGTTGGAACTGAAACGCTGCTGTGTGGGCAAATAAAACACCATCTTATCCCTATATTTCTTCACAGGTTAATAGGAGAGTAGAATTTTCTAGACATTTAGATTAAATAGCGCCAACATTCTATGCAGCGCTGTACAGACATGTCATTCTCTTACTTCAGCATTATTGCTAGTGACTGCAATCTGAAAATCTACCTGCCTTAAAGGATGTGACTGTGAATTTATTACAGAATTTGATTCCACCACTAGAGGATTTTTAACAAAGAATTAGAATAATCTAAAAAACTAAACAGAATGATCTAGAAATGGCAGCAGAGTGAGAAAATGATCATAACAGGAACAAGGACGCGTCCTCCCTTCCCCCAGTGCTGAGTGTTGCATGAGCAAATAACAGGAAATGAGCCGACCCTCCCCCACACAGATCAGAGACTGAGCAGAGCAGAAGCCTGAGCACTGAGCCTATCCCTCCCCCACCACAAGGCTGGAAACATGAGCAGCACACAAAGAGAGATAACACCACTCCCTCACTATGGAAGTGTGTAATAAGCAGAGAGCCTGTGCCTCCTCCTTATACAGGGGGTCAGAAGCAGCAATATAACTCTATTGTATGGAATGGTTTTTATGACAAATACTCATTGTGTGCACATACCCTTATACATGGAGATTACAAGCAGCAGTGCAGAGTCCATACCCTCCCCCACATTACAGATAAATCACACAGACATAATACACAACCTCCCTATGACCTACAAAAATAACATTCCCAGCATGCCCGGCTTGTCACACCCTTACATATGACACGGATGTAAAAGCTATCCCTCCCCAGCACACAGCTGAGTCGTGTATGTTTAGTGCATCATCCATGTTTATTGATGGAACATATCCGCCTCTACGTGTGTCCATGGCTTTATCTAATATATAATCAAAAACAGAGCCAGCAGCATATCCACAGCAATACAGCTTGGAATTTGCCATATAGTTTGCTCCTTTCTTGCGAAAGGGGAATTCTCAAGTTTGCAAATTCTTCCCTATTGAAAAGATCAGGGATAAATTCCTGACAGCTGGGGTCCAACTGCTGGAAACCTACAATCTCCAGAACCTGTCATTTGGTTAATTAATTCTTAGCCATGTGCTAAAGACTAGCCTACTCCACTGTCTCTGACAGTACCTGTCACGGTTCACAAGAAGGATACCTTTATCATCCCCACCACTCACGGCAACTTGTCAAGAACAGGGGTTCTTTGGTTGCCCCTGGTTCTTTCTAAAAGGGATTTATCTATAGCCCACTTCCCAGTTCCAGTTTTTAACTTGCAGCTCTCTAGCGCTCCCCTTATCCTCAGGTCACACATGGTACGGCACCTAGGGTAATTAGTCGCCAGAAAGGCTGCCTCCTATGTACTGGCGATTGGGCACGCTGCAGCGAGGGCGATATAACTACTCCCACTAAGGCAGGAACAATAATTATCAAAGCCGTCCGTCGCTACACAGCCTCCCAAACGCACAGGACAAATCTGCTGCCACCAGCTCTGATTACTTAATTATTAACGGGTCGGGAGCCAACCCAGATTAGTAGCTTTATTCACTTCAGAGGACGTGACAGTTCATTATAGAGCAAGGAGAAACAAAGCTAGTAATTTTATATATTTTACTCCAAAAAAGGTAGGCAGTCAGTGATGAGCGAATATACTCATTACTCGAGATTTCTGCCTAGCAACCAGGCAACCCCCACATTTACTTATGCTGGCTAACAGATGTAAATCATTTAGCTGCGGCAAGAAAAAATAAATCTCCAAGCACTAAAAAATACTCAGAGGACCCCCAAGGATGCTCGAGAAATCTCGAGCAACGAGTATATTCTCTCATCACAATAGGCAGTGTTTACAGATGTATAAAAAGGTATTATAAAGAAGCCAATTAGCGTATGTACAGTACAATTATAAATAAAAGGGGATTAAAGTTGAAAAAAAATTACATTTCGTTCATATCATTTCATCTCATGGCTGACCATGTGTTCAGGGGACACATCCAGATGCATATCACACATCTGTATAGCAGCTAGACCCCAGACAAAAGACACTGGAAGACTGGATGTCCCACTCAGTTATCTCCCAGCCCAAAACCAAGGCACTCCCCTAGGTGGTGACCTCAGAGGCTGAATTCTCCCCTTTCTTAGAGCTGTGACAAACCATTTTTATACATAGCTCGCTGTATGAACCTCGTATACGAGCGACACAATGATCAGAATGTGTACCACATCAGGGGGATTCTTTTAAGTGTAAACACGGCATAGTTACATGACCCGCTTATGGAGAAACCTGCTCATTGCACTCGTTGGGTTTAGCTCCTTGCGATTTCCATGAGCTATAGATCTCTCAATGGACATCCGGAATATATAATCTCTAGCCCTGATCAGTTCCAATATACATAACCTTAAAAGAACAATAGAGTCCCATGCAGTTTCTGCACCAGTTTTGGCTGGTATTAGGCGGGGGTTAAAAAACTACAGGCTCAGGAAGACCTAACAGTTGTACTGGCAACTTCTGTCATGTTGGTGTTACGGGGAATGGTTGCCCACCTTCTGTCTGTGGCCACCACATTACTTCTTCCTGCCTGTTGGGGTGCTACGCCTCCCTCCCTCTGTGTGCTGCGGTCCTCGCTCTGCATGTCTTCCTGCCAGGTTGGGTCAGTTACTACATCATCCACCACCTTGTCTTCCACATCTGCACACTTTTCCTCCTCCTGACTTTCTGGCAATTGTGTCTCATCATCATCCACCTCTTGTGACACTTTCCCACAGTCACCTTCGTGTGACTGTGGGTGCTCAAATATTTGGCATCACTACATGCGATCTCATCTTGCCCCGCTTCAAGTGGACTGGGCGAGAGGCCCAAATATATAAATGGAAAAGTGAACAGCTCTTCGGAGTATCCTTTGTGGGATCAGTTGTCTCTGGGCACTCGACATGGTGGGAGGTTTTGGGATAAGTATGTGGTCCAGACTCATGGCTACTGAAACTTGACCTTGTGGAAGACAGGGTGGTGGTGGTGGCAAAGTGACTGGAAGCATTATCCACTTTCGAACCAACAACCTTTTGACACTGCTCTGGGTTCAATAGTGATGTGCTGTGATCCTCTAGTAATTGGGACAGGAAGGTTGGGCAAAAAGATGTGGGTGTTTGTTGTCGCACAATTTCAGCTAGCCCACGGCCTCGGCCTCTGCATGCAACACAGTTTTAAATAGCTGACCTGTAGGTAACTATTTTTAACAGCAAACTGGAGTCAATAACTTCGCTAACACCCTTACTTATATGTGATCCATGTGAGGGACAAACCACAGTTTTAAATAGATTAATTTTTAGTGCTGTAATATGGAAAGGATTTGGCTGTATTCTGCAGTGCCAACAAGCAAATTGAGCAGTAAAACAGTTTTCTCTGGATTGCTTTTTAAGCAAATAATCAGGATTAAGATCCAAGAAAAAATTATTCCTGGCCCCTGATACCTATCTATGTCTGGAAATATCTGTAAAATCAGCAGACAGAACCGGAATTGACCCTCTTGCTACATGCACTGCAGTCTGCCACATACACAGCCTGCCTGCGTAGCACTAATATCTATGCAGTTGGATTAGTCCTCATAAGTAGGGTTGAGCGACTTTTATTTTTATAGGATCGGGTCGGGTTTCACGAAACCCGACTTTCTCAAAAGTCGGGTCGAGTGAAATCGGCCGATCCTATAAAAAAGTCGGGGTCGGGGTCGGCCGAAACGCGAAACCCAATGCAGTGCAATGGGATACTATGGTTCCCAGGGTCTGAAGGAGAGGAAACTCTCCTTCAGGCCCTGGGATGCATATTTAAGTGTAAAACAAAGAATTAAAATAAAAAATATTGATATACTCACCCTCTGACGAGCCCTGGTAGTAATCGGCATCTTCCGTTCCTAAGAATGAGCGCGTCAGGGCCTTAGATGACGTCACGGCTTTGTGATTGGTCGCGGCGGCCCACGTGACCGCTCAGCGACCAATCACAAGCCGTGACGTAATTCTCTCAGGTCCTAAATTCCTCATTCTAGGAATTTAGGCCATGAGAATTACGTCACGGCTTGTGATTGGTCGCTGAGCGGTCACGTGGGCCGCCGCGACCAATCACAAAGCAGTGACGTCATCTAAGGCCCTGAACACGCTCATTCTTAAGAAGGAAGGCTGCCGGAAAGAAGCAGGGCACGTACGAGGGTGAGTATATACCTAATAGGAATATACTCACCCTCGGCTTCTTTCCGGCAGCCTTTCTTCTTAAGAATGAGCGCGTTCAGGGCCTTAGATGACGTCACGGCTTTGTGATTGGTCGCGGCGGCCCACGTGACCGCTCAGCGACCAATCACAAGCCGTGACGTAATTCTCATGGCCTAAATTCCTAGAATGAGGAATTTAGGACCTGAGAGAATTACGTCACGGCTTGTGATTGGTCGCTGAGCGGTCACGTGGGCCGCCGTGACCAATCGCAAAGCCGTGATATCTTCTAAGGCCCTGAATGCGCTCATTCTTAGGAGCGGAAGATGCCGATTACTACCAGGGCTCGTCGGAGAGGTGAGTATATCAATATTTTTTATTTTAATTATTTATTTTACACTTAAATGTGGATTCCGATACCGAGTTCCGATATCGCAAACATATCGGAACTCGGTATCAGAATTCCGATACCAGATTCAGAAGATCGCCGACCTCATGGCCGACCCCACACAGGGGTCGGGTCGGGTTTCATGAAACCCGACTTTGCCAAAAGTCGGCGACTTCTGAAAATGGTCGACCCGTTTCGCTCAACCCTACTCATAAGGACTGTTAGTTGAGATGGATAGGTGTATAATATATTGTGGTATACCTACAATAAGAAACAAGCAAATCTCTCCCTAGCTCAGCAGAACCTCTCCCTACAATGCCTGATTCCGGAGTAAACTGTGACGAGCATGGCGGTGCCAGGTCTGATATAGACCTGATGATGCTGTGCGGCCAGCCAATCACTGTAATGCCACAAACAACATGACTGTGGCATTACAGCGTGTGGCAAACAATCCCTGCATGTTCACTGGATCTCTCAAAAGCGCCAAACATGCAGGGAGGGGACCGGAGCTCCCACCGAGTAACCACAGAAATACTAGGCGAGCTCCAAGCATCTCAAGCAGTGAGATGCTCGGGCGAGTACCGAGGAGTGGCGAGCATGCTTGCTCATCACTACCAATTACCAGAGAGCGTTTGATGCTTGTCAGAATATAGATGCAACAGATGCGCGTCACAAGCTAGCTATAAAAGATACCCTTGAGAAATTGGATGTCAAAGATACACATAATCTAGAAGATGGGCTCAAACAATTTCAAACTCAGATCTCGGCTGCTGTATCACGTTTGCAAACAAAATAAAATAAATTTTAATGTGCAACAGCTCTGCACACAGAACAATTTCAACGTCCCTAAAAGAAAAGGTTGGATATAGCAGGCTGTATCACGTTTATCAACAGAAAAAATAAATATTTTAATGTACTTTAGGTCTGCAGACAGCTTCTTATAACTGCCACAAAATGACATTGTGGGATATGCCAGGATGTATCACATTCAGCAACAGAAAAAAATATTTTTTTTTAATGCTTCTTAGGTCTGCAGACAGGTTCATGTCACCTCCACAACATAACAACATGGGATACAGCGGGCTATATCACATTCATCAACAGAAAAAAATAAAAAAAATTTAATGCGCGTTAGGTCTGCAGACAGGTTCATATCACCTCCACAACATGACAATAAGGGCTACAGCAGGCTGGATCACATTCAGCAACAGAAAAAAATTTCAATTTTTTTAATGCGCGTTAGGTATCTATAACCTAGTGACAAGTAAAATAGAAATTGTAAATAAAATCAATAAGAAACTGGAAACCTGAACCATCACTGAGATCTTGCACAATATGGAAATGATTCTGTAATATTTATGTTTCAGATCATACAGGGATTATACCTATAGGCCCACCATTAGTTCAGGCTGACTGCAGGTCACTACACTACATTACTATTTCACTGAACATTAAATAAACTGGCTTTTTAGAGAAAAAAAATAACAAAGAGAAAATGGCTCCAGAAATGCTCAGGTCTTACACTCTGCCACTAGAGGGCGCTTATTAAGAAGACAAAATAAATCTTCCAATTAATTGCTGAAATCCTGATACAGGAAAGCTATATATCTTGGTACCGTGTTAGCCAGTAGATGAATGCCTGATGAAGAGACCTGTGTAGTCTCGAAAGCTTGCAATTTGTTACCATCTTTTCAGTTAGCCATTAAAAGGTATCAACCACTGAGAACTCTCAATTCTAAATATTTTGCTGAAATCCTGAAATGCGTCAGTCAGTTATTTCTACTTTTTTTTAGCGATAATACTTATACATAAATTACACTAATGTTTGTAATAAAAATAGTTGTTTCTTTTAACTTTGACACGTATAAATATACTTCTAACATAATATAAACAGCAAAAAATGGGTTCATTTTTTAGTGTATTTTAAAATCCCTAAGCCTAAAAAAGGGGGCAGTATACTAATTAATTGGTAAAAACAAAAAGATGTTAAATTTGTCCACGCAAAGTAATGTTTCAGCTCAACCCCCTGTGAACCTTGATGGAGCTAAAAGAAAACAGTTGGAACTGAAACGCTGCTGTGTGGGCAAATAAAACACCATCTTATCCCTATATTTCTTCACAGGTTAATAGGAGAGTAGAATTTTCTAGACATTTAGATTAAATAGCGCCAACATTCTATGCAGCGCTGTACAGACATGTCATTCTCTTACTTCAGCATTATTGCCAGTGACTGCAATCTGAAAATCTACCTGCCTTAAAGGATGTGACTGTGAATTTATTACAGAATTTGATTCCACCACTAGAGGATTTTTAACAAAGAATTAGAATAATCTAAAAGACTAAACAGAATGATCTAGAAATGGCAGCAGAGTGAGAAAACGATCATAACAGGAACAAGGACGCGTCCTCCCTTCCCCCAGTGCTGAATGTTGCATGAGCAAATAACAGGAAATGAGCCGACCCTCCCCCACACAGATCAGGGACTGAGCAGAGCAGAAGCCTGAGCACTGAGCCTATCCCTCCCCCACCACAAGGCTAGAAACATGAGCAGCACACAATGAGAGATAACGCCACTCCCTCACTATGGAAGTGTGTAATAAGCAGAGAGCCTGTGCCTCCTCCTTATACAGGGGGTCAGGAGCAGCAATATAACGCTATTGTATGGAATGGTTTTTATGACAAATACTCATTGTGTGCACATACCCTTATACATGGAGATTACAAGCAGCAGTGCAGAGTCCATACCCTCCCCCACATTACAGATAAATCACACAGACATAATACACAACCTCCCTATGACCTACAAAAATAACATTCCCAGCATGCCCGGCTTGTCACACCCTTACATATGACACGGATGTAAAAGCTATCCCTCCCCAGCACACAGCTGAGTCGTGTATGTTTAGTGCATCATCCATGTTTATTGATGGAACATATCCGCCTTTACGTGTGTCCATGGCGTTATCTAATATATAATCAAAAACAGAGCCAGCAGCATATCCACAGCAATACAGCTTGGAATTTGCCATATAGATTGCTCCTTTCTTGCGAAAGGGGAATTCTCAAGTTTGCAAATTCTTCCCTATTGAAAAGATCAGGGATAAATTCCTGACAGCTGGGGTCCAACTGCTGGAAACCTACAATCTCCAGAACCTGTCATTTGGTTAATTAATTCTTAGCCATGTGCTAAAGACTAGCCTACTCCACTGTCTCTGACAGTACCTGTCACGGTTCACAAGAAGGATACCTTTATCATCCCCACCACTCACGGCAACTTGTCACGAACAGGGGTTCTTTGGTTGCCCCTGGTTCTTTCTGAAAGGGATTTATCTATAGCCCACTTCCCAGTTCCAGTTTTTAACTTGCAGCTCTCTAGCGCTCCCCTTATCCTCAGGTCACACATGGTACTGCACCTAGGGTAATTAGTCGCCAGAAAGGCTGCCTCCTATGTACTGGCGATTGGGCACGCTGCAGCGAGGGCGATATAACTACTCCCACTAAGGCAGGAACAATAATTATCAAAGCCGTCCGTCGCTACACAGCCTCCCAAACGCACAGGACAAATCTGCTGCCACCAGCTCTGATTACTTAATTATTAACGGGTCGGGGGCCAACCCAGATTAGTAGCTTTATTCACTTCAGAGGACGTGACAGTTCATTATAGAGCAAGGAGAAACAAAGCTAGTAATTTTATATATTTTACTCCAAAAAAGGTAGGCAGTCAGTGATGAGCGAATATACTCATTACTCGAGATTTCTGCCTAGCAACCAGGCAACCCCCACATTTACTTATACTGGCTAACAGATGTAAATCATTTAGCTGCGGCAAGAAAAAATAAATCTCCAAGCACTAAAAAATACTCAGAGGACCCCCAAGGATGCTCGAGAAATCTCGAGTAACGAGTATATTCTCTCATCACAATAGGCAGTGTTTACAGATGTATAAAAAGGTGTTATAAAGAAGCCAATTAGCGTATGTACAGTACAATTATAAATAAAAGGGGATTAAAGTTGAAAAAAAATTACATTTCGTTCATATCATTTCATCTCATGGCTGACCATGTGCTCAGGGGACACATCCAGATGCATATCACACATCTGTATAGCAGCTAGACCCCAGACAAAAGACACTGGAAGACTGATGTCCCACTCAGTTATCTCCCACCCCAAAACCAAGGCACTCCCCTAGGTGGTGACATCAGAGGCTGAATTCTCCCCTTTCTTAGAGCTGTGACAAACCATTTTTATACATAGCTCGCTGTATGAACCTCGTATACAAATGACACAATTATCAGAATGTGCACCACATCAGGAGGATTCTTTTAAGTGTAAACACGGCATAGTTACATGACCCGCTTATGGAGAAACCTGCTCATTGCACTCGTTGGGTTTAGCTCCTAGCGATTTCCATGAGCTATAGATCTCTCAATGGACATCCGGAATATATAATCTCTAGCCCTGATCAGTTCCAATATACATAACCTTAAAAGAACAATAGAGTCCCATGCAGTTTCTGTACCAGTTCTGGCTGGTATTAGGCGGGGGTTAAAAAACTACAGGCTCAGGAAGACCTAACAGTTGTACTGGCAACTTCCGTCATGTTGGTGTTATGGGGAAAGGTTGCCCGCCTTCTGTCTGTGGCCACCACATTGCTTCTTCCTGCCTGTTGGGGTGCTACGCCTCCCTCCCCCTGTGTGCTGCGGTCCTCGCTCTGCATGTCTTCCTGCCAGGTTGGGTCAGTTACTACATCATCCACCACCTTGTCTTCCACATCTGCACACTTTTCCTCCTCCTGACTTTCTGGCAATTGTGTCTCATCATCATCCACCTCTTGTGACACTTTCCCACAGTCACCTTCGTGTGACTGTGGGTGCTCAAATATTTGGGCATCACTACATGCTATCTCATCTTGCCCTGCTTCAAGTGGACTGTCATGATCTCCATGGCCAGAGAACTAGCATAAGCCTCTATAGGAACAAGCTCTTGGAAGATGTAACTATACTGACCATGAACTAAACCTACCGCATCATCTAGAAGTAGCCAGGTAGCATGTCCTACTTTTTATCCCTATATGCCCAGCGCCGGCCGGAGAACTAAATAATGCTAGCAGAGGGAAATATAAGACCTGACTCACCTCTAGAGAAATGCCCAAAAAAAGGAGACAGAGGCCCCCCACATATATTGGCGGTGATATGAGATGAAACAACAAACGCAGCAGGAAAATAGTTTTAGCAAATTTGAGGTCCGCTTTCTAGATAGCAGAAGACAGAAAGCGTACTTTCATGGTCAGTAGAAAACCCTAACAAAACACATCCAGAAATTACTTTAGGACTCTGGCATTAACTCATAATACCAGAGTGGCAATTCCTGATCAACAAGAGCTTTCCAGACACAGTAACGAAACTGCAGCTGTGAACTGGAACCAAAATACAAAAACAAAACATGGACGAATGTCCAACTTATCTAGTAGATGTCTGGGAGCAGGAACAAGCACAGAGAGGCTTCTGATAACATTGTTGACCGGCAAGCATCTAACAGAGAAGCCAGGTTATATAGCGACACCCAGATCTAATCAGAACAGGTGAACAGGGAAGATGATGTCACAAGTTCAATTCCACCAGTAGCCACCGGGGGAGCCCAGAATCCAAATTCACAACAGTACCCCCCCCTCAAGGAGGGGGCACCGAACCCTCACCAGAACCACCAGGGCGATCAGGATGGGCCCTATGAAAGGCACGAACCAGATCAGAGGCATGAACATCAGATGCAGTGACCCAAGAATTATCCTCCTGGCCATATCCCTTCCACTTGACCAGATACTGGAGTCTCCGTCTGGAAACACGGGAGTCTAGGATTTTTTCCACAACGTACTCCAACTCACCCTCAACCAACACCGGAGCAGGAGGCTCAACGGAAGGCACAACCGGTGCCTCATACCTGCGCAATAACGACCGATGAAAAACGTTATGAATAGAAAAGGATGCAGGGAGGTCCAAACGGAAGGAAACAGGGTTAAGAATCTCCAATATTTTATACGGACCGATGAACCGAGGCTTAAACTTAGGAGATGAGACCCTCATAGGGACAAAACGAGAAGACAACCACACCAAATCTCCAACACAAAGCCGAGGACCAACACGACGGTGACGGTTGGCAAAAAGCTGAGTCTTCTCCTGGGACAACTTTAAATTGTCCATCACCTGCCCCCAGATATGATGCAATCTCTCCACCACCGCATCCACTCCAGGACAATCCGAGGATTCCAACTGACCGGAGGAAAATCGAGGATGGAACCCCGAATTACAGAAAAACGGGGAAACCAAGGTGGCAGAGCTGGCCCGATTATTGAGGGCGAACTCCGCCAATGGCAAAAAAGCAACCCAATCATCCTGGTCAGCAGACACAAAACACCTCAGATATGTCTCCAGGGTCTGATTAGTCCGCTCGGTCTGGCCATTAGTCTGAGGGTGAAAAGCAGACGAAAAAGACAAATCTATGCCCATCCTAGCACAAAATGCCCGCCAAAATCTAGACACAAATTGGGTTCCTCTGTCAGAAACGATATTCTCAGGAATACCATGCAAACGAACAACATTTTGAAAAAACAGGGGCACCAACTCGGAAGAAGAAGGCAATTTGGGCAGGGGAACCAAATGAACCATCTTAGAAAAACGGTCACACACCACCCAGATGACAGACATCTTCTGAGAAACAGGCAGATCTGAAATAAAATCCATCGAGATGTGTGTCCAAGGCCTCTTAGGAATAGGCAAGGGCAACAATAATCCACTAGCCCAAGAACAACAAGGCTTGGCCCGAGCACAAACGTCACAAGACTGCACAAAGCCTCGCACATCTCGTGACAGGGAAGGCCACCAGAAGGATCTTGCCACCAAATCCCTGGTACCAAAAATTCCAGGATGACCTGCCAACGCAGAAGAATGCACCTCAGAGATGACTTTACTGGTCCAATCATCAGGAACAAACAGCCTATCAGGCGGACAACGATCCGGTCTATCCGCCTGAAACTCCTGCAAGGCCCGCCGCAGGTCTGGAGAAACGGCTGACAAGATAACTCCCTCCTTAAGAATACCTGTGGGGTCAGAGTTGCCAGGTGAATCAGGCTCAAAACTCCTAGAAAGGGCATCCGCCTTAACATTCTTAGAACCTGGTAGGTACGATACCACAAAATTAAACCGAGAAAAAAATAATGACCAGCGCGCCTGTCTAGGATTCAGGCGCCTGGCGGTCTCAAGATAAATCAAATTTTTGTGGTCAGTCAATACCACCACCTGATGTCTGGCCCCCTCGAGCCAATGGCGCCACTCCTCAAACGCCCACTTCATGGCCAAAAGCTCCCGATTCCCAACATCATAATTCCGCTCAGCGGGCGAAAATTTACGGGAAAAGAAGGCACAAGGCCTCATCACGGCGCAGTCAGAACTCCTCTGCGACAACACTGCCCCAGCTCCGATCTCAGAAGCGTCGACCTCAACCTGAAAAGGAAGAGTCACATCAGGCTGACGCAACACAGGGGCAGAAGAAAAACAGCGCTTAAGCTCCTGAAAGGCCTCCACAGCATCAGGGGACCAATTAGCAACATCAGCACCCTGTCTAGTCAAATCGGTCAATGGCTTAACGACATCCGAAAAACCAGAAATAAATCGACGATAAAAGTTGGCAAAGCCCAAAAATTTCTGAAGACTTTTAAGAGAAGAGGGCTGCGTCCAATCACAAATAGCTTGAACCTTGACAGGATCCATCTCAATGGAAGAGGGAGAAAAAATATATCCCAAAAAGGAAATTCTCTGAACCCCAAAAACGCACTTAGAACCCTTGACACACAGAGAATTAGACCGCAAAACCTGAAAAACCCTCTTGACTTGCTGGACATGAGAGTCCCAGTCATCCGAAAAAATCAGAATATCATCCAGATACACTATCATAAATTTATCCAAAAAATCGCGGAAAATATCATGCATAAAGGACTGGAAGACTGAAGGGGCATTAGAAAGACCAAAAGGCATCACCAAATACTCAAAGTGGCCCTCGGGCGTATTAAATGCGGTTTTCCACTCATCCCCCTGCCTGATCCGCACCAAATTATACGCCCCACGGAGATCAATCTTAGAGAACCACTTGGCCCCCTTTATGCGAGCAAACAAATCAGTCAGCAACGGCAATGGGTATTGATATTTAACCGTGATTTTATTCAAAAGCCGATAATCAATACATGGTCTCAAAGAGCCGTCTTTTTTTGACACAAAGAAAAAACCGGCTCCTAAGGGAGATGACGATGGACGAATATGTCCCTTTTCCAAGGACTCCTTTATATATTCTCGCATAGCAGTATGTTCAGGCACAGACAGATTAAATAAACGACCCTTTGGGTATTTACTACCCGGAATTAAATCTATAGCACAATCGCACTCACGGTGCGGAGGTAGTGAACCCAGCTTGGGTTCTTCAAAGACGTCACGATAATCAGACAGGAACTCAGGGATTTCAGAGGGAATAGATGATGAAATGGACACCAAAGGTACGTCCCCATGAGTCCCCTTACATCCCCAGCTCAACACAGACATAGCTCTCCAGTCAAGGACTGGGTTGTGAGACTGCAGCCATGGCAATCCCAGCACCAAATCATCATGTAGATTATACAGCACCAGAAAACGAATAGTCTCCTGGTGATCCGGATTAATACACATAGTCACTTGTGTCCAGTATTGTGGTTTATTATTAGCCAATGGGGTGGAGTCAATCCCCTTCAGAGGAATAAGAGTTTCCAAAGGCTCTAAATCATACCCACAACGATTGGCAAAGGACCAATCCATAAGACTCAAAGCGGCGCCAGAGTCGATATAGGCGTCAGTAGTAATAGATGACAAAGAGCAAATCAGGGTCACAGACAAAATAAATTTAGACTGTAAAGTGCCAATGGAAACGGATTTATCAAGCTTTTTAGTACGCTTAGAGCATGCTGATATAACATGAGTAGAATCCCCACAATAGAAACACAACCCATTTTTCCGTCTAAAATTCTGCCGCTCGCTTCTGGACAGAATTCTATCACACTGCATGCTTTCTGGCGTCTTCTCAGTGGACACCGCCAGATGGTGCACTGGTTTGCGCTCCCGCAGACGCCTATCGATCTGAATGGCCATTGTCATGGACTCATTCAGACCCGCAGGCACAGGGAACCCCACCATAACATCCTTAATGGCATCAGAGAGACCCTCTCTGAAAGTAGCCGCCAAGGCACACTCATTCCACTGAGTAAGCACAGACCATTTACGGAATCTTTGGCAGTAAATTTCAGCTTCATCTTGCCCCTGCGATAGGGACATCAAAGTTTTTTCTGCCTGAAGTTCCAAATGAGGTTCCTCATACAGCAAGCCCAAGGCCAAAAAAAACGCATCCACATTGCGCAACGCAGGATCCCCTGGTGCCAATGCAAAAGCCCAGTCTTGAGGGTCGCCGCGGAGCAAGGAAATCACAATCCCAACCTGCTGTGCAGGGTCTCCAGCAGAACGAGATTTCAGGGACAAAAATAGCTTACAATTATTTCTAAAATTCTGAAAGCTAGATCTATTCCCTGAGAAGAATTCCGGCAAAGGAATTCTCGGCTCAGATACCGGAGCATGAATAATAAAATCTTGCAAATTTTGTACTTTCGTGGTGAGATTATTCAAACCTGCAGTTACACTCTGAAGATCCATTATTAACAGGTGAACACAAAGCCATTCAAAGATTATAAGGAGAGAGAAAAAAAAAGAAAGACTGCAGCATAGACAGACTGGCAAGTGATCCAATTAAGAGCACAGAGAAAAAAAAAAAAAAAAAAAACTCTCAGCAGACTTCTTATTTCTCTCCTTTCTCAGCCAAGGATTTTAACCCTTTAGTGGGCCGGTCAAACTGTCATGATCTCCATGGCCAGAGAACTAGCATAAGCCTCTATAGGAACAAGCTCTTGGAAGATGTAACTATACTGACCATGAACTAAACCTACCGCATCATCTAGAAGTAGCCAGGTAGCATGTCCTACTTTTTATCCCTATATGCCCAGCGCCGGCCGGAGAACTAAATAATGCTAGCAGAGGGAAATATAAGACCTGACTCACCTCTAGAGAAATGCCCAAAAAAAGGAGACAGAGGCCCCCCACATATATTGGCGGTGATATGAGATGAAACAACAAACGCAGCAGGAAAATAGTTTTAGCAAATTTGAGGTCCGCTTTCTAGATAGCAGAAGACAGAAAGCGTACTTTCATGGTCAGTAGAAAACCCTAACAAAACACATCCAGAAATTACTTTAGGACTCTGGCATTAACTCATAATACCAGAGTGGCAATTCCTGATCAACAAGAGCTTTCCAGACACAGTAACGAAACTGCAGCTGTGAACTGGAACCAAAATACAAAAACAAAACATGGACGAATGTCCAACTTATCTAGTAGATGTCTGGGAGCAGGAACAAGCACAGAGAGGCTTCTGATAACATTGTTGACCGGCAAGCATCTAACAGAGAAGCCAGGTTATATAGCGACACCCAGATCTAATCAGAACAGGTGAACAGGGAAGATGATGTCACAAGTTCAATTCCACCAGTAGCCACCGGGGGAGCCCAGAATCCAAATTCACAACAGTGGACTGGGCGAGAGGCCCAAATATATAAATGGAAAAGTGAACAGCTCTTCGGAGTATCCTTTGTGGGATCAGTTGTCTCTGGGCACTCGACATGGTGGGAGGTTTTAGGATCAGTATGTGATCCAGACTCATGGCTACTGAAACTTGACCTTGTGGAAGACAGGGTGGTGGTGGTGGCGGCAAAGTGACTGGAAGCATTATCCACTTTCAAACCAACAACCTTTTGACACTGCTCTGGGTTCAAAAGTGATGTGCTGTGATCCTCTAGTAATTGGGACATGAAGGTTGGGCGAGAAGATGTGGGTGTTTGTTGTCGCACAATTTCAGCTAGCCCACGGCCTTGGCCTCTGCATGCAACACATTTTAAATAGCTGACCTGTAGGTAACTATTTTTAACAGCAAACTGGAGTCAATAACTTCGCTAACACCCTGCAACAAAATTTAAATGGAGGCCAGAGATGGCAGAATTTTGAGCGTACTTATATAAGATTCATGTGAGGGACAAACCACAGTTTTAAATAGATTAATTTTTAGTGCTGTAATATGGAAAGGATTTGGCTGTATTCTGCAGTGCCAACAAGCAAATGGAGCAGTAAAACAGTTTTCTCTGGATTGGTTTTTAAGCAAATAATCAGGATTAAGATCCAAGAAAAAATTATTCCTGGCCCCTGATACCTATCTATGTCTGGAAATATCTGTAAAAGCAGCAGATAGAACTGGAATGGACCCTCTTGCTATATGCACTGCAGTCTGCCACATACACAGCCTGCCTGCGTAGCACTGATATCTATGCAGTTGGATTAGTCCTCATAAGGACTGTTAGTTGAGATGGATATGTGTATAATATATTGTGGTATACCTACACTAAGAAACAAGCAAATCTCTCCCTAGCTGAGCAGAACCTCTACCTACAATGCCTGATTCCGGAGTAAACTGTGGCGAGCATGGCGGTGCCAGGTCTGATATAGACCTGATGATGCTGTGCGGCCAGCCAATCACTGTAATGCCACAAACAACATGGCTGTAGCATTACAGCGTGTGACAAACAATCCCTGCATGTTCACTGGATCTCTCAAAAGCGCCAAACATGCAGGGAGGGGACCGGAGCTCCCACCGAGTAACCACAGATATACTAGGTGAGCTCCAAGCATCTCAAGCAGTGAGATGCTCGGGCAAGTACCGAGCAGTGGCGAGCATGCTTGCTCATCACTGCCAATTACCAGAGAGCGTTTGATGCTTGTCAGAATATAGGTGCAACAGATGCGCGTCACAAGCTAGCTATAAATGATACCCTTGAGAAATTGGATGTCAAAGATACACATAATCTAGAAGATGGGCTCAAACAATTTCAAACTCAGATGTCGGCTGCTGTATCACGTTTGCAAACAAAATAAAATAAATTTTAATGTGCAACAGCTCTGCACACAGAACAATTTCAACGTCCCTAAACGAAAAGGTTGGATATAGCAGGCTGTATCACGTTTATCAACAGAAAAAAAAAATATTTTAATGTACTTTAGGTCGGCAGACAGCTTCTTATAACTGCCACAAAATGACATTGTTGGATATGCCAGGATGTATCACATTCAGCAACAGAAACAATTATTTTTTTTTAATGCTTCTTAGGTCTGCAGACAGGTTCATATCACCTCCACAACATGACAATAAGGGCTACAGCAGGCTGGATCACATTCAGCAGCAGGAAAAATTATAATTTTTTTAATGCGCGTTAGGTATCTATAACCTAGTGACAAGTAAAATAGAAATTGTAAATAAAATCATTAAGAAACTGGAAACCTGAACCATCACTGAGATCTTGCACAATATGGAAATGATTCTGTAATATTTATGTTTCAGATCATACAGGGATTATACCTATAGGCCCACCATTAGTTCAGGCTGACTGCAGGTCACTACACTACATTACTATTTCACTGAACATTAAATAATCTGGCTTTTTAGAGAAAAAAACAAACAAAGAGAAAATGGCTCCAGGAACGCTCAGGTCTTACACTCTGCCACTAGAGGGCGCTTATTAACAAGACAAAATAAATCTTCCAATTAATTGCTGAAATCCTGATAGAGGAAAGCTATATATCTTGGTACCGTGTTAGCCAGTAGATGAATGCCTGATGAAGAGACCTGTGTAGTCTCGAAAGCTTGCAATTTGTTACCATCTTTTCAGTTAGCCATTAAAAGGTATCAACCACTGAGGACTCTCAATTCTAAATATTTTGCTGAAATCCTGAAATGCGTCAGTCATTTCTACTTTTTTTAGCGATAATACTTATACATAGATTACACTAATGTTTGTAATAAAAATAGTTGTTTCTTTTAACTTTGACACGTATAAATATACTTCTAACATAATATAAACAGCAAAAAATGGGTTCATTTTTTAGTGTATTCTAAAATCCCTAAGCCTAAAAAAGGGGGCAGTATACTAATTAATTGGTAAAAACAAAAAGATGTTAAATTTGTCCATGCAAAGTAATGTTTCAGCTCAACCCCCTGTGAACCTGAAGGACGACAGAAGGTGCGCATGTAGTGTTTTTTTTTTACATGGGGACTTCGGCATCGCTGAAGACAGTTTCAGCGATGCCGAAGTCGCTTGGTCGCTGGAGAGAGCTGTCTGTGTGACAGCTCCCCAGCGACCACACAGCAACTTACCAGCGATCACGTCGCTGGTCGCGATCGCTGGTAAGTTGCTTAGTGTAACGGTACCTTCACATTTTTTAGACAATTAGATTAAATAGCACCAACATATTATGCAGCGCTGTACAGACATGTCAATCTCTTACTTCAGCATAATTGCCAGTGACTGCAATCTGAAAATCTACCTGCCTTAGAGGATGTGACTGAATTTATTACACAATTTAATTTCACCACTAGAAAATAACAAAGAATTAGAATAATCTAAAAGACTAAACAGAATGATCTAGAAATGGCAGCAGAGTGAGAAAACGATCATATCAGGAACAAGGACGCGTCCTCCCTTCCCCCAGTGCTGAGTGTTGCATGAGCAAATAACAGGAAATGAGCCGACCCTCCCCCACACAGATCAGGGACTGAGCAGAGCAGAAGCCTGAGCACTGAGCCTATCCCTCCCCCACCACAAGGCTAGAAACATGAGCAGCACACAAAGAGAGATAACGCCACTCCCTCACTATGGAAGTGTGTAATAAGCAGAGAGCCTGTGCCTCCTCCTTATACAGGGGGTCAGGAGCAGCAATATAATGCTATTGTATGGAATGGTTTTTATGACAAATACTCATTGTGTGCACATACCCTTATACATGGAGATTACAAGCAGCAGTGCAGAGTCCATACCCTCCCCCACATTACAGATAAATCACACAGACATAATACACAACCTCCCTATGACCTACAAAAATAACATTCCCAGCATGCCCGGCTTGTCACACCCTTACATTTGACACGGATGTAAAAGCTATCCCTCCCCAGCACACAGCTGAGTCATGTATGTTTAGTGCATCATCCATGTTTATTGATGGAACATATCCGCCTCTACGTGTGTCCATGGCTTTATCTAATATATAATCAAAAACAGAGCACGCAGCATATCCACAGCAATACAGCTTGGAATTTGCCATATAGTTTGCTCCTTTCTTGCGAAAGGGGAATTCTCAAGTTTGCAAATTCTTCCCTATTGAAAAGATCAGGGATAAATTCCTGACAACTGAGGTCCAACTGCTGAAAACCTACAATCTCCAGAACCTGTCATTTGGTTAATTAATTCTTAGCCATGTGCTAAAGACTAGCCTACTCCACTGTCTCTGACAGTACCTGTCACGGTTCACAAGAAGGATAGCTATATCATCCCCACCACTCACACCAACTTGTCACGAACAGGGGTTCTTTGGTTGCCCCTGGTTCTTTCTGAAAGGGATTTATCTATATCCCACTTCCCAGTTCCAGTTTTTAATTTGCAGCTCTCTGGCGCTCCCCTTATCCTCAGGTCACACATGGTACTGCACCTAGGGTAATTAGTCGCCAGAAAGGCTGCCTCCTATGTACTGGCGATTGGGCACGCTGCAGCGAGGGCGATATAACTACTCCCACTAAGGCAGGAACAATAATTATCAAAGCCGTCCGTCGCTACACAGCCTCCCAAACGCACAGGACAAATCTGCTGCCACGAGCTCTGATTTCTTAATTATTAACGGGTCCGGAGCCAACCCAGATTAGTAGCTTTATTCACTTCAGAGGACGTGACAGTTCATTATAGAGCAAGGAGAAACAAAGCTAGTAATTTTATATATTTTACTCCAAAAAAGGTAGGCAGTTAGTGATGAGCGAACATACTCATTACTCGAGATTTCTGCCTAGCAACCAGGCAACCCCCACATGTACTTATGCTGGCTAACAGATGTAAATCATTTAGCTGCGGCAAGAAAAAATAAATCTCCAAGCACTAAAAAATACTCGCAGGACCCCCGAGGATGCTCGAGAAATCTCAAGTAACAAGTATATTCTCTCATCACTATAGGCAGTGTTTACAGAAGTATAAAAGGTATTATAAAGAAGACAATTAGCGTATGTACAGTACAATTATAAATAAAAGGGGATTAAAGTTGAAAAAAATTTTTAATTTCGTTCATATCATTTCATCTCATGGCTGACCATGTGCTCAGGGGACACATCCAGATGCATATCACACATCTGTATAGCAGCTAGACCCCAGACAAAAGACACTGGAAGACTGGATGTCCCACTCAGTTATCTCCCAGCCCAAAACCAAGGCACTCCCCTAGGTGGTGACATCAGAGGCTGAATTCTCCCCTTTCTTAGAGCTGTGACAAACCATTTTTATGCATAGCTCGCTGTATGAACCTCGTATACGAGCGACACAATGATCAGAATGTGAACCACATCAGGGGGATTCTTTTAAGTGTAAACACGGCATAGTTACATGACCCGCTTATGGAGAAACCTGCTCATTGCACTCGTTGGGTTTAGCTCCTAGCGATTTCCATGAGCTATATATCTCTCAATGGACATCCAGAATATATAATCTCTAGCCCTGATCAGTTCCAATATACATAACCTTAAAAGAACAATAGAGTCCCATGCAGTTTCTGTACCAGTTTTGGCTGGTATTAGGCGGGGGTTAAAAAACTACAGGCTCAGGAAGACCTAACAGTTGTACTGGCAACTTCCGTCATGTTGGTGTTATGGTGAACAGTTGCCCACCTTCTGTCTGACGCCACCACATTGCTTCTTCCTGCCTGTTGGGGTGCTACGCCTCCCTCCCCCTGTGTGCTGCGGTCCTCGCTCTGCATGTCTTCCTGCCAGGTTGGGTCAGTTACTACATGATCCACCACCTTGTCTTCCACATCTGCACACTTTTCCTCCTCCTGACTTTCTGGCAATTGTGTCTCATCATCATCCACCTCTTGTGACACTTTCCCACAGTCTCCGTCATGTGACTGTGGGTGCTCAAATATTTGGGCATCACTACATGCGATCTCATCTTGCCCCGCTTCAAGTGGACTGGGCAAGAGGCCCAAATATATAAATGGAAAAGTGAACAGCTCTTCGGAGTATCCTTTGTGGGATCAGTTGTCTCTGGGCACTCAACATGGTGGGAGGTTTTAGGATCAGTATGTGGTCCAGACTCATGGCTACTGAAACTTGACCTTGTGGAAGACAGGGTGGCGGTGGTGGCAAAGTGACTGGAAGCATTATCCACTTTCAAACCAACAACCTTTTGACACTGCTCTGGGTTCAATAGTGATGTGCTGTGATCCTCTAGTAATTGGGACAGGAAGGTTGGGCGAGAAGATGTGGGTGTTTGTTGTTGCACAATTTCAGCTAGCCCACGGCCTCGGCCTCTGCATGCAACACAGTTTTAAATAGCTGACCTGTAGGTAACTATTTTCAACAGCAAACTGGAGTCAATAACTTCGCTAGCACCCTGCAACAAAATTTAAATGGAGGCCAGAAATGGCAGAATTTTGAGCGTACTTATATGTGATCCATGTGAGGGACAAACCACAGTTTTAAATAGATTAATTTTTAGTGCTGTAATATGGAAAGGATTTGGCTGTATTCTGCAGTGCCAACAAGCAAATGGAGCAGTAAAACAGTTTTCTCTGGATTGCTTTTTAAGCAAATAATCAGGATTAAGATCCAAGAAAAAATTATTCCTGGTCCCTGATACCTATCTATGTCTGGAAATGTCTGTAAAAGCAGCAGACAGAACCGGAATGGACCCTCTTGCTATATGCACTGCAGTCTGCCACATACACAGCCTGCCTGCGTAGCACTGATATCTATACAGTTGGATTAGTCCTCATAAGGACTGTTAGTTGAGATGGATATGTGTATAATATATTGTGGTATACCTACACTAAGAAATAAGCAAATCTCTCCCTAGCTCAGCAGAACCTCTCCCTACAATGCCTGATTCCGGAGTAAACTGTGACGAGCATGGCGGTGCCAAGTCTGATATAGACCTGATGATGCTGTGCGGCCAGCCAATCACTGTAATGCCACAAACAACATGGCTGTGGCATTACAGCGTGTGGCAAACAATCCCTGCATGTTCACTGGATCTCTCAAAAGCGCCAAACATGCAGGGAGGGGACCGGAGCTCCCACCGAGTAACCACAGATATACTAGGCGAGCTCCAAGCATCTCAAGCAGTGAGATGCTGGGGCGAGTACCGAGCAGTGGCGAGCATGCTTGCTCATCACTACCAATTACCAGAGAGCGTTTGATGCTTGTCAGAATATAGATGCAACAGATGCGCGTCACAAGCTAGCTATAAAAGATACCCTTGAGAAATTGGATGTCAAAGATACACATAATCTAGAAGATGGGCTCATACAATTTCAAACTCAGATCTCGGCTGCTGTATCACGTTTGCAAACAAAATAAAATAAATTTTAATGTGCAACAGCTCTGCACACAAAACAATTTCAACGTCCCTAAAAGAAAAGGTTGGATATAGCAGGCTGTATCACGTTTATCAACAGAAAAAATAAATATTTTAATGTACTTTAGGTCTGCAGACAGCTTCTTATAACTGCCACAAAATGACATTGTGGGATATGCCAGGATGTATCACATTCAGCAACAGAAACAATTATTTTTTTTTAATGCTTCTTAGGTCTGCAGACAGGTTCATGTCACCTCCACAACATGACAATATGGGATACAGCGGGCTATATCACATTCATCAACAGAAAAAAATATAATTTTTTTAATGCGCGTTAGGTCTGCAGACAGGTTCATATCACCTCCACAACATGACAATAAGAGCTACAGCAGGCTGGATCACATTCAGCAACAGAAAAAATTATAATTTTTTTAATACGCGTTAGGTATCTATAACCTAGTGACAAGTAAAATAGAAATCGTAAATAAAATCAGTAAGAAACTGGAAACCTGAACCATCACTGAGATCTTGCACAATATGGAAATGATTCTGTAATATTTATGTTTCAGATCATACAGGGATTATACCTATAGGCCCACCATTAGTTCAGGCTGACTGCAGGTCACTACACTACATTACTATTTCACTGAACATTAAATAATCTGGCTTTTTAGAGAAAAAAAAAACAAAGAGAAAATGGCTCCAGAAATGCTCAGGTCTTACACTCTGCCACTAGAGGGCGCTTATTAACAAGACAAAATAAATCTTCCAATTAATTGCTGAAATCCTGATAGAGGAAAGCTATATATCTTGGTACCGTGTTAGCCAGTAGATGAATGCCTGATGAAGAGACCTGTGTAGTCTCGAAAGCTTGCAATTTGTTACCATCTTTTCAGTTAGCCATTAAAAGGTATCAACCACTGAGGACTCTCAATTCTAAATATTTTGCTGAAATCCTGAAATGCGTCAGTCAGTTATTTCTACTTTTTTTAGCGATAATAGCGATAATACTTATAAATTACACTAATGTTTGTAATAAAAATAGTTGTTTCTTTTAACTTTGACATGTATAAATATACTTCTAACATAATATAAACAGCAAAAAATGGGTTCATTTTTTAGTGTATTTTAAAATCCCTAAGCCTAAAAAAGGGGGCAGTATACTAATTAATTGGTAAAAACAAAAAGATGTTAAATTTGTCCACGCAAAGTAATGTTTCAGCTCAACCCCCTGTGAACCTTGATGGAGCTAAAAGAAAACAGTTGGAGCTGAAACGCTGCTGTGTGGGCAAATAAAACACCATCTTATCCCTATATTTCTTCACAGGTTAATAGGAGAGCAGAATTTTCTAGACATTTAGATTAAATAGCACCAACATATTATGCAGCGCTGTACAGACATGTCATTCTCTTACTTCAGCATTATTGCCAGTGACTGCAATCTGAAAATCTACCTGCCTTAGAGGATGTGACTGAATTTATTACAGAATTTGATTCCACCACTAGAGGATTTTTAACAACGAATTAGAATAATCTAAAAAACTAAACAGAATGATCTAGAAATGGCAGCAGGGAGAGAAAACGATCATTAACAGGAACAAGGACGCGTCCTCCCTTCCCCCAGTGCTGAATGTTGCATGAGCAAATAACAGGAAATGAGCCGACCCTCCCCCACACAGATCAGGGACTGAGCAGAGCAGAAGCCTGAGCACTGAGCCTATCCCTCCCCCACCACAAGGCTAGAAACATGAGCAGCACACAAAGAGAGATAACGCCACTCCCTCACTATGGAAGTGTGTAATAAGCGGAGAGCCTGTGCCTCCTCCTTATACAGGGGGTCAGAAGCAGCACTATAAGGCTATTGTATGGAATGGTTTTTATGACAAATACTCATTGTGTGCACATACCCTAAGGGTACTGTCTCACAGTGGCACTTTTGTCGCTACGACGGTACAATCCGTGACGTTCCAGCGATATCCATACGATATCGCTGTGTCTGACACGCAGCAGCGATCAGGGACCCTGCTGAGAACCGTACGTCGTAGCAGATCGTTTGGAACTTTCTTTCGTCGCTGGATCTCCCGCTGTCATCGTTGGATCGGTGTGTGTGACACCGATCCAACGATGCGTTCGCTTGTAACCAGGGTAAACATCGGGTTACTAAGCGCAGGGCCGCGCTTAGTAACCCGATGTTTACCCTGGTTACCATCGTAAAAGTAAAAAAAAACAGTACATACTCACATTCCGGTGTCCGTCAGGTCCCTCGCAGTCTGCTTCCCGCTCTGACTGACTGCCGGCCGGAAAGTAAGAGCAGAGCATAGCGGTGACGTCACCACTGTGATCTGCTTTCACTTTACGGCGGCACTCAGTTAGAGCGGGAAGCAGACGGCAAGGGACCTGACGGACACCGGAATGTGAGTATGTACTGTTTGTTTTTTTTTACTTTTACGATGGTAACCAGGGTAAACATCGGGTTACTAAGCGCGGCCCTGCGCTTAGTAACCCGATGTTTACTGTTGTGAATTTGGTTTTTGGGCTCCCCCGGTGGCCACTGGTGGTACTGGACTTGTGTGCTTCACTTTCTCTGTTCACCTGTTTCCATCAGGATATGGGTGTATCCTATTTAGCCTTGCTGCTCAGTTATTCTGGTGCCGGCCATCAATGTAACCAGAGCCTTTCTGTTGCATGTTCCTGCTTCTAGACTACTATCAGCTAAGTTGGACTCTTAGTCCTGAGTTTGTTTTGCATTTTTGTTCCAGTTCACAGTTATGTTATTTTTCTGTAGCTGGAAGCTCTTGTGGGCCGAAATTGCCACTCCGGTGTCATGAGTTGACACATGAGTCTTAAAGTAATTTCGGGATGGTATTTTAATAGGGTTTTCAGCTGACCGTGAAGTTCCCTATTGTATCTTCTTGCTATCTAGTAAGCGGACCTCGCTTTGCTGAACCTACCTTCATACTGCGTATGTCTTTTCCTCTGAACTCACCGTCAATATATGTGGGGGTGCTTCTGTCTCCTTTTTGGGGGAATTTCCCTAGAGGTAAGCCAGGTCTGTCTTTTCCTCTATTAGGGTTAGTTAGACCTCCGGCTGGCGCTAGGCGTCTAGGGATAAAACGTAGGTACGCCACCCGGCCACTGTTAGTTGTGTGGTAGGTTTAGCTCACGGTCAGCTCGAGATTCCATCACCCAAGAGCTAGTCTGTTGTTTAAGTTCTCTGACGTTCCCTTGCCATTGGGAACCATGACAGTATGGCCGGACAAGGGTTAAAACCGTTGGCAGAAGAAAGGAGAGAAAGAGAAGTCTGCAGATTTTTTTTTTTTTTTCTTCTGAGCTTGCTTTTTAGTTGACTCAGTTGCATTTCTGCTCTAATTGCAGCCTTTGTCTCTCTCTCTCCTTCTAATCCTTGAATGGCTCTGATCTCACCTGATTAAAATGGATCCTCAGAGTTTGGCTACAGGTTTGAATAATCTTGCTACGAAGGTTCAAAATTTACAGGATTTTGTTATTCATGCTCCTATATCTGAACCTAGAATTCCTATACCAGAATTTTTCTCCGGGGATAGATCTCGTTTCCTGAATTTCAAAAATAATTGTAAATTATTTCTTTCCCTGAGATCTCGCTCCGCTGGAGATCCCGCACAGCAGGTCAAGATAGTAATTTCCTTGCTGCGGGGTGACCCTCAAAACTGGGCATTTGCATTGGCACCCGGGGATCCTGCGTTGCTCAATGTGGATGCGTTTTTTCTGGCTTTGGGGTTGCTTTATGAGGAACCTAACTTAGAGATTCAGGCTGAAAAAGCCTTGATGGCCCTATCTCAAGGGCAAGATGAAGCTGAAATATACTGCCAAAAATTTCGTAGATGGTCTGTGCTTACTCAGTGGAATGAGTGCGCCCTGGCGGCGAATTTCAGAGAGGGTCTCTCTGATGCCATTAAAGATGTTATGGTGGGGTTCCCTGCTCCTACAGGTCTGAATGAGTCCATGACAATGGCTATTCAGATTGATCGGCGTTTGCGGGAGCGCAAACCTGTGCACCATTTGGTGGTGTCTTCTGAGAAGGCTCCAGAAAATATGCAATGTGATAGAATTCTGTCCAGAAGCGAACGGCAGAATTTTAGGCGAAAGAATGGGTTGTGCTTCTATTGTGGTGATTCGACTCATGTTATATCAGCATGCTCTAAACGTACAAAAAAGGTTGATAAGTCTATTTCAATTTGCACTTTACAGTCTAAGTTTATTCTGTCTGTGACCTTGATTTGTTCATTATCGTCAATTACCGCGGATGCCTATGTCGACTCTGGCGCCGCTTTGAGTCTAATGGATTGGTCCTTTGCCAGGCGCTGTGGGTTTGATCTAGAGCCTCTGGAAGTTCCTATACCTCTGAAGGGTATTGACTCTACACCATTGGCTAGTAATAAACCACAATACTGGACACAAGTGACTATGCGTATGAATCCAGACCATCAGGAGATGATTCGCTTCCTTGTGTTGTACAATCTACATGACGTTTTGGTGCTCGGATTACCATGGTTACAATCTCATAACCCAGTCCTTGACTGGAAAGCTATGTCTGTGTTAAGCTGGGGATGTCAGGGGGCTCATGGGGACGTACCTTTGGTTTCCATTTCGTCATCTATTCCCTCTGAGATTCCGGAATTTTTGTCTGATTATCGTGATGTTTTTGAGGAGCCTAAGCTTGGTTCACTACCTCCTCACAGAGATTGCGATTGTACCATAGATCTGATTCCGGGCAGTAAATTTCCAAAGGGTTGTTTATTTAATCTATCTGTACCTGAACATGCTGCTATGCGAGAATATATTAAGGAGTCCCTGGAAAAGGGACATATTCGTCCTTCTTCATCTCCTTTAGGAGCCGGTTTTTTCTTTGTAGCTAAAAAAGATGGCTCTTTGAGGCCGTGTATTGATTATCGACTCTTGAATAAAATTACAGTCAAATATCAGTATCCTCTGCCACTGCTGACTGATTTGTTTGCTCGAATAAAGGGGGCTAAGTGGTTCTCTAAGATTGATCTCCGTGGGGCGTATAATTTGGTGCGAATTAAGCAGGGGGATGAGTGGAAAACCGCATTTAATACGCCCGAGGGCCATTTTGAGTATTTAGTAATGCCTTTTGGTCTTTCAAATGCCCCTTCAGTCTTTCAGTCCTTTATGCATGACATTTTCCGTGAATATTTGGATAAATTTATGATCGTGTATCTGGATGATATTTTGATTTTTTCGGATGACTGGGATTCTCATGTCCAACAGGTCAGGAGGGTTTTTCAGGTTTTGCGGGCTAATTCCTTGTGTGTGAAGGGTTCTAAGTGTATTTTTGGGGTTCAAAAGATTTCTTTTTTGGGGTACATTTTTTCTCCCTCTTCCATTGAGATGGATCCTGTCAAGGTTTGGGCTATTTGTGATTGGACGCAACCTTCTTCTCTTAAGAGCCTTCAGAAATTTTTGGGCTTTGCTAATTTTTATCGTCGATTTATAACTGGTTTTTCTGATGTTGCTAAACCTTTGACTGATTTGACCAAAAAGGGTGCTGATGTTGCTGATTGGTCCCCTGCTGCTGTGGAGGCCTTTCGGGAGCTTAAGCGCCGCTTTTCTTCCGCCCCTGTGTTGCATCAGCCTGATGTTACTCTTCCTTTTCAGGTTGAGGTCGATGCTTCCGAGATCGGAGCTGGGGCGGTCTTGTCGCAGAAAAGTTCCGACTGCTCCGTGATGAGACCTTGTGCGTTCTTTTCTCGAAAATTTTCGCCCGCCGAGCGAAATTATGATATTGGTAATCGGGAGCTTTTGGCTATGAAGTGGGCTTTTGAGGAGTGGCGTCATTTGCTTGAGGGGGCTAGACATCAGGTGGTGGTATTGACCGATCACAAGAATTTGATTTATCTTGAGTCTGCCAGGCGCCTGAATCCTAGACAGGCGCGCTGGTCGTTGTTTTTCTCTCGGTTTAATTTTGTGGTCTCATACTTACCAGGTTCTAAAAATGTGAAGGCGGATGCCCTTTCTAGGAGTTTTGAGCCTGATTCCCCTAGTGATTCTGAACCTACAGGTATCCTTAAGGATGGGGTGATATTATCTGCTGTTTCCCCAGACCTGCGACGGGCTTTGCAGGAGTTTCAGGCGGATAGACCTGATCGTTGCCCGCCTGGTAGACTGTTTGTTCCTGATGATTGGACCAGTAGAGTCATCTCGGAGGTTCATTCTTCTGTGTTGGCAGGTCATCCCGGGATCTTTGGTACCAGGGATTTGGTGGCTAGGTCCTTCTGGTGGCCTTCCCTGTCTCGAGATGTACGAGTTTTTGTGCAGTCTTGTGATGTTTGTGCTCGGGCCAAACCTTGTTGTTCTCGTGCCAGCGGATTGTTGTTATCTTTGCCTATTCCGAAGAGGCCTTGGACTCACATCTCTATGGATTTTATTTCTGATCTCCCTGTTTCTCAGAAAATGTCTGTCATCTGGGTGGTGTGTGACCGTTTTTCAAAGATGGTCCATTTGGTGCCCTTGCCTAAGTTGCCTTCCTCATCCGAGTTGGTTCCTCTGTTTTTTCAAAATGTGGTTCGCTTGCATGGTATTCCGGAGAATATCGTTTCTGACAGGGGGACCCAGTTCGTGTCTAGATTTTGGCGGGCGTTCTGTGCTAGGATGGGCATTGAATTGTCTTTTTCGTCTGCGTTCCATCCTCAGACTAATGGCCAGACTGAGCGAACTAATCAGACCTTGGAGACTTATTTGAGGTGTTTTGTGTCTGCGGATCAGGATGACTGGGTTGCCTTTTTGCCGTTGGCGGAGTTTGCCCTCAATAATCGGGCTAGTTCTGCCACTTTGGTTTCTCCTTTCTTTTGCAATTCGGGGTTTCATCCTCGTTTTTCTTCCGGTCAGGTGGAGTCTTCGGATTGTCCTGGAGTGGATACTGTGGTGGATAAGTTGCATCGGATTTGGGGACAGGTGGTGGACAATTTGGAGTTGTCCCAGGAGAAGACTCGGCATTTTGCTAACCGCCGTCGTCGTGTTGGTCCTCGTCTTCGTGTTGGGGACTTGGTGTGGTTGTCTTCTCATTTTGTCCCTATGAGGGTTTCTTCTCCTAAGTTTAAGCCTCGGTTCATCGGCCCGTATAAGATTTTGGAGATTCTTAACCCCGTGTCCTTTCGATTGGACCTCCCAGCATCTTTTTCTATCCATAATGTCTTCCATCGGTCATTATTGCGCAGGTATGAGGTACCGGTTGTGCCTTCCGTTGAGCCTCCCGCTCCGGTGTTGGTTGAGGGTGAATTGGAGTACGTTGTGGAGAAGATCTTGGACTCCCGTGTTTCCAGACGGAAACTTCAGTATCTGGTCAAGTGGAAGGGCTACGGTCAGGAGGATAATTCTTGGGTGACAGCCTCTGATGTTCATGCCTCTGATTTGGTCCGTGCCTTTCATAGGGCTCATCCTGATCGCCCTGGTGGTTCTTGTGAGGGTTCGGTGCCCCCTCCTTGAGGGGGGGGTACTGTTGTGAATTTGGTTTTTGGGCTCCCCCGGTGGCCACTGGTGGTACTGGACTTGTGTGCTTCACTTTCTCTGTTCACCTGTTTCCATCAGGATATGGGTGTATCCTATTTAGCCTTGCTGCTCAGTTATTCTGGTGCCGGCCATCAATGTAACCAGAGCCTTTCTGTTGCATGTTCCTGCTTCTAGACTACTATCAGCTAAGTTGGACTCTTAGTCCTGAGTTTGTTTTGCATTTTTGTTCCAGTTCACAGTTATGTTATTTTTCTGTAGCTGGAAGCTCTTGTGGGCCGAAATTGCCACTCCGGTGTCATGAGTTGACACATGAGTCTTAAAGTAATTTCGGGATGGTATTTTAATAGGGTTTTCAGCTGACCGTGAAGTTCCCTATTGTATCTTCTTGCTATCTAGTAAGCGGACCTCGCTTTGCTGAACCTACCTTCATACTGCGTATGTCTTTTCCTCTGAACTCACCGTCAATATATGTGGGGGTGCTTCTGTCTCCTTTTTGGGGGAATTTCCCTAGAGGTAAGCCAGGTCTGTCTTTTCCTCTATTAGGGTTAGTTAGACCTCCGGCTGGCGCTAGGCGTCTAGGGATAAAACGTAGGTACGCCACCCGGCCACTGTTAGTTGTGTGGTAGGTTTAGCTCACGGTCAGCTCGAGATTCCATCACCCAAGAGCTAGTCTGTTGTTTAAGTTCTCTGACATTCCCTTGCCATTGGGAACCATGACAGTTTACCCTGGTTACCCGGGGCCTTCGGCATCGTTGGTCGCTGGAGAGCGGTCTGTGTGACAGCTCTCCAGCGACCACACAACGACTTTCCAACGATCATGGCCAGGTCATATCGCTGGTCGTGATCGTTGGAAAGTTGCAGAGTGTGACAGTACCCTTATACATGGAGATTACAAGCAGCAGTGCAGAGTCCATACCCTCCCCCACATTACAGATAAATCACACAGACATAATACACAACCTCCCTATGACCTACAAAAATAACATTCCCAGCATGCCCGGCTTGTCACACCCTTACATTTGACACGGATGTAAAAGCTATCCCTCCCCAGCACACAGCTGAGTCATGTATGTTTAGTGCATCATCCATGTTTATTGATGGAACATATCCGCCTCTACGTGTGTCGATGGCTTTATCTAATATATAATCAAAAGCAGAGCCAGCAGCATATCCACAGCAATACAGCTTGGAATTTGCCATATAGTTTGCTCCTTTCTTGCGAAAGGGGAATTCTCAAGTTGCAAATTCTTCCCTATTAAAAAGATCAGGGATAAATTCCTGACAGCTGGGGTTCAACTGCTGGAAACCTACAATCTCCAGAACCTGTCATTTGGTTAATTAATTCTTAGCCATGTGCTAAAGACTAGCCTACTCCACTGTCTCTGACAGTACCTGTCACGGTTCACAAGAAGGATACCTATATCATCCCCACCACTCACACCAACTTGTCACGAACAGGGGTTCTTTGGTTGCCCCTGGTTCTTTCTGAAAGGGATTTATCTATATCCCACTTCCCAGTTCCAGTTTTTAACTTGCAGCTCTCTGGCGCTCCCCTTATCCTCAGGTCACACATGGTACTGCACCTAGGGTAATTAGTCGCCAGAAAGGCTGCCTCCTATGTACTGGCGATTGGGCACACTGCAGCGAGGGCGATATAACTACTCCCACTAAGGCGGGAACAATAACTATCAAAGCCGTCCGTCGCTACACAGCCTCCCAAACACACAGGACAAATCCGCTGCCACCAGCTCTGATTTCTTAATTATTAACGGGTCCGGAGCCAACCCAGATTAGTAGCTTTATTCACTTTAGAGGACGTGAGAGTTCATTATAGAGCAAGGAGAAACAAAGCTAGTAATTTTATATATTTTACTCCAAAAAAGGTAGGCAGTTAGTGATGTGCGAATATACTCATTACTCGAGATTTCTGCCTAGCAACCAGGCAACCCCCACATGTATTTATGCTGGCTAACAGATGTAAATCATTTACCTGCGGCAAGAAAAAATAAATCTCCAAGCACTAAAAAATACTCGGAGGACCCCCGAGGATGCTCGAGAAATCTCAAGTAACAAGTATATTCTCTCATCACCATAGGCAGTGTTTACAGAAATATAAAAGGTATTATAAAGAAGACAATTAGCAAATGTACAGTACAGTTATAAATAAAAGGGGATTAAAGTTGAAAAAAAAATTACATTTCGATCATATCATTTCATCTCATGGCTGACCATGTGCTCAGGGGACACATCAAGATGCATATCACACATCTGTATAGCAGCTAGATCCCAGACAAAAGACACTGGAAGACTGGATGTCCCACTCAGTTATCTCCCAGCCCAAAACCAAGGCACTCCCCTAGGTGGTGACCTCAGAGGCTGAATTCTCCCTTTTCTTAGAGCTGTGACAAACCATTTTTATACATAGCTCCCTGTATGAACCTCGTATACGAGCGACACAATGATCAGAATGTGTACCACATCAGGGGGATTCTTTTAAGTGTAAACACGGCATAGTTACATGACCTGCTTATGGAGAAACCTGCTCATTGCACTCGTTGGGTTTAGCTCCTAGCGATTTCCATGAGCTATAGATCTCTCAATGGACATCCGGAATATATAATCTCTAGCCCTGATCAGTTCCAATATACATAACCTTAAAAGAACAATAGAGTCCCATGCAGTTTCTGTACCAGTTTTGGCTGGTATTAGGCGGGGGTTAAAAAACTACAGGCTCAGGAAGACCTAACAGTTGTACTGGCAACTTCCGTCATGTTGGTGTTATGGGGAACAGTTGCCCGCCTTCTGTCTGTGGCCACCACATTGCTTTTTCCTGCCTGTTGGGGTGCTACGCCTCCCTCCCCCTGTGTGCTGCGGTCCTCGCTCTGCATGTCTTCCTGTCAGGTTGGGTCAGTTACTACATCATCCACCACCTTGTCTTCCACATCTGCATACTTTTCCTCCTCCTGACTTTCTGGCAATTGTGTCTCATCATCATCCACCTCTTGTGACACTTTCCCACAGTCACCTTCATGTGGCTGTGGGTGCTCAAATATTTGGGCATCACTACATGCGATCTCATCTTGCCCCGCTTCAAGTGGACTGGGCGAGAGGCCCAAATATATAAATGGAAAAGTGAACAGCTCTTCAGAGTATACTTTGTGGGATCAGTTGTCTCTGGGCACTCGACATGGCGGGAGGTTTTAGGATCAGTATGTGGTCCAGACTCATGGCTACTGAAACTTGACCTTGTGGAAGACAGGGTGGTGGTGGTGGCAAAGTGACTGGAAGCATTATCCACTTTCAAACCAACAACCTTTTGACACTGCTCTGGGTTCAATAGTGATGTGCTGTGATCCTCTAGTAATTGGGACAGGAAGGTTGGGCGAGAAGATGTGGGTATTTGTTGTTGCACAATTTTAGCTAGCCCACGGCCTCGGCCTCTGCATGCAACACAGTTTTAAATAACTGATCTGTAGGTAACTATTTTTAACAGCAATCTGGAGTCAATAACTTCGCTAACACCCTGCAACAAAATTTAAATGGAGGCCAGAAATGGCAGAATTTTGAGCGTACTTATATGTGATCCACGTGAGGGACAAACCACAGTTTTAAATAGATTAATTTTTAGTGCTGTAATATGGAAAGGATTTGGCTGTATTCTGCAGTGCCAACAAGCAAATGGAGCAGTAAAACAGTTTTCTCTGGATTGGTTTTTAAGCAAATAATCAGGATTAAGATCCAAGAAAAAATTATTCCTGGCCCCTGATACCTATCTATGTCTGGAAATATCTGTAAAAGCAGCAGACAGAACCGGAATGGACCTTCTTGCTATATGCACTGCAGTCTGCCACATACACAGCCTGCCTGCGTAGCACTGATATCTATGCAGTTGGTTTAGTCCTCATAAGGACTGTTAGTTGAAATGGATATGTGTATAATATATTGTGGTATACCTACACTAAGAAACAAGCAAATCTCTCCCTAGCTCAGCAGAACCTCTCCTTATAATGCCTGATTCCAGAGTAAACTGTGACGAGCATGGCGGTGCCAGGTCTGATATAGACCTGATGATGCTGTGCGGCCAGCCAATCACTGTAATGCCACAAACAACATGGCGGTGGCATTACAGCGTGTGACAAACAATCCCTGCATGTTCACTGGATCTCTCAAAAGCGCCAAACATGCAGGGAGGGGACCGGAGCTCCCACCGAGTAACCACAGAAATACTAGGCGAGCTCCAAGCATCTCAAGCAGTGAGATGCTGGGGCGAGTACCAAGCAGTGGCGAGCATGCTTGCTCATCACTGCCAATTACCAGAGAGCGTTTGATGCTCGTCAGAATATAGGTGTAACAGATGTGCATCACAAGATAGCTATAAAAGATACCCTTGAGAAATTGGATGTCAAAGATACACATAATCTAGAAGATGGGCTCAAACAATTTCAAACTCAGATCTCGGCTGCTGTATCACGTTTGCAAACAAAATAAAATAAATTTTAATGTGCAACAGCTCTGCACACAAAACAATTTCAACGTCCCTAAAAGAAAAGGTTGGATATAGCAGGCTGTATCACGTTTATCAACAGAAAAAATAAATATTTTAATGTACTTTAGGTCTGCAGACAGCTTCTTATAACTGCCACAAAATGACATTGTGGGATATGCAACAGAAACAATTATTTTTTTTAATGCTTCTTAGGTCTGCAGACAGGTTCATGTCACCTCCACAACATGACAATATGGGATACAGCGGGCTATATCACATTCATTAACAGAAAAAAATATAATTTTTTTAATGCGCGTTAGGTTTGCAGACAGGTTCATATCACCTCCACAACATGACAATAAGGGCTACAGCAGGCTTGATCACATTCAGCAACAGAAAAAAATTATAATTTTTTTAATGCGCGTTAGGTCTGCAGACAGGTTCATATCACTGTCACAACATGATAAGGTGGGATACAGCAGGCTGTTTCATATTTAGCTAGTGAAAAATATTATTTAGAATGCTATACTTGAGCATGGAGCACAATAGAAGCAGCGCACAACACACTTGTAAGACATGTGCCCTGCTGGCTTTGTCTGTGGACCTCAGTAATGGCTAAAAAAAATTTGTTCTGGAAGGTAAATTTTACCCCCACAAAGGACATGAGGTAGCTACTCTATCTGACTGATATACAATCGCCTAGTTAACTAGCTAAAATCTTGCTGCTAATAGTGCCAGCGTCAGGAGCAGCCTCTCTGCACTGTTACAATGTCAAAATGACGCTAAAACAAGATGTCTGTTATTTATATGGAGAGGAACATGTGATTTTAGCAGCCAATGACACAAGCCGTTGTGTCAGGACATTGTGGGTGTTTTCTGCGCCCTGATTGGCTAGCCGCAATGTGCACACATAAAGTTAGGGGGGGAAAAAGACTGAAAGCCATGCCTCTGAGCTCTGCAAACTTCCTCTTGTCATTAAACATGCGCCAAACACTCATGATGCACCACTATTATCGTTGCTAAAGTGCTGAAAATACTTTTGTGGCAACACAAATATTTTCCCTCACTTTTACCGAATGTTACAAATTTTTTCAGATTTTATAAAATTTTGCTTATGTTTCCGATCATGAATCTGAATGTGCCATATTCGTGCCGAATTTATGTTTGGTGATCATTTTCCGAACAAATTCGCTCATCACTAATGTTGATGAAGTTGCATGACTGTAAAAAGAGTAGATATTAAAAACCACATCCCATTTATCAAGTCTCCCAGATTAATCCCATGGATTTTATCAGCAACGCAAAGGAACTATTTAATTTCTCCTTTCCACAATCACTATGTCATACCCTACTAATAAATGAGACATTGTCATCTCCGTGTTACTAAAATCTAGTGGTAACATAAAACTTGTAGGTAAAATCAGAAAGAGACTGTTAGGCTACGTGCACACGTTGCGGTTTAGGTATAGGAATTATTGGTGCGGATTGTGCATCTCTTGGCAGAAAACGCAGGTGCGAATTTGTTTATGTAGCAGATCATACAGGTATTATAACTATAGGCCTATCATTAGTTTAGGCTGACTGCAGGTCACTACACTTCCTGTGTCTTATTTTTATATCTATCCTATTTCCCTGTACATCAATTATATTGAACTAGATGGTGGCCCGATTCTAACGCATCAGGTATTCTAGAATGCACAGCCACGTAGTATATAACACAGTCCACGTGGTATATAGCATAGCCACGTAGTATATTGCACAGCCACATGGTATATAACACACCCCACGCAGTTTATAACACAGCCCACGCAGTATATAACACAGCCCACGCAGTATATAACACAGCCACGTACTATATTGCACAGGCAAGTAGTATATAGCACAGCCTATGCAGTATATAACACAGCCCATGCAGTATATAACACAGGCCACGTAGTACATAACACAGCCCACGTAGTATATAGCAATGTGGGCACCATATCCCTGTTAAAAAAACAATTAAAATAAAAATAGTTATATACTCACCTTCTGTCGGCCCCCAGATCCAGCTGAGGCCTTTCCCGATGCTCCTCGCGACGCTCCGTTCCCAGTAAAGCTTTTCGGCAATAACTTGTGATCATGTAGCGGTCTCGTGAGACCGCTACGTCATCATCTCGCGAGACCGCTACGTGATCTCGAGTCATTGCCACAATGCATTCTTGGGACCGGAGCGCGAGGAGCGGGAAAGGCTGCGGCGGACATCGGAAGGTGAGAATATAATGTTTTTTTTAAATTATTTTTAACATTCTATGTTTTTACTATTGGAGCTGCATAGGCAGGATCAATAGTAAAAAGTGAAGCGATGTTTAACTCCCACCCCAATCTCGCTGATTGGTCGTGGCCAGCCGCGACCAATCAGCGACGCAGGATTTCCGATACGGAAGTTACAGACAAACAGACAGAAGTACCCCTTAGGCAATTATATATATATATATATATATATATATATATATATATATATATATATATATATATATATATATATATTTGCAGAGAAAGAAAATAACAAAGAGAAAATGGCTCCAGAAATGCTTAGATCCTACACTCTGCCACTAGAGGGCGCTTATTAAGAGGAGAAAATAAATTTTCCACATCATTGCTGAAATCCTGAAATGCGTCAGTCACTTATTTGTACTTTTTTTTAGTCATAATACTTTTACCATAAATACCACTAATGCTTGTTATAAAAATAAAGATTTTTTTTAACTTTGACATTGAAATATATTTATATAATATAATATAAATGACAAAAATGTGATCATTTCTTTTCTTATTTATTTTAAAATTCCCAAGTCTAAAAAAAGGGGGCAGGATTCCAATGAATCGCGAAAAAGTGTAGTCTTTGTCTACACAAAGTAATGTTTCAGCTCAACCTCCTGTGAACCTTTGTCAAGCAAAACTATTGAAGCTGAAAAGCTGCTCTGTGGGCAAATAAAACACTGATTAATAGAAGAGCAGAATTTTCTATTAATTTAGATTAAATAGCGCCAACATATTATGCAGCGCTGTACAGACATGTCATTCTCTTACTTCAGTATTATTTGCAGTGACTGCAATCTGAAAATCTACCTGTCTTAAAGGATCTGAATGTGAATTTATTACTGAATTTTATTCCACAACTAGAGGATTTGTAACAAAGAATTAGAATAATCTAAAACACTAAACAGAATGATCTAGAAATGGCAGCAGAGTGAGAAAACGATCATTAACAGGAAGTAGAACGCGTCCTCCCTTCCCCCAGTGCTGAGTGTTGCAGTAGAAATGAGCCGACCCTCCCCCCACACAGATCAGGGACTGAGCAGAGCAGAAACCTGAGCGCTGAGCCTATCCCTCCCCACCACAAGGCTAGAAACATGAGCAGCACACAAAGAACAACTCAGAAAAACACGGAACGCCACTCCCTCACTATGGAAGTGTGTAATAACCAGAGAGCCTGTGCCTCCTCCTCACGCCACGTTTACACTTACAGTATTTTACTTCAGTATTTTACCTCAGTATTTGTAAGTCAAAACCAAGAGTGGGTAATAAATACAGAAGTGGTGACTTGTTTCTATTATACTTTTCCTCCGATTGTTCCAATCCTGGTTTGAGCTTACAAACACTGAGGTAAAAAACTGACCAAATTCTGCACGAGTAAATGTGCCCTTATACACAGGATTAAAAGCAGTACAGAAACATGAGTATTGTGAGCAGCATTTTTCCTGACAACTCTTTTGTTTTTTGTGCTGAAAAAGCAGCTGCAAATACTCCTTGTGTGCATACATCCTTATACATGGAGATCACAAGCAGCAGCATAAAGGCGTCAGTGTCCCTTCCCCAAACTACAGATGAGTCACACAGATATAATACACAACCCCCTATAATCTACAAAATAGAAATGTGCAGCATGTCCGGCCTGTCGCACCCTTACATATGACACAGATACAAAAGCTATCCCTCCCTAGCACACAGCTGAGTCATGTGAATGGCTGCTGTATTCTGCACATGTGCCATGTATAGATGAAATGCTTTCATGGCTCCATCTAATATATATGTAAAAGCAGAGACACTTAGCAGCATATTCACAGCAATACATGCAGGAGAGGCAGGAGGTATTCATCATGTCAGCCGCACTCTTGTCCTTTTATGCCTCTGCTATACTGCCATATATAAATGACTACCTCCACAAGCCCTGATTGAATTTATTTGTGAGAAATTGAAGTCCAGAAAATGATCAGAAATAAAGTTGTGTTTCATCACACCCTGTATTATGTCGGTATTTTTTCCTTAGTAGAAGCATTACTGGAGATCATGACAACATATAAGGGCACACGTAGCAGTTAGTTTGAGTTTATTCTATTTTTCCAATTTAAAAGTAAAGTCTACACCAGCGCAGTGCCAGGACCATTACAGTACATGTAAACCTCCATATAGGGAAAAAGCTGAGCAGAACTCTGGCCGACTTGTTCTTAGATCTGACTCTACAATCACTATGGTAGCACACTGTAGCGCTGAAACATGCAAACATGAAACATGAAAATTTAACTGCATTACTGCACTAGAAATATGAAAAATGAGAGCGTTTAGCGCATAAAAAAGGCCAATTTTATGTGTACCTGGTAGCCACTTTACGGCATCTCTCTTATACCAGGTCCTACGATTTCCTTCCTCACTGAGAATAAACGTCTCCATCTGAATGGGTGCCTATGAAAACCTCTTATGAGACTACCATTCTCTCTCTCTGTTCATATTTCTAGTGCAGTAATGCAGTTAAATTTTCATGTTTCATGTTTGCATGTTTCAGCGCTACAGTGTGCTACCTTATTTGCTTGAATGTATAGGAGTTGGCGACCCTAGGTTTAGCACCTGTTCACACTTAGTCTATGTATGTGCAGCGCCCCAGAGTCCTGGTCGTTGCAGTAACGTCGCTCTGCCACTAAGGGGAGTGATGTTACGTCTGATTGCACTAAAGGAGTTCACCTGACCAGGTATCACACACATTACACTTCACACTCCGGCCACCAGGGGGAGTGGTTCTATCTAGTAGGACACTCCTCACACTCTGGTAAAACTGGGGTTTGGACAACAAGACAGGGAGAAGAGGGAAGAGCTAGAGAGAGGACCTGTCAGGGATGGGATCCTGACAGATTCCTAAGAAAGGACAAACAGTGAGAAAAACGGGAATCCAGCAAAGAGGTGATAGGACCAGAGGGAGTCGTGCTGTAAGATCGAGGCAACATCCTTCTGAGGCGCAAACAGTCGGTGGCCGGAATGCCGAGCAAGTAAGAGACTCTAAGCATTACTGCAAACCACGGCAGGACAGTCAATTATAGGTTGGCTGTCTCACCCAAATCACCTAAGCAGACAACGGAGGCAGCTGTGGGAGAGGGGTGGCTCTAGGGTCCCAGAAGAACTCCAGGCCTACCCCGTCATACGGGTGCGTCCTAACCATATCATCTGGGGGATGGAGAGAATGAAGATCAGAGACAGACAGAATCAGTTGTGAGGACTATCCCGGGGTGCTCAGCAGGGAAGGACTACAACACATAGGCGCTAGAAGGTAGACGCTGATTCCCACCTGTTAAGGGGACTCCTGATGTGCCTTCGGACCGGCCGGTCGCAGACAGCCCGGTTAACAGTGTTCTGGATTGGGTACCTCCAAACCTTCAGTAAAAAGGTAAAGAGACTGCAACCTGGTGTCCTCGTTATTCACCGCGACCTGCACCACACCACAACAACATCACCCTCCACCTTCATTGGACACCCCTCAGCAGGGTCACGGGCCGGGTCTAGCCACAGTGACAACCCCAGAACTGAGACAGAGAGGCCCGGTACCGGGTACCCCTGGGCCCTGCGGCAGTGGGGGCGCTCCAACTTGGCGTCACGAACAGGATCTACTTAAGCCTGAAGAATCAGGTCATGGGTGCCTTGGAACTGTGATTTATTGTGCTTGGACTGTGACTTATTGCAAAGACTGTGCATTGCTAATTGCCGCCAAGAGTTCCCGCCACAATTCGCCATTGCCGTGCACGGAGGGAGGAGCCTTAGCTTCGTGGGTGGAACTGGTCAAGAGAAGCGCGGAACGAGGAAGTGCGGTAAAGTTCCAACTCTGGAAGAGGAACTCCGACCTCCAGCAGGTTAGTGGGAGGAAGGGACAGCCATGTCCGAGTCGGGAGGAGCGGAGGCGGCGGTCGCAGCCGTGGACACAGGGGCAGCTCCGGTCCCCGCAGCGGACGTAGCCGCTGCCCTAATACCACCACCGGTTGCCGCAGAACCCGCTGCCCCCATGAGCCAGTCGGACACTGCTGCTACCACAAAGGCCATAATGCCTTTCTCTATGCCGTACCTGCCCGGAGCGGCCTGGTTCCCACGATACTCCGGGGAGTCGCATACGTTCACTGACTTTAAAGAAGGGATCTGCAGCCTGCTTGAGTTCTATCCCCTGACAGAGCCTCAGAAGGTTCATATGATAATCGGCCAGCTCTTTGGGGCGGCTCTGAGAGAAGTGAAGTCCTGGCCCGCCGCGGATAAGGGAACGGCACAGCAGGTTTTTGCAAAGCTTAAAGCCACCTTCGATACCCGTACTGCTACAGAAATTAAATTGACTTTCTATGGATGCAAACAGAGACCGCAGGCGCAGGATAGCTTTCATCGGGACGGACGACCCATCTGCCACCACTGTCACCAGGTGGGCCACCTTGCAAGGTACTGTCCTTTAAATGAGCAACCCCTGGGGCAAAGGGCCACCCCCCAGGAGTAGGACGATCAGGCCCGCAGCATTGGAGAGCCAAATACGTTGGAGGGCGGCCAGTTCTTCCTGTTGTGATCAACGGTATCCCCATGAACGCTCTGCTGGACACCGGTTCTCAGGTGATGACTATGCCTTACGTGCTTTATAAACGGTATTGGGAGGACACCGATATTACTCGTGGCCCCGATGATGATTTCACCATCATAGCCAGTAATGGTCAGCCGTTGCCACAAGTGGGGTATAAAGAGGTCACCATCAATGTGGGGCGGGTGGAGTTAAAGGCCCAGGGGATTGTAATTGTTGATATTGACCGCCGTGAATGTAATCCCATGATGACTATTGGCACCAATGTTATAGAAAATTGTCTTGCAGAAGTTATCGTCTTGTTGCAACAGGTAGCAGAAACTGCTGGCTACAGTGAACAACGCGCCCTGCAAAAAGAAATCAGAGATCTGATGCAGAGACAGCAGGTAGAGCTGACTGGTGGTGAAATTGGTCGTGTCACTGTGAGTGATTCAAACCCTCTCGCGATACCTCCCAGGAGTGAGATGTTGATATGGTGTCGGGCAGCCATAGGCCTCAGGGGTAAGGACTACCAGGCCCTGGTGGAACCCGTCTATTCAGACAACAGGCCCACTCTCCTAACAGCCAGGGGGTGGTCGACGTCCGCCAGGGGAGGGTGCCCGTACGTGTCCTTAATTGTGGGGAGGAAGAGGTCCACCTCACCAAGTATGCCACGCTTGCCAAACTGTTTGCTGTCAATAATAGTGTGATACAGACACCTGGACCCTTGGCCCCGTCTAACCTGGCGGAGGACAACGGTTCTGCAGGGCACTCGAAAGATTGGTGTCGGGAATTGCATGTGGGCACTGACTCCACCCCATCCCATCAGAAACAGGGGGCCTACAGGGTGGTTCACGAGTACGAGCGGGTATTTAGCAAACACCCCTTAGATTTTGGACAGGTGAAAGGGATCCAACATCATATCCCCACGGGAGATCACCGGCCCATAAAGGAGAGATACCGCCCTGTACCCCCAGCTCATTACCAGTGTGCCAAGGACATGTTGCGAGAAATGAAGGAGGCTGGGGTGGTGAGAGACAGTTGTAGCCCCTGGGCATCTCCATTAGTCCTTGTTAAAAAGAAAGATGGCACAATGAGGATGTGCGTTGATTACAGGCAGTTGAATCGCATTACACATAAGGACGCATACCCACTGCCCAGGATAGAGGAGTCTCTGGCTGCCCTAAAGTCTGCTAACTATTTCTCTACCTTAGATCTCACCAGTGGGTACTGGCAAGTTCCCGTGGCGGAGGCGGACAAAGAGAAGACGGCCTTCACGACACCGATGGGTCTCTACGAATTCAACTACATGCCCTTCGGATTGTGCAATGCCCCGGGGACGTTCCAGAGGATGATGGAGTGCTGTCTGGGGCACAAGAACTTTGAAACCGTACTGCTGTATTTGGATGATGTCATTGTCTTCTCTAAGACCTACGAAGACCATCTGAAGCACCTGGCTGAGGTGTTTGAAGCCCTGTCCAACTTTGGCTTAAAGGTGAAACCATCCAAATGTCATCTGCTGAAACCCAAAGTGCAGTATCTGGGCCATGTGGTGAGCGCTGAAGGAGTAGCCCCAGACCCCGACAAGGTCACGGTGATCCAAGACTGGCTGAAGCCCAGCAACCTCCAGGAAGTCCGGCAGTTTCTCGGGCTGGGTAGGCTATTACCGAAGGTTCATCAAGGACTTCACCAAGAAGGCCGCACCCTTGCAAGACCTGTTGGTGGGCCAATCAAAGAAGACCAAGGGGAAGAACGCCCCATTTGACTGGAACGAGGGGCTGGAAGGATCCTTCACTTGTTTGAAGTCGGAAAAAAACCAGAACACAGGCAGAGATGCTTACCTGTTCAAGGCCTCCAACAATTGCACTAACTAAGATACAAGGACCCTTGACGTGGGTTGGCAGCTTAAATATTGTGGCCATAATATCAACCAATACCTTGCATACATTGTTATGTTTTTGGTGCACTGTATATTTTTCCAGGGTGCTTCTGGGCCCTAGATGGCTCTGTACACTGTGGCCTCTGTTCACACAGGATGCATCATGGTTAGCCCGCCATACATATGGCATCATTAATAGGCTTTGCACCATATACTTTGCATTCCTGTGTGAACATGCCACATACAGACTATTTTTTGCACGGGTGCTCCAAGCGGCCAATTCCTGATTGTAGGTTGGCTGCATAGGTATTATTTGCACCTGTGTATTTGCTATCTCTACTTGGGCCTGGTGCACCCTGGTTAGTGCAATTGTTGGAGGCCTTGAACAGGTAAGCATCTCTGCCTGTGTTCTGGTTTTTTTGCTTAGTATAGTGGAAGTTTTTCCTCTAATGGTGTTTTTTTAGATTAGGACTGCCAAGATACAAGGACCCTTGACGTGGGTTGGCAGCTTAAATATTGTGGCCATAATATCAACCAATACCTTGCATACATTGTTATGTTTTTGGTGCACTGTATATTTTTCCAGGGTGCTTCTGGGCCCTAGATGGCTCTGTACACTGTGGCCTCTGTTCACACAGGATGCATCATGGTTAGCCCGCCATACATATGGCATCATTAATAGGCTTTGCACCATATACTTTGCATTCCTGTGTGAACATGCCACATACAGACTATTTTTTGCACGGGTGCTCCAAGCGGCCAATTCCTGATTGTAGGTTGGCTGCATAGGTATTATTTGCACCTGTGTATTTGCTATCTCTACTTGGGCCTGGTGCACCCTGGTTAGTGCAATTGTTGGAGGCCTTGAACAGGTAAGCATCTCTGCCTCTGTTCTGGTTTTTTTGCTTAGTATAGTGGAGGTTTTTCCTCTAATGGTGTTTTTTTAGATTAGGACTGCCAAGATACAAGGACCCTTGACGTGGGTTGGCAGCTTAAATATTGTGGCCATAATATCAACCAATACCTTGCATACATTGTTATGTTTTTGGTGCACTGTATATTTTTCCAGGGTGCTTCTGGGCCCTAGATGGCTCTGTACACTGTGGCCTCTGTTCACACAGGATGCATCATGGTTAGCCCGCCATACATATGGCGTCATTAATAGGCTTTGCACCATATACTTTGCATTCCTGTGTGAACATGCCACATACAGACTATTTTTTGCACGGGTGCTCCAAGCGGCCAATTCCTGATTGTAGGTTGGCTGCATAGGTATTATTTGCACCTGTGTATTTGCTATCTCTACTTGGGCCTGGTGCACCCTGGTTAGTGCAATTGTTGGAGGCCTTGAACAGGTAAGCATCTCTGCCTGTGTTCTGGTTTTTTTGCTTAGTATAGTGGAGGTTTTTCCTCTAATGGTGTTTTTCTTGTTTGAAGTCGGCACTGACGGGAGAAGAGGTACTGGCCTACCCCGAATACGACCAACCATTTGTGCTGTACACGGATGCCAGCAATGTGGGATTGGGAGCCGTGCTGTCCCAGGTCCAGAAAGGCAAAGAGAGGGTGATCTGTTATGACCCCAATGGCGAGGGTCTCAGAGGAACGTGGAAGTCTGCAGAATACAAAAATCCAGCTCATAGGGCAGTGGTAACTGGGTTGACCATATATCTACTCCTAACGCCAACACTAGAAGTAGCCGGGGATCATTCCTACGTTGATTCTAGATGACACGCGCCAGCCGGAGAATCTAGCTACCCCTAGTAGAGGAAAACAAAAGACCTTTCTTGCCTCCAGAGAAGGGGACCCCAAAGCTGGATAGAAGCCCCCCACAAATAATGACGGTGAGGTAAGAGGAAATGACAAACACAGAAATGAACCAGGTTTAGCACAGAGAGGCCCGCTTACTGATAGCAGAATAAAGAAAGGTAACTTATATGGTCAACAAAAACCCTATCAAAATCCACACTGGAAATTCAAGAACCCCCGAACCGTCTAACGGTCCGGGGGGAGAACACCAGCCCCCTAGAGCTTCCAGCAAAGGTCAGGATATAGATTTGGAACAAGCTGGACAAAAATACAAAACCAAAACAAATAGCAAAAAGCAAAAGGCAGACTTAGCTGATATAACTGGAACCAGGATCAGTAGACAAGAGCACAGCAGACTAGCTCTGATAACTACGTTGCCAGGCATTGAACTGAAGGTCCAGGGAGCTTATATAGCAACACCCCTAACTAACGACCCAGGTGCGGATAAAAGGAATGACAGAAAAACCAGAGTCAAAAAACTAGTAACCACTAGAGGGAGCAAAAAGCAAATTCACAACAGTACCCCCCCCTTAGTGAGGGGTCACCGAACCCTCACCACGACCACCAGGGCGATCAGGATGAGCGGCATGAAAGGCACGAACTAAATCGGCCGCATGAACATCAGAGGCGACCACCCAGGAATTATCCTCCTGACCATAGCCCTTCCACTTGACCAGGTACTGAAGTCTCCGCCTGGAGAGGCGAGAATCCAAGATCTTCTCCACCACGTACTCCAACTCGCCCTCAACCAACACCGGAGTCCTTCTTGGTCATATCCGTCAAAGGTTTCACAATGCTAGAAAAATTAGCGATAAAACGACGGTAGAAGTTAGCGAAGCCCAAGAACTTCTGAAGACTCTTAACTGACGAGGGCTGAGTCCAATCAAGAATAGCTCGGACCTTGACTGGGTCCATCTCCACAGCAGAAGGGGAAAAAATGAACCCCAAAAAGGGAACCTTCTGCACACCAAAGAGACACTTTGAGCCCTTGACAAACAAAGAATTTTCACGCAAAATTTTAAAGACCAACCTGACCTGCTCCACATGCGAATCCCAATTATCAGAAAAAACCAAAATATCATCCAGATAAACAATCAAAAATTTATCCAGATACTTCCGGAAAATGTCATGCATAAAGGACTGAAAAACTGAAGGCGCATTGGAGAGCCCAAAAGGCATCACCAAGTACTCAAAATGACCTTCGGGCGTATTGAATGCGGTTTTCCATTCATCACCTTGCTTAATGCGCACAAGGTTGTACGCACCACGAAGGTCTATCTTGGTGAACCACTTGGCACCCTTAATCCGGGCAAACAAGTCAGACAACAGCGGTAAAGGATACTGAAATTTGACAGTGATCTTATTTAAAAGCCGATAATCAATACAAGGTCTCAAAGATCCGTCCTTTTTTGCCACAAAAAAGAATCCCGCACCAAGAGGGGAAGAAGACGGACGAATATGTCCTTTCTCCAGAGACTCCTTGATATATGAACGCATAGCGGTATGTTCAGGTACCGACAGATTAAACAGTCTTCCCTTAGGAAATTTACTGCCTGGGATCAAATCTATAGCACAGTCACAGTCCCTATGAGGAGGCAGTGCACTGGACTCAGACTCACTGAAGACATCCTGATAATCAGACAAATACTCCGGAACTTCCGAAGGCGTAGAAGAAGCAATAGACACAGGCAGGGAATCCCCATGAATACCACAACAGCCCCAACTTGAGACTGACATAGCCTTCCAGTCCAGGACTGGATTATGGGTCTGTAACCATGGCAGCCCTAAAACGACCAAATCATGCATTTTATGTAAAACCAGGAAACGTATCACCTCGCGGTGTTCAGGAGTCATGCACATGGTAACCTGTGTCCAATACTGCGGTTTATTTGCTGCCAATGGTGTAGCATCAATACCCCTAAGAGGGATAGGATTTTCTAATGGTTCAAGAGTAAAACCACAGCGCTTAGCAAATGAGAGATCCATGAGACTCAGGGCAGCACCTGAATCTACAAACGCCATGACAGGATAAGATGACAGTGAGCAAATCAAAGTTACAGACAGAATAAATTTAGGTTGCAAATTACCAACGGTGACAGGACTAACAACCTTAGCTATACGTTTAGAGCATGCTGAGATAACATGTGTAGAATCACCACAGTAGTAGCACAAGCCATTCCGGCGTCTATGAATTTTCCGCTCATTTCTAGTCAGGATTCTATCACATTGCATTAAATCAGGTGTCTGTTCAGACAACACCATGAGGGAATTTGCGGTTTTTCTATCACATTGCACCGAATTAGGTGTCTGTTCAGACAACACCATGAGGGAATTTGCGGTTTTGCGCTCCCGCAACCGCCGGTCAATTTGAATAGCCAGTGCCATAGTATCATTCAGACCTGTGGGAATGGGAAAACCCACCATAACATTCTTAATGGCTTCAGAAAGGCCATTTCTAAAATTAGCGGCCAGTGCACACTCGTTCCAATGTGTCAGCACGGACCATTTCCGAAATTTTTGGCAATACACTTCAGCCTCGTCCTGCCCCTGAGACATAGCCAGCAAGGCCTTTTCTGCCTGAATCTCAAGATTGGGTTCCTCATAAAGTAAACCGAGCGCCAGAAAAAACGCATCAAGATCAGCCAATGCCGGATCTCCTGGCGCCAGCGAAAAAGCCCAATCCTGAGGGTCGCCCCGTAAGAACGAAATAACAATTTTTACTTGCTGAGCAGAATCTCCAGATGAACAGGGTCTCAGGGACAGAAACAATTTACAATTATTCACGAAATTCCTAAACTTAAACCTGTCTCCGGAAAACAGTTCAGGAATCGGTATTTTAGGTTCTGACCTAGGATTTCTGATAACATAGTCTTGTATGCCCTGCACACGAGTAGCCAGCTGGTCCACACTTGTAATCAAGGTCTGGACATTCATGTCTGCAGCAAGCATAGCCACTCTGAGGTAAAGGGGAAGAAGAAAAAAAAAACTCAGAATCTTCTTTCTTATAATCCCTCTTCTGCAATGCATTAAACATTTAATACTGGCCTGGCAAACTGTTATGACCCCAATGGCGAGGGTCTCAGAGGAACATGGAAGTCTGCAGAATACAAAAATCCAGCTCATAGGGCAGTGGTAACTGGGTTGACCATATATCTACTCCTAACGCCAACACTAGAAGTAGCCGGGGATCATTCCTACGTTGATTCTAGATGACACGCGCCAGCCGGAGAATCTAGCTACCCCTAGTAGAGGAAAACAAAAGACCTTTCTTGCCTCCAGAGAAGGGGACCCCAAAGCTGGATAGAAGCCCCCCACAAATAATGATGGTGAGGTAAGAGGAAATGACAAACACAGAAATGAACCAGGTTTAGCACAGAGAGGCCCGCTTACTGATAGCAGAATAAAGAAAGGTAACTTATATGGTCAACAAAAACCCTATCAAAATCCACACTGGAAATTCAAGAACCCCCGAACCGTCTAACGGTCCGGGGGGAGAACACCAGCCCCCTAGAGCTTCCAGCAAAGGTCAGGATATAGATTTGGAACAAGCTGGACAAAAATACAAAACCAAAACAAATAGCAAAAAGCAAAAGGCAGACTTAGCTGATATAACTGGAACCAGGATCAGTAGACAAGAGCACAGCAGACTAGCTCTGATAACTACGTTGCCAGGCATTGAACTGAAGGTCCAGGGAGCTTATATAGCAACACCCCTAACTAACGACCCAGGTGCGGATAAAAGGAATGACAGAAAAACCAGAGTCAAAAAACTAGTAACCACTAGAGGGAGCAAAAAGCAAATTCACAACAGTGATCGCTTACACCAGCAGGAAGCTCCGTCCCACGGAAAGGAACCCTGACAACTACAGTTCCTTTAAACTGGAGTTCCTTGCCATCGTCTGGGCAGTGACAGAGAGGTTCAAACACTACCTGGTCTCGGCGAAGTTCACCGTCTTCACGGATAATCCGCTGACACACTTGGATACAGCCAAACTCGGGGCCTTGGAACAGCGGTGGATGGCTCGGCTGTCCAACTACGACTTCACCATCAAGTACCGGGCAGGACGCAAGAATGCGAACGACGATGCCTTGTCCCGGATGCCCAATTTGCCAGAAACGGGGGAGGACCCGGAGGCACTTGAAGAGATAGAAATGCCTGCGTTCCATCGCCCCAAAGCCGCTCAGTACTCCCATCATGTGAAGAACCGGTACAAGAACCAACAGAACGCCACGCTGAATCCCCTGCCCCATCACGGATGGGCGGAGACCCAGGATGGTGACCCCGCGGTCCGTCGAGTGAAAGAGCTCCTGACGCAGGCAGGGTTGCATCCCGGCCCAGATGATCCACAGGAGACCCGACAGCTGTGGAAGGGGAGAAGCAAACTGTTTATCCATGATGGCAAGCTGTGCCGGAGGAGTATCGACCCGCGTACTCATGAATTGGTATGGCAGATAGTGGTGCCGAGGCGAGATGCGCCCATGGTTCTGGGAGCCTACCACGATGGAGCCGGACACTTCGGATGGAAGAAGCTGGAGAGGCTACTCCGAGGGAGGTTCTATTGGATTGGCATGAAGAGAGCCATTGAGAAGTGGTGTCGGGAGTGCGGTCCATGTAGCCTACGCAGGAAGGACCGTGACAGCCAACGGGCTCCCTTGCAGCCCATCATCACCAAACGGCCGCTCGAACTGGTCGCGCTGGATCATGTGAAGCTGACACCTAGCCGGTCAGGCTATATCTACGCTCTTACCATCGTAGATCACTACTCCAGATTTTTGGTGGTTCTACCTGTCAAGGATCTAACGGCCAGGACGGCTGCCAAGGCCTTCCAGCAGTACTTTTGTAGGCCCCATGGGTACCCGGAGAAGGTACTGACCGATCAGGGACCAGCATTCGAAGCAGAGGTGTTCCAAGACTTCTGCCATCTGTACGGGTGTAAGAAGATTAGAACCACACCGTACCATCCCCAAACCAACGGGATGTGTGAAAAGATGAACCAAGTGGTGATCGACTTACTGAAGACCTTGCCCGTAGAGGAGCGGAACCTGTGGCCGACAAAATTGCCTGACTTGGTGGACATATACAATCATATCCCAGTAAATTCCACCAACTGCACTCCAGCGTACCTAATGCGAGGAAGATCTAGCAAGTTGCCCGTTGACCTGGACATGGGGGTCCTAGTCCCCGAAGATACCTCGCCGGATGCAGATTGGGATGCAGATTGGGATGCAGAAAGGCAGCGAAAGTACCGCAAAGTACAGGAATGCGTGGAAAGAAGTCTTGCCCAGGCTAGACAAAAACAAGAAAGGGACTACAACCAGCATGCTCCTGCGATTCCCTTGTCACCCGGTGAGCACGTACTCAAACGGAAGAGGAGGCTACACAAACTCGATGACCAATGGGAAGCGGAACCATATACCGTCCTGCCATCCGATTTCGACAACACGAAGGTTTGTCTCATCAGCAAGGATGGAGGGGAGACCTCGACGGCGATATCCAGGGACCACCTTAAAATCTGCCCTGATAAGTTGAGAGAGAGGGAGACGGTGTTATGATCCTAGTGGTAGAGGATCTCAGGAGTTCCAGCTGAGTCCGCAAACACAAAAACCAGCTCATAGGGAAGTGGTAACTTGGCTGACCGCATATCTGATCCTGGCACAACAACTAGAAGTAGCCGGGGAACGTACCTACGTTGATTCTAGACGTCTCGCACCAGCCGGAGAACTAACTAACCCTTTCAGAGAAAATAAGACCTCACTTGCCTCCAGAGAAAAGACCCCAAAGTTATTATACAAGCCCCCAACAAATAATAACGGTGAGGTAAGAAGAAAAGACAAACGTAAGAATGAACTAGATTTAGCAAAGAGAGGCCCACTAATTAATAGCAAAAAATAGGAAGAGGACTTATGGGGTCAGCAAAAAACCCTATAAAAATATCCATGCTGAAGATCCAAGAACCCCCGCACCGACTAACGGTGTGGGGGGAGAATATCAGCCCCCTAGAGCTTCCAGCAAAAACAGAAATCACATTTTGAACAAGCTGGAACAAAATAAGAGCAAATGCAAAAGGACAAAAATAAGAAAGCAGAACTTAGCTTATCTTGCAAAACTCAGGGACCAGGAGTCAGGAGGAAAACAGACATAGACTGATTACATCGATTCCAGGCACTAGACTGAGTTTCCAGGAAGTCTAAATAGGAACACCCAAGGCCTAACGAACCAGGTGGGTACCAACCTGGGGAAAGATAATCCATCCAAGTGCCATACCGCTAGTGACCACAAGAGGGAGCCAACAAATATAGTTCACAACAGTACCCCCCCTTTAAGGAGGGGTCACCGAACCCTCACCAAGACCACCAGGGCGATCAGGATGAGCAGCGTGAAAGGCACGAACCAAATCGGCCGCATGAACATCAGAGGCGGCCACCCAGGAATTATCCTCCTGACCATAGCCCTTCCATTTGACCAGATACTGAAGCCTCCGTCTAGAGAGACGAGAATCTAAGATCTTCTCCACCACGTACTCCAACTCGCCCTCAACCAACACCGGAGCAGGAGGCTCAACAGCAGGAACCATAGGCACAACGTACCGCCGCAACAAAGACCTATGGAACACATTGTGAATGGCAAACGATACAGGAAGATCCAAACGAAAAGACACCGGATTAAGGACTTCCAAAATTTTATAAGGACCAATAAAGCGAGGCTTAAACTTAGGAGAGGAAACCTTCAGAGGGACAAACCGAGAAGACAACCAAACCAAATCCCCAACACGAAGTCGGGGACCCACACCGCGGCGGCGGTTGGCAAAACGCTGAGCCTTCTCCTGTGACAACTTTAAGTTGTCCACCACGATTCCAAATCCGCTGCAACCTATCCACCACGGAATCCACCCCAGGACAGTCAGAAGGTTCAACATGACCAGAGGAAAAACGCGGATGAAAACCAGAGTTGCAGAAAAATGGCGAAACCAAAGTAGCGGAACTAGCCCGATTATTGAGGGCAAACTCAGCCAATGGCAAGAAGGTCACCCAATCATCCTGATCCGCAGAAACAAAACATCTCAAATAAGCCTCCAGCGTCTGATTAGTTCGCTCCGTTTGGCCATTAGTCTGAGGATGAAAGGCAGATGAAAGTGGCAAATCAATGCCCATCTTAGCACAAAAAGATCGCCAGAATCTGGACACAAACTGGGATCCTCTGTCAGACACGATATTCTCAGGAATGCTGTGCAAACGAACCACATTCTGAAAGAACAAAGGAACCAGATCGGAAGAGGAAGGCAACTTAGGCAAGGGCACCAAATGGACCATCTTGGAAAAACGATCACACACCACCCAGATGACAGACATTCCTTGAGACACCGGAAGATCTGAAATGAAATCCATGGAAATGTGCGTCCAAGGACTCTTCGGGACGGGCAAGGGCAAAAGCAACCCGCTGGCACGAGAACAGCAAGGCTTAGCCCGAGCACAAATCCCACAGGACTGCACAAAAGAACGCACATCCTGCGACAGGGAAGGCCACCAAAAGGACCTAGCCACCAAATCTCTGGTACCAAAAATCCCAGGATGCCCTGCCAGCACCGAGGAATGAACCTCAGAGACAACTCTGCTGGTCCATTTATCAGGAACAAACAATCTATCAGGTGGGCAAGGGTCAGGTCTACCAGCCTGAAATCTCTGCAACACACGTCGCAAATCAGGAGAAATGGCCGACAAGATTACTCCCTCTTTAAGAATACCAGCTGGCTCTGAGACGCCGGGAGAGTCAGGCACAAAGCTCCTAGAAAGAGCATCAGCCTTCACATTCTTTGAACCAGGCAGGTACGAGACCACAAAGTCAAAACGGGAGAAAAACAACGACCAACGAGCCTGTCTAGGATTCAGGCGCTTAGCAGACTCGAGATACATCAGATTTTTGTGATCAGTCAAGACCACCACACGATGCTTAGCTCCCTCGAGCCAATGACGCCACTCCTCAAATGCCCACTTCATGGCCAATAACTCCCGATTACCAACATCATAGTTCCGCTCAGCAGGCAAAAATTTCCTAGAGAAAAAAGCACATGGTCTCATCACAGAGCAACCAGGGCCTTTCTGCGACAAAACAGCTCCGGCACCGATCTCAGAAGCATCCACTTCAACCTGAAAGGGAAGTGAGACATCAGGCTGGCACAAAACAGGCGCCGAAGTAAACCGACGCTTCAGCTCCCGAAAAGCCTCCACGGCTGCAGGAGCCCAATTAGCAACATCAGAACCTTTCTTGGTCATATCCGTCAAAGGTTTAACAACGCTAGAAAAATTAGCAATAAAACGACGATAGAAATTAGCAAAACCCAAGAACTTCTGAAGACTCTTAACAGACGTGGGTTGAGTCCAATCATGAATAGCTCGGACCTTGATTGGGTCCATCTCCACAGTAGAAGGGGAGAAAATAAAACCCAAGAAGGATACCTTCTGCACTCCAAAGAGACACTTTGAGCCCTTCACAAACAAAGCATTATCACGCAAAACCTGAAACACCATCCTGACCTGCTTTACATGAGAATCCCAATCATCAGAAATAACCAGAATATCATCCAGATAAACAATCATAAATTTATCTAGATACTACCGGAAGATGTCATGCATAAAGGACTGAAACACTGAAGGAGCATTAGAGAGCCCAAAAGGCATCACCAAGTACTCAAAATGACCTTCGGGCGTATTGAACGCAGTTTTCCATTCATCTCCCTGCCTAATGCGCACAAGGTTGTACGCACCACGAAGATCTATCTTGGTGAACCAACTGGCACCCTTAATCCGAGCAAACAAGTCCGACAATAGTGGCAAAGGATACTGAAATTTGACAGTGATATTATTCAGAAGCCGATAGTCAATACAAGGTCTCAAAGACCCGTCTTTCTTGGCCACAAAAAAGAATCCCGCACCAAGAGGGGAAGAAGATGGACGAATATGTCCCTTCTCCAAAGACTCCTTTATATAAGAACGCATTGCGGCATGCTCAGGTACAGATAGATTAAATAATCGTCACTTAGGAAATTTACTACCAGGAATCAAATCTATAGCGCAGTCACAGTCCCTATGAGGAGGAAGGGCACTGGACCTGGACTCACTGAATACATCCTGATAGTCCAATAAATACTCCGGAACTTCAGAAGGAGTAGAAGAGGCAATAGAGACCGGCGGGGAATCGCAATGAATTCCCTGACAACCCCAACTTGACACAGACATAGCCTTCCAATCCAAAACTGGATTATGGGTCTGTAACCATGGCAGACCCAAAACGACCAAATCATGCATTTTATGCAGAACAAGAAAACGAATCACCTCCCGATGTTCAGGAGTCATGCACATGGTCACTTGTGTCCAATACTGCGGTTTATTCTCCGCCAATGGCGTAGCATCAATTCCTTTAAGAGGAATAGGATTTTCCAAAGGCTCCAGGACAAAACCACAGTGCTTGGCAAACGACAAGTCCATAAGACTCAGGGCTAGGGTTGAGCGAAACGGGTCGGCAATTTTCAGAAGTCGCCGACTTTTGGCAAAGTCGGGTTTCATGAAACCCGACCCGACCCCTGTGTGGGGTCGGCCATGAAGTCGGCGATCTTCTGAATCTGGAATCGGAATTCCGATACCGATTCCCGATATGTTTAAGATATCGGGAATTGGTATCGGAATTCAGATTTAAGTGTAAAATAAAGAATTAAAATAAAAAATATCGCTATACTTACCCTCTGACGGGCCCTGGTACTAAGCGGGAACCTTCCTTCCTTAGAATCAGCCTTCCATGACCTTGCGGTGACGTCACGGTGACGTCGCGGCTTGTGATTGGTCCGCGGCCACCCATGTGACCGCTCGCGCGACCAATCACAAGCCGCGACGTCACCGTGACGTCACCGAAGGTCCTTGAAGGGCTGATTCTTAGGAAGGAAAGCTGCCGGAAAGAAGTAGGGCATGTCCGAGGGTGATTATATACCTAATAGGAATATACTCACCCTCGGCTTCTTTCCGGCAGCCTTCCTTCCTAAGAATCAGCCCTTCAAGGACCTTCGGTGACGTCACGGTGACGTCGCAGCTTGTGATTGGTCCGCGGCCACCCATGTGACCACTCGCACGAGCAGTCACATGGGTGGCCTCGGACCAATCACAAGCCGCGACGTCACCGTGACGTCACCGCAAGGTCATGGAAGGCTGATTCTAAGGAAGGAAGGTTCCCGGTTAGTACCAGGGCCCGTCAGAGGGTAAGTATAGCGATATTTTTTATTTTAATTCTTTATTTTACACTTAAATATGGATCCCAGGGCCTGAAGGAGAGTTTCCGCTCCTTCAGACCCTGGGAACCATTGGAAACCCAATGCACTGCATTGGGTTTCGAGTTTCGGCCGACCCCGACTTTTTTATAGGATCGGCCGATTTCACTCGACCCGACTTTTGAAAAAGTCGGGTTTCTTGAAACCCGACCCAATCCTATAAAAGTAAAGGTCGCTCAACCCTACTCAGGGCAGCACCAGAATCCACAAATGCCATAACAGGGTAGGAAGACAATGAGCAAATTAAAGTCACAGACAGAATAAACTTAGGCTGCAAATTACCAATGGCGACAGGACTAACAACCGTTGTTAGGCGTTTAGAGCATGCTGAGATAACATGTGTAGAGTCACCGCAGTAAAAACACAACCCATTCTGACGTCTATGATTTTGTCGTTCAGTTTTAGTCTGAATTCTATCACATTGCATTGAGTCAGGTGTCCGTTCAGACAATACTGCCAGAGAATTAGCAGATTTGCGCTCCCGCAAACGCCGATCAATCTGAATGGCAAGAGTCATAGAATCATTCAGACTTGTAGGGATGGGAAACCCCACCATCACATTCTTAATGGCCTCAGAAAGGCCATCTCTGAAATTTGCAGCCAGAGCACACTCATTCCATTGAGTAAGCACGGACCATTTCCGAAATTTTTGGCAATACACTTCAGCTTCATCCTGGCCCTGAGAGATAGCCAGCAACGCTTTTTCTGCCTGAATTTCAAGATTAGGCTCCTCATAAAGCAATCCGAGCACCAGAAAAAACGCATCAATATTTGCCAATGCAGGATCTCCTGGCGCCAATGAGAAGGCCCAATCCTGAGGGTCACCACGCAAGAAGGAGATAACAATTTTAACTTGCTGAGCTGAGTCTCCAGACGAACGAGGTCTCAAAGATAGAAACAATGTACAATTATTCCTAAAATTCCTAAATTTAAATCGATCTCCAGAGAACAGCTCAGGAATAGGTATCTTAGGCTCTGACATAGGACTACAAGTAACAAAATCCTGAATGCCCTGCACTCGTGCAGCAAGCTGATCCACACTAGTAATCAGAGTCTGAACATTCATGTCTGCAGCAGGGCTTCAAGCCACTCAGAGAAAAAGGGGAAGGAGAAAAAAAAAACTCAGAACTCTTTTTTTTTCTTTTACTCCCGCTTCAGCAATGCATTAAATATTCTCTTTTTCGGCCTGGAATACTGTTATGATCCTAGTGGTAGAGGATCTCAGGAGTTCCAGCTGAGTCCGCAAACACAAAAACCAGCTCATAGGGAAGTGGTAACTTGGTTGACCGCATATCAGATCCTGGCACAACAACTAGAAGTAGCCGGGGAACGTACCTACGTTGATTCTAGACGTCTCGCACCAGCCGGAGAACTAACTAACCCTTTCAGAGAAAATAAGACCTCACTTGCCTCCAGAGAAAAGACCCCAAAGTTATTATACAAGCCCCCAACAAATAATAACGGTGAGGTAAGAAGAAAAGACAAACGTAAGAATGAACTAGATTTAGCAAAGAGAGGCCCACTAATTAATAGCAGAAAATAGGAAGAGGACTTATGTGGTCAGCAAAAAACCCTATAAAAATATCCACGCTGAAGATCCAAGAACCCCCGCACCGACTAACGGTGTGGGGGGAGAATATCAGCCCCCTAGAGCTTCCAGCAAAAACAGAAATCACATTTTGAACAAGCTGGAACAAAATAAGAGCAAATGCAAAAGGACAAAAATAAGAAAGCAGAACTTAGCTTATCTTGCAAAACTCAGGGACCAGGAGTCAGGAGGAAAACAGACATAGACTGATTACATCGATTCCAGGCACTAGACTGAGTTTCCAGGAAGTCTAAATAGGAACACCCAAGGCCTAACGAACCAGGTGGGTACCAACCTGGGGAAAGATAATCCAAGTACCGCTAGTGACCACAAGAGGGAGCCAACAAATATAGTTCACAACAGACGGATCCAGGAACCTCCCCACCTGTAGAAAAGGAGAAGATGAGAAGTTTAGGCGTGCAGGATTCATTAGTCCTTGCCAGTTGTCCATGGTTGTTGGGAGGTTTTGGTCCTGGTTTTGTTCCTTCTGCCTTCTGCCAAATCAGCAAAGATAAGTGTCTGGTTTTGTTTCTGTGGCACACATGCTGTGTGCTTAATAATTCTGTGCTATTCAGTGTTTTTTGTCCAGCTTAGATTGTGTCAGTATTTTCTCAGTCTTGTTGGATTCTCTGGAGTGGCGGATATACATTCCATGTCTTTAGTTAGATTGTGGAACTTTTTGTATTATCTGCTGTGGATATTTTTGGAAGGGTTTTAATACTGAACGCTTAGTATTCTGTCCTATCTTTCCCTATTTAGCTAGAGTGGCCTCTTTTGCTGAATCCTGTTTTCTGCCTGCGTGTGTCTTTCCTCTCCTACTCACAGTCAATATTTGTGGGGGGCTGCCTATCCTTTGGGGTTCTGCTCTGAGGCAAGGTAGTATTCCTATTTCTATCTATAGGGGTATTTAGTCCTCCGGCTGTGTCGAGGTGTCTAGGGTTTGTTAGGCACACCCCACGGCTACTTCTAGTTGCGGTGTTAGTTCAGGTTTTGTGGTCAGTACAGTTTCCACCTACTCCAGAGAAAGTTCATGCGGCTCCAAAGTCACCGGATCATAACAGAGGACTATCCCGGCGTGCTCAGCAGGGAAGGACTACAACACATAGGCGCTAGAAGGTAGACGCTGATTCCCACCTGTTAAGGGGACTCCTGATGTGCCTTCGGACCGGCCGGTCGCAGACAGCCTGGATAACAGTTTTCTGGATTGGGTACCTGCAAACCCTCAGTAAAAAGGTAAAGATACTGCAACCTGGTGTTTTTGTTATTCACCGCGACCTGCACCACACCACAACAACATCACCCTCCACCTTCATTGGACCCCCCTCAGCAGGGTCACGGGCCGGGTCTAGCCACCATGACAACCCCAGAACTGAGACAGAGGCCCGGTACCGGGTACCCTTGGGCCCGGCGGCAGTGGGGGCGCTCCATATGGATGTGACGGTCAGTTTTTTCAAATGTATTATTTTGCCTTCTGACCGAGCACTCCGCCTCCTAGTCACAGGTGTTTTAATTACAGCAGGTCCATTACCCCTCCACAAAGAGAGAGAATGGTAGTCTCATTAGAGGTTTTCATAGGCACCCACTCAGATGGAGACATTTATTCTCAGTGAGGAAGGAAATCGTAGGACCTGGTATAGGAGAGATGCCGTAAAGTGGTTACCAGGTACACATAAAATTGGCCTTTTTTATGCGCTAAACGCTCTCATTTTTCATATTTCTAGTGCAGTAATGCAGTTAAATTTTCATGTTTCATGTTTGCATGTTTCAGCGCTACAGTGTGCTACCTTATTTGCTTGAATGTATAGGAGTTGGCAACTCTAGGTTTAGCACCTGTTCACACTTAGTCTATGTATGGATGTGACGGTCAGTTTTTTCAAATGTATTATTTTGCCTTCTGACCGAGCACTCCACCTCCTAGTCACAGGTGTTTTAATTACAGCAGGTCCATTACCCCTCCACAGAGAGAGAGAATGGTAGTCTCATAAGAGGTTTTCATAGGCACCCATTCAGATGGAGACGTTTATTCTCAGTGAGGAAGGAAATCGTAGGACCTGGTATAAGAGAGATGCCATAAAGTGGCTACCAGGTACACATAAAATTGGCCTTTTTTATGTGCTAAACGCTCTCATTTTTCATATTTCTAGTGCAGTAATGCAGCTAAATTTTCATGTTTCATGTTTGCATGTTTCAGCGCTACAGTGTGCTACCTTATTTGCTTGAATGTATAGGAGTTGGCGACTCTAGGTTTAGCACCTGTTCACACTTAGTCTATGTATGGATGTGACTGTCAGTTTTTTCAAATGTATTATTTTGCCTTCTGACCGAGCACTCTGCCTCCTAGTCACAGGTGTTTTAATTACAGCAGGTCCATTACCCCTCCACAGAGAGAGAGAATGGTAGTCTCATAAGAGGTTTTCATAGGCACCCATTCAGATGGAGACGTTTATTCTGAGTGAGGAAGGAAATCGTAGGACCTGGTATAAGAGAGATGCCGTAAAGTGGCTACCAGGTACACATAAAATTGGCCTTTTTTATGCGCTAAACGCTCTCATTTTTCATATTTCTAGTGCAGTAATGCAGTTAAATTTTCATGTTTCATGTTTGCATGTTTCAGCGCTACAGTGTGCTACCTTATTTTTCTTGAATGTATAGGAGTTGGCGACTCTAGGTTTAGCACCTGTTCACACTTAGTCTATGTATGGATGTGACGGTCAGTTTTTTCAAATGTATTATTTTGCCTTCTGACCGAGCACTCCGCCTCCTAGTCACAGGTGTTTTAATTACAGCAGGTCCATTACCACTCCACAGAGAGAGAGAATGGTAGTCTCATAAGAGGTTTTCATAGGCACCCATTCAGATGGAGATGTTTATTCTCAGTGAGGAAGGAAATCGTAGGACCTGGTATAAGAGAGATGCCATAAAGTGGCTACCAGGTACACATAAAATTGGCCTTTTTTATGCGCTAAACGCTCTCATTTTTCATATTTCTAGTGCAGTAATGCAGTTAAATTTTCATGCTTTGTGGAAAAAGAAAAAAAAAAGAGCATGAACCGCACATCCCAAAATCATACGTTGATCTAACGCCCTAACGGAGCGGAGCCGTGCGGCGACCACCGCCGCAGCGGCCATGCACCAGCAGGGCGGACCGCCTGTTGCCCCACAGCACCCATGCTGCGAGACTGAGCCCCCAAGACTCCAGACCGCGCCGCCCCACCAGCACAAAGCCACAGCAACAAAGGCCGCCACACAGCACCAGCACAGCTCCGTTAGGGCGTTAGGACCCACTACGAGGTTTGCCGTGAAGGGGCAGTGGGCTTCATACAGTCTGATCAGAATGTTAAACTGAAAACCTCATATTCAGTATTTAAATTTTTGCCTAGCGGCTTTAGATCAACGTATGATTTTGGGATGTGCGGTTCATGCTCTTTTTTTTTCTTTTTCCACAAAGCATGTACTTGTCTCTTTTTTTGGACCAGCACTCCTCCCATTTGGCTCAGGTGATTTTAATTAGCAGGAGACTGCAAAGTAAGGGGTCTAGCCCATTTTGGCTCTCACTGAAGAGCTGGAGGAAGGTGAGTTTAAATGCTCCCTTCATTTTGGTGCTGGTGCTGTGTGGCGGCCATTGTTGCTGTGGCTTTGTGCTGGTGGGGCAGCGCGGTCTGGAGTCTTGGGGGCTCAGTCTCGCAGCATGGGTGCTGTGGGGCAACAGGCCGTCCGCCCTGCTGGTGCATGGCCGCTGCGGCGGTGGTCGCCCACGGCTCCGCTCCGTTAGGGCGTTAGGACCCACTACGAGGTTTGCCGTGAAGGGGCAGTGGGCTTCATACAGTCTGATCAGAATGTTAAACTGAAAACCTCATATTCAGTATTTAAATTTTTGCCTAGCGGCTTTAGATCAACGTATGATTTTGGGATGTGCGGTTCATGCTCTTTTTTTTTTCTTTTTCCACAAAGCAGTTAAATTTTCATGTTTCATGTTTGCATGTTTCAGCGCTACAGTGTGCTACCTTATTTGCTTGAATGTATAGGAGTTGGCGACTCTAGGTTTAGCACCTGTTCACACTTAGTCTATGTATGGATGTGACGGTCAGTTTTTTCAAATGTATTATTTTGCCTTCTGACCGAGCACTCCGCCTCCTAGTCACAGGTGTTTTAATTACAGCAGGTCCATTACCACTCCACAGAGAGAGAGAATGGTAGTCTCATAAGAGGTTTTCATAGGCACCCATTCAGATGGAGATGTTTATTCTCAGTGAGGAAGGAAATCGTAGGACCTGGTATAAGAGAGATGCCATAAAGTGGCTACCAGGTACACATAAAATTGGCCTTTTTTATGTGCTAAACACTCTCATTTTTCATATTTCTAGTGCAGTAATGCAGTTAGATTTTCATGTTTCATGTTTGCATGTTTCAGCGCTACAGTGTGCTACTTTATTTGCTTAAATGTATAGGAGTTGGCGACTGTAGGTTTAGCACCTGTTCACACTTAGTCTATGTATGGATGTGACGGTCAGTTTTTTCAAATGTATTATTTTGCCTTCTGACCGAGCACTCCGCCTCCTAGTCACAGGTGTTTTAATTACAGCAGGTCCATTACCCCTCCACAGAGAGAGAGAATGGTAGTCTCATAAGCGGTTTTCATAGGCACCCATTCAGATGGAGACGTTTATTCTCAGTGAGGAAGGAAATCGTAGGACCTGGTATAAGAGAGATGCCGTAAAGTGGCTACCAGGTACACATAAAATTGGACTTTTTTATGCGCTAAACGCTCTCATTTTTCATATTTCTAGTGCAGTAATGCAGTTAAATTTTCATGTTTGCATGTTTCAGCGCTACAGTGTGCTACCTTATTTGCTTGAATGTATAGGAGTTGGCAACTCTAGGTTTAGCACCTGTTCACACTTAGTCTATGTATGGATGTGACGGTCAGTTTTTTCAAATGTATTATTTTGCCTTCTGACCGAGCACTCCGCCTCCTAGTCACAGGTGTTTTAATTACAGTAGGTCCATTACCCCTCCACAGAGAGAGAGAATGGTAGTCTCATAAGAGGTTTTCATAGGCACCCATTCAGATGGAGACGTTTATTCTGAGTGAGGAAGGAAATCGTAGGACCTGGTATAAGAGAGATGCCGTAAAGTGGCTACCAGGTACACATAAAATTGGCCTTTTTTATGCGCTAAACGCTCTCATTTTTCATATTTCTAGTGCAGTAATGCAGCTAAATTTTCATGTTTCATGTTTGCATGTTTCAGCGCTACAGTGTGCTACCTTATTTGCTTGAATGTATAGGAGTTGGCGACTCTAGGTTTAGCACCTGTTCACACTTAGTCTATGTATGGATGTGACGGTCAGTTTTTTCAAATGTATTATTTTGCCTTCTGACCGAGCACTCTGCCTCCTAGTCACAGGTGTTTTAATTACAGCAGGTCCATTACCCCTCCACAGAGAGAGAGAATGGTAGTCTCATAAGAGGTTTTCATAGGCACCCATTCAGATGGAGACGTTTATTCTCAGTGAGGAAGGAAATCGTAGGACCTGGTATAAGAGAGATGCCGTAAAGTGGCTACCAGGTACACATAAAATTGGCTTTTTTTATGCGCTAAACGCTCTCATTTTTCATATTTCTAGTGCAGTAATGCAGTTAAATTTTCATGTTTCATGTTTGCATGTTTCAGAGCTACAGTGTGCTACTTTATTTGCTTGAATGTATAGGAGTTGGCGACTCTAGGTTTAGCACCTGTTCACACTTAGTCTATGTATGGATGTGACGGTCAGTTTTTTCAAATCTACAATCACTATGTCATGTCCTCCCTGTAATTGTGACATTGCCATCTCCATGTATCTATAACCTAGTGACAAGTAAAATAGAAATTGTAAATAAAATCAGTAAGAAACTGGAAACCTGAACCATCACTGAGATCTTACACAATATGGAAATGATTCTGTAATATGTCATATTTATGTTTCAGATCATACAGGGATTATGCCTATAGGCCCACCATTAGTTTAGGCTGACTGCAGGTCACTACACTACATTACTATTTCACTGAACATTAACCCCTTCCCGACATGTGACGGTATAGTACGTCACATGTCGGGACCCCCGCTTTGATGTGCGCTCCGGCGGTGAGCGCACATCAAAGTCGCGACATGTCAGCTGTTTCTTACAGCTGACATGTGCGCGCAATAGCGGCGGGTGAAATCGCGATCACCCGCCGCTATTAACTAGTTAAATGCCGCTGTCAAACACAGACAGCGGCATTTAACTACCGCATCCGGCCGTGCGGCCGGATATGAGCGCATCGCCGACCCCCGTCACATGATCGGGGGTCGGCGATGCATCAGGACAGTAACCATAGAGGTCCTTGAGACCTCTATGGTTACTGATTGCCGGTGGCTGTGAGCGCCCCCCTGTGGTCGGCGCTCACAGCACACCTGCAATTCTGCTGTGTAGCAGCGATCTTATGATCGGTGCTGCATAGCAGAGCCGATCGGGCTGTGCCTGCTTCTAGCCTCCCATGGAGGCTATTGAAGCATGGCAAAAGTAAAAAAAAAAAGTTTTTAAAAATGTGAAAAAAAAAAAAAAACATAAAAGTTTAAATCACCCCCCTTTCGCCCCAATCAAAATAAATCAATAAAAAAAGCGCCCAACCTACACATATTTGGTATCGCCGCGTTCAGAATCGCCCGATCTATCAATAAAAAAAAAGCATTAACCTGATCGCAAAACGGCGTAACGAGAAAAAAATCGGAACGCCAGAATTACGTTTTTTTGGTCGCCACGGCATTGCATTAAAATGCAATAACGGGCGATCAAAAGAACGTGTCTGCACCAAAATGCTATCATTAAAAACGCCAGCTCGGCATGCAAAAAATAAGCCCTCACCTGACCCCAGATCACGAAAAATGGAGACGCTACGAGTATCGGAAAATGGCGCAATTTTGTTTTGTTTTGTTTTTTGCAAAGTTTGGAATTTTTTTTCACCACTTAGGTGAAAAATAACCTAGTCATGTTAGGTGTCTATGAACTCGTACTGACCTGGAGAATCATAATGGCAGGTCAGTTTTAGCATTTAGTGAACCTAGCAAAATAGGCAAGCAAAAAACAAGTGTGCGATTGCACTTTTTTTGCAATTTCACTGCACTTGGAATTTTTTTCCCGTTTTCTAGTACACGACATGCTAAAACCAATGATGTCGTTGAAAAGTACAACTCGTCCCGCAAAAAATAAGCCCTCACATGGCCATATTGACGGAAAAATAAAAAAGTTATGGCTCTGGGAAGGAGGGGAGCGAAAAACGAAAACGGAAAAACGGAAAAAGCTCCGGGGGTGAAGGGGTTAAATACTGTATATTGGCTTTTTAGAGAAAATAAAATAACAAAGAGAAAATGGCTCCAGAAATGCTCAGGTCTTACACACTACCACTAGAGGGCGCTTATTAAGAAGACAAAATAAATCTTCCAATTAATTGCTGAAATCCTGAAATGCGTCAGTCAGTTAGTTCTACTTTTTTTAATGATAATACTTATACATAAATTACACTAATGTTTGTAATAAAAATAGTTGTTTCTTTTAACCTTGACACGTATAAATATACTTCTAACATAATATAAACAGCAAAAAATGAGTTCATTTTTTATGTCTATTTTAAAATCCCCAAGTCTAAAAAAGGGGGCAGTATTCTAATTAATTGTTAAAAAAATAGGATGTTAAATTTATCCATGCAAAGTAATGTTTCAGCTCAACCCCTGTGAATCTTGATGGAGCTAAAAGAAAACAGTTGGAGCTGAAACGCTGCTGTGTGGTAAATAAAACACTATCTTATCCCTATATTTCTTCACAGGTTAATAGGAGAGTAGAATTTTCTAGACATTTAGATTAAATAGCGCCAACATATTATGCAGCGCTGTACAGACATGTCATTCTCTTACTTCAGCATTATTTGCAGTGACTGCAATCTGAAAATCTACCTGCCTTAAAGGATGTGACTGAATTTATTACAGAATTTGATTCCACCACTAGAGGATTTTTAACAAACAATTAGAATAATCTAAAAGACTAAACAGAATGATCTAGAAATGGCAGCAGAGTGAGAAAACGATCATTAACAGGAACAAGGACGCGTCCTCCCTTCCCCCAGTGCTGAGTGTTGCATGAGCAAATAACAGGAAATGAGCCGACCCTCCCCCACACAGATCAGAGACTGAGCAGAGCAGAAGCCTGAGCACTGAGCCTATCCCTCCCCACCACAAGGCTAGAAACATGAGCAGCACACAAAGAGAGATAACGCCACTCCCTCACTATGGAAGTGTGTAATAAGCAGAGAGCCTGTGCCTCCTCCTTATACAGGGGGTCAGAAGCAGCACTATAACGCTATTGTATGGAATGGTTTTTATGACAAATACTCATTGTGTGCACATACCCTTATACATGGAGATTACAAGCAGCAGTGCAGAGTCCATACCCTCCCCCACATTACAGATAAATCACACAGACATAATACACAACCTCCCTATGACCTACAAAAATAACATTCCCAGCATGCCCGGCTTGTCACACCCTTACATATGACACGGATGTAAAAGCTATCCCTCCCCAGCACACAGCTGAGTCGTGTATGTTTAGTGCATCATCCATGTTTATTGATGGAACATATCCGCCTCTACGTGTGTCCATGGCTTTATCTAATATATAATCAAACGCAGAGCCAGCAGCATGTCCACAGCAATACAGCTTGGAATTTGCCATATAGTTTGCTCCTTTCTTGAGAAAGGGGAATTCTCAAGTTTACAATTTCTTCCCAATTGAAAAGATCAGGGATAAATTCCTGACAGCTGGGGTCCAACTGCTGGAAACCTACAATCTCCAGAACCTGTCATTTGGTTAATTAATTCTTAGCCATGTGCTAAAAACTAGCCTACTCCACTGTCTCTGACAGTATCATTAGGGGCTCATTTCCACTTGCGAGAAACACGTCCGTGTCTCGCATGTGGAAACCAAGCTCTGGCGACGGCACTTTGAAGCGGAGCGTGCAGCTCCATGTGTTCCTATGCGGCCGCACGCTCCGCTCTGGAGTGCCGGCGCCACAGCTTGGTTTCCACATGCAAGACACGGATGTTTATTTCACAAGTGGAAATGAGCCCTAAGACTAAGTTCGCACTAGGCATTTTTGCAGCGTTTTTTTATGCAAAATTTCAGCTGCGTTTTACAGTACCAGCAAAGTTTATGAGATTTCAGAAATCTCATGCACACACCTTGTTTTTCATGTCATCAGGAATTTGTGATTTGCTTTTTGTTTGCACCATGGAGCATGTCACTTCTTTTAGTGTTTTTGCAGCATTTTTTGCTCATTGAAATGAATGGGTGGTGAAGAAACGCACCAATAGACTCAGGTATCGACTTTTGCTGCGTTTTTTTTAGGTCAAAACCTGATTCTATAGAATAGGACTTTTTTCAACACTTTATCATTTTTCAACACTTTATCATGATGCACAAGAGACAAATCTGGCATTCCGAAACCGCAGCAAAAATGCACAAAAAGCGCAAAAAAACAAGCAAAAAGTGTGATTTTTTTTCTGTAGTTTCTTTCCTGCCAAGAGATCATGCTTTGTTACAGAAGAAACGCCCTAAGAGTATGTGCACACGTTGCAGATTTGCCTGTGTAATTTTCTGCTCCGTTTCTTCCTCTCTTAGCAGAAAGCACAGTTGAAAATCCACGCGGATTTGATGCCTTTTTGATGCAGATTTTCATGCATTTTTGTAAACTAAATAAAGATATATTATTTAACAACCTCTTCATTTACATACTCCATTGAAGAATAATGTTTACACATAGATAGATAGATAGATAGATAGATAGATAATAGATACATAGATAAATAGATATAGCTATAGATAGCTATATCTATAGATAGCTAAATAGATATATCTATAGACAGATAGATAGATATAGCTATAGATAGATATAGATAGATAGATCTATAGATAGATAATACCAAGCTCGATGTTTAGTAATAAACATAACAAAATGGTAAATAAAGAGTTAAATAAAGACACACACACAAAAAAATCTGCATTAGGTCGGGGTCACACTTGCGAGAAACTTGCACGAGTCTCGCACCTCAATACCCGGTACTGCCACCGGCACTCTGACTGGTGCATTCAGCTTCATAGAAATACATGCAGCCGCACACTCCGGTTCTGAGTGCCAGCGGCAGTACCGGGTATTGAGGTGCGAGACTCGCGTGAGTCTCGTGTGTCACCCCGGCCTTAAATGCAATAGCTGTTAAAATAAAAAAAAATGGCATTGGCTCCCACGCAATTTTCCAAACCAGAGAGGGAAAGCTAGAGTCTGGGGGCTGATGTTTATAGCCTGGGAAAGGGTTAATACCCATGGAGCTTCCCAGGCTATTAATATAAGCTCACAGCTGTATACTTAGCCTTTACTGGCTACTAAAATAGGGGAGCCACACCAAAAAATGACGTAGGGTAAAACGCTGCAAATCCGCATGGATTTTTCCGCAGCATGTGCACAACAATTCTAGATTTCCCATTGGTTAACATTGGTTGTGCACTACACTGCAGATTTGTTGCAATTCCGTGCTTCCAAAAATGCTGTGGATCCGCATCAAAATCCGCAACGTGTGCACATAACCTAAGTGTTCGTTCACTATAAGTCACTCTGATGTTCATCTGAAAAAGTTGGACAAGTGTCATGCGTATGTCACTTTATATGTCATGCAAGTGCAATGCGAGTGTGCAATTTTTTTGTCGCCTAGTATCCATATGCAATGCATTTTTACCCCACTGTCCAGTGTCACTTTTATATAATAACTCTGGAACGCTTCAACGGATCCCATTGATTCTGAGATTTTTTTTCGTGACATATTGTACTTCATGACAATGATAAAATTTGCTCGATATGACTTGCGTTTATTTGTGAAAAATGTGAATATAAAGCCTTTTACTTATCATCTTGTCTGAAGAATTGATTCACTCCAGCAACGCAGCCCACCTACATGTTTATCCAACTGGATACAATTCTAAAAACATCACCCCTCAAAGCCCTCAAAACCACATTTAAAAAGTTTGTTAACTATTCAGGTGCTTCACAGGAATTAATGGAATGTGGAAGGAAAAATGAAGATTTTACTTTTTTTTCACAAAAGTTTTACTTTAGCCCCAAACTTTTTATTTTCACAAGGGTACCAAGAGAAAATGCACCCCACAACTTGCTGTGCAATTTCTCCTGAGTACGACAATACCCAAAATGTGAAGGAAAACTACTGTTTGGTTGCACGGCAGGGCTCGGAAAGGAAGGAGCTACATTTGACTTTTGAATGCAAGATTGCTAGAATCATTTGTGGATGCCATATTGCGTTTAAAGAGCCACTGATGTAACTAAACAGTGGAAATGCCTCACTGCTGACTGCATTTGGAATTCTGTCTAAATATGCGGTGTGAACCTTGATCACCCAGGTGCTTCACAGAAGTTTAAGAAGTAGAGCCATGAAAATAAAAAAAAACAAAACACTTTTTTCCCACAAAGTCCTTTTGGCCCCAAACTTTTCATTTTCAAAAGGGTAACAGGAGAAAATCAAAGTGAAATTTGTTGTGCAATTTCTTCTGAGTACGCTGAATCCCCATTTATGGAGGAAAACTACTGTAAAGGCGCATGGCAGGGCTCAAAATTGAAGAAGCGCCATTTGACTTTTAACGCAAAATTTGCCAGAATCCTTAGCGGATGCCATGTCGTATGTGGAGCCTCAGATGCGCCAAAATCATGTTACCCTCCCACAAATGACCCATTTTGGAAACTAGATCCATCAAGAAATTTATCTAGATGAGTTGTGAGCACTTTGAACCCCCAGTTGCTTCACAGAAGTTTAGAATGTTGAACTGTGAAAAAGAATAAAAATACATTTTTCCCTGAAAAATGATGGTTTTCCGCCAAATGTTTCATTTTCACAATTGTAACATATACATCATAAGTGGTCAAAAACTATTTTTGAGGCACAGTGGAAAACTCAGAAGAGAAGCGTCATATTGGAGCTCAGATTTTGCTGGAATGGTTTGAGGGTGACATGTCACATTGGCAGAGGACCTGAGGTGACAGAACAGCAGAAACCCCCCATAAGTAAAGTCATTTTACAAACTATAACTTTCAATAAATTCATCTAGGGGTTCAATTAGCATGTTGACACCACATGGGCCTCATAGAAATTTGTATAATTGAGCTGTGAAGAAAGAACAATTACCACTAAAATGCTTTTAGCCCCAAATTTTTTATTTTTATAAGGCCTAATAGGAAACAATAGACCTTTCAGTTTGGTGGGCAATTTCTCCTGAGTCCGCCAGTACCCTACATGTAATCAAGAACTACTTTTGAGGAACAGCGCAAAGCTCAGAAGGGAAAGCACCATATTTTACTGCACATTTTACTGTTATGGTTTTCAGGTTTTATTGGGATAGCCTCTGCGGTGCCAGAACAGCAAAAAAAAAACAACACAAACTACATCTTTAAATGAATTCATATAGGGGTGCAGTGTATTTATACCATTGGGCAGTGAAGAAAAAAATATTTAATGTTTACCACAACAATTTAGTTTTAGCCCCAGATTTTATATTTTCACAATGGAAAATTGTTATAAATGGCAGCAAAAAATCTGCTGAATATGGGAATATCCCATTTGTGACTGTACAGTATTACTTAGCTACTCTCTGAAATTCAGGAGAGATGGAGCGCTATTGCATCCTGGAGCGCAAACTTTCCTAGAAAAGTTTGAAGAATCCACATACAGAGCCCCCAAGTGCTAGAAGAGAAAAATACCCCCTCAAGTAACCCCATTTTCAAAATTATACCCCTTTGAAAAATTATCTACAGGTGTAGTGATGATTTGAGCCTATGGGTGTTTTCCAGAAGCAAGCAGGAGTGGATGTTGCTGAGTGAAAATTGCAAATCTGACATAGTAGTGGCAGGACATTGTAGTACATTATGCCCAGCTTGTGGTTCTGGAGACATGCACCCGTAAATTAGGTGCACCCTGAACACTACAGAAATGCCAAACATTTGGATGTTAAATGTGGTTTAGGCACTCTGTGGGGGATCAGAAGGGAGAGGGGCATTTGACTTTGGTAACACAGAATTCCCTGGATTTCTTTAGGGGACCAGAAGCCATAGCACTTTTCTAGAGCCTTTCTACTACCTGTAAAGTTGAAGCCCCTTATATTTTCTTTGACAGATGATGGACCTGAGTGGGGACTCACTTTTTTATGGATTGAGTTGAAGATTTTATTGGGAACATTTTACATAGCATTTGGGATCACATTTATCCTGCCTTCTACACTGAGCACTATGGGGTTTCCATTTAAATCTCTGAGAGACATAATTCAAATGAAACCTCCGAGGGATCCATATTCAATATAATGAGGCAGCAGAGTTACTCTGGACTCAGTTTAGCCTCTGTTCAGCGGTGTCCTTCTTTTCAGAGGTGCACAGAACTGTGGCGGACCTCATTTTATGCACGCCTAAAAAGACTGACACTGCCAGATCACAGGTCAGACTGCGTCCACAGTGTCCCTATCTGCCTCATTATTGGGAATCTTCCATCAGGGGTTCCGTCTGAAACACATACAGTACAGACCACAAGTTTGGACACACCTTTTCATTTAAAGATTTTTCTGTATTTTCATGACTATGTGTTAGGGGTCGAGTTCCCGTCTCTGCACAGGGGGAATCTCGGGCCATCTCCGCGGCGGTCTTCCATTCTTCTCCTGCCGCAGTGGAGTCTGCTCAGCGGAGACGTCGGTCCCAGCGTCTCGCTCAGTCTGACTCTGTACAGAGAGTTACTGCTGCTTTTCCTGCTTCTGCCATTGAAGTCAGTGCTGGGCAGCGGCGAGCAGACGCTTCTGGGACTAAGTCCTGCTTTTCTCGCTCTGAGCATGCCCAGAGTAAGATCTCTCAGTGGAGATCGAGGGTCACATGATCAGACACTGCAGCTAAGGTCCTGTAGGTGCTCACACTCTGTGGCAGCCTCTCATTGGTCCTTCCAGGAAGGTCCTGTTCGTGCTGCAACTATTTAAGGCTTGCATGGCCACACGGCCATGCACTAGTATTGCTCTTTATTTATGTACTTTGCGCCAGTGTGGTCTTGTATGAGTGTGTTAAGGGACCCGGCTGAAATAAGCCCCTAGAATGCTGGCACCACCGGCGAGGAGTTTGTATGCTTGGGTATTCAGGGACCTGGCCGAAATAAGCCCCTAGAATGCTGGCACCTCCGGCGAGGAGTTTCGTGTGCATGCATGACCACTGACTGCTCTTGTTTAGGCAGTTAGCCTGTGCCTCTGTGGAGTCTAACAGGGTGCAGTGCTTTGAGTTCACGGCTGCTCTGTGAAGTAACAGAGTTAGCTAACACCGCCATTTAGTTCCGCTATTTGCTAGCAGCAGGTTCTCCTGCATGCTGGACCCTGGGCTGCGAAAGCATCTATCATAATAAAATCTATATATTCATTTGGTGCGTTCCGCTAGCCCTAACATAACACTATGAAAATTGTACATTCACACTGAAGGCATCAAAACTATGAATTAACACATGTGGAATTATATACTTAACAAAAAAGTGTGAAACAACTGAAAATATATCTTATATTCTAGGTTCTTCAAAGTAGCCACCTTTTGCTTTGATGACTGATTTGCAAACTCTTATTAATAATAATAATAATAATAATTTTTATTTTTATATAGTGCTATTATATTCCACAGCGCTTTACAGTTTGCACACATTATCATCGCTGTCCCCAATGGGGCTCACAATCTAAATTCCCTATCAGTATTGTCTTTGGAATGTGGGAGGAAACCGGAGAACCCAGAGGAAACCCACTCAAACACGGAGAGAACATACAAACTCTTTGAAGATGTTGTCCAGGGTGGGGCTTGAACCCTGGACTCCAGCGCTGCAAAGCTGCAGTGCTATCCACTGAGCCACCATGCTGCCACTGTTGGCATTCTCATGATGAGCTGCAAAAGGTAGTCACCGGGAATGGTTTTCACTTCACAGGTGTTCCTTGTCAGGTTTAGTAAGTGGGATTTCTTGCCTTATAAATGGGTTGGGACCATCAGTTGTGTTGAGCAGAAGTCTGGTGGATAAACAGCTAATAGTCCTACTGAATAGGCTAAGAATTTGTATTATGGCAAGAAAAAGCAGCTAAGTAAAGAAAAACGGGTGGCCATCATTACTTTAAGAAATGAAGGTCAGTCAGTCCAAAAAATTGGGAAAACTATGAAAGTGTCCCCACGCGTAGTGGTAAAAACCACCAAGCGCTACAAAGAAACTGACTTACATGAGGACCGCCCCAGTAAAGGAAGACCAAGAGTCACCTCTGCTTCTGAGGATAAGTTTATCCAAGTCACCAGCCTCAGAAATCGCAGGTTAACAGCACCACAGATTAGAGACCAGGTCAATGCCACACAGAGTTTTAGCAGCAGACATATCTCTACAACAACTGTTAAAAGGAGACTTTGTGCAGCAGGCCTTCATGGTAAAATAGCTGCTAGGAAACAACTACTAAGGACAGGCAACAAGCAGAAGAGACTTGTTTGGGCTAAATGACACAAGGAATGGACATTAGACCAGTAGAAATCTGTGCTTTGGTCTGATGAGTCCAAATTTGAGATCTTTGGTTCAAACCACCGTGTCTCTCTGCGACGCAGAAAAGGTGAACGGATGGACTCTACATGTCTGGTTCCCACCTTGAAGCATGGAGGAGGAGGTATGATGGTGTGCGGGTGCTTTGCTGGTGACACTGTTGGGGATTTATTCACAATTGAAGGCATACTGAACCAGCATGGCTACCACAGCATCTTGCAGCGGCATGCTATTCCATCCGGTTTGTGTTTAGTTGGACCATCATTTATTTTTCAACAGGACAATGACCCCAAACACACCTCCAGGCTGTGTAAGGGCTATTTGACCAAGAAGGAGAGTGATGGGGTGCTACGCCAGATGACATGGCCTCCACAGTCACCAGACCTGAACCCAATCGAGATGGTTTTGGGTGAGCTGGACCGCAGAATGAAGGCAAAAGGGCCAACAAGTGCTAAGCATCCCTGGGAACTCCTTTAAGATTGTTGGAAGACCATTCCCAGTGACTACCTCTTGAAGCTCATCAAGAGAATGCCAAGAATGTGCAAAGCAGTCATCAAAGCAAAAGGTGGCTACTTTGAAAAACCTAGAATATAAGACATATTTTCAGTTGTTTCACACTTTTTTGTTAAGTATATAATTCCACATGTGTTAATTCATAGTTTTGATACCTTCACTGTGAATGTACAATTTTCATAGTCATGAAAATGCAAAAAAATCTTTAAATGAGAAGGTGTGTCCAAACTTTTGGCCTGTATTGTATTTCAGAGATTTTCATGGAAACCCCGATGTAAGCTCTCAGGGTAGTGCGCAGGATAAATGTGAGTCAAGCTTTACTGCAATCTTTGTGAGGCAGAATGAACAAATCAACAGTAAATCAATAATTGGTTTTATTTATTTTTTAAGTCATTTCTCCTATGGTATAAGTGATTAGATGACTTTACTCCTCGGGTCGGTGCGATTACAGTGATATCAGATTTATATCTTTTTTATATTTGGCTGCTGTCAAACACTGAAAGTCACTTATTATTGCACATTGCCATATTTTGAGAGCTATAATTTTTCCATATTTCTACTGACAAAGTCATGTGCGGGTTGTTTTCTTTGCGGGCCGAGATGACATTTTTATAGGCACCATTTCTGGGAACATGACTTTTTTTTATCATTTTCTGTTCCAATTTTTGGGGGGCAGAATGAACAAAGACCAGCAATTCAGGAATAGGTTTTTTTTATGCTGCTCCGTGTGTGGTAAAATTGATAAATGAAGGAAACTGGGGGCACAACCGATGAAAAGTGGGATCACTCACAGCGACAACATTTTTTTAACATTTTTTTATCTCATTTTATTACACTTTTTGTTCCACAGTATGATGAAAAATTATAGTTTTTTGCCTCTCAATAAGATGCAAAAGCAATGGGATACATCTAAATATGCAAATAGTCAAAAATGGAAAGATCGCTAATAGATACCAATCAGACACCAAAATAGAATTAAATGCACAATTGATAAAGCAAAAACATCAAATAGCTGACAACACCTTAAGATCAAATGACGAACCCCTCGCATCTTGCCAACAAAAGCGTGGCTTCCTCAGGAGTGAAGGTGGTTAACCCCTTCCTGACATGCGCCGTACATAAAACTACTCTGCGAGAGCTGCGTTCCCGCAAGCAGCAGTATGTGTATGATGGCATGATCACTCGGCCTCACGCTGAGCACCGTGGCGATTAGGTGCTGGTGTCAGCTCTGTGTGAGAGCTAACACCACGCAGCAACACCCACGATCGGTGCTAGCACGATTCAGAGCATTTAATCCCTCTGATGCCGCTGTCAGTAGTGAATGGGTTCCCTGCACACTTCCATCAGTAAAACGAGATGCAATCACGTTGCTCTGATGGTCTCCATGGTACTCCCAGCCGTTAGATGCCCGTGAGTTCCTCCTGGGAAGGTGGCTTCGCAGTGCCTGCAGAGAGCAGGACCTGAGATGCCTCCTTCCCACCTGCCAGATTCTGCTCCAATGCTCTGCAGTGCAGAAGCATTGCAGAGGATCAGTTCAGTGATCTGACCCTATACAGTGATGTCCCAAGATGGGACAATGTAAAAAAGTTAAAAAAAAAAGCGTAAAAATATTTCTTTAACCCCTTTCTGACATTGGACGTAATATTCCGTCCATGTGACCTGGGCCTATTTGACCATGGACGGAATATTACATCACCGTGATCGCCCGAGCACACGGGAGGTGCGCGGGTGATTGCTGCCGGGTGTCAGCTGATTCTGACAGCTGACACCCGGAACTAGGTGCCAGGGGCAGTAACAGATTTCTCCTGGCACTTTATCCCCCGAAAAGCTGCGATCGAACATGATCACAGCATTCCAGAAGCTGACAGAGGGCTGCCTTGGCGATATCCAGGTCACCAGAGATAGGAAACTTGCTGATCATGCACAGTGCATGATCAGCAAGTTTCTCTGTCAGTGCAGAGCTGACAGTTTCTATAGCATGCAGATGCTGTTTCAGCTCCATGCTATAGAAGCGATCAGCCTGTAAACAATGATTGTCCCATAGTGGGACTAAGTAAAAAGGTTAGAAAAAGTCTTTAAAAAATTAAATAATTATAAAAATATATTTTTTTAGAAAATAAATAAATTAAAAAAATCAATATATACTGTATATTATACAGTGGGTACTGAAAGTGTTCAGACCCCTTCAAATTTTTCACTCTTTGTTTCATTGCAGCCATTTGGTAAATTCAAAAATGTTAATTTTTTTCTCATTTATGTACACTCTGCACCCCATCTTGACTGAAAAAAAAACAGAAATGTAGATTTTTATGCATATTTATTAAAAAATAAAAACTGAAATATCACATGGTCATAAGTATTCAGAAGTACTGGAAAGGTAAAAAATAAAATTACACCACCAAGATGGCTATTGGATCATAGCTATATACACCAATAGATAGTGCCATTTTCAAATAGATTTTTTTTCTAGCTGAATAACATGAGGGACAGTTTTATTGACACATAAAACATGCGATTATGCTGCAGAGCAGGTGCCACAGCTAGCACCTGCCTGCATAAGGTTTTTTTTTTTTTAATATGTACAGATATTCATTATGTAAACTAGGGTGCAGCTCACTGAGGGATCAGTGACCTGTCAGCAGTCTGCATTATGAATATCTATAATAACACTAGTCCCATAGACATCATCATGGGGCTAAGAAGAGATCCCACAAAATTCATATGAAATAAAAATATTTTTATTGACAATAGATAAAAGATAAAAAAACAATTGATTACGTTACCGGGCCTTATGTGGTCGTTGCAAAGACCCCCGAAAGGGATCCACACCTCAGCTCCTTTTACGTTTCACTCCTTGATGTTATGGAGGAAAGAAAGATTTAAACATTCCCTACAATCCAAAACTTCCTTATTGACGCATATTTTCCATAATCCAGCTTTCCCGCCAGGGTTGGAGCCTCGTCCCTTCCACTGGTGGGTTTCTAGGGGTTTAATTACCCTTAAACATCTTACTTCACCATTTAACATTCTACTTACCAAGCAGGAGTTCATCCAAAAATACTCCCCACCAAACTCTGAAATATTGCGTATCATCCAAATTTTTCACTTTGCCGAACAAATATTGGGACATGGTGTCACCCACCGCCCATCGGGATATGAGCAAATATGTTTAAATGACCCACTGGGCAGGGGAACTATCTCTTTAATATATTCGAATTTGAACGCAACACCAGAGGATGAAAAATTAAAATATATGATACAATGGGAAGGTGACTTTAATAAGACAATGTCCCCATTGGAGTGGCAAAAATGTTGTTGCTCTCTTACTAAGGGCAGTCTCCAAACCTCTATAGTAGAAACATCCATCAAACTCCTACATAGAACATATTTAGTTCCGAGCAAGCTACATGTTATTTACCCAAACTTATCGGACCGGTGTTTCAGAGGGTGTGGTGCCCTGGGCGATCTGAAGCACACGTGGTGGGACTGTCCGGTGGTTTCCACCTTTTGGTCTAAGATCAAATCTATTGTAGAGGAGTTATATGGTGGGGCAATCCAGTTAGATCCAACGGTATTCCTGCTGGGGGCCAGACACCCGGGCTTCTCCAGCAGGCTCCATAATTTAGTCAATCAACTGTTCCTCGCCGCTAAGTTACACATAGCAACGAAATGGAAAACAACTACCCTATCTCTTTCCTCAGTAATTGACAAGATGAACACTATCATGCTATGTGAACGATTACAAGCTACAAGAGACGACTCTTGGGAGCCTTACTTTCATTTATGGAGACCGTGGATTGAAAGGAACCCTAGCAGTAATCTTGACCAAGTCTTAACACTATCTATATGAGACCAATTTAACATCCGATAGTTTTTGTCGGGCTCGCTCCCTGTACCTGACCATTGATTGACTGATTAGTAATACCCTGATGCAGCAATAGATCTCTTACTCCCCCCCTCCCCTCTTGTCTTCTCCAACTACCTGTCTTTGTCTATGTGTTTAATTGTATTGTTTAAAAACCGTTACAATTAATCCGGAATTTGATTATATTCATGTAAATTCCCCTGCGTGGGATTTTGTTGTGAAGCTTTCTTAAATTTTTTTTTTGGAAAAATAAAAACTTGTTGAAACTAAAAAAACAATTGATATATTCTAAGGTAATAGGGGACGCCAATAAATAATATAGACACCAGTACTGAGCATAAGTATATTGCAACTACCTACATTTAATACATGGAAATGGATAACAGAAATCCTATATCAGTGGTGCTAAAAATATACCAGCTAAAGTCTATCCTATAAAGAAATAAATGGAGATCTGCAACAAATCTATATACCCGGGACCCTATGAGAATCTGTATCCCAATACCAAAGTCAGAATATCAAAATTACCCCAAGCCATAATAGGCACCAAATACAATAGGCTAAACCAGCCTCAAAATGCAGGGGAATATTGTGTTCAGTATAATATTGTAGAGTATATATTACCTGCTGCAGAGCTTCTCCAGGCGTCCCCTCACCCCGATGTGCGTTTCGCTGCCAGCTTCTTCCGGGGGCGTGCCAGGGTGAAGGGCGGCCGGATTTTTATATCAGTGATATCCAATAAAAATGGAGGGGTAAGAGTCAGGTGCCGGTGTTATCGGCGCATCGCGCATCTGCCCGCCTCCAGAAAACCTCACTTCCTGCCGCCGCTCAATGACACGAAAGCCGAAGGCTGCGTGTCAGTGTAAGAGCGTCACAGGAAGTGACGGAGGATCAGGACGGCACACATGCGCTCCATCAGCAGCGACTCCACTCCAGCCAGAACAGCGGTCTAAAAGACCAGGGGAGGAAAACCAACAAGGGAGAATATCAATACCGGACCGGGATATACCAATAGCAATGAAGAAATGCATACGAAGCCGATATAAATAAATAAATATACAGAAAATGTTGCTACTAATAAATGGTGCTACTAATAAATCCTGAAGTGATATAATCCAAAGAATATATATATATATATATATATATATATATATATATATATATAGTGGGGCAAAAAAGTATTTAGTCATTCAGCAATAGTGCAAGTTCCACCACTTAAAAAGATGAGAGGCGTCTGTAATTTACATCATAGGTAGACCTCAACTATGGGAGACAAACTGAGAAAAAAAAATCCAGAAAATCGCATTGTCTGTTTTTTTATCATTTTATTTGCATATTATGGTGGAAAATAAGTATTTGGTCAGAAACAAAATTTCATCTCAATACTTTGTAATATATCCTTTGTTAGCAATGACAGAGGTCAAACGTTTTCTGTAAGTCTTCACAAGGTTGCCACACACTGTTGTTGGTATGTTGGCCCATTCCTCCATGCAGATCTCCTCTAGAGCAGTGATGTTTTTGGCTTTTCGCTTGGCAACACGGACTTTCAACTCCCTCCAAAGGTTTTCTATAGGGTTGAGATCTGGAGACTGGCTAGGCCACTCCAGGACCTTGAAATGCTTCTTACGAAGCCACTCCTTCATTGCCCTGGCGGTGTGCTTTGGATCATTGTCATGTTGAAAGACCCAGCCACGTTTCATCTTCAATGCCCTTGCTGATGGAAGGAGGTTTGCACTCAAAATCTCACGATACATGGCCCCATTCATTCTTTCATGTACCCGGATCAGTCGTCCTGGCCCCTTTGCAGAGAAACAGCCCCAAAGCATGATGTTTCCACCACCATGCTTTACAGTAGGTATGGTGTTTGATGGATGCAACTCCGTATTCTTTTTCCTCCAAACACGACAAGTTGTGTTTCTACCAAACAGTTCCAGTTTGGTTTCATCAGACCATAGGACATTCTCCCAAAACTCCTCTGGATCATCCAAATGCTCTCTAGCAAACTTCAGACGGGCCCGGACATGTACTGGCTTAAGCAGTGGGACACGTCTGGCACTGCAGGATCTGAGTCCATGGTGGCGTAGTGTGTTACTTATGGTAGGCCTTGTTACATTGGTCCCAGCTCTCTGCAGTTCATTCACTAGGTCCCCCCGCGTGGTTCTGGGATTTTTGCTCACCGTTCTTGTGATCATTCTGACCCCACGGGGTGGGATTTTGCGTGGAGCCCCAGATCGAGGGAGATTATCAGTGGTCTTGAATGTCTTCCATTTTCTAATTATTGCTCCCACTGTTGATTTCTTCACTCCAAGCTGGTTGGCTATTGCAGATTCAGTCTTCCCAGCCTGGTGCAGGGCTACAATTGTGTTTCTGGTGTCCTTTGACAGCTCTTTGGTCTTCACCATAGTGGAGTTTGGAGTCAGACTGTTTGAGGGTGTGCACAGGTGTCTTTTTATACTGATAACAAGTTTAAACAGGTGCCATTACTACAGGTAATGAGTGGAGGAAAGAGGAGACTCTTAAAGAAGAAGTTACAGGTCTGTGAGAGCCAGAAATCTTGATTGTTTGTTTCTGACCAAATACTTATTTTCCACCATAATATGCAAATAAAATGATAAAAAAACAGACAATGTGATTTTCTGGATTTTTATTTCTCAGTTTGTCTCCCATAGTTGAGGTCTACCTATGATGTAAATTACAGACGCCTCTCATCTTTTTAAGTGGTGGAACTTGCACTATTGCTGAATGACTAAATACTTTTTTGCCCCACTGTGTATATATATATATATATATATATATATATATATATATATATATATATATAATTACATAAAGAAAGTGCATCAAATTCATATAATGTTGCTACTAATAAATAGTGCTACTTCTAAATCCTGAAGTGATGTAATCCAAAGAATATATATAGATATATATATCTATATGTATACAAAATTACATAAACAAAGTGAATCAAATTCATATTGATATTATAAAGCTAGTACAGTACAGACAAAATCAATACGTGCAATACTTATAATGGATCACTAGTTATTTTAAAGTGCATAGTGCTAATTATTCTTTTACCCTAAAGAATAATTAGCAGTGTGCACTTTAAAATAACTAGTGATTCATTATAAGTATTGAACGTATTGATTTTGTCTGTACTGTACTAAGCTTTATAATATCAATATGAATTTGATTCAATTCGTTTATGTAATTTTGTATATATATATTCTTTGGATTACATCACTTCAGGATTTAGTAGTAGCACTATTTATTAGTAGCAACATTATATGAATTTGATGCAGTTTGTTTATGTAATTTTGTATATATATACATATATATACACTCACCGGCCACTTTATTAGGTACACCTGTCCAACTTCTTGTTAACACTTAATTTCTAATCAGCCAATCACATGGCGGCAACTCAGTGCATTTAGGCATGTAGACATGGTCAAAACAATCTCCTGCAGTTCAAACCGAGCATCAGTATGGGGAAGAAAGGTGATTTGAGTGCCTTTGAACGTGGCATGGTTGTTGGTGCCAGAAGGGCTGGTCTGAGTATTTCAGAAACTGCTGATCTACTGGGATTTTCACGCACAACCATCTCTAGGGTTTACAGAGAATGGTCCGAAAAAGAAAAAAAATCCAGTGAGCGGCAGTTCTGTGGGCGGAAATGCCTTGTTGATGCCAGAGGTCAGAGGGGAATGGGCAGACTGGTTCGAGCTGATAGAAAGGCAACAGTGACTCAAATCGCCACCCGTTACAACCAAGGTAGGCCTAAGAGCATCTCTGAACGCACAGTGTGTCGAACTTTGAGGCAGATGGGCTACAGCAGCAGAAGACCACACCGGGTACCACTCCTTTCAGCTAAGAACAGGAAACTGAGGCTACAATTTGTACAAGCTCATCGAAATTGGACAGTAGAAGATTGGAAAAACGTTGCTTGGTCTGATGAGTCTCGATTTCTGCTGCGACATTCGGATGGTAGGGTCAGAATTTGGCGTAAACAACATGAAAGCATGGATCCATCCTGCCTTGTATGGAGCATCTTTGGGATGTGCAGCCGACAAATCTGCGGCAACTGTGTGATGCCATCATGTCAATATGGACCAAAATCTCTGAGGAATGCTTCCAGCACCTTGTTGAATCTATGCCACGAAGAATTGAGGCAGTTCTGAAGGCAAAAGGGGGTCCAACCCGTTACTAGCATGGTGTACCTAATAAAGTGGCCGGTGAGTGTATATATACAGTATATATATATATATATATATATATATATATATATATATAATATATATATGCACAGTATATATACACTGTTTTCCAAAATATTATGCAAATTGGATTTAAGTGTGTATAAGTATAGATTTAATTGTTTTGTTTTTCAAATAAACTCGTGGATGGTATTGTGTCTCATGGCTCAATGGATCACTGAAATCAATTTTAAACACATGGGATAATTAGTTTTCCAGGTGATTCTAATTAAAGGAAAACTACTTAAAAATGATGTTCCACATTATTAAGCAGATCACAGTTTTCAAGTAACATGGGAAAGAAAAAGGATCTCTCTGCTGCTGAAAAGCATCAAATAGTGCAATGCCTTGGTGAAGGGATGAAAACATTAGAAATGTCCCGAAAACTTAAGCGTGATCATCGTACTGTTAACAGATTTGTGGCTGTATCTGAGCACAGATATGTTTGTGCTGATAAAGGCATAATGAGGAAGATTTCTGCCAGGCAAGTTCATCGGATTAAGAGAGCAGCTGCTAAAAAGCCATTACAAAGCAGCAAACAGATATTTGAAGCTGCTGGTGCCTCTGGAGTCCCTCGAACCTCAAGGTGTTGGCTCCTTCAAAGGCTTGCTGTGGTGCATAAACCTACTATTCGGCCACCTTTAAACAGTGTTCACAAGCAGAAATGGTTGCATTGGGCCCACACATACATGAAGACTAATTTCCAAACATTCTTGTTTACTGATAAGTGTTGAGCAACCCTGGATGGTCCAAATGGATGGAGTAGTGGATGGTTGGTGTATGGCCACCATGTCCCAACAAGGCTGCAACAACAGCATGGAGGTGGAGGAGTCATGTTTTGTGCCGAAATCACGGAGAAACAGCTGGTAGGGCCCTTTAAGGTTCCTGAAGGTGTGAAAATGACCTCTGCAAAGTATATAGAGTTTCTGACTGACAACTTTCCTCCATGGCATAAAGAGCAGAAATGTGCCTTCAGGAGCAAAATCATCTTCATTCATGACAAGGCACCATCTCATGCTGCAAAGAAAACCTCTGAGTCATTCATAGCTCCCAACCGTCCCTCATTGTGTGGGACTGTTCCCATTTTGAGCCTTTGCTCCGTTGTCCAGCACGGGACGCTCTGCCTCCAGCAGACAGCAGGAGAAGCAGCCGACACGCCCCCTTGTGTTAAGCCATGCCCCGGGCCCTTACCCTTCTGTACGGCTGCCTGCTTTCTGCACACAGGACCTGTGATGAGGTCACAGGAGGGGAAGAGTCAGGGGTCACATGATCGGGACCTCCGTGGATTGCAGGACTCAGCTGTGCTGGTTGCCAACTTGCCACATGGTGCTGCAGGATGAGGTAAGTAATGCCTTGTGTGGGGTCAGGAGGTGTACAGTGTGTATGTAGCAGAACCATGTGTGTACGAGGTGTAAGGAGTGGAGCCATGTGTGTACGAGGTGTATGGAGTGGAGCCGTGTGTGTACGAGGTGTATGGAGCGGAGCCATGTGTGTGCGAGGTGTATGGAGCAGAGCCGTGTGTGTATGAGGTGCATGGAGCGGAACCGTTTGCGTACGAGGTGTATGGAGCAGAGCCGTGTGTGTACGAGGTGTATGGAGCAGAGCCGTGTGTGTATGAGGTGTATGGAGCGGAACCGTGTGTGTATGAGGTGTATGGAGCGGAGCCGTGTGTGTACGAGGTGTATGGAGTTGAGCCGTGTGTGTATGAGGTGTATGGAGTGGAGCCGTGTGTGTGCGAGGTGTATGGAGCGGAGCCATGTGTGTATGGTGTATAGAGCGGAGCCATGTGTGTGCGAGGTGTATGGAGCGGAGCCGCATGTGTGTATGAGGTGTATGAAGCGGAGCCGTGTGTGTGCGAGGTGTATAGAGCGGAACCGTGTGTGCATGAAATGTATGGAGTGGAGCCGTGTGTTTACAAGGTGTATGGAGCGGAGCCGTGTGTGTGCGAGGTGTATGGAGTGGAACCGTGTGTGTATGAGATGTATGGAGCAGAGCTGTGTGTGTATGAGGTGTATGGAGCGGAGACGTGTGTGCATGAGGTGTATGGAGTGGAGACGTGTATGTATGAGGTGTATGGAGCGGAGCCGTGTGTGTGCGAGGTGTATGGAGCGGAGCCACGTGTGTATGAGGTGTATGGAGCGGAGCCGCATGTGTATGAGGTGTATGGAGCAGAGCCGCATGTGTATTATGTGTATGGAGCGGAGCCGTGTGTGTATGAAGTGTATGGAGCGGAGCCGTGTGTATGAGGTGTATGGAGCTAAATGTGTACGAGGTGTATGGAGTGGAGCTGAATATGTACAAGGTGTGCAGAGCAGAGCCATGTGTGTATGAGGTGTATGGAGCGGAGCTGAATGTGTACGAGGTGTATGAAGCGGAGCGGAATGTGTACGAGGTGTACGGAGCGGAGCCGTGTGTGTATGAGATGTACGGAGCACGTGTGTACGGAGCGGAGCCTTGTGTGCAAAGTGTATGGAGCACAGCCGCGTGTGTAGGAGTAGCTATGTGTGGCCATTATATGGTACGAAGTATCATGTGGGGCTAATATACAGTATTGAGCATCATGTGCGGTCATTATACAGTATGGAGCATCATGTGTGGTCGTTATACAGAATGGAGCATCATGTGGGGCCATTATACAGTATGGAGCATCATGTGCGGTCATTATACAGTATTGAGCATCATGTGGGGTCATTATACAGTATGGAGCATCATGTGCGGTCATTACAGTATGGAACATCATGTGTGGCCCTTATACAGTATGGAGCATCATGTGTGGCCATTATACAGTATGGAGCACTGTGCGGTCATTATACAGTATGGAGCATCATGTGGGGTCATTATACAGTATGTAGCATCATGTGGGGCCATTATACAGTATGGAGCATCATGTGGGGCCCTTATACAGTATGGAGCATCATGTGTGGCCATTATACAGTATGGAGCACTGTGCGGTCATTATACAGTATGGAGCATCATGTGGGGTCATTATACAGTATGGAGCATCATGTGGGGCCATTATACAGTATGGAGCATCATGTGGGGCCATTATACAGATTGGAGCATCATGTGCAGACAATATACAGTATGGAGCATCATGTGCAGTCATTATACAGTATGGAGCATCATGTGCAGCCAGTGTACAGTATGGAGCATCATGTGCAGTCATTATACAGTATGGAGCATCATGTGCAGTCATTATACAGTATGGAGCATCATGTGCAGCCAGTATACAGTATGGAGCATCATGTGGGGCCATTATACAGTATGGAGCATCATGTGCAGCCAATATACAGTATGGAGCATCATGTGCAGTCATTATACAGTATGGAGCATCATGTGCAGCCAGTGTACAGTATGGAGCATCATGTGCAGTCATTATACAGTATGGAGCATCATGTGCAGTCATTATACAGTATGCAGTATCATGTGCGGTCATTATACAGTATGGAGCATCATGTGCAAACAGTATACAGTATGGAGCATCATGTGCAGTCATTATACAGTATGGAGCATCATGTGCAGTCATTATACAGTATGGAACATCTTGTGTGGTCATTATACAGTATGGAGCATCATGTGCGGTCATTATACAGTATGGACCATCATGTGGGGCAATTATACAGTATGGAGCATCATGTGGGGCCATTATACAGTATGGAGCATCATGTGCAGCCAATATACAGTATGGAGCATCATGTGCAGTCATTATACAGTATGGAGCATCATGTGCAGCCAGTGTACAGTATGGAGCATCATGTACAGTCATTATACAGTATGGAGCATCATGTGCAGTCATTATACAGTATGGAGTATCATGTGCGGTCATTATACAGTATGTAGCATCATGTGGGGCCATTATACAGTATGGAGCATCATGTGCAGTCATTATGCAGTATGGAGCATCATCGTGTGCGGTCATTATACAGTATGGAGCATCATGTGCAGCCAGTATACAGTATGGAGCATCATGTGGGGCCATTATACAGTATAAAGCATCATGTGCAGCCAATATACAGTATGGAGCATCATGTGCAGTCATTATACAGTATGGAGCATCATGTGCAGCAAGTGTACAGTATGGAGCATCATGTGCAGTCATTATACAGTATGGAGCATCATGTGCAGTCATTATACAGTATGGAGCATCATGTGCGGTCATTATACAGTATGGAGCATCATGTGCAGACAGTATACAGTATGGAGCATCATGTGCAGTCATTATACAGTATGGAGTATCATGTGCGGTCATTATACAGTATGTAGCATCATGTGGGGCCATTATACAGTATGGAGCATCATGTGCAGTCATTATGCAGTATGGAGCATCATGTGCGGTCATTATACAGTATGGAGCATCATGTGCAGCCAGTATACAGTATGGAGCATCATGTGGGGCCATTATACAGTATAAAGCATCATGTGCAGCCAATATACAGTATGGAGCATCATGTGCAGTCATTATACAGTATGGAGCATCATGTGCAGCAAGTGTACAGTATTGAGCATCATGTGCAGTCATTATACAGTATGGAGCATCATGTGCAGTCATTATACAGTATGGAGCATCATGTGCGGTCATTATACAGTATGGAGCATCATGTGCAGACAGTATACAGTATGGAGCATCATGTGCAGTCATTATACAGTATGGAGCATCATGTGCAGTCATTATACAGTATGGAACATCCTCTGTGGTCATTATACAGTATGGAGCATCATGTGCGGTCATTATACAGTATGGACCATCATGTAGGGCCATTATACAGTATGGAGCATCATGTGGGGCCATTATACAGTATGGAGCATCATGTGCAGCCAATATACAGTATGGAGCATCATGTGCAGTCATTATACAGTATGGAGCATCACGTGCAGCCAGTGTACAGTATGGAGCATCATGTACAGTCATTATACAGTATGGAGCATCATGTGCAGTCATTATACAGTATGGAGTATCATGGGTGGTCATTATACAGTATGGAGCATCATGTGCAGCCAGTATACAGTATGGAGCATCATGTGCAGTCATTATACAGTATGGAGCATCATGTGCGGTCATTATACAGTATGGAGCATCATGTGCGGTCATTACAGTATGGAGCATCATGTGTGGCCCTTATACAGTATGGAGCATTATGTGTGGCCATTATACAGTATGGAGCACTGTGTGGCCATTATACAGTATGGAGCATCATGTGGGGCCATTATATAGTATGGAGAATCATGTGGGGCCATTATACATTATGGAGCATCATGTGGGGTCATTATACAGTATGGACCATCATGTGGGGCCATTATACAGTATGGAGCATCATGTGGGGCCATTATACAGATTGGAGCATCATGTGCAGACAATATACAGTATGGAGCATCAAGTGCAGTCATTATACAGTATGGAGCATCCTGTGCAGCCAGTGTACAGTATGGAGCATCATGTGCAGTCATTATACAGTATGGAGCATCATGTGCAGTCATTATACAGTATGGAGTATCATGTGCGGTCATTATACAGTATGGAGCATCATGTGCAGCCAGTATACAGTATGGAGCATCATGTGGGGCCATTATACAGTATGGAGCATCATGTGCAGCCAATATACAGTATGGAGCATCATGTGCAGTCATTATACAGTATGGAGCATCATTTGCAGCCAGTGTACAGTATGGAGCATCATGTGCAGTCATTATACAGTATGGAGCATCATGTGCAGTCATTATACAGTATGGAGTATCATGTGCGGTCATTATACAGTATGGAGCATCATGTGCAGACAGTATACAGTATGGAGCATCATGTGCAGTCATTATACAGTATCGAGCATCATGTGTGGTCATTATACAGTATGGAGCACTGTGTGACTATTATACAGTATGGAGCATCATGTGCAGCCAATATACAGTATGGAGCATCATGTGCAGTCATTATACAGTATGGAGCATCATGTGCAGTCATTATACAGTATGGAGCATCATGTGCGGTCATTATACAGTATGGAGCATCATGTACAGTCATTATAAAGTATGGAGCATCATGTGCAGTCACTATACAGTACGGAGCATCATGTGCGGTCATTATACAGTACGGAGCATCATGTGCAGTCATTAAACAGTATGGAGCATCATGTGCAGTCATTATACAGTACGGAGCATCATGTGTGGTCATTATACAGTATGGAGCATCATGTTCAGTCATTATACAGTATGGAGCATCATGTGCGGTCATTATTAGTGTTGAGCATTCCGATACCGCAAGTATCGGGTATCGGCCGATACTTGCGGTATCGGAATTCCGATACCGGGATTCCGATACTTGGCGCGTATCGGATACCGGAATCGGAAGTTCCATGATTCAAAATTCAGAAATTCAGCCAATGAGAAAGATTCCAAGTGTGGGCACATCCTGTTTAGCATGGAGGGCATGAAACTACTGGCAAGGCTGTGATTGGCTGCTTAAATGATGTCATGATGCAGTTTAAAAGTCGCTGGCGCCATTTTGCGATCACTCTGCTGTGAATTCAGTTAGTGACAGGACGCTGTTTGCTGACTGAGGGACAGTTTAGAGATAGCGATTTGCTTCTTTGTGCTTTCCAAAGGCTAATTTAGCAACCGCTGTGTTCACCTACTATTCACCTTGCTTTTGCCTTGTAGCGCTGTTTTCACAGCGATCTGCAAGGTCTCTCTGTGTGTGTGTGTGAGTGCAGCCCACTCTCTAGTCTGAGTGCAGCCACATAGGCCATCCATAGCTGGTTGTATTCAGTTCAGGGAGGGTGGTTCATTGCCTCATACTGTCCTTTTTTTTTTTTTTTTTGAAGTAGTGCAGGCTGCTGCACATTTTTTCCAAAAATTCCTATTAGTGTCTTTCCACCCGTCTCCAGCTAATTTGTGGAAAAACACTACATAGGATAAAGTAGAGGAGGGTTTTTGGGCCTTGCAGCGCCGTTTACGGCTGTCTGCACGGTCTCCGTGTGACTGCAGCTCGCCCTGTAGTCTGTGAGCAGCCGTAGCTTGGTTGTCTCCAGCTCAGGGTTGTTCACTGCGTCATACCGCCAAATCAATTTTCATTTTGTTTTCAAGTAGTGTAGTCTGCTGCTAATTAATTTAAAAAAATCCTATTAGTGTCTTTCCACCCGTCTCCAGCTAATTTGTGGAAAAACACTACATAGGATAAAGTAGAGGAGGGTTTTTGGGCCTTGCAGCGCCGTTTACGGCTGTCTGCACGGTCTCCGTGTGACTGCAGCTCGCCCTGTAGTCTGTGAGCAGCCGTAGCTTGGTTGTCTCCAGCTCAGGGTTGTTCACTGCGTCATACCGCCAAATCAATTTTCATTTTGTTTTCAAGTAGTGTAGTCTGCTGCTAATTAATTTAAAAAAATCCTATTAGTGTCTTTCCACCCGTCTCCAGCTAATTTGTGGAAAAACACTACATAGGATAAAGTAGAGGAGGGTTTTTGGGCCTTGCAGCGCCGTTTACGGCTGTCTGCACGGTCTCCGTGTGACTGCAGCTCTATCCGTTGTCAGTTCAGCCCCAAAAAAATAAATAAATAATAAAGTTCACCAAACACACCAGTTACACCACTTTACATTTGTGTAGGCCACATTAGCTCATATTCAAGTCTAGTCCACACTTTAGAAAATTAGTGTGTCTTATACCTGTTAGGAGGAGTTGCTCAGGAATAAGCACACAAAGCCGTTAGTACTTTTCTGCTTATCTTTATCAGTCAACCAAGATGAAGAAGGCAGTGAGTAAGGCACGTGGGCGTGGGCGTGGGCGCGGAGCAGGGAGGGGACGTGGGGATTCTGTGCCTGCTGCGGGCACCGGTGAGTCATCAGCACCCACTTTCACAAGGGAACAGTCGTTCATGCGCAGCTTTGTCGCCGAGCGCCGTACACCGCTGCTGCGTCAAGACCAAATTGAAGCCGTTGTGGGATGGATGGCAGCTAATGCATCAACTTCCATTAGTGCCACATCCTCTCAGACACAGAGCACTGGAGAGCAGCCATCTGTCTCTTCACCACCTGCAAAATTGCCCAGGCAGACAGAGATCCCAGGACAGGAGCAGTCTCTACTTCTGTTCTCTGAATCATCTCTTGGCTTGGAAACAAGGGGCCAGCCAAGCAGCATTGGAGAAATGGAAGAAGAGGCAGGGTGCAGTGATGCCCAACCGCTTTTTCTGTCTTCCTCTGAAGAGGCGGGTGGGCCAGTGGCTCCGGTCACCACCTCGCAGGCCGCATCAGCTGATGATGACACTCAGGTGCCACTTACTGGTGCGTGCTCTGCTGCTGAGACTACCCAGGAGGAGCAGTTGGGGGCAGAGGGTAGTGTAGATGATGAGGTCCTTGACCCATCTTGGCGTCAGGGACAGGAAGGTGGTGGGAGCAGCTCTGAGGAAGAGATTCCCCGTACGGCCCAAAGAGGGAGAGGGAGGGGGAAGACTGCGGATCCTGCAGCCTCCGCTTTGGCACCCGTAAGGAGCATGTCTCTTCCAAAAGTCAAAAGGGGGGCTCCCAAGACTTGCAGTGCCTGGTCCTTTTTTGACACAGTTGCAGATGACATTTGCTATGTCAGATGCAAGGTGTGTCATCAAAAAATCAAAAGAGGTCAAAAAGTCGCCAACCTCAATACCTCCAACATGTGGAAACATGTGCGCAACAGGCACCCGGCGGAGTTAGACAAACACACTGAAGAGCTAGGCCAACCAACAGCGGCAGCTACCACCTCTTCAGCTCGTGTTGCCTCTTCCTCTAGCTCACACGCAGCTGGTTCGGCTTCCTCCCAGGATCGCCGTGGAAGAACCTCTGGCCCTGTTGTCCAGAGACCCGCTGTCATTCCACCCGCAGCACCACTTTCCCAGTCAACCACACACTCCCAGCCCAGTCTACAGCCATCGGTAGTACAGGCATGGGAGAAAAGGCGGCCTTTCTCGTCAAACCACCCACGAGCACAGGCTCTGACTGCAGGCATTGCCAAACTTCTGTCACTGGAAATGCTGTCATTCAGGCTGGTGGAGACTGACAGCTTCCGTGACTTGATGTCATTGGCAGTCCCACAGTACAGTGTGCCCAGCCGCTTTTACTTCAGCAGGCAAGCCATCCCTGCCCTGCACAAGCATGTTGAGGGACACATAAAACACGCGCTACTGAACGCCGTCAGTAGCAAGGTCCACCTCACCACCGATGCGTGGACCAGTCAACATGGACAGGGGCGATACCTTTCCCTCACTGCCCATTGGGTTAATGTAGTTGAGCCGGGTACAGACCGTGCGAGTGGCGCAGGACGTGTCCTGCCCACTCCAAGGATTGCAGGAATCCATTCTGTACGCATTGACTCCTCCTCTTACACCAGTTCCTCAGAATCATCGCTGCAGGAGCCGTCACAGTCCACCTCCACATGGACCCGTGATGAACGTGTACCTGTTACGACCGACATGAGCACAGCCGTGGCCAAACGTCAACAGGCCGTGTTGAAATTAATTTTTTTGGGGAATCGTAGCCACACAGCGCAGGAGCTCTGGAATGCCATCAAGCAGGAGAGCGATGTGTGGTTTGAGCCAGCGAATCTCCAGCCAGGCATGGTAGTGTGTGATAATGGCCGAAATCTGGTGGCAGCCCTGGGCCTCGGCAACCTCACTCACATCCCATGTCTGGCACATGTGCTCAATTTGGTCGTGCAGAGTTTTTTGAGGGACTATCCGGATCTTGATGCACTGCTGCACAAGGTCCGCCTAGAGTGTGCTCACTTGCGGCGTTCCAGCACGGCAAAAGCGCGCATTGCGGCTCTGCAGCGCCGACACCGCCTGCCGGAACATCGCATCATATGTGACCTACCTACCAGGTGGAATTCCACGTTACATATGTTGGAGCGGTTGTGTGAGCAGCAGCAAGCTGTAATGGAGTACCAGCTGTATCAGGCGCAAAAAAGTCGCAGTCAGCGCCGTACAGACTTCACAACCACAGAGTGGGCCACTATGAAGGATGTCTGCCAGGTTTTGCGTCCCTTTGATTATTCCACGCGGATGGCGAGTGCAGATGATGCACTAGTCAGCATGACTGTCCCCCTTATCTGCCTGCTTGAAAAATCACTGCAAGCGTTAAGGGATGATGTTGTGGAAGAGGTGGAGGATGAGGATTCACCACTTCCATCATCTTCTGGACAGTCAGCGCCACGTGGTTCCTCACAAACGCGTAGGCAGGGGACAGTTTGTGAGGAGGATGAGGAGGAGTCAATGGAGGAGGAAGACATCCGTCCAGAGGAGGGAGTTACACAATTGTCCAGTACTCAGTGTGTACAGCGAGGGTGGGGTGATGACGAGCGGGCAGAGATCACGCCTCCAGCTGGGGACAGCGTTTCTTGGGCAGTTGGCAGTCTGCAGCACATGGTGGATTACATGCTGCAGTGCCTGAGAAACAACCGCCGCATCGACCACATTCTCAACATGTCTGATTATTGGGTGTTCACCCTCCTCGATCCTCGCTACCGGGACAACGTAGAAAGCCTCATCACACCGTTGAACCGGGAGCGAAAAATGCGGGAGTACCAAGACACACTGGTCAGTTCCATCATCTTCTCCATTCCAACTGAGAGAAGTGCTGCTACTGCATTCCAAAGCAGCTCAGTGCGTCCAGGCAGTGGTGGAGGCTCTGCACAAAGAGGGAGCAGAAGCAGTGCCTCTGCCCAAGGCAAGACCAGTATGGCCCAACTGTGGCACAGTTTTGTGTGCCCCCCACAAAAGTCTACACCATCACAGACGGCTCCAGTCAGCAGGAGGCAACGGTTCCGTCAGATGGTGACAGACTACATGTCTTGCCCTCTTGCTGTACTCCCAGACGGCTCTTCCCCTTTCAAGTTTTGGGTCTCAAAGCTGGATACATGGCCAGAGCTAAGCCAGTATGCATTGGAGGTGCTGTCTTGCCCTGCGGCCAGTGTATTATCGGAACGTGTCTTTAGTGCTGCAGGTGGTGTACTAACTGACCGTCGCATGCGACTATCCTCCGATAACGTTGACCGGCTTACTTTCCTGAAAATGAACAAGGCCTGGATCTCGCAGGAATTTGCCACTCCTCCTCCTGATTAAAAAATTAGGTCACTGTATACGTTATCCAGGTCTCCTGTTGTGTTCATCTTTCTACCACCTGAACTTAAATTCCTGGGCTCCAACACCGCCAGTTGAGGCTCAGACGTGCCGTCTGCACAGTGAAAACATACGACCCAGTGTTATTGGGTTTCAGTAACGTCAGCTGATCCCCAGCTGTGTAGCCGGCAATGTGTCATGCGACCGCCACGCTGACACAACAACTGAAATGTAAGGGAATCTGTCCCCCCCCCCCCCCAAGGCGTTTGTTACTGAAAGAGCCACCTTGTGCAGCAGTAATGCTGCACAAGGAAAAAGGTAGCTATTTTGGTTTTGCTCCTTGCACACGCAAAACTTAACACTTATAAAATGTGTCCACTGATACCGTAAAACCGTCCCGGAGGTGGGACTTTCCTTCGTAATATGACGCAGCACAGCCGTCATTCCTACCCCCCCGGCGCCGCGCCCCGGCTCCTCAGCGTTGTTTGATTCCGTCCCGGAGCCTGCGCTGTTATGTTATCCCGTGGCCAGGCACACTTAGCGCTGCCCGTCTTCTGGCATCATTTGGTGTCAGGCTGGCTGCGCCTGTGCGGCCACGCTGGCCGAGAGCCCGCCTCGCAGTGTCTTCTGATTTAATCCCACTGGGGGCCTGGGATCTATGGACATGCGCAGTGCATATCTGAACCTCCACCTCTCACTCATCTCCCTATGGCTTCTTCAGACTGTTCGGTGTCAGCTGGTCCCTAATAGCATGCCACGGCCGTGACACCGCACAGTCTGGAAAAGAAGCCGTAGGGAGGGGAGTGAGAGGCGAGGATATGCACTGCGCATGGCCATGGATCCCAGGCCCCCAGTGGGATTACATCAGAAGACACTGCGAGGCGGGCTCTCGGCCAGCGCGGCCGCACAGGCGCAGCCAGCCTGACACCAAATGATGTCAGAAGATGGGCAGCGCTAAGTGTGCCTGGCCACGGGATAACATAACAGCGCAGGCTCCGGGACGGAATCAAACAATGCTGAGGAGCCGGGGCACGGCGGCGGGGGGGTAGTAATGATGGCTGTGCTGCGTCATATTACGAAGGTAAGTCCCACCTCCGGGACGGTTTCACGGCTTCAGGGGACACATTTTATAAGTGTTTAGTTCTGTGTTTGCAAGGAGCATGATGAAAAGAGCCACCTTTTCCTTTTGCATCTTTTGTGCTGCACAAGCTGGCTCTTTCAGCTACAAACGCCTTGGGGGGGGGGTTAAAGGTTCCCTTTCGACTTTCTCAGGCTTCGGCCTACATTGTGTTCCTCTGCTTTTCCACCTGCCCCTGGGCTCCAACACCGCTAGTTGCCGTCCAGAAGTGCTGTACGCACAGTCAACAGTCCCTCCTCTGTTATTGGGGTTCAGTAACGTCAGCTGTTCCCCTGCTGTGTGTGTGGCAATCCCTCCTACCTCCTCCAACCTCCTCCAACCTCCTCCTCCTCCACCTGTCCCTGGGCTCCAACACCGCCAGTTGCCGTCCAGAAGTGCTGTACGCACAGTCAACAGTCGCTCCTCTGTTATTGGGGTTCAGTAACGTCAGCTGTTCCCCTGCTGTGTGTGTGGCAATCCCTCCTACCTCCTCCAACCTCCTCCAACCTCCTCCTCCTCCACCTGTCCCTGGGCTCCAACACCGCCAGTTGCCGTCCAGAAGTGCTGTACGCACAGTCAACAGTCCCTCCTGTTGTGAATTTGGATTCTGGGCTCCCCCGGTGGCCGCTTGTGGAATTGGACTTGTCATCCTCTTTCCTGTTTCACCTGGTTCCATCAGTAGTGGGTGTCGCTATTTAAGCTCATTTCTCTGGTGGTTTCTTGCCGGTCAACAATGTTATCTGATGCCTCTCAGTGCTTGTTCCTGCTTCTAGACTACTACTAGATAAGTTGGACTTTTGTCCATGTTTTGTTTTGCCTATTTGTTCCAGTTCACAGCTGAAGTTTTGTTACTGTGTCTGGAAAGCTCTCGTTGATCAGGGATTGCTACTCTGGCGTTATGAGTTAATGCCAGAGTTTAAGGTAATCTCTGGATGGTGTGTTTTTAGTGTTTTTCTGCTGACCATGAAAGTATACTATCTGTCTTCTGCTATCTAGTAAGCGGACCTCAAATTTGCTAAGACTATTTTCCTGCTGCGTTTGTTGTTTCATCTTAACTCACCGTCATTATATGTGGGGGGCTACTGTCTTCTTTGGAATATTTCTCTAGAGGTGAGCCAGGTCTTATATTTCCCTCTGCTAGCTATTTAGGTCTTAGGCCAGAGCTGGGCATCTAGCGATAAATAGGAAATGCTACCTGGCTATTTCTAGTTGCGCGGCAGGCTTAGTTCATGGTCAGTATAGTTCCATCTTCCGAGAGCTTGTCCCTCTATAGGCTTGCTATGATCTCTGCCTGCAGAGATCATGACAGTTTGACCGGACCCCCTCGAGCCAATAAAGTGTTAAAGACCCAGGTTGAGAAAGGAGAGTTATAAGAAGTCTGCTGGAATTTTTTTTTTTTTTTTTTTTTTTCCTCCAGTCTGCCTTGCTGCAGTCTTTTTTCTCTCTCTCCTCCTAATCTCTGTATGGCTCTGTGTGCACCTGACAATAATGGATCTCCAGAGTGTAACTGCGGGTTTGAATAATCTCATCACGAAAGTACAAAATTTACAAGATTTTGTGGTACATGCTCCGGTATCTGAGCCGAGAATTCCTTTGCCGGAGTTCTTCACAGGGAATAGAGCTAGCTTCCAGAATTTCCGAAATAATTGTAAGCTTTATTTGTCCCTGAAGTCTCGTTCAGCTGGAGACCCTGCTCAGCAGGTTAGGATTGTGATTTCCTTGCTCAGGGGTGACCCTCAAGATTGGGCCTTCTCATTGCCAGCAGGGGATCCTGCGTTACGCGATGTGGATGCGTTTTTTCTGGCCTTGGGCTTGCTTTATGAGGAACCTCATTTGGAACTTCAGGCAGAAAAAACTTTGATGGCACTATCTCAGGGGCAGGACGAAGCTGAAGTTTTCTGCCAAAAATTCCGTAAATGGTCTGTGCTTACTCAGTGGAATGAGTGCGCCTTGGCGGCAACTTTCAGAGAAGGTCTCTCTGATGCCGTTAAGGATGTTATGGTGGGGTTCCCTGTGCCTGCAGGTCTGAATGAGTCCATGACAATGGCTATTCAGATTGATAGGCGTCTGCGGGAGCGCAAACCGGTGCACCATCTGGCGGTGTCTATGGAAAAGACGCCAGAAAGTATGCAGTGTGATAGAATTCTGTCCAGGAGCGAGCGACAGAATTTTAGACGGAAGAATGGATTGTGTTTCTATTGTGGGGATTCTACTCATGTTATATCAGCATGCTCTAGGCGTACAAAGAAGCTTGATAAGTCTATTTCCATTGGCACCATTCAGTCTAAGTTTATTTTGTCTGTAACCCTGATTTGCTCTTTGTCATCCATTGCCACGGACGCCTATGTTGACTCTGGCGCCGCTCTGAGTCTTATGGATTGGTCCTTTGCCAATCGTTGTGGTTTTGATTTAGAGCCTTTGGAGACTCTTATTCCTCTGAAGGGGATTGACTCCACCCCATTGGCTAATAATAAACCACAATACTGGACACAAGTAACCATGCGTATCAATCCGGATCACCAGGAGATTATTCGTTTCCTGGTGCTGTATAATTTACATGACGATTTGGTACTGGGATTGCCATGGTTGCAGTCTCACAATCCAGTCTTGGACTGGAGAGCAATGTCTGTGTTGAGCTGGGGATGTAAGGGTATTCATGGGGACTTACCTTTGGTTTCTATTTCGTCGTCCATTCCCTCTGAAGTCCCTGAGTTCCTCTCTGATTATCAAGACGTCTTTGACGAACCCAAGCTTGGGTCGTTACCTCCGCACCGTGAGTGCGATTGTGCCATAGATTTGATACCGGGTTGTAAATATCCCAGGGGTCGTTTGTTTAATCTGTCTGTGCCGGAACATGCTGCTATGCGGGAATATATAAAGGAGTCTTTGGAAAAGGGACATATTCGTCCATCTTCTTCTCCCTTGGGAGCTGGGTTTTTCTTTGTCTCAAAAAAAGACGGCTCTTTGAGACCATGTATTGATTATCGGCTTCTGAATAAGATCACTGTTAAGTATCAATACCCATTGCCATTGCTTACTGACTTGTTTGCTCGTATAGAGGGTGCTAAGTGGTTCTCTAAAATTGATCTTCGTGGGGCGTATAATTTGGTGCGGATCAGGCAGGGGGATGAGTGGAAGACCGCATTTAATACGCCCGAGGGCCACTTTGAGTATTTGGTCATGCCTTTTGGTCTTTCTAATGCCCCTTCAGTTTTCCAGTCTTTTATGCATGATATTTTCCGCGATTTTCTGGATAAATTTATGATAATATATCTGGATGATATTCTGATTTTTTCTGATGACTGGGACTCTCATGTCCAGCAGGTCAGGAGAGTTTTTCAGGTTCTGCGGTCTAATTCTTTATGTGTGAAGGGGTCTAAGTGCGTTTTTGGGGTCCAGAAAATTTCCTTTTTGGGGTATATTTTTTCTCCCTCTTCCATTGAGATGGATCCCGTCAAGGTGCAAGCTATTTGTGACTGGACTCAGCCCTCCTCTCTTAAGGGTCTTCAGAGATTTTTGGGCTTTGCCAACTTTTACCGCCGATTTATTGCTGGTTTTTCGGATGTCGTTAAACCACTGACTGATTTGACCAGACAAGGCGCTGATGTTGCTAATTGGTCCCCTCATGCTGTAGAGGCCTTTCAGGAGCTTAAGCGCCGTTTTGCCTCTGCCCCTGTGTTGCGTCAGCCTGATGTGAATCTGCCTTTTCAGGTTGAGGTTGACGCTTCGGAGATCGGAGCTGGGGCAGTGTTGTCGCAGAAAGGTTCCGACTGCTCCGTCATTAGGCCTTGTGCCTTCTTTTCTCGCAAATTTTCGCCCGCAGAGCGGAATTATGATGTTGGGAATCGGGAGCTTTTGGCCATGAAGTGGGCGTTTGAGGAGTGGCGCCATTGGCTCGAGGGGGCTAGGCATCAGGTGGTGGTATTGACTGACCACAAAAATTTGATTTATCTTGAGACTGCCAGACGCCTGAATCCTAGACAGGCGCGCTGGTCTTTATTTTTTTCTCGCTTTAATTTTGTGGTGTCATACCTACCGGGTTCTAAGAATGTTAAGGCAGATGCCCTTTCTAGGAGTTTTGACCCGGACTCTCCTGGTAATTCTGAACCCACAGGTATCCTTAGGGAGGGAGTAATTTTGTCGGCCGTTTCTCCTGATCTGCGGCGGTCCTTGCAAGAGTTTCAGGCGGATAGACCGGATCGTTGTCCGCCTGATAGACTGTTTGTTCCGGATGATTGGACCAGCAGAGTCATCTCTGAGGTACATTCTTCTGCATTGGCAGGTCATCCCGGAATTTTTGGTACCAGGGATTTGGTGGCAAGATCCTTCTGGTGGCCTTCCCTGTCACGAGATGTGCGAGTCTTTGTGCAGTCATGTGACGTTTGTGCTCGGGCCAAGTCTTGTAGTTCTCGGGCTAGCGGACTGCTGTTGCCTTTGCCTATTCCTAAGAGGCCTTGGACACACATCTCGATGGATTTTATTTCAGATCTGCCTGTTTCCCAGAAGATGTCTGTCATCTGGGTGGTCTGTGACCGTTTCTCTAAAATGGTCCATTTGGTTCCTCTGCCCAAGTTGCCTTCTTCTTCTGAGTTGGTTCCTCTGTTTTTTCAGAATGTTGTCCGATTGCACGGTATTCCTGAGAATATTGTTTCTGACAGAGGTACCCAATTTGTGTCTAGATTTTGGCGGGCATTCTGTGCTAGGATGGGCATAGATTTGTCTTTTTCATCTGCTTTTCACCCTCAGACTAATGGCCAGACCGAGCGGACTAATCAGACCCTGGAGACATATCTGAGGTGTTTTGTCTCTGCTGACCAGGATGATTGGGTTGCTTTTTTGCCATTGGCAGAGTTCGCCCTCAATAATCGGGCCAGCTCTTCCACCTTGGTGTCCCCGTTTTTCTGTAATTCGGGGTTTCACCCTCGATTTTCCTCCGGTCAGGTGGAATCCTCGGATTGTCCTGGAGTGGATGCGGTGGTGGAGAGATTGCATCACATCTGGGGGCAGGTTATGGACAATTTGAAGTTGTCCCAGGAGAAGACTCAGCGTTTTGCCAACCGTCATCGTCGTGTTGGTTCTCGGCTTTGTGTTGGAGATTTGGTGTGGTTGTCTTCTCGTTTTGTCCCTATGAGGGTCTCTTCTCCTAAGTTTAAACCTCGGTTCATCGGCCCTTATAGAATATTGGAGATTCTTAATCCTGTTTCTTTCCGTTTGGACCTCCCTGCGTCCTTTTCCATTCATAACGTTTTTCATCGGTCGTTATTGCGCAGGTATGAGGTACCTGTGGTACCTTCAGTTGAGCCTCCTGCTCCGGTGTTGGTTGAGGGTGAGTTGGAGTACGTTGTGGAGAAAATTTTGGACTCTCGTGTTTCCAGACGGAGACTCCAGTATCTGGTCAACTGGAAGGGTTACGGCCAGGAGGATAATTCGTGGGTCAATGCATCTGATGTTCATGCTTCTGATCTTGTTCGTGCCTTCCATAGGGCTCATCCTGGTCGCCCTGGTGGATCTGGTGAGGGTTCGGTGCCCCCTCCTTGAGGGGGGGGTACTGTTGTGAATTTGGATTCTGGGCTCCCCCGGTGGCCGCTTGTGGAATTGGACTTGTCATCCTCTTTCCTGTTTCACCTGGTTCCATCAGTAGTGGGTGTCGCTATTTAAGCTCATTTCTCTGGTGGTTTCTTGCCGGTCAACAATGTTATCTGATGCCTCTCAGTGCTTGTTCCTGCTTCTAGACTACTACTAGATAAGTTGGACTTTTGTCCATGTTTTGTTTTGCCTATTTGTTCCAGTTCACAGCTGAAGTTTTGTTACTGTGTCTGGAAAGCTCTCGTTGATCAGGGATTGCTACTCTGGCGTTATGAGTTAATGCCAGAGTTTAAGGTAATCTCTGGATGGTGTTTTTTTAGTGTTTTTCTGCTGACCATGAAAGTATACTATCTGTCTTCTGCTATCTAGTAAGCGGACCTCAAATTTGCTAAGACTATTTTCCTGCTGCGTTTGTTGTTTCATCTTAACTCACCGTCATTATATGTGGGGGGCTACTGTCTTCTTTGGAATATTTCTCTAGAGGTGAGCCAGGTCTTATATTTCCCTCTGCTAGCTATTTAGGTCTTAGGCCAGAGCTGGGCATCTAGCGATAAATAGGAAATGCTACCTGGCTATTTCTAGTTGCGCGGCAGGCTTAGTTCATGGTCAGTATAGTTCCATCTTCCGAGAGCTTGTCCCTCTATAGGCTTGCTATGATCTCTGCCTGCAGAGATCATGACACCCTCCTCTGTTATTGGGGTTCAGTAACGTCAGCTGTTCCCCTGCTGTGTGTGTGGCAATCCCTCCTACCTCCTCCAACCTCCTCCAACCTCCTCCTCCTCCACCTGTCCCTGGGCTCCAACACCGCCAGTTGCCGTCCAGAAGTGCTGTACGCACAGTCAACAGTCGCTCCTCTGTTATTGGGGTTCAGTAACGTCAGCTGTTCCCCTGCTGTGTGTGTGGCAATCCCTCCTACCTCCTCCAACCTCCTCCAACCTCCTCCTCCTCCACCTGTCCCTGGGCTCCAACACCGCCAGTTGCCGTCCAGAAGTGCTGTACGCACAGTCAACAGTCCCTCCTCTGTTATTGGGGTTCAGTAACGTCAGCTGTTCCCCTGCTGTGTGTGTGGCAATCCCTCCTACCTCCTCCAACCTCCTCCAACCTCCTCCTCCTCCACCTGTCCCTGGGCTCCAACACCGCCAGTTGCCGTCCAGAAGTGCTGTACGCACAGTCAACAGTCGCTCCTCTGTTATTGGGGTTCAGTAACGTCAGCTGTTCCCCTGCTGTGTGTGTGGCAATCCCTCCTACCTCCTCCAACCTCCTCCAACCTCCTCCTCCTCCACCTGCCCCTGGGCTCCAACACCGCCAGTTGCCGTCCAGAAGTGCTGTACGCACAGTCAACAGTCCCTCCTCTGTTATTGGGGTTCAGTAACGTCAGCTGTTCCCCTGCTGTGTGTGTGGCAATCCCTCCTACCTCCTCCAACCTCCTCCAACCTCCTCCTCCTCCACCTGTCCCTGGGCTCCAACACCGCCAGTTGCCGTCCAGAAGTGCTGTACGCACAGTCAACAGTCGCTCCTCTGTTATTGGGGTTCAGTAACGTCAGCTGTTCCCCTGCTGTGTGTGTGGCAATCCCTCCTACCTCCTCCAACCTCCTTCAACCTCCTCCTCCTCCACCTGCCCCTGGGCTCCAACACCGCCAGTTGCCGTCCAGAAGTGCTGTACGCACAGTCAACAGTCCCTCCTCTGTTATTGGGGTTCAGTAACGTCAGCTGTTCCCCTGCTGTGTGTGTGGCAATCCCTCCTACCTCCTCCAACCTCCTCCAACCTCCTCCTCCTCCACCTGTCCCTGGGCTCCAACACCGCCAGTTGCCGTCCAGAAGTGCTGTACGCACAGTCAACAGTCGCTCCTCTGTTATTGGGGTTCAGTAACGTCAGCTGTTCCCCTGCTGTGTGTGTGGCAATCCCTCCTACCTCCTCCAACCTCCTCCAACCTCCTCCTCCTCCACCTGTCCCTGGGCTCCAACACCGCCAGTTGCCGTCCAGAAGTGCTGTACGCACAGTCAACAGTCCCTCCTCTGTTATTGGGGTTCAGTAACGTCAGCTGTTCCCCTGCTGTGTGTGTGGCAATCCCTCCTACCTCCTCCAACCTCCTCCAACCTCCTCCTCCTCCACCTGTCCCTGGGCTCCAACACCGCCAGTTGCCGTCCAGAAGTGCTGTACGCACAGTCAACAGTCGCTCCTCTGTTATTGGGGTTCAGTAACGTCAGCTGTTCCCCTGCTGTGTGTGTGGCAATCCCTCCTACCTCCTCCAACCTCCTCCAACCTCCTCCTCCTCCACCTGCCCCTGGGCTCCAACACCGCCAGTTGCCGTCCAGAAGTGCTGTACGCACAGTCAACAGTCCCTCCTCTGTTATTGGGGTTCAGTAACGTCAGCTGTTCCCCTGCTGTGTGTGTGGCAATCCCTCCTACCTCCTCCAACCTCCTCCAACCTCCTCCTCCTCCACCTGTCCCTGGGCTCCAACACCGCCAGTTGCCGTCCAGAAGTGCTGTACGCACAGTCAACAGTCGCTCCTCTGTTATTGGGGTTCAGTAACATCAGCTGTTCCCCTGCTGTGTGTGTGGCAATCCCTCCTACCTCCTCCAACCTCCTCCAACCTCCTCCTCCTCCACCTGCCCCTGGGCTCCAACACCGCCAGTTGCCGTCCAGAAGTGCTGTACGCACAGTCAACAGTCCCTCCTCTGTTATTGGGGTTCAGTAACGTCAGCTGTTCCCCTGCTGTGTGTGTGGCAATCCCTCCTACCTCCTCCAACCTCCTCCAACCTCCTCCTCCTCCACCTGTCCCTGGGCTCCAACACCGCCAGTTGCCGTCCAGAAGTGCTGTACGCACAGTCAACAGTCGCTCCTCTGTTATTGGGGTTCAGTAACGTCAGCTGTTCCCCTGCTGTGTGTGTGGCAATCCCTCCTACCTCCTCCAACCTCCTCCAACCTCCTCCTCCTCCACCTGCCCCTGGGCTCCAACACCGCCAGTTGCCGTCCAGAAGTGCTGTACGCACAGTCAACAGTCCCTCCTCTGTTATTGGGGTTCAGTAACGTCAGCTGTTCCCCTGCTGTGTGTGTGGCAATCCCTCCTACCTCCTCCAACCTCCTCCAACCTCCTCCTCCTCCACCTGTCCCTGGGCTCCAACACCGCCAGTTGCCGTCCAGAAGTGCTGTACGCACAGTCAACAGTCCCTCCTCTGTTATTGGGGTTCAGTAACGTCAGCTGTTCCCCTGCTGTGTGTGTGGCAATCCCTCCTACCTCCTCCAACCTCCTCCAACCTCCTCCTCCTCCACCTGTCCCTGGGCTCCAACACCGCCAGTTGCCGTCCAGAAGTGCTGTACGCACAGTCAACAGTCCCTCCTCTGTTATTGGGGTTCAGTAACGTCAGCTGTTCCCCTGCTGTGTGTGTGGCAATCCCTCCTACCTCCTCCAACCTCCTCCAACCTCCTCCTCCTCCACCTGTCCCTGGGCTCCAACACCGCCAGTTGCCGTCCAGAAGTGCTGTACGCACAGTCAACAGTCCCTCCTCTGTTATTGGGGTTCAGTAACGTCAGCTGTTCCCCTGCTGTGTGTGTGGCAATCCCTCCTACCTCCTCCAACCTCCTCCAACCTCCTCCTCCTCCACCTGTCCCTGGGCTCCAACACCGCCAGTTGCCGCCCAGAAGTGCTGTACGCACAGAGCCAAACACCTCGCCAATGTGTTAGTGGGGTTCAGCACCGCCAGCTGTTCCCCTGCTGTGTATACGGCAACGTGTACTGCGACCGCCACGCAGGCACAACAAGTTAAATTTAAGGGAACCTGTCCCCCCCCCCCCAGGCGTTTGTTACTGAAGGAGCCACCTTGTGCAGCAGTAATGATGCAAAGGGAAAAAGTGCCTCTTTTCGTGGTGCTCCTTGCAGATGCTGAACCTAACACTTATGAAATGTGTCCCCTCACAGCGTTCAACCGTCCGGTAGGTGGAACTTTCCTTTGTCATGTGACGCAGCACAGCCGTCATTTTTACCCCCTTGTCGCCGTGCGCCGCCTCCTCAGCGTTGTTTGAATCTGTCCCGGAGCCTGCGCTGTTAGGTTACCCCTTGGCCATGCACACATTTTGCGCTGCCCGTCTTCTGACATCATTTGCTGTCAGGCTGGCTGCGCCTGTGCGGGTGCGCTGTCCGAGATTCAGCCTCGCGGTGTCGTGTAATGTAATCCCACCGCGGGCCTGGGATCCGTGTCCATGCGCAGTGCATATCCTCGCCTCTCACTCCCCTCCCTACGGCTTCTTCAGACTGTTCGGTGTCAGCTGATCCCTAATAGCATGCCACGGCCGTGACACCGCACAGTCTTAAGAAGCCGTTGGGAGGGGTGTGAGAGGCGAGGATATGCACTGCGCATGGACACGGATCCCAGGCCCGCGGTGGGATTACATTAGACGACACCGCGAGGCTGAATCTCGGACAGCGCACCCGCACAGGCGCAGCCAGCCTGACAGCAAATGATGTCAGAAGACGGGCAGCGCAAAATGTGTGCATGGCCAAGGGGTAACCTAACAGCGCAGGCTCCGGGACAGATTCAAACAACGCTGAGGAGGCGGCGCACGGCGACAAGGGGGTAAAAATGACGGCTGTGCTGCGTCACATGACAAAGGAAAGTTCCACCTACCGGACGGTTGAACGCTGTGAGGGGACACATTTCATAAGTGTTAGGTTCAGCATCTGCAAGGACCATAATTAAAAGAGCTAAGTTCACCTTTTCCAGCATTAGTGCTGTACACGATGGCTCTTCCGGCTACAAACGCCTGGGGGGGGGGTTAAAGGTTTCCTTTCAACTTGCTCCAGTGCAGGCTTCGGCCTACACTCTGCTCCCCCTGCAGAGCCCGGGCTCCAACACCGCCAGTTGGGGCCCGGTACTGCTAGCTGCACAGAGAAAAACACCAGCCAATGTGTCAGTGGGGTTCAGCACCGCCAGCTGTTCCCCTGCTGTGCAGCCGGCAACGTGTCCTGCAACAGCCACGCAGGCACAACAGACCCAAAGCTGCCGCCAGTGCAGGCTTCGGCCTACACTCTGCTCCATCTCCTCCTCCTGCTGACCCCGGGCTCCAACACCGCCAGTTGGGGCCCGGTACTGCTAGCTGCACAGAGAAAAACACCAGCCAATGTGTCAGTGGGGTTCAGCACCGCCAGCTGTTCCCCTGCTGTGCAGCCGGCATCGTGTCCTGCAAAAGCCACGCAGACACCAGAACTGAAATTGAAGGGAACCTGTCCCCCCTCCCCCAGGTGTTTGTACGTTTTTAAGGCCACCTTGTACAGCGGTAATGCTGCATGTGTGCAAGGTGGCTCATAAACGTATTCTCCTCGCACATGTGGAACGGAAAACACGTCTGAAATGTGTCCTCTGTGTGACCATTTAACCGTCCCGGTGGTGTGACTTTCCTTTGTAATGACACGCTGCAACCCCCTTGGTAGCGCTGCCCGTCTTCTGGCATCATTGTTTGGCTGCCTGCGCCTCTGCGGCCGCCCTGACCCACACAACGCCCCTCGGTGTCTTATTTATTGGGACTGCGAGGGTGTGATTGATGGGCAGGATCAGTGCATCAGTTCGCCTGTCCCTCCTCTCCTTCCGCCTTCTTCGGACTGTGCGGCTTCATGGCCGTGGCATGCGATAAGGGATCAGATGACGCCGCACAGTCTGAAGCGGGTGTAAGGACCCGAGTGTGAGAGGCCAACATATGTGCTGCGCCAGGCCCTGAATCCCAGCCCCGCAGTGTTTTAACAATGTTAAGACACTGCGGGGCTGGGATTCATGGGCATCGCGAACCGCACCGGCCGACATTACATGATGCCAGAAGATGGGCAGCGCTAACGGCGCTAGGCCAGGGGATAACACGACAGCGCAGACTCCTGTACAGCAAATAACAACGCTCGGGAGGCTGCACCCAGCACCAAGGTGGGATTCTTGACACCTGTGCTGCGTCTCATTACAAAGGGAACTCTCGCCTCCATTACACAGTTTGACTGTATAAAGGGCTGAATGTTATACGTGTTCCATTCAGCGTGTGCAAGGAGAAAAATTACAAGAGCAACCTTTGACTTGCGCAGCACTGCTGCTGCATAAGCTGTGGCTCTTCTACTTTCTAACCCCTGAGGGGGGGTTAAAGGTGACTTTTGAAATCGGTTCAATTAGGCTTCGGCCTACACTCTGCTCCACCTGCAGAGCCCGGGCTCCAACAACGCTAGTTGCTGTCCGGAAGTGCTGGCTGCACAGAGCCAAACACCTCGCCAATGTGTCAGTGGGGTCCAGCACCGCCAGCTGTTCCCCTGCTGTGTAGCCGGCAACGTGTCCTGCAAAAGCCACGCAGACACAACAGACCCAAAGCTGCCGCCAGTGCAGGCTTCGGCCTACACTCCCCTCCCCCTGCTCCTCCTCCTCCTGCTCCTCCTCCTGCTGTCCCTGGGCTCTAACACACCGCCAGTTGGGGCCCAGATGTGCTAGCTGCACAGAGAAAAACACCAGCCAATGTGTCAGTGGGGTCCAGCACCGCCAGCTGTTCCCCTGCTGTGCAGCCGGCAACGTGTCCTGCAAAAGCCACGCAGACACAAGAACTGAAATTGAAGGGAACCTGTCCCCCCTCCCCCAGGCGTTTTTACGTTATCCAGCCACCTTGTACAGCGGTAATGCTGCATGTGTGCAAGGTGGCTCAGAAACGTATTCTCCTCGCACATGTGGAACTGAAAACACGTCTGAAATGTGTCCTCTGTGTGACCATTTAACCGTCCCGGTGGTGTGACTTTCCTTTGTAATGACACGCTGCAACCCCCTTGGTAGCGCTGCCCGTCTTCTGGCATCATTGTTTGGCTGGCTGCGCCTCTGCGGCCGCCCTGACCCACACAACGCCCCTCGGTGTCTTATTTATTGGGACTGCGAGGGTGTGATTCATGGGCAGGATCAGTGCATCAGTTCGCCTGTCCCTCCTCTCCTTCCGCCTTCTTCGGACTGTGCGGCTTCATGGCCGTGGCATGCGATAAGGGATCAGATGACGCCGCACAGTCTGAAGCGGGTGTAAGGACCCGAGTGTGAGAGGCCAACATATGTGCTGCGCCAGGCCCTGAATCCCAGCCCCGCAGTGTTTTAACAATGTTAAGACACTGCGGGGCTGGGATTCATGGGCATCGCGAACCGCACCGGCCGACATTACATGATGCCAGAAGATGGGCAGCGCTAACGGCGCTAGGCCAGGGGATAACACGACAGCGCAGACTCCTGTACAGCAAATAACAACGCTCGGGAGGCTGCACCCAGCACCAAGGTGGGATTCTTGACACCTGTGCTGCGTCTCATTACAAAGGGAACTCTCGCCTCCATTACACAGTTTGACTGTATAAAGGGCTGAATGTTATACGTGTTCCATTCAGCGTGTGCAAGGAGAAAAATTACAAGAGCAACCTTTGACTTGCGCAGCACTGCTGCTGCATAAGCTGTGGCTCTTCTACTTTCTAACCCCTGAGGGGGGGTTAAAGGTGACTTTTGAAATCGGTTCAATTAGGCTTCGGCCTACACTCTGCTCCACCTGCAGAGCCCGGGCTCCAACAACGCTAGTTGCTGTCCGGAAGTGCTGGCTGCACAGAGCCAAACACCTCGCCAATGTGTCAGTGGGGTCCAGCACCGCCAGCTGTTCCCCTGCTGTGTAGCCGGCAACGTGTCCTGCAAAAGCCACGCAGACACAACAGACCCAAAGCTGCCGCCAGTGCAGGCTTCGGCCTACACTCCCCTCCCCCTGCTCCTCCTCCTCCTGCTCCTCCTCCTGCTGTCCCTGGGCTCTAACACACCGCCAGTTGGGGCCCAGATGTGCTAGCTGCACAGAGAAAAACACCAGCCAATGTGTCAGTGGGGTCCAGCACCGCCAGCTGTTCCCCTGCTGTGCAGCCGGCAACGTGTCCTGCAAAAGCCACGCAGACACAAGAACTGAAATTGAAGGGAACCTGTCCCCCCTCCCCCAGGCGTTTTTACGTTATCCAGCCACCTTGTACAGCGGTAATGCTGCATGTGTGCAAGGTGGCTCAGAAACGTATTCTCCTCGCACATGTGGAACTGAAAACACGTCTGAAATGTGTCCTCTGTGTGACCATTTAACCGTCCCGGTGGTGTGACTTTCCTTTGTAATGACACGCTGCAACCCCCTTGGTAGCGCTGCCCGTCTTCTGGCATCATTGTTTGGCTGGCTGCGCCTCTGCGGCCGCCCTGACCCACACAACGCCCCTCGGTGTCTTATTTATTGGGACTGCGAGGGTGTGATTCATGGGCAGGATCAGTGCATCAGTTCGCCTGTCCCTCCTCTCCTTCCGCCTTCTTCGGACTGTGCGGCTTCATGGCCGTGGCATGCGATAAGGGATCAGATGACGCCGCACAGTCTGAAGCGGGTGTAAGGACCCGAGTGTGAGAGGCCAACATATGTGCTGCGCCAGGCCCTGAATCCCAGCCCCGCAGTGTTTTAACAATGTTAAGACACTGCGGGGCTGGGATTCATGGGCATCGCGAACCGCACCGGCCGACATTACATGATGCCAGAAGATGGGCAGCGCTAACGGCGCTAGGCCAGGGGATAACACGACAACGCAGACTCCTGTACAGCAAATAACAACGCTCGGGAGGCTGCACCCAGCACCAAGGTGGGATTCTTGACACCTGTGCTGCGTCTCATTACAAAGGGAACTCTCGCCTCCATTACACAGTTTGACTGTATAAAGGGCTGAATGTTATACGTGTTCCATTCAGCGTGTGCAAGGAGAAAAATTACAAGAGCAACCTTTGACTTGCGCAGCACTGCTGCTGCATAAGCTGTGGCTCTTCTACTTTGTAACCCCTGAGGGGGGGTTAAAGGTGACTTTTGAAATCGGTTCAATTAGGCTTCGGCCTACACTCTGCTCCACCTGCAGAGCCCGGGCTCCAACAACGCTAGTTGCTGTCCGGAAGTGCTGGCTGCACAGAGCCAAACACCTCGCCAATGTGTCAGTGGGGTCCAGCACCGCCAGCTGTTCCCCTGCTGTGTAGCCGGCAACGTGTCCTGCAAAAGCCACGCAGACACAACAGACCCAAAGCTGCCGCCAGTGCAGGCTTCGGCCTACACTCCCCTCCCCCTGCTCCTCCTCCTCCTGCTCCTCCTCCTGCTGTCCCTGGGCTCTAACACACCGCCAGTTGGGGCCCAGATGTGCTAGCTGCACAGAGAAAAACACCAGCCAATGTGTCAGTGGGGTCCAGCACCGCCAGCTGTTCCCCTGCTGTGCAGCCGGCAACGTGTCCTGCAAAAGCCACGCAGACACAAGAACTGAAATTGAAGGGAACCTGTCCCCCCTCCCCCAGGCGTTTTTACGTTATCCAGCCACCTTGTACAGCGGTAATGCTGCATGTGTGCAAGGTGGCTCAGAAACGTATTCTCCTCGCACATGTGGAACTGAAAACACGTCTGAAATGTGTCCTCTGTGTGACCATTTAACCGTCCCGGTGGTGTGACTTTCCTTTGTAATGACACGCTGCAACCCCCTTGGTAGCGCTGCCCGTCTTCTGGCATCATTGTTTGGCTGGCTGCGCCTCTGCGGCCGCCCTGACCCACACAACGCCCCTCGGTGTCTTATTTATTGGGACTGCGAGGGTGTGATTCATGGGCAGGATCAGTGCATCAGTTCGCCTGTCCCTCCTCTCCTTCCGCCTTCTTCGGACTGTGCGGCTTCATGGCCGTGGCATGCGATAAGGGATCAGATGACGCCGCACAGTCTGAAGCGGGTGTAAGGACCCGAGTGTGAGAGGCCAACATATGTGCTGCGCCAGGCCCTGAATCCCAGCCCCGCAGTGTTTTAACAATGTTAAGACACTGCGGGGCTGGGATTCATGGGCATCGCGAACCGCACCGGCCGACATTACATGATGCCAGAAGATGGGCAGCGCTAACGGCGCTAGGCCAGGGGATAACACGACAGCGCAGACTCCTGTACAGCAAATAACAACGCTCGGGAGGCTGCACCCAGCACCAAGGTGGGATTCTTGACACCTGTGCTGCGTCTCATTACAAAGGGAACTCTCGCCTCCATTACACAGTTTGACTGTATAAAGGGCTGAATGTTATACGTGTTTCATTCAGCGTGTGCAAGGAGAAAAATTAAAAGAGCAACCTTTGACTTGTGCAGCACTACTGCTGCATAAGCTGTGGCTCTTCTACTTTCTAACCCCTGAGGGGGGGTTAAAGGTGACCTTTGAAATCGGTTCAAGTAGGCTTCGGCCTACACTCTGCTCCCCCTGCAGAGCCCGGGCTCCAACACCGATCGTTGCTGTCCGGAAGTGCTGGCTGCACAGAGCCAAACACCTCGCCAATGTGTCAGTGGGGTCCAGCACCGCCAGCTGTTCCCCTGCTGTGTAGCCGGCAACGTGTCCTGCAAAAGCCACGCAGACACAACAGACCCAAAGCTGCCGCCAGTGCAGGCTTCGGCCTACACTCCCCTCCCCCTGCTCCTCCTCCTCCTGCTCCTCCTCCTGCTGACCCTGGGCTCTAACAAACCGCCAGTTGGGGCCCAGATGTGCTAGCTGCACAGAGAAAAACACCTCGCCAATGTGTCAGTGGGGTCCAGCACCGCCAGCTGTTCCCCTGCTGTGCAGCCGGCAACGTGTCCTGCAAAAGCCACGCAGACACAAGAACTGAAATTGAAGGGAACCTGTCCCCCCTCCCCCAGGCGTTTTTACGTTATCCAGCCACCTTGTACAGCGGTAATGCTGCATGTGTGCAAGGTGGCTCAGAAACGTATTCTCCTCGCACATGTGGAACTGAAAACACGTCTGAAATGTGTCCTCTGTGTGACCATTTAACCGTCCCGGTGGTGTGACTTTCCTTTGTAATGACACGCTGCAACCCCCTTGGTAGCGCTGCCCGTCTTCTGGCATCATTGTTTGGCTGGCTGCGCCTCTGCGGCCGCCCTGACCCACACAACGCCCCTCGGTGTCTTATTTATTGGGACTGCGAGGGTGTGATTCATGGGCAGGATCAGTGCATCAGTTCGCCTGTCCCTCCTCTCCTTCCGCCTTCTTCGGACTGTGCGGCTTCATGGCCGTGGCATGCGATAAGGGATCAGATGACGCCGCACAGTCTGAAGCGGGTGTAAGGACCCGAGTGTGAGAGGCCAACATATGTGCTGCGCCAGGCCCTGAATCCCAGCCCCGCAGTGTTTTAACAATGTTAAGACACTGCGGGGCTGGGATTCATGGGCATCGCGAACCGCACCGGCCGACATTACATGATGCCAGAAGATGGGCAGCGCTAACGGCGCTAGGCCAGGGGATAACACGACAGCGCAGACTCCTGTACAGCAAATAACAACGCTCGGGAGGCTGCACCCAGCACCAAGGTGGGATTCTTGACACCTGTGCTGCGTCTCATTACAAAGGGAACTCTCGCCTCCATTACACAGTTTGACTGTATAAAGGGCTGAATGTTATACGTGTTTCATTCAGCGTGTGCAAGGAGAAAAATTAAAAGAGCAACCTTTGACTTGTGCAGCACTACTGCTGCATAAGCTGTGGCTCTTCTACTTTCTAACCCCTGAGGGGGGATTAAAGGTGACCTTTGAAATCGGTTCAAGTAGGCTTCGGCCTACACTCTGCTCCCCCTGCAGAGCCCGGGCTCCAACACCGATCGTTGCTGTCCGGAAGTGCTGGCTGCACAGAGCCAAACACCTCGCCAATGTGTCAGTGGGGTCCAGCACCGCCAGCTGTTCCCCTGCTGTGTAGCCGGCAACGTGTCCTGCAAAAGCCACGCAGACACAACAGACCCAAAGCTGCCGCCAGTGCAGGCTTCGGCCTACACTCCCCTCCCCCTGCTCCTCCTCCTCCTGCTCCTCCTCCTGCTGACCCTGGGCTCTAACAAACCGCCAGTTGGGGCCCAGATGTGCTAGCTGCACAGAGAAAAACACCTCGCCAATGTGTCAGTGGGGTCCAGCACCGCCAGCTGTTCCCCTGCTGTGCAGCCGGCATCGTGTCCTGCAAAAGCCACGCAGACACTTGCTCTTGTACCTTCTGCTCCCCATCCTGGTTCCAGTACCGTCAGCTGGTTCCGGGCAGAGCCTTTGGCTTAGGTGCCTCCCTTTGGTATCCGAGTTCCACCAACGTCAGGTGGTCCTTGGTAGTGCTTTCAGGCACGGGTACCTCCTGCTTAGTAACCGGGTTCCAGTAACGTCAGCTGGTCCTCGGTAGTTCCATTGGCTCTTGGACCTTCGGCTACCCATCCGGGTTCCAGCACCGTCAGCTGGTTCTCGGCAGTGTCTTTTGCTCTTGTACCTTCTGCTCCCCATCCTGGTTCCAGTACCGTCAGCTGGTTCCGGGCAGAGCCTTTGGCTTAGGTGCCTCCCTCTGGGTATCCGAGTTCCACCAACGTCAGGTGGTCCTTGGTAGTGCTTTCAGCACAGGTACCTCCTGCTTAGTAACCGGGTTCCAGTAACGTCAGCTGGTCCTCGGTAGTTCCATTGGCTCTTGGACCTTCGGGTAGCCATCCGAGTTCCAGTTCCATCAGCTGGTTCTCGGCATTTTCTCAGCCTTCTTGTACCTTCTGCTACATTTCCAAGTTCAAGAGACTAAACACAATGACCCAGAAGACCACCCCTAAGATGACGACGACACCAGAGACGACAACCACCGTGATGACGACGACCCTGGAGACGATGACCCCGAAGACCACCCCGATGACGACGACCCCGGAGACGACGACCCTGAAGACCACCCCGATGACGACGACCCCGGAGACGACGACCCTGGAGACGACGACGACCTGGAAGACCGAGAAGCAGAAGAACAAGAGGCTGCAGAACAAAGAGCAGAAGGACATTAAGCATAACACAAAATATCAGAGCAAAAAATATTATGTAAATTATAAGCAGAAGAAGACTAAGCAGTGTATGGGGGTGAGTCCGTTCCTCCTCGTGGTGCCCCTGGATAAAGCCTGATGCTGCAGGCCAAACTGAACGCGGACAAATGTAACTGTTTTGTGACAGGCAGAACGGAAGGTGTAATCTTCAAACTTTTATAGATAACAACTACGGGAATGCCTGTCACAAATAAGAATATGATGAAGAAGTTGAATATGATGAAGATAATAGTAAAATAAAAAGAATATGAACAATGTAACCCAAAAAATAATAGGTAGAAGATGAAGAAGAAGATGAATAAGGTGAAGAAGTTGATGTCAAAGAAGCTGATGATGAGGATAATTAAGAAGAAAGCGTGGGAGAAGTAAAAAAGAAGGTGAAGGGCGTGGAAGTAGTGAAACATCAATATCTGACATAAAAAAAAAAAAAAAACATAGTCAAATTCTTTCTAACGCCGAACTTCATAAAAAAAAATAAAAAATCCTGCTATTCTATTACATTGGGCTAAACCTCTGTCCCTTTAATATCTCCGCCACGTCCCCCAATACATCCTACAATATTCTTAGTTGTTTTCCTTCATGTAGAATGAACCTACAAGTGTATAAAGGGTTTATTTTAATTCCGATATTTTCGTCCCATTGACTTGCATTGGGATCGGGTATCGGTATCGGATTGGATTCCGATACTGTGACGGTATCGGCCGATACTTTCCGATACCGATACTTTCCGATATCGGAAAGTATCGCTCAACACTAGTCATTATACAGTATGGAACATCATGTGCAGTCATTAAACAGTGTGGAGCATCATGTGCGGTCATTATACAGTATGGAGCATCATGTGTGGTCATTATACAGCATGGAGCATCATGTGTGGTCATTATGCAGTATGGAGCATCATGTGTGGTCATTATACAGTATGGAGCATCATATGTGGTCATTATACAGTATGGAGCATCATGTGTGGCCATTATACTGTATGGAGCATCATGTGTGGTCATCATACAGTATGGAGCATCATGTGTGGCCATTATACAGTATGGAGCATCATGTGCGGTCATTATACAGTATTGAGCATCATTTGGGGTCATTATACAGTATGGAGCATCATGTGCGGTCATTACAGCATGGAGCATCATGTGCAGCCAAAATACAGTATGGAGCATCATGTGCAGTCATTATACAGTATGGAGCATCATGTGCAGTCATTATACAGTATGGAGCATCATGTGCAGCCAATATACAGTATGGAGCATCATGTGCAGTCATTATACAGTGTGGAGCATCATGTGCAGTCATTATGCAGTATAGACCATCATGTGCAGCCAGTGTACAGTATGGAGTATCATGTGCAGTCATTATACAGTATGAAGCAACATGTGCAGTCATTATACAGTATGGAGTATCATGTGCGGTCATTATACAGTATGGAGCATCATGTGCAGCCAGTATACAGTATGGAGCATCATGTGCAGTCATTAAACAGTATGGAGCATCATGTGCAGTCATTATACAGTATGGAGAATCATGTGCGATCATTATACAGTATGGAGCATCATGTGCGGTCATTATACAGTATGGAGCATCCTGTGTGGTCATTATACAGTATGGGGCATCATGTGTGGTCATTATACAGTATGGAGCATCATATGTAGTCATTATACAGTATGGAGAATCATGTGCGGTAATTATACAGTAAGGAGCATCATGTGTGGCCATTATACTGTATGGAGCATCATGTGTGGTCATCATACAGTATGGAGCATCATGTGTGGCCATTATACAGTATGGAGCATTATGTGCGGTCATTATACAGTATTGAGCATCATGTGGGGCCATTATACAGTATGGATCATCATGTGCGGTCATTATACGATATGGAGCATCATGTGGGGTCATTATACAGTATGGAGCATCATGTACGATCATTATACAGTATGGATCATGTGGGGTCATTATACAGTATTGAGCATCATGTGGGCCATTATACAGTATGGAGCATCATGTGCAGCCAATATACAGTATAGAGCATCATGTGCAGTCATTATTCAGTATGGAGCATCATGTGCAGCCAATATACAGTATGGAGCATCATGTGCAGTCATTACACAGTATGGAGCATCATGTGCTGTCATTATACAGTATCGAGCATCATGTGTGGTCATTATACAGTATGGAGCATCATGTGTGGTCATTATACAGTACGGAGCACTGTGTGACCATTATACAGTATGGAGCATCATGTGCAGCCAATATACAGTATGGAGCATCATGTGCAGTCATTATACAGTATGGAGCATCATGTGCAGTCATAAAGTATGGATCATCATGTGGGCCATTATACAGTATGGAGCATCATGTGCAGCCAATATACAGTATAGAGCATCATGTGCAGTCATTATACAGTATGGAGCATCATGTGCAGCCAATATACAGTATGGAGCATCATGTGCAGTCATTACACAGTATGGAGCATCATGTGCTGTCATTATACAGTATCGAGCATCATGTGTGGTCATTATACAGTATGGAGCATCATGTGTGGTCATTATACAGTACGGAGCACTGTGTGACCATTATACAGTATGGAGCATCATGTGCAGCCAATATACAGTATGGAGCATCATGTGCAGTCATTATACAGTATGGAGCATCATGTGCAGTCATAAAGTATGGATCATCATGTGCGGTCATTATACAGTATGGAGCATCATGTGCAGTCATTATACAGTATGGAGCATCATGTGCAGTCATTATACAGTATGGAGCATCATGTGCGGTCATTATACAGTATGGAACATCATGTGCAGTCATTAAACAGTGTGGAGCATCATGTGCAGTCATTATACAGTATGGAGCATCATGTGTGGTCATTATGCAGTATGGAGCATCATGTGTGGTCATTATACAGTATGGAGCATCATATGTGGTCATTATACAGTATGGAGCATCATGTGTGGCCATTATACTGTATGGAGCATCATGTGTGCTCATCATACAGTATGGAGCATCATGTGTGGCCATTATACAGTATGGAGCATCATGTGCTGTCATTATACAGTATCGAGCATCATGTGTGGTCATTATACAGTATGGAGCATCATGTGTGGTCATTATACAGTACGGAGCACTGTGTGACCATTATACAGTATGGAGCATCATGTGCAGCCAATATACAGTATGGAGCATCATGTGCAGTCATTATACAGTATGGAGCATCATGTGCAGTCATAAAGTATGGATCATCATGTGCGGTCATTATACAGTATGGAGCATCATGTGCAGTCATTATACAGTATGGAGCATCATGTGCAGTCATTATACAGTATGGAGCATCATGTGCGGTCATTATACAGTATGGAACATCATGTGCAGTCATTAAACAGTGTGGAGCATCATGTGCAGTCATTATACAGTATGGAGCATCATGTGTGGTCATTATGCAGTATGGAGCATCATGTGTGGTCATTATACAGTATGGAGCATCATATGTGGTCATTATACAGTATGGAGCATCATGTGTGGCCATTATACTGTATGGAGCATCATGTGTGGTCATCATACAGTATGGAGCATCATGTGTGGCCATTATACAGTATGGAGCATCATGTGCGGTCATTATACAGTATTGAGCATCATTTGGGGTCATTATACAGTATGGAGCATCATGTGCGGTCATTACAGTATGGAGCATCATGTGTGGCCATTATACAGTATGGAGCATCATGTGTGGCCATTATACAGTATGGAGCACTGTGTGGCCATTATACAGTATGGAGCATCATGTGGGGCCATTATACAGTATGGAGCATCATGTGCGGTCATTATACAGTATGGAGCATCATGTGGGGTCATTATACAGCATGGACCATCATGTGGGGCAATTATACAGTATGGAACATCATGTGCAGCCAATATACAGTATGGAGCATCATGTGCAGTCATTATACAGTATGGAGCATCATGTGCAGTCATTATACAGTATGGAGCATCATGTGCAGCCAGTGTACAGTATGGAGCATCATGTGCAGTCATTATACAGTATGGAGCATCATGTGCAGTCATTATACAGTATGGAGTATCATGTGCGGTCATTATACAGTATGGAGCATCAAATGCAGCCAGTATACAGTATGGAGCATCATGTGCAGTCATTATACAGTATGGAGCATCATGTGCAGTCATTACACAGTATGGAGCATCATGTGCGGTCATTATACAGTATGGAGCATCATGTGTGGTCATTATACAGTATGGAGCATAATGTGTAGTCATTATACTGTATGGAGCATCATGTGTGGTCATCATACAGTATGGAGCATCATGTGTGGCCATTATACAGTATGGAGCATCATATGCGGTCATTATGCAGTATTGAGCATCATGTGGGGTCATTATACAGTATGGAGCATCATGTGCGATCATTACAGTATGGAGCATCATGTGCGGCCATTATACAGTACGGAGCATCATGTGAGGTCATTATACAGCATGGACCATCATGTGGGGCCATTATACAGTATGGAGCATCATGTGCAGCCAATATACAGTATGGAGCATCATGTGCAGTCATTATACAGTACGGAGCATCATGTGCAGCCAGTGTACAGTATGGAGCATTATGTGCAGTCATTATACAGTATGGAGCATCATGTGCAATCATTATACAGTATGGAGCATCATGTGCGGTCATTATACAGTATGGAGCACCATGTGCAGCCAGTATACAGTATGGAGCATCATGTGCAGTCATTATACAGTATGGAGCATCATGTGCGGTCATTATACAGTATGGAGCATCTTGTGTGGTCATTATACAGTATGGAAAATCATATGGGGCCATTATACAGTATGGAGCATCATGTGCGGTCATTATACAGTATTGAGCATCATGTGGGGTCATTATACAGTATGGATCATCATGTGCGGTCATTATTAGTGTTGAGCGATACCGTCCGATACTTGAAAGTATCGGAATCTGAAAGTATCGGCCGATACCGGCAAAGTATCGGATCTAATCCGATACCGATACCCGATACCAATACAAGTCAATGGGACTCAAGTATCGGTCGGTATCCCTGATGGTTCCCAGGGTCTGAAGGAGAGGAAACTCTCCTTCAGGCCCTGGGATCCATATTAATGTGTAAAATAAAGAATTAAAATAAAAAATATTGCTATACTCACCTCTCTGACGCAGCCTGCACCTTACCGAGGAAACCGGCAGCCTTGTTTGCTTAAAATGCGCGCGTTTACTGCCTTCCGTGACGTCACGGCTTGTGATTGGTCGCGTGCCGCCCATGTGACCCGCGACGCGACCAATCACAACAAGCCGTGATGTAATTTTCAGGTCCTGAATGCCTAGAATTAGGCATTCAGGACCTGAAAATTACGTCACGGCTTGTGATTGGTCGCGTCGCGTCACATGGGCGGCACGCGACTAATCACAAGCCGTGACGTAATTTTCAAGTCCTGAATGCCTAGAATTAGGCATTCAGGACCTGAAAATTACGTCACGGCTTGTTGTGATTGGTCGCGTCGCGGTCACATGGGCAACACGCAACCAATCAGAAGCCGTGACGTCACGGAAGGCAGTAAACGCGCGCATTTTAAGCAAACAAGGCTGCCGGTTTCCTCGGTAAGGTGTAGGCTGCGTCGGAGAGGTGAGTATAGCAATATTTTTTATTTTAATTCTTTATTTTACACATTATATCGATCCCGATACCGATTCCCGATACAACAAAAGTATCGGATCTCGGTATCGGAATTCCGATACTGCTAGGTATCGGCCGATACCCGATACTTGCGGTATCGGAATGCTCAACACTAGCCATTATACGATATGGAGCATCATGTGGGGTCATTATACAGTATGGAGCATCATGTACGGTCAATATACAGTATGGAGCATCATGTGGGGTCATTATACAGTATGGAGCATCATGTGGGGCCATTATACAGTATGGAGCATCATGTGTGGTCATTATACAGTATGGGGCATCATGTGTGGTCATTATACAGTATGGAGCATCATATGTAGTCATTATACAGTATGGAGCATAATGTGTGGTCATTATACAGTATGGAGCATCATGTGTGGCCATTATACTGTATGGAGCATCATGTGTGGTCATCATACAGTATGGAGCATCATGTGTGGCCATTATACAGTATGGAGCATCATGTGCGGTCATTATACAGTATTGAGCATCATGTGGGGCCATTATACAGTATGGATCATCATGTGCGGTCATTATACGATATGGAACATCATGTGGGGTCATTATACAGTATAAAGCATCATGTACGATCATTATACAGTATGGATCATGTGGGGTCATTATACAGTATGGAGCATCATGTGGGCCATTATACAGTATGGAGCATCATGTGCAGCCAATATACAGTATAGAGCATCATGTGCAGTCATTATACAGTATGGAGCATCATGTGCAGCCAATATACAGTATGGAGCATCATGTGCAGTCATTACACAGTATGGAGCATCATGTGCTGTCATTATACAGTATCGAGCATCATGTGTGGTGATTATACAGTATGGAGCATCATGTGTGGTCATTATACAGTATGGAGCACTGTGTGACCATTATACAGTATGGAGCATCATGTGCAGCCAATATACAGTATGGAGCATCATGTGCAGTCATTATACAGTATGGAGCATCATGTGCAGTCATTATAAAGTATGGAGCATCATGTGCGGTCATTATACAGTATGGAGCATCATGTGCAGTCATTATACAGTATGGAGCATCATGTGCAGTCATTATACAGTATGGAGCATCATGTGCGGTCATTATACAGTATGGAACATCATGTGCAGTCATTAAACAGTATGGAGCATCATGTGCAGTCATTATACAGTATGGAGCATCATGTGCAGTCATTATACAGTATGGAGCATCATGTGCGGTCATTATACAGTATGGAGCATCATGTGCGGTCATTATACAGTATGGAGCATCATGTGTGGTCATTATACAGTATGGAGCATCATGTGTGGTCATTATGCAGTATGGAGCATCATGTGTGGTCATTATACAGTATGGAGCATCATATGTGGTCATTATACAGTATGGAGCATCATGTGTGGCCATTATACTGTATGGAGCATCATGTGTGGTCATCATACAGTATGGAGCATCATGTGTGGTCATCATACAGTATGGAGCATCATGTGTGGCCATTATACAGTATGGAGCATCATGTGCGGTCATTATACAGTATTGAGCATCATGTGGGGTCATTATACAGTATGGAGCATCATGTGCGGTCATTACAGTATGGAGCATCATGTGTGGCCATTATACAGTATGGAGCATCATGTGTGGCCATTATACAGTATGGAGCACTGTGTGGCCATTATACAGTATGGAGCATCATGTGGGGCCATTATACAGTATGGAGCATCATGTGCGGTCATTATACAGTATGGAGCATCATGTGGGGTCATTATACAGTATGGAGCATCATGTGCGGTCATTATACAGTATGGAGCATCATGTGCGGTCATTATACAGTATGGAGCATCATGTGGGGTCATTATACAGCATGGACCATCATGTGGGGCAATTATACAGTATGGAACATCATGTGCAGCCAATATACAGTATGGAGCATCATGTGCAGTCATTATACAGTATGGAGCATCATGTGCAGTCATTATACAGTATGGAGCATCATGTGCAGCCAGTGTACAGTATGGAGCATCATGTGCAGTCATTATACAGTATGGAGCATCATGTGCAGTCATTATACAGTATGGAGTATCATGTGCGGTCATTATACAGTATGGAGCATCAAATGCAGCCAGTATACAGTATGGAGCATCATGTGCAGTCATTATACAGTATGGAGCATCATGTGCAGTCATTACACAGTATGGAGCATCATGTGCGGTCATTATACAGTATGGAGCATCATGTGTGGTCATTATACAGTATGGAGCATAATGTGTAGTCATTATACTGTATGGAGCATCATGTGTGGTCATCATACAGTATGGAGCATCATGTGTGGCCATTATACAGTATGGAGCATCATATGCGGTCATTATGCAGTATTGAGCATCATGTGGGGTCATTATACAGTATGGAGCATCATGTGCGATCATTACAGTATGGAGCATCATGTGCGGCCATTATACAGTACGGAGCATCATGTGAGGTCATTATACAGCATGGACCATCATGTGGGGCCATTATACAGTATGGAGCATCATGTGCAGCCAATATACAGTATGGAGCATCATGTGCAGTCATTATACAGTACGGAGCATCATGTGCAGCCAGTGTACAGTATGGAGCATTATGTGCAGTCATTATACAGTATGGAGCATCATGTGCAATCATTATACAGTATGGAGCATCATGTGCGGTCATTATACAGTATGGAGCACCATGTGCAGCCAGTATACAGTATGGAGCATCATGTGCAGTCATTATACAGTATGGAGCATCATGTGCGGTCATTATACAGTATGGAGCATCTTGTGTGGTCATTATACAGTATGGAAAATCATATGGGGCCATTATACAGTATGGAGCATCATGTGCGGTCATTATACAGTATTGAGCATCATGTGGGGTCATTATACAGTATGGATCATCATGTGCGGTCATTATTAGTGTTGAGCGATACCGTCCGATACTTGAAAGTATCGGAATCTGAAAGTATCGGCCGATACCGGCAAAGTATCGGATCTAATCCGATACCGATACCCGATACCAATACAAGTCAATGGGACTCAAGTATCGGTCGGTATCCCTGATGGTTCCCAGGGTCTGAAGGAGAGGAAACTCTCCTTCAGGCCCTGGGATCCATATTAATGTGTAAAATAAAGAATTAAAATAAAAAATATTGCTATACTCACCTCTCTGACGCAGCCTGCACCTTACCGAGGAAACCGGCAGCCTTGTTTGCTTAAAATGCGCGCGTTTACTGCCTTCCGTGACGTCACGGCTTGTGATTGGTCGCGTGCCGCCCATGTGACCCGCGACGCGACCAATCACAACAAGCCGTGATGTAATTTTCAGGTCCTGAATGCCTAGAATTAGGCATTCAGGACCTGAAAATTACGTCACGGCTTGTGATTGGTCGCGTCGCGTCACATGGGCGGCACGCGACTAATCACAAGCCGTGACGTAATTTTCAAGTCCTGAATGCCTAGAATTAGGCATTCAGGACCTGAAAATTACGTCACGGCTTGTTGTGATTGGTCGCGTCGCGGTCACATGGGCAACACGCAACCAATCAGAAGCCGTGACGTCACGGAAGGCAGTAAACGCGCGCATTTTAAGCAAACAAGGCTGCCGGTTTCCTCGGTAAGGTGTAGGCTGCGTCGGAGAGGTGAGTATAGCAATATTTTTTATTTTAATTCTTTATTTTACACATTATATCGATCCCGATACCGATTCCCGATACAACAAAAGTATCGGATCTCGGTATCGGAATTCCGATACTGCTAGGTATCGGCCGATACCCGATACTTGCGGTATCGGAATGCTCAACACTAGCCATTATACGATATGGAGCATCATGTGGGGTCATTATACAGTATGGAGCATCATGTACGGTCAATATACAGTATGGAGCATCATGTGGGGTCATTATACAGTATGGAGCATCATGTGGGGCCATTATACAGTATGGAGCATCATGTGTGGTCATTATACAGTATGGGGCATCATGTGTGGTCATTATACAGTATGGAGCATCATATGTAGTCATTATACAGTATGGAGCATAATGTGTGGTCATTATACAGTATGGAGCATCATGTGTGGCCATTATACTGTATGGAGCATCATGTGTGGTCATCATACAGTATGGAGCATCATGTGTGGCCATTATACAGTATGGAGCATCATGTGCGGTCATTATACAGTATTGAGCATCATGTGGGGCCATTATACAGTATGGATCATCATGTGCGGTCATTATACGATATGGAACATCATGTGGGGTCATTATACAGTATAAAGCATCATGTACGATCATTATACAGTATGGATCATGTGGGGTCATTATACAGTATGGAGCATCATGTGGGCCATTATACAGTATGGAGCATCATGTGCAGCCAATATACAGTATAGAGCATCATGTGCAGTCATTATACAGTATGGAGCATCATGTGCAGCCAATATACAGTATGGAGCATCATGTGCAGTCATTACACAGTATGGAGCATCATGTGCTGTCATTATACAGTATCGAGCATCATGTGTGGTGATTATACAGTATGGAGCATCATGTGTGGTCATTATACAGTATGGAGCACTGTGTGACCATTATACAGTATGGAGCATCATGTGCAGCCAATATACAGTATGGAGCATCATGTGCAGTCATTATACAGTATGGAGCATCATGTGCAGTCATTATAAAGTATGGAGCATCATGTGCGGTCATTATACAGTATGGAGCATCATGTGCAGTCATTATACAGTATGGAGCATCATGTGCAGTCATTATACAGTATGGAGCATCATGTGCGGTCATTATACAGTATGGAACATCATGTGCAGTCATTAAACAGTATGGAGCATCATGTGCAGTCATTATACAGTATGGAGCATCATGTGCAGTCATTATACAGTATGGAGCATCATGTGCGGTCATTATACAGTATGGAGCATCATGTGCGGTCATTATACAGTATGGAGCATCATGTGTGGTCATTATACAGTATGGAGCATCATGTGTGGTCATTATGCAGTATGGAGCATCATGTGTGGTCATTATACAGTATGGAGCATCATATGTGGTCATTATACAGTATGGAGCATCATGTGTGGCCATTATACTGTATGGAGCATCATGTGTGGTCATCATACAGTATGGAGCATCATGTGTGGTCATCATACAGTATGGAGCATCATGTGTGGCCATTATACAGTATGGAGCATCATGTGCGGTCATTATACAGTATTGAGCATCATGTGGGGTCATTATACAGTATGGAGCATCATGTGCGGTCATTACAGTATGGAGCATCATGTGTGGCCATTATACAGTATGGAGCATCATGTGTGGCCATTATACAGTATGGAGCACTGTGTGGCCATTATACAGTATGGAGCATCATGTGGGGCCATTATACAGTATGGAGCATCATGTGCGGTCATTATACAGTATGGAGCATCATGTGGGGTCATTATACAGTATGGAGCATCATGTGCGGTCATTATACAGTATGGAGCATCATGTGCGGTCATTATACAGTATGGAGCATCATGTGGGGTCATTATACAGCATGGACCATCATGTGGGGCAATTATACAGTATGGAACATCATGTGCAGCCAATATACAGTATGGAGCATCATGTGCAGTCATTATACAGTATGGAGCATCATGTGCAGTCATTATACAGTATGGAGCATCATGTGCAGCCAGTGTACAGTATGGAGCATCATGTGCAGTCATTATACAGTATGGAGCATCATGTGCAGTCATTATACAGTATGGAGTATCATGTGCGGTCATTATACAGTATGGAGCATCAAATGCAGCCAGTATACAGTATGGAGCATCATGTGCAGTCATTATACAGTATGGAGCATCATGTGCAGTCATTACACAGTATGGAGCATCATGTGCGGTCATTATACAGTATGGAGCATCATGTGTGGTCATTATACAGTATGGAGCATAATGTGTAGTCATTATACTGTATGGAGCATCATGTGTGGTCATCATACAGTATGGAGCATCATGTGTGGCCATTATACAGTATGGAGCATCATATGCGGTCATTATGCAGTATTGAGCATCATGTGGGGTCATTATACAGTATGGAGCATCATGTGCGATCATTACAGTATGGAGCATCATGTGCGGCCATTATACAGTACGGAGCATCATGTGAGGTCATTATACAGCATGGACCATCATGTGGGGCCATTATACAGTATGGAGCATCATGTGCAGCCAATATACAGTATGGAGCATCATGTGCAGTCATTATACAGTACGGAGCATCATGTGCAGCCAGTGTACAGTATGGAGCATTATGTGCAGTCATTATACAGTATGGAGCATCATGTGCAATCATTATACAGTATGGAGCATCATGTGCGGTCATTATACAGTATGGAGCACCATGTGCAGCCAGTATACAGTATGGAGCATCATGTGCAGTCATTATACAGTATGGAGCATCATGTGCGGTCATTATACAGTATGGAGCATCTTGTGTGGTCATTATACAGTATGGAAAATCATATGGGGCCATTATACAGTATGGAGCATCATGTGCGGTCATTATACAGTATTGAGCATCATGTGGGGTCATTATACAGTATGGATCATCATGTGCGGTCATTATTAGTGTTGAGCGATACCGTCCGATACTTGAAAGTATCGGAATCTGAAAGTATCGGCCGATACCGGCAAAGTATCGGATCTAATCCGATACCGATACCCGATACCAATACAAGTCAATGGGACTCAAGTATCGGTCGGTATCCCTGATGGTTCCCAGGGTCTGAAGGAGAGGAAACTCTCCTTCAGGCCCTGGGATCCATATTAATGTGTAAAATAAAGAATTAAAATAAAAAATATTGCTATACTCACCTCTCTGACGCAGCCTGCACCTTACCGAGGAAACCGGCAGCCTTGTTTGCTTAAAATGCGCGCGTTTACTGCCTTCCGTGACGTCACGGCTTGTGATTGGTCGCGTGCCGCCCATGTGACCCGCGACGCGACCAATCACAACAAGCCGTGATGTAATTTTCAGGTCCTGAATGCCTAGAATTAGGCATTCAGGACCTGAAAATTACGTCACGGCTTGTGATTGGTCGCGTCGCGTCACATGGGCGGCACGCGACTAATCACAAGCCGTGACGTAATTTTCAAGTCCTGAATGCCTAGAATTAGGCATTCAGGACCTGAAAATTACGTCACGGCTTGTTGTGATTGGTCGCGTCGCGGTCACATGGGCAACACGCAACCAATCAGAAGCCGTGACGTCACGGAAGGCAGTAAACGCGCGCATTTTAAGCAAACAAGGCTGCCGGTTTCCTCGGTAAGGTGTAGGCTGCGTCGGAGAGGTGAGTATAGCAATATTTTTTATTTTAATTCTTTATTTTACACATTATATCGATCCCGATACCGATTCCCGATACAACAAAAGTATCGGATCTCGGTATCGGAATTCCGATACTGCTAGGTATCGGCCGATACCCGATACTTGCGGTATCGGAATGCTCAACACTAGCCATTATACGATATGGAGCATCATGTGGGGTCATTATACAGTATGGAGCATCATGTACGGTCAATATACAGTATGGAGCATCATGTGGGGTCATTATACAGTATGGAGCATCATGTGGGGCCATTATACAGTATGGAGCATCATGTGTGGTCATTATACAGTATGGGGCATCATGTGTGGTCATTATACAGTATGGAGCATCATATGTAGTCATTATACAGTATGGAGCATAATGTGTGGTCATTATACAGTATGGAGCATCATGTGTGGCCATTATACTGTATGGAGCATCATGTGTGGTCATCATACAGTATGGAGCATCATGTGTGGCCATTATACAGTATGGAGCATCATGTGCGGTCATTATACAGTATTGAGCATCATGTGGGGCCATTATACAGTATGGATCATCATGTGCGGTCATTATACGATATGGAACATCATGTGGGGTCATTATACAGTATAAAGCATCATGTACGATCATTATACAGTATGGATCATGTGGGGTCATTATACAGTATGGAGCATCATGTGGGCCATTATACAGTATGGAGCATCATGTGCAGCCAATATACAGTATAGAGCATCATGTGCAGTCATTATACAGTATGGAGCATCATGTGCAGCCAATATACAGTATGGAGCATCATGTGCAGTCATTACACAGTATGGAGCATCATGTGCTGTCATTATACAGTATCGAGCATCATGTGTGGTGATTATACAGTATGGAGCATCATGTGTGGTCATTATACAGTATGGAGCACTGTGTGACCATTATACAGTATGGAGCATCATGTGCAGCCAATATACAGTATGGAGCATCATGTGCAGTCATTATACAGTATGGAGCATCATGTGCAGTCATTATAAAGTATGGAGCATCATGTGCGGTCATTATACAGTATGGAGCATCATGTGCAGTCATTATACAGTATGGAGCATCATGTGCAGTCATTATACAGTATGGAGCATCATGTGCGGTCATTATACAGTATGGAACATCATGTGCAGTCATTAAACAGTATGGAGCATCATGTGCAGTCATTATACAGTATGGAGCATCATGTGCAGTCATTATACAGTATGGAGCATCATGTGCGGTCATTATACAGTATGGAGCATCATGTGCGGTCATTATAAAGTATGGAGCATCATGTGTGGTCATTATACAGTATGGAGCATCATGTGTGGTCATTATGCAGTATGGAGCATCATGTGTGGTCATTATACAGTATGGAGCATCATATGTGGTCATTATACAGTATGGAGCATCATGTGTGGCCATTATACTGTATGGAGCATCATGTGTGGTCATCATACAGTATGGAGCATCATGTGTGGTCATCATACAGTATGGAGCATCATGTGTGGCCATTATACAGTATGGAGCATCATGTGCGGTCATTATACAGTATTGAGCATCATGTGGGGTCATTATACAGTATGGAGCATCATGTGCGGTCATTACAGTATGGAGCATCATGTGTGGCCATTATACAGTATGGAGCACTGTGTGGCCATTATACAGTATGGAGCATCAAGTGGGGCCATTACACAGTATGGAGCATCATGTGCGGTCATTATACAGAATGGAGCATCATGTGGGGTCATTATACAGCATGGACCATCATGTGGGGCCTTTATACAGTATGGAGCATCATGTGTGGCTATTATACAGTATGGAGCACTGTGTGGCCATTATACAGTATGGAGCATCATGTGGGGCCATTATACAGTATGGAGCATCATGTGCAGTCATTATACAGTATGGAGCATCATGTGGGGTCATTATACAGCTTGGAAAATCATGTGGGGCCATTATACAGTATGGAGCATCATGTGCAGCCAATATACAGTATGGAGCATCATGTGCAGTCATTATACAGTATGGAGCATAATGTGCAGTCATTGTACAGTATGGAGCATCATGTGCAGTCATTATACAGTATGGAGCATCATGTGCGGTCATTATACAGTATGGAGCATCATGTGGGGTCATTATACAGCATGGACCATCATGTGGGGCAATTATACAGTATGGAACATCATGTGCAGCCAATATACAGTATGGAGCATCATGTGCAGTCATTATACAGTATGGAGCATCATGTGCAGTCATTATACAGTATGGAGCATCATGTGCAGCCAGTGTACAGTATGGAGCATCATGTGCAGTCATTATACAGTATGGAGCATCATGTGCAGTCATTATACAGTATGGAGTATCATGTGCGGTCATTATACAGTATGGAGCATCAAATGCAGCCAGTATACAGTATGGAGCATCATGTGCAGTCATTATACAGTATGGAGCATCATGTGCAGTCATTACACAGTATGGAGCATCATGTGCGGTCATTATACAGTATGGAGCATCATGTGTGGTCATTATACAGTATGGAGCATAATGTGTAGTCATTATACTGTATGGAGCATCATGTGTGGTCATCATACAGTATGGAGCATCATGTGTGGCCATTATACAGTATGGAGCATCATATGCGGTCATTATGCAGTATGGAGCATCATGTGGGGTCATTATACAGTATGGAGCATCATGTGCGATCATTACAGTATGGAGCATCATGTGCGGCCATTATACAGTACGGAGCATCATGTGAGGTCATTATACAGCATGGACCATCATGTGGGGCCATTATACAGTATGGAGCATCATGTGCAGCCAATATACAGTATGGAGCATCATGTGCAGTCATTATACAGTACGGAGCATCATGTGCAGCCAGTGTACAGTATGGAGCATTATGTGCAGTCATTATACAGTATGGAGCATCATGTGCAATCATTATACAGTATGGAGCATCATGTGCGGTCATTATACAGTATGGAGCACCATGTGCAGCCAGTATACAGTATGGAGCATCATGTGCAGTCATTATACAGTATGGAGCATCATGTGCGGTCATTATACAGTATGGAGCATCTTGTGTGGTCATTATACAGTATGGAAAATCATATGGGGCCATTATACAGTATGGAGCATCATGTGCGGTCATTATACAGTATTGAGCATCATGTGGGGTCATTATACAGTATGGATCATCATGTGCGGTCATTATTAGTGTTGAGCGATACCGTCCGATACTTGAAAGTATCGGAATCTGAAAGTATCGGCCGATACCGGCAAAGTATCGGATCTAATCCGATACCGATACCCGATACCAATACAAGTCAATGGGACTCAAGTATCGGTCGGTATCCCTGATGGTTCCCAGGGTCTGAAGGAGAGGAAACTCTCCTTCAGGCCCTGGGATCCATATTAATGTGTAAAATAAAGAATTAAAATAAAAAATATTGCTATACTCACCTCTCTGACGCAGCCTGCACCTTACCGAGGAAACCGGCAGCCTTGTTTGCTTAAAATGCGCGCGTTTACTGCCTTCCGTGACGTCACGGCTTGTGATTGGTCGCGTGCCGCCCATGTGACCCGCGACGCGACCAATCACAACAAGCCGTGATGTAATTTTCAGGTCCTGAATGCCTAGAATTAGGCATTCAGGACCTGAAAATTACGTCACGGCTTGTGATTGGTCGCGTCGCGTCACATGGGCGGCACGCGACTAATCACAAGCCGTGACGTAATTTTCAAGTCCTGAATGCCTAGAATTAGGCATTCAGGACCTGAAAATTACGTCACGGCTTGTTGTGATTAGTCGCGTCGCGGTCACATGGGCAACACGCAACCAATCAGAAGCCGTGACGTCACGGAAGGCAGTAAACGCGCGCATTTTAAGCAAACAAGGCTGCCGGTTTCCTCGGTAAGGTGTAGGCTGCGTCGGAGAGGTGAGTATAGCAATATTTTTTATTTTAATTCTTTATTTTACACATTATATCGATCCCGATACCGATTCCCGATACAACAAAAGTATCGGATCTCGGTATCGGAATTCCGATACTGCTAGGTATCGGCCGATACCCGATACTTGCGGTATCGGAATGCTCAACACTAGCCATTATACGATATGGAGCATCATGTGGGGTCATTATACAGTATGGAGCATCATGTACGGTCAATATACAGTATGGAGCATCATGTGGGGTCATTATACAGTATGGAGCATCATGTGGGGCCATTATACAGTATGGAGCATAATGTGTGGTCATTATACAGTATGGAGCATCATGTGTGGCCATTATACTGTATGGAGCATCATGTGTGGTCATCATACAGTATGGAGCATCATGTGTGGCCATTATACAGTATGGAGCATCATGTGCGGTCATTATACAGTATTGAGCATCATGTGGGGCCATTATACAGTATGGATCATCATGTGCGGTCATTATACGATATGGAACATCATGTGGGGTCATTATACAGTATAAAGCATCATGTACGATCATTATACAGTATGGATCATGTGGGGTCATTATACAGTATGGAGCATCATGTGGGCCATTATACAGTATGGAGCATCATGTGCAGCCAATATACAGTATAGAGCATCATGTGCAGTCATTATACAGTATGGAGCATCATGTGCAGCCAATATACAGTATGGAGCATCATGTGCAGTCATTACACAGTATGGAGCATCATGTGCTGTCATTATACAGTATCGAGCATCATGTGTGGTGATTATACAGTATGGAGCATCATGTGTGGTCATTATACAGTATGGAGCACTGTGTGACCATTATACAGTATGGAGCATCATGTGCAGCCAATATACAGTATGGAGCATCATGTGCAGTCATTATACAGTATGGAGCATCATGTGCAGTCATTATAAAGTATGGAGCATCATGTGCGGTCATTATACAGTATGGAGCATCATGTGCAGTCATTATACAGTATGGAGCATCATGTGCAGTCATTATACAGTATGGAGCATCATGTGCGGTCATTATACAGTATGGAACATCATGTGCAGTCATTAAACAGTATGGAGCATCATGTGCAGTCATTATACAGTATGGAGCATCATGTGCAGTCATTATACAGTATGGAGCATCATGTGCGGTCATTATACAGTATGGAGCATCATGTGCGGTCATTATACAGTATGGAGCATCATGTGTGGTCATTATACAGTATGGAGCATCATGTGTGGTCATTATGCAGTATGGAGCATCATGTGTGGTCATTATACAGTATGGAGCATCATATGTGGTCATTATACAGTATGGAGCATCATGTGTGGCCATTATACTGTATGGAGCATCATGTGTGGTCATCATACAGTATGGAGCATCATGTGTGGTCATCATACAGTATGGAGCATCATGTGTGGCCATTATACAGTATGGAGCATCATGTGCGGTCATTATACAGTATTGAGCATCATGTGGGGTCATTATACAGTATGGAGCATCATGTGCGGTCATTACAGTATGGAGCATCATGTGTGGCCATTATACAGTATGGAGCACTGTGTGGCCATTATACAGTATGGAGCATCAAGTGGGGCCATTACACAGTATGGAGCATCATGTGCGGTCATTATACAGAATGGAGCATCATGTGGGGTCATTATACAGCATGGACCATCATGTGGGGCCTTTATACAGTATGGAGCATCATGTGTGGCTATTATACAGTATGGAGCACTGTGTGGCCATTATACAGTATGGAGCATCATGTGGGGCCATTATACAGTATGGAGCATCATGTGCAGTCATTATACAGTATGGAGCATCATGTGGGGTCATTATACAGCTTGGAAAATCATGTGGGGCCATTATACAGTATGGAGCATCATGTGCAGCCAATATACAGTATGGAGCATCATGTGCAGTCATTATACAGTATGGAGCATAATGTGCAGTCATTGTACAGTATGGAGCATCATGTGCAGTCATTATACAGTATGGAGCATCATGTGCAGTCATTATACAGTATGGAGTATCATGTGCGGTCATTATACAGTATGGAGCATCATGTGCAGCCAGTGTACAGTATGGAGCATCATGTGCAGTCATTATACAGTATGGAGCATCATGTGCAGTCATTATACAGTATGGAGCATCATGTGCGGTCTTTATACAGTATGGAGCATCATGTGTGGTCATTATACAGTATGGAGCATCATGTGTGGTCATTATACAGTATGGAGCATCATGTGTGGTCATCATACAGTATGGAGCATCATGTGTGGCCATTATACAGTATGGAGCACTGTGTGGCCATTTTATTTGTTTATAATTATTGTATATGAAACAGTGTGATTAGCAGTGCTAAATGGGTGTGGTTGGGATGTGGATATGGGTGTGACTAATTATAAATGGGTGTGGTCAGTGGTGTGGCCTAAAAGTTGCCGCGGCGCGTTGCACGCCGCAAACTTTGTCCCTCTTTCCCATCTTCAAAAGTTGGGAGGTATGGTGATTGGTTGCTATGGGCATAAAAGGAGATAAACTCATCCTGTGGCCACCATCTTCCGCTGACCTCAACCCTATAGAGAACCTTCGGAGTATCATCAAGCAAAAGATCTATGAGGGTGGGAGGCAGTTCACATCAAAACAGCAGCTCTGGGAGGCTATTCTGACTTCATGCAAAGAAATACAAGCAGAAACTCAATGGATGCAGGAATTGTGAAGATATCAAAGAAGGGTTCCTATGGTAACATGTAACTTGGCCTGTTAGGATGTTTTGGAGTTAAACAGCTTTTTGTTTAGTGAATGTGACCTCCTAATGCTGCAAATTCCACAAATGAGCATTTTCAGTTCTTTAAAACATATCAAATGTTTAGAAATTCTACTGTGCCTAATAATTTGGAACAGTGCATTTTAAGTTTTTATTTATTTTGGAGATTATACTATTACTAGATGGTGGCCCAATTCTAACACATCGGGTATTCTAGAATATGCATGTCCACGTAGTATATTGCACAGCCCACGTAGTATGTTGCCCAGCCACGTAGTATATTGCCCAGTTACGTAGTATATTGCCCAGTGACGTAGTATATTGCCCAGTCACGTAGTATATTGCCCAGTTATGTAGTATATTGTCCACTTACGTAGTATACAGCACAGAGCCACGTAGTATATTGCACAGCGACGTAGTATACAGCACAGAGCCACGTAGTATACTGCACAGCGACATAGTATACAGCACAGAGCCACGTAGTATATTGCCCAGTTACGTAGTATACAGCACAGAGCCACGTAGTATATTGCCCAGTCACGTAGTATATTGGCTGTCATGATTCCCAATGGCAGGGAAACATCAGAACACAAAAATAACGGACGAGCTCTGGGTGATGGAATCTCGAGCTGACCGTGAGCTAAATCTACCACACAACTAATAGTAGCCAGGGAGCATACCTACGACTTCCTAGATGCCACGCGCCAGCCGGAGGACTAACTACGCCTGGTAGAGGAAGGAACAGACCTGGCTTACCTCTAGGGAAGTACCCCAAAAGATGATAGCAGCCCCCCACATGTAATAACGGTGAGTTAAGAGGAAAAGGCATACACAGTATGAAAGTAGATTTAGCAAAGAGAGGTCCACTTACTAGATAGCAGAAGGATACAAAAGAGGACTTCACGGTCAACTGAAAACCCTTTCAAAAAACCATCCTGAAATTACTTTAAGACTCCTGTGTCAACTCATGACACAGGAGTGGCAATTTCAGCCCGCAAGAGCTTCCAGCTACAGAGAATAACAAAAACTGCAAACTGGACAAAAGATACAAAACAAAAGGACAAAGTCCACCTAGCTGATCAGCAGACTAGTAGCAGGAACATGCAACCGAAGGCTCTGGTTACAATGATGACCGGCAAGGAAATGACTGGAGAGCAAGGCTAAATAGGAAACTCCCAAACACTGATGGGAGCAGGTGAACTGAGACAGCAAAGCACACACAAGTCACCAGTACCACCAGCAACCACCAGGGGAGCCCAAAAAGCGGATTCACAACAGTACCCCCCCCCTTAAGGAGGGGGCACCGAACCCTCACGAGAACCGCCAGGGCGATCTGGATGAGCCCTATGAAAGGCACGAACCAAATCCGAGGCATGAACATCAGAGGCAGTTACCCAAGAATTATCTTCCTGACCATAGCCCTTCCATTTAACCAGATATTGAAGTCTCCGTCTGGAAATACGGGAATCCAAGATCTTCTCTACAACGTACTCCAATTCACCCTCCACCAGCACAGGAGCAGGAGGTTCAGTAGAAGGAACCACCGGTACCTCATATCTCCGCAACAACGACCGATGGAATACATTATGGATAGCGAAAGATGCCGGGAGGTCCAAACGAAAGGACACAGGGTTAAGTATCTCCAAAATCCTATAAGGACCGATGAACCGAGGCTTAAACTTAGGAGAAGAAACCCTCATAGGGACAAAACGGGAAGACAACCACACCAAGTCCCCAACACGAAGGCGAGGACCAACACGACGACGGCGGTTAGCAAACTGCTGAGTCCTCTCCTGGGACAACTTCAAATTGTCCACCACTTGTCCCCAAATCTGATGCAACCGATCCACCACCGCATCCACTCCAGGACAATCCGAAGATTCCACCTGACCAGATGAAAAACGAGGATGAAACCCTGAATTGCAAAAGAAAGGAGAAACCAAAGTGGCAGAACTAGCCCGATTATTAAGAGCAAATTCTGCCAACGGCAAAAAGGCAACCCAGTCATCCTGATCCGCAGACACAAAACACCTCAAATAAGTCTCCAAAGTTTGATTAGTTCGCTCCGTCTGGCCATTAGTCTGAGGATGGAATGCAGACGAAAAAGACAAATCAATGCCCAACCTGGCACAGAATGCCCGCCAAAATCTAGACACGAACTGGGTTCCCCTGTCAGAAACGATGTTTTCCGGAATACCATGCAAGCGAACCACATTTTGAAAAAACAGAGGGACCAACTCAGATGAGGAAGGAAACTTAGGCAATGGTACCAAATGAACCATTTTAGAAAAACGGTCACACACCACCCAGATGACAGACATCTTCTGAGAAACAGGGAGATCAGAAATAAAGTCCATAGAGATGTGCGTCCAAGGCCTCTTCGGAACAGGCAAGGGCAACAATAACCCACTAGCCCTAGAACAACAAGGCTTGGCCCGAGCACACACATCACAAGACTGCACAAAAACACGCACATCCCGAGACAGGGAAGGCCACCAGAAGGATCTAGCCACCAAATCTCTGGTACCAAAAATTCCAGGATGACCTGCCAGCGAAGAAGAATGAACTTCCGAGATGACTCTACTGGTCCAATCATCAGGAACAAACAGTCTACCAGGCGGACAACGATCAGGTCTATCCGCCTGAAATTCTTGCAAAGCACGTCGCAGATCTGGGGAGACAGCAGACAAAACCACCCCATCCTTAAGGACACCAGCAGGTTCAGAATCCCCAGGAGAGTCAGGCTCAAAACTCCTAGAAAGAGCATCTGCCTTAACATTTTTAGAACCCGGTAAGTATGAAACCACAAAATTAAACCAAGAAAAAAACAACGACCATCGTGCCTGTCTAGGATTCAGGCGCCTGGCAGACTCTAGATAAATCAGATTCTTGTGATCAGTCAAAACTACCACCTGATGTCTGGCACCCTCAAGCCAATGACGCCACTCCTCAAATGCCCACTTCATGGCCAAAAGCTCCCGATTACCAACATCATAGTTTCGCTCGGCGGCCGAAAATTTTCGAGAAAAGAACGCACAAGGTCTCATCACTGAGCAGTCGGAACTTTTCTGCGACAAAACCGCCCCCGCTCCGATCTCGGAAGCATCGACCTCAACCTGAAAGGGAAGAGAAACATCAGGCTGGCGCAACACAGGGGCAGACAAAAAGCGGCGCTTAAGCTCCCGAAAGGCTTCCACAGCAGCAGGGGACCAATTGGCAACATCAGCACCCTTTTTGGTCAAATCCGTCAGAGGTTTAGCAAAGCCAGAAAAACCAGTTATAAATCGACGATAAAAATTAGCAAAGCCCAAGAATTTCTGAAGACTCTTAAGAGAAGTAGGCTGCGTCCAGTCACAAATAGCCCGAACCTTGACAGGGTCCATCTCAATAGAAGAAGGGGAAAAAATGTACCCCAAAAAGGAAATCTTTTGAACCCCAAAAACACACTTTGAACCCTTTACACACAAAGAATTCTCCCGCAAAACCTGAAAAACCCTCCTGACCTGTTGAACATGAGACTCCCAGTCATCAGAAAAAATCAAAATATCATCCAAATACACAATCATAAATTTATCCAAATATTCACGGAAAATATCATGCATTAAGGACTGAAAGACTGAAGGTGCATTAGAAAGGCCGAAAGGCATTACTAAATACTCAAAATGGCCCTCAGGCGTATTAAATGCGGTTTTCCACTCATCCCCCTGCTTAATTCGCACCAAATTATACGCCCCACGAAGATCAATCTTAGAGAACCACTTAGCCCCCCTTATGCGAGCAAACAAATCAGTCAGCAAAGGCAACGGATACTGATATTTGACTGTAATTTTATTCAGGAGTCGATAATCAATACAAGGCCTCAGAGAGCCATCCTTTTTGGATACAAAGAAAAAACCAGCTCCTAAAGGAGATGAAGAAGGATGAATATGTCCCTTTTCCAGGGACTCCTTAATATACTCTCGCATAGCAACATGTTCAGGTACAGATAAGTTAAACAAACGACCCTTTGGAAATTTACTGCCAGGAATCAGATCTATGGCGCAATCACAATCTCTGTGGGGAGGGAGTGAACCAATTTTAGGCTCCTCAAAAATATCACGATAATCAGACAAAAATGCCGGAATCTCAGAGGGAATAGATGACGAAATGGAAACCAAAGGTATGTCCCCATGAGCCCCCCGACATCCCCAGCTTAACACAGACATTGTTTTCCAGTCAAGGACTGGGTTATGAGATTGTAACCATGGTAATCCAAGCACCATCATGCAAATTGTACAACACAAGGAAGCGAATCACCTCCTGATGGTCTGGAGTCATACGCATAGTCACTTACGTCCAGAATTGTGGTTTATTACAAGCCAAAGGCGTAGAATCAATACCCTTCAGAGGTATAGGGACTTCCAGAGGCTCTAAATCAAACCCACAGCGCCTGGCAAAGGACCAATCCATAAGACTCAGAGCGGCGCCAGAGTCCACATAGGCATCCACGGTAATAACTGATAATGAACAAATCAAGGTTACAGACTGAATAAATTTTGACTGTAAAGTGCCAATTGAAATAGACTTGTCAACCTTCCTTGTACGTTTAGAGCATGCTGATATAACATGAGCAGAATCACCACTGTTATGATTTTCCCAATGGCAGGGAAATCAAAATAACAACGGACTAGCTCTCGGGTGATGGGAACTAAAGTGACCGTGACCTGAACCTGACACGACACTGGAAGTAGCCGGGGAGTGTTTCCTACGATGCCCTAGACACCACGCGCCAGCCGGAGATCTAACTACCCCTATCAGAGGAATATACAGGCCTGCCTTACCTCCAGAGATGAACCCCAAAAGGAGATAGCAGCCCCCCACAGATATTGACGGTGAGTCAAGAGGAAAAGACATACGTAGGATGAACAGCAGATTTAGCACAGTGAGGTCCGCTTACTAGATAGCAGAAGTACAGGAAAGAGTCACTTCACGGTCAACTTCAAAACACTACTCAAAAACACCATCCTGAAATTGCTTTAAAACTCCAGTGACAACTCATGCCACTGGAGTGGCAATTTCAGTCCACGAGAGCTTCCAGCTACAGAGAGTCACATTGCAAATAGCTGGACAAAAATAGCATTAACTAGAAACAAAATTCAACTTAGCTGAACAGGATCTTGAGGCAGGAGAATGCAACAGAATGCTACTGATACATTGTTGGCCGGCATCGGACCAGCAGCCAAGCAGCCTTAAATAGGAAACTCCCCTAATGGGTGTCAACAGGTGATCAAGGATAGAAGAAGGCAAATAAGTGGCACTACCATAAAACACCACCGGGGGAGCCCACAAACAGAATTCACAACAGTACCCCCCCCTTAAGGAGGGGGCACCGAACCCTCACCAGAACCACCAGGGCGATCTGGATGAGCACTATGAAATGCACGAACCAAATCAGGAGCATGAACATCAGATGCTGTCACCCAAGAATTATCCTCCTGACCATAGCCTTTCCACTTAACCAGATACTGAAGTTTCCGTCTGGAAACACGGGAGTCCAAGATCTTTTCCACCACATACTCCAACTCACCCTCAACCAGCACAGGAGCAGGAGGATCAGCAGACGGAACAACCGGCACCTCATACCTCCACAACAATGACCGATGAAAAACATTATGAATAGTAAAAGATGCTGGGAGGTCCAAACGAAAGGACACAGGATTGAGAACCTCCAGAATCCTATAAGGGCCGATAAACCGAGGCTTAAACTTAGGAGACGAGACCTTCATAGGAACAAATCGAGAAGACAACCAAACCAGGTCCCCAACACAAAGACGAGGACCGACACGCCGATGACGATTAGTGAACTGTTGAGTCTTCTCCTGGGACAACTTCAGATTGTCCACAACCTGTCCCCAAATCTGATGCATTCTATCAACCACAGCATCTACTCCAGGACAATCCGAAGACTCCAATTGACCGGACGAAAAGCGAGGGTGAAACCCTGAATTACAAAAAATTGGAGAAACCAAAGTGGCAGAACTGGCCCGATTGTTAAGGGCAAACTCTGCCAATGGCAAAAAATCAAGCCAATCGTCCTGATCAGCGGACACAAAACACCTCAAGTAAGTCTCCAAGGTCTGATTAGTACGCTCAGTCTGGCCATTAGTCTGAGGATGGAATGCAGACGAAAAAGACAAGTCGATGCCCATCCTGGCACAGAACGCCCGCCAAAATCTAGACACAAACTGAGTACCCCTGTCAGACACTATATTCTCAGGAATACCATGCAAACGCACAACATTCTGAAAAAATAGAGGGACCAGCTCAGAGGAGGAGGGCAATTTGGGCAAAGGTACCAAGTGAACCATCTTGGAAAAACGGTCACACACCACCCAGATGACGGACATCCTACGAGAAACAGGAAGGTCAGAAATAAAGTCCATAGAGATGTGCGTCCAAGGCCTCTTAGGAATAGGCAAGGGCAACAACAACCCGCTGGCCCGGGAACAGCAGGGCTTAGCCCGAGCACAAACATCACAAGACTGCACAAAAATACGTACATCTCGAGACAAGGAAGGCCACCAGAAGGACCTAGACACCAGATCCCTGGTGCCAAAAATTCCAGGATGACCTGCCAACGCGGAAGAGTGAACCTCCGAAATAACTCTACTGGTCCAGTCATCAGGGACAAACAGTCTACCAGGCGGACAGCGATCAGGCCTATCCACCTGAAACTCCTGCAAAGAGCGCCGCAGGTCTGGGGAGACAGCTGACAATATCACCCCATCCTTCAGGATGCCAGTAGGTTCGGAATCACCAGGCGAGTCAGGCTCAAAACTCCTAGAGAGGGCATCCGCCCTCACATTCTTAGACCCAGGCAGATATGAAACCACAAAGTTAAATCGAGAGAAAAACAACGACCAGCGCGCCTGTCTAGGATTCAGACGCCTGGCTGACTCAAGATAAATTAGATTTTTGTGGTCAGTCAAGACCACCACCTGGTGTCTAGCACCCTCAAGCCAATGACGCCACTCCTCAAATGCCCACTTCATGGCCAAGAGCTCCCGATTTCCAACATCATAATTTCGCTCAGCGGGCGAAAACTTTCGAGAGAAAAACGCACATGGTCTCATCACTGAGCAGTCAGGACCTTTCTGCGACAAAACTGCACCTGCTCCGATCTCGGAAGCATCTACTTCAACCTGGAACGGGAGCGAAACATCAGGCTGGCGCAACACAGGAGCAGAAGAAAAGTGGCGCTTAAGCTCCCGAAAGGCCTCCACAGCCGCAGAGGACCAATTAGCAACATCAGCACCCTTCTTGGTCAAATCAGTCAAAGGTTTAGCAATGGCAGAAAAACCCGCTATGAATCGGCGATAGAAATTAGCAAATCCCAAGAATTTCTGAAGACTCTTTAGAGAAGTAGGTTGTATCCAATCACAAATAGCCTGAACCTTAACAGGGTCCATCTCCATAGATGAAGGGGAAAAAATATATCCCAAAAAGGAAATTCTCTGAACCCCAAAAATACACTTTGAGCCCTTCACAAATAGAGAATTAGCTCGTAAAACCTGAAAAACTCTCCTGACCTGTTGAACATGAGATTCCCAGTCCTCCGAAAAAATCAAAATATCATCCAAATACACAATCATAAATTTATCCAGATATTCACGGAAAATATCGTGCATAAAGGACTGAAAAACGGAAGGGGCATTCGCGAGACCGAAAGGCATTACCAAATACTCAAAATGGCCTTCAGGCGTATTAAATGCGGTCTTCCACTCATCCCCCTGCTTAATCCGCACCAAATTATACGCACCACGTAGATCGATCTTAGTGAACCACTTCGCCCCCTTTATGCGAGCAAAAAGATCAGTCAGTAAAGGTAACGGGTACTGGTATTTAACTGTAATCTTATTCAGAAGTCGATAGTCGATACAAGGTCTCAATGAACCATCCTTTTTACCCACAAAGAAAAACCCTGCCCCCAGTGGAGACAAAGAGGGGCGAATATGACCCTTTTCCAAAGATTCTCTGATATACTCCCGCATAGCAGTATGTTCAGGTACAGACAAATTAAACAAGCGACCCTTAGGAAATTTACTACCGGGAATCAACTCAATAGCGCAGTCACACTCTCTGTGAGGGGGGAGAGAATCAATTTTAGGCTCCTGAAAGACATCATAAAAATCTGACAGAAATGCTGGGATCTCAGAGGGAGTAGATGAAGAAATGGGAACCAAAGGTGCATCCCCATGAATCCCCCGACATCCCCAGCTCAGCACAGACATTGATCTCCAGTCCAAGACTGGATTATGAATTTGTAACCATGGTAATCCAAGTACTAATACGTCATGTAGATTATATAACACAAGGAAACGAATAATCTCCTGATGGTCTGGGGAAAGATGCATAGTCACTTGTGTCCAATATTGTGGTTTATTGCTAGCCAAAGGTGTAGAATCAATACCCTTTAAGGGAATAGAAACCTCCAGAGGCTCTAAATCAAACCCACAACGCTTGGCAAAGGACCAATCCATGAGACTCAGAGCGGCGCCAGAATCCACATAAGCATCCACAGTAACAGATGATAAAGTACAAATCAATGTCACGGACAAAAGAAATTTAGACTGCAAGGTACCCATAGAAAAAGATTTATCAACCTTTTTATCAACCTTCTTTATGCGTTTAGAGCATGCTGATATAACATGAGCTGGATCTCCACAATAGAAGCACAACCCATTTTTGCGCCTGTAATTCTGTCGTTCGCCTCTAGACAATACACTATCGCATTGCATATGCTCTGGTGCCTTTTCAGAGGTCACCGCCAAATAATGCACAGGTTTTTGCTCAGAAGATACCGCCATATGGTGCACAGGTTTTTGCTCAGCAGATACCGCCATATGGTGCACAGGTTTTTGCTCAAAAGATACCGCCATATGGTGCACAGATTTTTGCTCCGAAGATACCGCCATATTGTGCACAGATTTGCGCTCCCGTAAACGCCGATCAATCTGGATAGCCAATTTCATGGCATCATTCAGACCTGTAGGCACAGGGAACCCCACCATGACATCCTTCACGGCATCAGAGAGACCTTCTCTGAAATTAGCTGCTAGAGCGCACTCATTCCATTTAGTAAGCACCGACCATTTACGAAATTTTTGGCAGTATATCTCAGCTTCATCTTGCCCTTGGGAAAGAGCTATCAAGGCTTTCTCAGCCAAAATCTCTAAATTAGGTTCTTCATAAAGCAACCCCAAAGCCAGAAAAAACGCATCTACATTTAATAACGCAGGATCCCCTGGCGACAATGCAAATGCCCAACTTTGTGGGTCACCCCGCAATAGAGAAATAACAATTTTAACCTGTTGCGCAGGATCACCAGCAGAGTGAGATTTCAGAGACAAAAACAATTTACAATTCTCTCTGAAATTCAAAAAACGGGATCTGTCTCCCGTAAAAAATTCAGGCATAGGGATCTTAGGTTCAGACATTGGAGCACGTATAACAAAATCTTGTAAGTTCTGGACCTTTGTAGCCAGGTTATTCAGACCTGCAACCAAACTCTGTGGATCCATGATTCAAACAGGTGTAACCAAAGCCATTCAGAGATTAAGAGGAGAGGAAAAAAAAAGGCTGAAGACTGCAGTTTAAGCAAGGAGTACAAATAAGCACTACGGTGCACTTTCCAAACACAGAAGGAAAAAAAAAAACCTTTTCATATCCTTTCCTGCTTTAGTGCATAGTTTTAACACATGTGGGCCGGCCAAACTGTTATGATTTTCCCAATGGCAGGGAAATCAAAATAACAACGGACTAGCTCTCGGGTGATGGGAACTAAAGTGACCGTGACCTGAACCTGACACGACACTGGAAGTAGCCGGGGAGTGTTTCCTACGATGCCCTAGACACCACGCGCCAGCCGGAGATCTAACTACCCCTATCAGAGGAATATACAGGCCTGCCTTACCTCCAGAGATGAACCCCAAAAGGAGATAGCAGCCCCCCACAGATATTGACGGTGAGTCAAGAGGAAAAGACATACGTAGGATGAACAGCAGATTTAGCACAGTGAGGTCCGCTTACTAGATAGCAGAAGTACAGGAAAGAGTCACTTCACGGTCAACTTCAAAACACTACTCAAAAACACCATCCTGAAATTACTTTAAAACTCCAGTGACAACTCATGCCACTGGAGTGGCAATTTCAGTCCACGAGAGCTTCCAGCTACAGAGAGTCACATTGCAAATAGCTGGACAAAAATAGCATTAACTAGAAACAAAATTCAACTTAGCTGAACAGGATCTTGAGGCAGGAGAATGCAACAGAATGCTACTGATACATTGTTGGCCGGCATCGGACCAGCAGCCAAGCAGCCTTAAATAGGAAACTCCCCTAATGGGTGTCAACAGGTGATCAAGGATAGAAGAAGGCAAATAAGTGGCACTACCATAAAACACCACCGGGGGAGCCCACAAACAGAATTCACAACACACCACAATAGAAACATAACCCATTTTTACGCCTATAATTCTGCCGCTCACTTCTGGACAGAATTCTGTCACATTGCATTTTCTCTGGCGTATCTTCAGAAGATACCGCCAAATGGTGCACGGGTTTGCGCTCCCGCAAACGCCGATCAATCTGAATAGCCATTGTCATGGACTCATTCAGACCTGTGGGCGCAGGGAACCCGACCATAACATCTTTAACGGCATCAGAAAGGCCCTCTCTGAAATTTGCCGCCAGGGCGCACCCATTCCACTGAGTAAGCACAGACCATCTACAAAATTTTTGGCAGTATATCTCAGCTTCATCTTGCCCTTGAGATAGGGCTATCAAAGCTTTTTCAGCTTGAATCTCCAAATTAGGTTCCTCATAAAGCAACCCTAAAGCCAGAAAAAACGCATCCACATTGAGCAACGCAGGATCCCCTGGTGTCAATGAAAATGCCCAATTTTGAGGGTCACCTCGCAGCAAAGAGATTACAATCTTAACCTGCTGGACAGGATCTCCAGAGGAGTGAGGTCTGAGAGAAAGGAACAATTTACAATTATATTTGAAATTCAGGAACCGAGATCTATCTCCGGAAAACACCTCTGGTGTAGGAATTTTAGGTTCAGACATCGGAGTATGTATAACAAAATCTTGTAAATTTTGAACCTTGGTAGCAAGATTATTTAAACCTACAGCCAAACTCTGAGGGTCCATCTTTAAACAGGTGAGATCAGAGCCATTCAAGGATTAGAAGGAGAGAAAGGCAAAGGCTGTAATTAGAGCTGAAATACAACTGATCCAACTATGGAGCAAGCATAGGGGAAAAAAAAAAAAATCTACAGACTTCTTTTTTCTCTCCTTTCTTCTGCCAATAACTTTAACATTGGCCGGTCATACTGTCATGATTCCCAATGGCAGGGAAACATCAGAACACAAAAATAACGGACGAGCTCTGGGTGATGGAATCTCGAGCTGACCGTGAGCTAAATCTACCACACAACTAATAGTAGCCAGGGAGCATACCTACGACTTCCTAGATGCCACGCGCCAGCCGGAGGACTAACTACGCCTGGTAGAGGAAGGAACAGACCTGGCTTACCTCTAGGGAAGTACCCCAAAAGATGATAGCAGCCCCCCACATGTAATAACGGTGAGTTAAGAGGAAAATACATACACAGTATGAAAGTAGATTTAGCAAAGAGAGGTCCACTTACTAGATAGCAGAAGGATACAAAAGAGGACTTCACGGTCAACTGAAAACCCTTTCAAAAAACCATCCTGAAATTACTTTAAGACTCCTGTGTCAACTCATGACACAGGAGTGGCAATTTCAGCCCGCAAGAGCTTCCAGCTACAGAGAATAACAAAAACTGCAAACTGGACAAAAGATACAAAACAAAAGGACAAAGTCCACCTAGCTGATCAGCAGACTAGTAGCAGGAACATGCAACCGAAGGCTCTGGTTACAATGATGACCAGCAAGGAAATGACTGGAGAGCAAGGCTAAATAGGAAACTCCCAAACACTGATGGGAGCAGGTGAACTGAGACAGCAAAGCACACACAAGTCACCAGTACCACAAGCAACCACCAGGGGAGCCCAAAAAGCGGATTCACAACAATTGGCCAGTCACGTAGTATATTGCCCAGCGACGTAGTATACAGAACAGAGCCACGTAGTATATTGCCCAGCCATGTAGTATACAGCACAGAGCCACGTAGTTTATTGCCCAGCCACGTAGTATACAGCACAGAGCCACGTAGTATATTGCCCAGCTACGTAGTATATTGCGAAGCCATGTATGTCACAGGTTAAAAAATAAAAAATATATAAGAAAAACCTGGCACTCAACTTATATGTAAGCGGTTTATTATTCCAGCAACTAAAAGCGTTTCGGTCATCAATTTGACCTTCATCAGTTACGTATTTATAGATGGTGGTGAGGAAAATGTGCCAGTGTAGGCAAGTAGTAATTAGTTTCCTTGGTCTGTTTAGAGAAGCAGTACTGGTTAGCGTGATAACATCCGCATGTGTGGCGGTGGACACCGTGTCAGCAGCGCCACACATGCGACTGTTATCACGCTAACTAGTACTGCTTCTCTAAACAGACCAAGGAAGCTAATTACTACTTGCCTACACTGGCACGTTTTCCTCACCACCATCTATAAATAGATAACTGATGAAGGTCAAATTGATGACCGAAACGCATAGGCAGCAACAATAGTAAAAACTTGGTCACACAGGGTTAATAGCGGCGGTAACGGAGTGAGTTACCCGCGGCATAACGCAGTCCGTTACCGCTGGCATTAACCCTGTGTGAGCGGTGACTGCGGGGAGTATGGAGCAGGCGCCGGGCACTGACTGCAGGGGAGTAGGGAGGGATTAATCGGACTGTGGCCATCACTGGTCGCGGCAGCCATGACAGGCAGCTGGCGAGACCAATCAGCGAAGCGGGATTTCCGTGACGGAAGTTTCCGACAGAAAGATGGAAGTACCCCTTAGACAATTATATATATAGATCATTGGGAGGTTTATTCAATAAAATTTGATGTATACTCTAACGGGTGATTACTTTTATTAGACTGAATGTCATTTGCACCAACCATTTAGGAAAATCAGAGAAAAATGTAATTTGCATAATAATTTGGAACACAGTGTATATATTCTTTGGATTATATCACTTCAGGATTTATTAGTAGCACTATTTATTAGTAGCAACATTTTCTGTACATTTATTTATTTATATCGCCTTCGTATGCATTTCTTCATTGTTATTGGTATATCCCGGTCCGGTATTGATATTCTCCCTTTTTGGTTTTCCTTCCCTGGTCTTTTAGACCGCTATTCTGGCTGGAGTGGAGTCGCTGCTGATGGAGCGTATGCGTGCTGTCCTAATCCTCTGTCACTTCCTGTGATGCTCTTACACTGACACGCAGCCTTCGGCTTGCGTGTTATTGAGCGGCAGCAGGAAGTGAGGTTTTCTGGAGGCGGGCAGACGCGCTATGCGCCTATAACACCGGCACCTGACTCTTACCCCTCCATTTTTATCGGATATCACTGATATAAAAATCCGCCCGCCCTTCACCCTGGCACGCCCCCGGAAGAAGCTGGCGGTGAAATGCGCGTCGGGGTAAGGGGACGCCTGGAGAAGCTCTGCAGCAGGTAATATATACTCCACAATATAGTTATGCTGAGCACAATATTCCCCTGCATTTTGAGGCTGGTTTAGCCTATTGTATTTGGTGCCTATTATGGCTTGGGGTAATTTTGATATTCTGACTTTGGTATTGGGATCCAGATTCTCATAGGGTCCCGGGTATATAGATTTGTTGCAGATCTCCCTTTATTTCTTTATAGAATAGACTTTAGCTGGTATATTTTTAGCACCACTAATATAGGTTTTCTGTTATCCATTACCATGTCTTAAATGTAGGTAGTTGCTATATACTTATGCTCAGTACTGGTGTCTATATTATTTATTAGCGTCCGCTATTACAGTTATCTTGGAATATATCAACTGTTTTTTATCTTTTATCTATTGTCAATAAAAATATTTTTATTTCATATGAATTTTGTGGGATCTCTTCTTAGCCCCATGATGATGTCTATGGGACTAGTGTTATTATAGTGTTTGAAGTGCCCTAAGTGATTGTTGGGACATTTGGTGATTTATTCATTATGAATATCTTATCAGAGCACCACATAAAGACCCCTGTTATGATCCGGTGACCTTGGAGCCGCATGAGACTTTCTCAGGAGAAGGTGGAACCTGTACTGACCGCAAACCCTAAACTGACACCGCAACTAGAAGTAGCCGTGGGGTGTACCTAACACATCCTAGACACCTCGACACAGCCGGAGGACTAAATACCCCTATAGATGGAAATGGGAATTCTATCTTGCCTCAGAGCAGAACCCCAAAGGATAGGCAGCCCCCCACAAGTATTGACTGTGAGTATAAGAGGAAAGACAAATGCAGGCAGAAATCAGGATTTAGCAAAAGAGGCCATGCTAGCTAAATAGCAAAGGATAGGACAGAATACTAAGCGGTCAGTATTAAAACTCTAAAAATATCCACAGCAGATAATACAAAAATTCCACATCTAACTAAAGACATGAAATGTATCTCTGCATCTCCTGAGAATCCAACTTGACTGAAAATATCCAAACACAGTTTAAGCTGGACAAGAAAAAACAATGAATAGCACTGAATTGTAAAGCACACCGCATGTGTGCAGCAGAAACAAAACCAGACACTTATCTTGGTTGATTTGGCAGCAGGGCAGGAGGAACCAGACAGAGATGCATAACCTCCAAGAACAATGGACAACTGGCAATGGCTAATGAATCCTGCACACCTAAATACCCCAGTCAGAGCTGCAATCAGCAGGAACACCTGCTCAGGATTGCAACCCAGGGACAACTGCATTACCACCAGCAACCACCGGGGGGAACCCAAGAGCAGAATTCACAACAGTAACCCCCCCTTGAGGAGGGGTCACCGAACCCTCACCAGAGCCCCCAGGCCGATCAGGACGAGACGAGCCAGATGAAAGGCACGGACCAAATCAGCAGCATGGACATCAGAGGCAAAAACCCAAGAATTACCCTCCTGGCCATAACCCTTCCATTTGACAAGGTACTGAAGCCTCCGCCTCGAAAAGCGAGAATCCAAAATTTTCTCAACCACATACTCCAACTCCCCATCAACCAACACAGGGGCCGGAGGATCAACAGAGGGAACAACGGGCACCACATATTTCCGCAATAAAGATCTATGGAAGACATTATGGATAGCAAAAGAGGCCGGAAGGGCCAATCGAAAAGACACCGGATTAATAATCTCAGAAATCCTATAAGGACCAATAAACTGAGGCTTAAACTTAGGGGAAGAAACCTTCATAGGAACATGACGGGAAGACAACCAAACCAGATCCCCCACCCAAAGCCGGGAACCAACACACCGATGACGGTGAGCAAAACGTTGAGCCTCCTCCTGGGACAACACCAAATTGTCCACCACATGAGCCCAAATCTGCTGCAACCTGTCAACCACAGAATCCACACCAGGACAGTCCGAAGGCTCAACCTGCCCCGAAGAAAAACGAGGATGAAAACCAAAATGACAAAAGAAAGGCAAAACCAAGGTAGCCGAACTAGCCCGATTATTAAGGGCAAACTCGGCCAATGGCAAGAAAGCCACCCAATCATCCTGATCAGCAGACACAAAGCATCTCAAATAAGTTTCCAAAGTCTGATTAGTTCGCTCGGTCTGGCCATTTGTCTGAGGATGAAATGCGGAAGAAAAAGACAAATCAATGCCCAGCCTAGCACAAAAGGCCCGCCAAAACCTAGAAACAAACTGGGAACCTCTGTCAGACACAATATTCTCCGGAATACCATGCAAACGAATCACATGCTGAAAAAACAACGGAACCAAATCAGAAGAGGAAGGCAATTTAGGCAAAGGCGCCAAATGAACCATCTTAGAGAACCGGTCACAAACAACCCAGATAACAGACATCCTCTGGGAAACCGGAAGATCAGAAATAAAATCCATAGAAATATGCGTCCAAGGCCTCTCAGGGACCGGCAAAGGCAAAAGCAACCTGCTAGCACGGGAACAACAAGGCTTGGCCTGCGCACAAGTCCCACAGGACTGCACAAAAGAACGCACATCACATGACAAAAAAGACCACCAAAAGGACCTACCCACCAAATCTCTGGTACCAAAAATACCAGGATGGCCAGCCAACACAGAACAATGAACCTCAGAAATCACTCTACTAGTCCATCTATCAGGAACAAACAGTTTCCCCGCTGGACAGCGGTCAGGTTTGTCAGCCTGAAATTCCTGAAGAACCCGTCGTAATTCAGGGGAAATGGCAGAAAGAACCACCCCTTCTTTCAGAATGCCGACCGGTTCAAGGACCTCAGGAGAATCGGGCAAAAAACTCCTAGAGAGGGCATCAGCCTTAATGTTCTTAGAACCCGGAAGATACGAGACCACGAAATCATAACGGGAAAAAAACAAGGACCATCGAGCCTGTCTAGGATTCAGCCGCTTGGCAGACTCGAGGTAAATCAGATTTTTATGATCAGTCAAGACCACAATACGATGCTTAGCTCCCTCAAGCCAAAGTCGCCACTCCTCAAATGCCCACTTCATAGCCAACAACTCCCGATTGCCGACATCATAATTGCGTTCAGCAGGCGAAAATTTATGGGAAAAGAATGCACATGGTTTCATCAAGGAACCAACAGGATCCCTCTGAGACAAAACGGCCCCTGCCCCAATCTCAGAAGCGTCAACCTCAACCTGAAACGGAAGAGAAACATCCGGTTGACGCAACACCGGGGCAGAAGTAAATCGGCGTTTAAGCTCCTGAAAGGCAGAGACAGCCACAGAGGACCAATTCATCACACCAGCGCCTTTCTTCATCAAATCGGTCAAGGGTTTAACCACACTGGAGAAGTTAGCAATGAAACGGCGATAAAAATTAGCAAAGCCCAAAAATTTCTGAAGGCTCTTCACGGATGTAGGTTGAATCCAATCATGAATGGCCTGAACCTTAACTGGATCCATCTCTATAGATGAGGGAGAAAAAATGAAGCCCAAAAAAGAAACCTTCTGCACTCCAAAGAGACACTTAGACCCCTTCACAAACAAGGCATTATCACGAAGGATCTGAAATACCATTCTGACCTGTTCCACATGGGACTCCCAATCATCGGAAAAAATTAAAATGTCATCCAAATATACGATCATGAATTTATCAAGTTAAGTCCGGAAGATATTGTGCATGAAGGACTGAAAAACAGATGGAGCATTAGAGAGCCCGAATGGCATCACAAGGTATTCAAAATGGCCTTCGGGCGTATTAAACGCAGTTTTCCATTCATCACCCTGCTTAATTCGAACAAGATTATATGCCCCCCGAAGGTCAATCTTTGTAAACCAGCTAGCCCCCTTAATCCTAGCAAACAAATCAGAAAGCAGAGGTAAAGGGTATTGAAACTTGACCGTGATCTTATTCAAGAGGCGATAATCAATACAGGGTCTCAAGGAGCCATCCTTCTTAGCAACAAAAAAAAAACCCGCTCCCAATGGTGACGAAGATGGCCGAATATGCCCTTTCTCCAAAGACTCCTTAGCATAACTCCGCATGGCGGTATGTTCAGGCACAGACAGGTTGAAATCATCGGTATGTTCAGGCACAGACAGGCCCTTAGGAAACTTACAGCCTGGAATCAAGTCAATTGCACAATCACAGTCCCTATGCGATGGGAGAGAACTGGACCTGGGCTCATCGAATACATCCTGAAAATCAGACAAAAACTCTGGAATTTCAGAAGAGGAAGAAGAGGAGATTGACATCACAGGAACGTCATTATGAACCCCCTGACATCCCCAACTAGTCACAGACATAGACTTCCAATCCAACACAGGATTATGTACCTGCAACCACGGAAAACCCAGCACGATAGCATCATGCAAATTATGCAACACTAGAAATCGACAATCTTCCTGATGGGCTGGCGCCATGCACATGCTCACCTGTGTCCAGAACTGGGGCTTATTTTTAGCCAAAGGTGTAGCATCAATGCCCCTCAAAGGAATAGGGTTCTGCAAAGACTGCAAGTGAAATCCACAACGCCTGGCAAACTCAAAGTCCATTAAGTTCAAAGCGGCACCTGATTCCACAAACGCCATGACAGAAAATGATGACAATGAGCATATCAAGGACACAGATAACAGAAATTTAGGTTGTACAGTACTGATGGTAAATGAAGTAGCGATCCTCTTTGTACGCTTAGGGCAGACTGAAATGACATGAGAAGCATCGCCACAATAAAAACACAACCTATACTGACGTCTGAATCCATGTTGTTCCGTTCTAGACAGAATCCTATCACACTGCATTGGCTCAGGCATCTGCTCTGAGGACAACGCCGCAGCGTGCACAGTTCTGCGCTCCCGCAAGCGCCGATCAATCTGAATGGCCAGAGACATAGAATCACTCAGACCGAAAGGCGTGGGAAACCCCACCATAACATCTTTGACGGATTCAGAAAGACCCTTTCTGAAAATTGCCGCCAAAGCATCATCATTCCATTTAGTCAACACAGACCATTTTCTAAATTTCTGACAATACAACTGTGCTGCTTCTTGACCCTGAACCAGTGCCAACAAGGTCTTCTCCGCTTGATCCACCGAATTTGGTTCATCATATAATAATCCTAAAACCTGAAAAACGGCGTCTACATTAAGCAAGGCCAGATTCCCAGATTCCAGGGAAAATGCCCAATCCTGAGGATCGCCACGCAGCAGGGAGATGACAATTTTAACCTGCTGAACGGAATCACCAGAGGATCGAGGTTTCAGAGCAAAAAACAGTTTACAGTTGTTTTTAAAACTCAAAAACTTGGACCTGTCCCCAAAAAACAAATCAGGAGTAGGAATCCTAGGCTACAAAACTGGAGTCTGAACAATATAATCAGAAATATCCTGTACCCTAGCAGCAAGCTGGTCCACATGAGAAGCCAATCCCTGAACATCCATGCTAGCACACGACTCCTCAGCCACCCAGAAAAAAAGAGGGAAGAAGAGACCAAGCAGACTACAGAAAAAAAAATGGCTCAACACCTTTCTTCCCTTCTTCTGAGATGCATTTAACTCATTGTCGGTCCAGTTGTACTGTTATGATCCGGTGACCTTGGAGCCGCATGAGACTTTCTCAGGAGAAGGTGGAACCTGTACTGACCGCAAACCCTAAACTGACACCGCAACTAGAAGTAGCCGTGGGGTGTACCTAACACATCCTAGACACCTCGACACAGCCGGAGGACTAAATACCCCTATAGATGGAAATGGGAATTCTATCTTGCCTCAGAGCAGAACCCCAAAGGATAGGCAGCCCCCCACAAATATTGACTGTGAGTATAAGAGGAAAGACAAACGCAGAAATCAGGATTTAGCAAAAGAGGCCATGCTAGCTAAATAGCAAAGGATAGGACAGAATACTAAGCGGTCAGTATTAAAACCCTAAAAATATCCACAGCAGATAATACAAAAATTCCACATCTAACTAAAGAGATGAAATGTATCTCTGCATCTCCTGAGAATCCAACTTGACTGAAAATATCCAAACACAGTCTAAGCTGGACAAGAAAAAACAATGAATAGCACTGAATTGTAAAGCACACCGCATGTGTGCAGCAGAAACAAAACCAGACACTTATCTTGGTTGATTTGGCAGCAGGGCAGGAGGAACCAGACAGAGATGCATAACCTCCAAGAACAATGGACAACTGGCAATGGCTAATGAATCCTGCACACCTAAATACCCCAGTCAGAGCTGCAATCAGCAGGAACACCTGCCCAGGATTGCAACCCAGGGACAACTGCATTACCACCAGCAACCACCGGGGGGAACCCAAGAGCAGAATTCACAAAAGACCCCCCTCCGACCCGACCTAGAGCACAAGCATGCAGGAAATAGGAAAGTTCTGACTACTTCAATTACACATGCAGAGCTCTCAGCTGCAGTTCGCTGTGCCTGCGTGTGTAATCCAAAACCCCTCATTCCCCGTTCTTCAAGAATTTTTATGGCTTTGAGCTGCAAAATCAGATCTCCTTAAACTCCTCATTCCCCCCTTCCACCTAATACCAGCCGAAACTGGTACAGAAAGCATGGGATTCTATTGTTGTTTTAAGGTTATATATTGGCACCGATCAGGGCTAGAGGTATAAGGATTATATATTCCAGATGTCCATCGAGAAATCTACAGCTCACAGAGATCGCTAGGAGCTAGCCCAACGAGTACAAGGAGCAGGTTTCTCCATAAGTGGATCATGTAACAAAGCCGTGTTTACACTTAAAAGAATCCCCCTGGCGGGGTACACATCCTGATCATTGTGTCTTTTGTATACGAGGTTCATACAACGAGCTAAGTATAAAAATGTTTGCCATAACTCTAAGAAAAGGGGAGGATTCAGCCTCTAAGTGAGGTCACCACAGGGGGAGTGCCTTGGTTTTAGGCTGGTAAATAAGTGAGTGAAGCAGCAGTCTTTACGTGTTTTTTGTCTGGGGTCTAGCTGAGAGACAGCGGTGATGCATCTGGATATATGCTTGTCCTTCCCCTACAGCACACGGCAGCCATAAGATGAAATGACATAACGAAATGTAAGTGTTTTTCAACTTTAAACCCATTTTATTTGTAATTGTACTGTACATACAATACTTGTCTTCTTTATAAGATCTTTTTATACCTCTGTAAACACTGCCTACCTTTTTTGGAGTAAAATATAAAATTACTAGCTTTTAACTCCTTGCTCTATAATGAACTGTCACATCCTCTGAAGTGAACTATGCTACTAATCTGGTATGGCTCCGGACCCGTTAAGAATTAAGAAATCGGAGATGGTGGCAGTAAGAATTGTCCTCTGCATTTGGGAGGCTTTGTAGCCACCTTTGGTGTTGATAATTATTGCTCCCGCCTGAGTGGGAGTAGTTATATCACCCTCGCTGCAGTGTGCCCATTAGCCAGTACAAAGTAAGGCAGCCTTTCTGGCAATTAATTATCCTAGGTGCAATACCTGGTCTGACCTGAGGGTAAAGGGGGCGCCAGAGAGCTGCAAGTTCCAAACTGGAACTGGGAAGTGGGATATAGATAAATACACTTCAGAAAGAACCAGGGGCAACCAAACAACCCCGGTTTATGACAAATTGGTGTGAATGGTGGGGATGATAACGGTATCCTCCCCGTGAACAGTGATAGAGCATATCATTAACTAAAAATTGAAGGTAAAGATTAAAGAACAAACATAGGATGGATTTCATCAACCAAATTCATCAATTTTAATCAGTATAACGGCACCTACCGACACTGTCTGTAGGTTATTGTGCACAATCCTGCTGACAGGTTCTCTTTAAAGATGGTAAGTGAACATGTGCATCCTTCCACCAACCTAAAAGTAGGTTGGCATAGGAAGGGACGTACCAAGCACCCTGGCTGTACCAGAGACCTGTTTAAATAAAGTACGATCAAAAACAAAATAGTAGTTTTGAAGAACAAGTTGTAACAAGTTAAGAATGAAAGAAACATGAAGTCAATCACCTATTGTTCTTGAATCCAGAAAAAAAGATAGAGCCTGCAGTCCAATGCATGTGTATAAGGACTCAACATTCATCGTGACCAGTAAAGTATTTGAGGGAATGGTAAACCCATCAAGATGAGAAATCAAATGTAAAGAATTGCGTAAAAAAGAACATAAAGAAAGAACAAAAACTTACATAGAAAAATCAAAATACACACATGGGCGTGCGTTCATATAGGCCACCAATCCCGGAGTCAATTGGCCTACCCAGGGTTTCCTGCATAGATTTATGGACTATGGGTAGCATATAAAATGTGGATACCACTGGATATTTTGTAGCTAAGAATTCATGCTCCTTTTTATTGATGGTACCTAAATCATGCACCTGGACCCGTTGAAACGTTGCTATGCAAAATGACCGTCATTTTTTCTACCTCTCCACGCATTCCTCTGTAACCTGCACATCATATGTAACACCCCAGGGTCCTGGTTGTTACAGTGGCATTGCTTTCCTCATGGGGAGAGTGATGTCACGCTTGGAAGCGAAGGAAGATCTCTTTTATCAGGTAATCACAATTCACACAACATGCTCACACTTCAGGCCAGAAGAGGGAGCCCTAAACCTGGTTTAGGGGGAACCTCCCTATTGATATATTTTGGCTTGGAGGAAAAGTCAGTTAGTGCCAGATAGCAGACCGGAGCAGTCTGTGACAGGAGAGCAGTTTGAGGGGCTGTGCAGCCAGAGTTGCTGCAGCTCCTGGGTAGTGATATACCAAAAGAAGAACAGTGTTTAGTGAGCATGCAGGAGAGTGAAGCACAGGAGAGGGACACCAGGGGAGCACAGCAGTGTTAGGGCTACCTCCCTGGCCCAGCGCAGATTCCAGAAGCCGGAAGACCGAGGTTGTGTCGGACTCTAAGAGAAACAGCAGAAACCAACAGGACAGCTGGACTACAAGTAACCTGTCTGCCCTAATACCCAGGAAGCACAGTGGCACATAGAGCCAGGGTCGTGATAGAGACCCTATAAAAAGGCTCAAGCCACCTGTCATATGGGTGTGTATTCTAACCTTCATGAAGGACAAGAGAACTGTGAGGACCTTACCAGAAGCCATAGGCAGTAAGGGACTACAACATCACCGCGCTAATAGGAAGGCTTCGAACTCAACCTGGTAAAGGGGACTCTGAATTTGCTTCCAAGCTGGCCGGACCCTGCCTGTACCTGTGATCTGGTGCCCTGTGTTATGATCCGGTGACCTTGGAGCCGCATGAGAGACTTTCTCAGGAGTAGGTGGTACCTGTACTGACCGCAAACCCTAAACTAACACAGCAACTAGAAGTAGCCGTGGGATGTACCTAACACGTCCTAGACACCTTGACACAGCCGGAGGACTAAATACCCCTATAGATGGAAATGGGAATTCTATCTTGCCTCAGAACAGAACCCCAGAGGATAGGCAGCCCCCCACAAATATTGACTGTGAGTATAAGAGGAAAAAACTCACGCAGGCAGAAAAACAGGATTTAGCAAAAGAGGCACTTCTAGCTAAACAGAAAAGGATAGGACAGAATTCTAAGTGGTCAGTATTAAAATACTAAAAATATCCACAGCAGATAATACAAATATACTACATCTAACTAAAGACATAGAAAGTATATCTGCATCTCCTGAGAATCTAGCATGACTGAAAAATCCAAACAAAGTCTAAGCTGGACAAAAACACAATGAATTGCACTGTATTGCAAAGCACACTGAATGTGTGCACAGAGACAAAAAACAGACACTTATCTTAGCTGAATTGGCAGCAGGGCATGAGGAGCCAGAGAGAGATGCAATCCCTCCAAGTACAATGGACAACTGGCATTGACTCATGGATCCTGCACACCTAAATACCTAATAGAGCTGCAATAAGCAGAAACACCTGCCCTGGATTACAACCGCAAGACAACTGCACTACCACCAACAACCACCGGAGGGAGCCCAAGAGCAGAATTCACAACAGCCCTGGACTGCGGTTGTCTGAAGCCTTCAGTAAACCAGGTAAAGACATTGCAAACCTGTGTCCTCCATTCTTTACTGCACAACTCAACATCCTCATCTATACATCGGGAGCCCTGGGGACCTACTTCACCTGTGGGAAGTTACACCATGTTAGCTGCCATAACATCACCCCAGAGGACCCCTTTAAGCAGCATCGTTCCCTATTGACCGAATATCACAGGTGGCATCACGAACACAAACTTTATTAAACCCCTTAAAGACTTTCCCTTTATTTGGGTGCCCAGTGCCACGGACCGGGTCGCAGCCACCGTGACATCCCCTTTAAGTACCAGACCCGGTACTGAGTACCCTTCGGCCCTGGTGGGCGACTCAACTTTGGCATCATGAACAGGATGGAAAAAATTGGGTCCTGTGTGCCTAAGAGACTGTGATTTGTTTTGGGACAGTGAACTGTGAATTGCTGCCAAAACCGCCGCCATTATAGCACCATGTGGCGTGCAGGAGGAAAAGGGCACATTGTCATGGGTGGCACCTGGAAGAGTGGCGCGAAAACCAAAGCCGCCCCTCATCAATACTACTATGTCCAGGAAATATGCCGAACATATACCCAACAAGAGAGGTCCGCCTCGTAGTCTGGGATGGCGGGGAGAAGAGAAAGATCCACCGACGAAGACGGGCATGGTGGAGAGACTCTGGGGGAAATGAGACCGAGGAGGCAGTGTGGGATAGAGTAGGAGGGCCCCCCATGTGGGACCTGCAAGAGCTGTACCCGTCGCCAATGCTGGATCCGGACCTCCTGCGGAGAGAGGTAGAGGAACTTACCTGGCAGCTCATGAAGATGCAATAGGAGACCGTGACCGGGTGGAGGGAGGCCTTTATTGGGAGCCTTAACAGACGACCGTCGGCAGCCTCGTCTGGTCCGGAGCAGTAAAGAAGTTCAGGATCTCAGGAAGCAGAGGTAAGGGGCATGACCCTGACCACCCTGGCGGCGGAAGGCTCTACAGACATTCCTGACTCCCCTTCACCGCTATATACACCCGATCAGGGTTTTGAGGCCCTCGGTGAAATGCCACCGTACACCGAGGGTACCTAGGCCGCCAGTGCTGCAGCAAACCCTGGGCTCAATGACACACTGCTGGGCCCCCTTCCAATCCCACCGACTCCAACGCCCAGAGGGGTATGTTACCAGCTACCCTGGAAGCGGGAGGACAGTGGCCTGGGTCAGATGGCAGCCCCACTTATCCCAACTTGTGGACCCATGGTTAGCTCTCCGAAACCCATGGTGTTGTAATAATTATAGGGGATAACTCAGGAGACTCTTTGCGTGGAACAAGACAACTACAGGACACAGTTTTATAAGTGGTAAAGTCTATATTATCACACGGTGATTCATACAGGTGCAGAGAGAAACTCAAGTGCATAACACTTGGTGCAAATATCATATGCAGCTCAGCAGTCTATAGGAAACTTCAGAGGAAAATGCAATCACGCAGAAAGTCTATGAAGCACAATTATTCTTGAGGATACTTGACATGAATAAATCCTTGCTTAGTCCAAAACACAGATAGATATGCTTATAAGGCAGTTCAAATAATATCTTAGCTCAACCAGGGAGGTCTGGGTAATAGTCTCAGGTTCTTGCAGAGCAGAAACAGCTTACATGTCCAGCAAATGCAGATGGAATCAAACACGAGCAGCAGATGAAGGAGAATTACTGGAACTGGTGTATGCAGCAGGAACTCAGAGCAGAGTAGCAGGATAACCCCACAGGTTTACAGGAGCAGGTATATAGCCAGGGAGTCACCAGAGGTCAGGAGCTGGATGCAAGGCAGAATACTCTAGCACAGACTGAAGGCTGGGGTGGAGTTTTATAGCAGGAAGACACAGTGCATATGAGACCAAAGACGCCATCTTGGAAAAGGGCAGTAATGCACAAAAAGGTAATAAAAAATGTTCAGAGTCCTGACATTACTCCCTTCTTAGAAGCGGCCTCAGGACGATCCTGGACCTGGTTTCTCAGGGAATCTCTGATGGGCATTGATGTTTTCCACAGGTTCCCAATAGTCTTCCTCAGGGGGATATCCCTGCCATCTTATCAGATATTGGAGCCGATTCCTGCGAATCCTGGAATCAACAATTTCCTCCACCACAAATTGTTCTTGCCCGTCAATCACCACAGGCTGCGGAGGTGGCACAACACGTCCCTGGAAGGTATTAGGAGATACAGGCTTTAGTAAAGATACATGAAAAACTGGGTGTACCTTCATAGTCCTAGGCAGCTTCAGGTGGCAGGCCACAGAGCTCACAATACCGTTGATCTTGAAAGGGCCAATGAATTTCTGTCCAAGTTTTTGTGAAGGAACATTTAATTTCAGGTTCTTAGTTGCTAACCAAACGGAATCTCCTACCTTGAACATGGGTGCAGGTTTACGGAATCTATCAGCCGATCTCTTATAACGTTCTTGAGCCGTGGTCAGGGATTCCTTCAGAACCTCCAGATTTTGTCTCATCGCAGTCAGCCTTTCCTCCACTGCTGGAACCGGAGAATTAATTGGAGATCTAGGTAAAATACACGGATGATAACCCAGATTGGCAAAGAAAGGTGTTAATTTAGTGGATGCGCTCTGAGAATTATTATATGAAAATTCGGCTAACGGCAACAACTCCAACCAATCATCCTGGAGATGGCTGACATAGCATCTTAGATATTGTTCCAGCGTCTGGTTGGTATGCTCAGCCTGACCATTTGTCTGGGGATGGTAAGCAGAAGAGAGACAGACATTAATATTGAGTGCAGAGCAAAACCCCTTCCAGAATCTTGAAGTGAACTGTACTCCACGGTCAGAGATGATCTCATCCGGAACCCCATGCAACCGAAAGACATTCTGTATAACCAAGTTCACTGTATCTTTAGCTGAGGGGAGGCCGGTGCATGGAACAAAATGAGCAGCTTTAGTTAGGCGATCAACTACCACCATGATTGTATTCATGCCCCCCGATGTAGGCAGCTCCACAATAAAGTCCATTGATATAGACCCCCAAGGGCGGGACGGAACAGGTAATGGTTGTAGAAGACCCGTAGGTGCCACATGAGGAGTCTTGTACCGAGCACATACCTCGCAAGAAAGAACATAGTCCTTGGTATCCTTCAGGCAAGTTGGCCACCAGAAGAATCGGCTCAGGAACTCTTGTGTCTTCTGTACCCCCTGTGACCAGCCAACTTGGAGTCATGTACCAACTTGAGGATCTGCAGACGGACGACCTCAGGGACGTAGATACGTCGATCTCTGAACCACATGCCACCCTTAAAGACAAGATTAATATCAACAGGTGGGTTGGCCAGAAATACATCACCATCATAGGCCTCCCTGCACTCCTTCCACAAGTCCTGATCGTGGATAACTCCGATGAAATTGGCATCAGATAGAATGGTCTTGGACGGGGCTCCAGGTACAGAATCCGCAGCATGGATTTGGGATAAAGCATCAGCCTTCCCATTACGAGAACCTGGATGGTACGAGATGAGATAACAAAGTTAAATTGATTTAAAAATAAGTTTCAACGAGCCTGACGAGGAGAAAGACATCTAGCGGATCTAAGGAACTCTAAATTGCGATGGTCAGTTAGCACTATGATCTGTTGTGCAGCTCCTTGCAGATAATGCCTCCATTCTTTGAAAGCCACAATAATAGCCAGCAATTCCTTGTCTCCCACGTCGTAATTAGTGTTGAGCGATACCGTCCGATACTTGAAAGTATCGGTATCGGAAAGTATCGGCCGATACCGCCAAAATATCGGATCCAATCCGATACCGATACCCGATACCAATACAAGTCAATGGGACTCAAGTATCGGACGGTATCCCTGATGGTTCCCAGGGTCTGAAGGAGAGGCAACTCTCCTTCAGGCCCTGGGAACCATATAAATGTGTAAAAGAAAGAATTAAAATAAAAAATATCGCTATACTCACCTGTCCGACGCAGCCGGGACTTCAGCGAGGGAACCGGCAGCGTTGTTTGTTTAAAAATCGCGCTATTACTTGGTTACGTGAATTCCCGGCTTGTGATTGGTCAGGTCGGCCATGTTGCCGGGACGCGGACCAATCACAGCAAGCCGTGACAAAATTACGTCACGGCTTGCTGTGATTGGTCCGCGTCCCGGCAATATGGCCGCCCTGACCAATCACAAGCCGGGACGTCACGGGAGGCTGGACACGCGCTCATTTTAAAATGGGCGCGTGTCCAGCCTCCCGTGACGTCACGGCTTGTGATTGGTTGCGCCGCGATCAACCAATCACAAGCCGGGAGGCTGGACGCGCTCATTTTGAAATGGGCGCGTGTCCAGCCTCCCGTGACGTCACGGCTTGTGATTGGTTGCGCCGCGATCAACCAATCACAAGCCGGGAGGCTGGACGCGCTCATTTTGAAATGGGCGCGTGTCCAGCCTCCCGGCTTGTGATTGGTTGACTGCGACGCAACCAATCACAAGCCGTGACGTCACGGGAGGCTGGACACGCGCCCTTTTTAAAATGAGCGCGTTTCCAGCCTCCCGTGACGTCACGGCTTGTGATTGGTTAATGGCGGCCATGTTGCCGGGACGCGGACCAATCACAGCAAGCCGTGACGTATTTTCGTCACGGCTTGCTGTGATTGGTCCGCGGCCCGGCAACATGGCCGCCCTGACCAATCACAAGCCGGGACTTCGCGTAACCATGTAAAAGCGGGAATTTTAAACAAACAACGCTGCCGGTTCCTGCGCTGAGGTCCCGGCTGCGTCGGACAGGTGAGTATAGCGATATTTTTTATTTTAATTCTCTATTTTACACATTTTAACATTAATGTTGTTCCGATACCCGATACCCGATACCACAAGAGTATCGGAATCCCGGTATCGGAATTCCGATACAGCAAGTATCGGCCGATACCCGATACTTGCAGCATCGGAATGCTCAACACTAGTCGTAATTCTTCTCTGCTGAGGTTAGTCTATGGGAAAAGAAAGCACAAGGATGTAGCAGACCCTTCTCTCCAGTTCTTTGGGAGAGAATAGCCCCCAAAGCATTATCAGAAGTGTCCACCTCCACAATGAAAGAAAGTGTTGGATCTGGGTGTATCAACAGCGGTGCTGATGTGAAACAGATCTTAAGCCGATCAAAAGCTTCTTGAGCCTGTGATGACCACTTAAAGGGCTTTTCCTTCTTTGTCAAGGAAGTAATGGGACGGACAATATCAGAAAAATTTCGAATGAAGCGTCTGTAAAAATTTGAAAAACCAATAAAACAGTAAAAAAAAAGTTGTGTTTCAGCTCACCCCCATCAGCAAATCCATGAAAGTCCACAAAAATGTCAGAGCAAGGAAAATGCCACCGCCCAACGTCCTCTGCCAAGTAAGTAAGGAGAAAATCCAGCTCCGGAGTAAAAAGTCATCAAATTTATTTCCACATATTTAAAATTCGGAAAAAGCTGCTTACAAATAGCTGCACAACTATTCCAGGAAAGAAGCCATAAGTTAGCTGAACGCGTTTCGAGCACGCATGGTGCTCTTTGTCCACAGCATAAACTTGAATAGCCCAGCAAGTCATATAAAAACAAATTTAACAGGTGAATAGCAATGAAAATAATTAACTCCGCCTTAACAAATCCCATTGGATATCTAGAACATGTGACCTTAGGACAGGTAAAAAACACCAAAATCATCAAACACAATTTATATGCACATATCAAGAATACCGCACAGCTAAGTTTAATTACCAACCTGAAAGAAAAAAAAAAATCACAAAATGCTAAAACAATAATAAGATATTAATAGTGCAACAGCATCTCTTTTCTAAGATTTAACCCTGTAGGCACTCTGGTGTTCAATAGATAAATCCAGAAAGCCTCTCTGTCGCGTAATTTGCTTTCTCTGTCACCGCCTCGTATATTTTTATACATTTGTTCTATCGCATAGACCTTTAAATGACTTGTATGTCTGTCATGTTTGTTAATAAAATGTCTTGATACATTTGACACATGACGTAATGTTGGTTGGACAATATCCAATAAATGTTCCCTAAATCTGTCTTTTAATTTCCTTATTGTCGATCCAACATATAGGAGTTTGCATTCCAGACATTCAATAATGTAAACTTACATGGTCGGAGTTGCCATTTATGAAACTTTTTATTGGAAAATTTTTTAGATTGCTAGAACATTGAAAACCTGCGGGTTTTTTTTTAGCATATACGCATGTCTTACAAGGGTGTGAACCACATCTGAAAAAACCTTTCGTTGATAGCCAGTGAGTGGGAGTTTTTGGTTTAATTTGATTCAGAAAACTGGGAGATAATGCATTGCCTAATGTAGGTGCGCGTCTGGAGACTATTTTGATGCCATTCTGTAAAATTGTGTCCATAATTTGATCATCTCTCAGCAAATTCAAATTACGCAATACAATTTCTGAAATAGATTTAAAATATGTAGTATATGTAAGTACTAACACTGGCTGTTCAACAGGCAATTCTGATTTTTTCTGTTCATCATAGACTTCAGTAGTTTGTATAAGACCTGATCTTGTCTTTTTGTCTGCAATGGAAAAAGCACGATCTATGGTCCAATTAGGATTTGCCCTGTTGTTGAGACGTTTTTTAATAATGTTTTTTTCCCGAGTGAAAGCAAGTTCATTATTACAATTTCTTTTGGCTTGTAATGCCTCTCCTACAGGAATTGATTGAATGGTGTGAGGAGGATGAAAACTGCGTGCATGTAGTATAGTATTGCCAGCGGTTTGCTTGCGATATGTTTTACTTTGAATAATGGTGTCAGGAGAACCCTGAAGACATAAATCCAAAAAATTTATAGAAAATTTATCAAAAGTATAAGTAAATTTTAAATTGAATGGATTATTATTTATATAAAAAATAAATTGTTCCAAGCAATTCTGATCGCCCTTCCAGACCATTAATAAGTCGTCGATATATCTTAAATACCATTCAATATCTTGAAAAAAAGGGTTATTATCACTAAAAATTTACATTTCCTCCCACCAAGCCATTACCAGATTTGCTACTGAGGATGAGAATTTAGCCCCCATGGAAACTCCCTTACTTTGGATGAAAAATATATTATCAAATAAAAAATAGTTATGAGATAATAAAAAGGATAAGACTGTCCCAATGAATATTTGTAAGTCATAAGTTAAATTACTATACTTATTTAGATGAAATTGTACAGCCACTAATGCAATTTTATGTGGAATAGATGTGTAAAGTGCAACTACGTCGCAGGTAAGCCATGTCCAATGCGAATTCCAGGTTACATTATCTAGCATGCTTAGAACATCTCTGGAGTCTTTCAGGTGTCCCGGGACTCTCTGTGCTAATGGTTGGAGAACAGTATCCACCCATTCCCCTAAAGGCTCGCTATAAGAACCTATACCCAAAATTATGGGTATAGCATGCATGAATGGTATTTTAGGATTAGCGACATACAAATATTCAGCCTGTCCTTTAGAAAAAAAACCCTGTTGGAAACCATCCTCTATGATACTTTTACATTGTGACAAAAACTCAGCAGTGGGATCAAAATCCAATTGAATATAAGTATCATTTTCAGAAAGCATTTTATGAATAGACTCAAAATAATCAGATCTATTGATAACGACAACAGATCCCCCTTTGTCCGACATTTTTATGACTAGATCATTTTTATTTTTAATCTCTTCCAAAGTATCTCGTTCTTTTCTAGTCAGGTTGAGTTTAGGGGAACTGATGGTAGAGTTCAGAAGGAGATTGCAAATGTCCCTTTCCACATTTTCCTGAAAGCGATCCATAGATTCTGTTGTAGTGTGGACTGGATAAAAAGAAGGGTTTTTAGTTCTGAAGGAAGAAATCATATTAATGTCCTGTGATATTGTGTTTTCCGTATCTAAGTCCATGAGGCATAAGAGTCTGTTTTGTTCAGAAAAATTTCTGTTCATGAATTCATTAGTGTGAACTGGTGCTGGCAGTGGTGGCGTTTCTTTTTCCATGAAAAAATGTTTTTTTACTGTCAAATTTCTGACAAATTTGTTTATGTCTTTCAAGGTAGAAAAAACATCCAGGTTAGTATTGGTGGGCACAAAGTTTAATCCTCGAGATAATAATTTTCTTTCACTGTCTGTGAGAGTATGGGAGGATAAATTTATGACATCTAACGAAACATCCTGTTGTAACTCCTCAATCGATTCCGAAATACCGAGGGAGCGTTTGTGATGTTTTCTACCGCTCCTTCTGGTACGTTTTTTGAGATGTTTTTTGATTGTCCTGAAGTGTTTCTTTTAGATTTACGGTAATAACTAGTCTGATTAGTGGTTGCTTGTCGTGTAGTATTATCTCGACTGCCCGATTCCACCGAAACATCAGACGACTCTGGATCAGATGATGAAAAAGTCACCTGGTTGCGATTGAAAGGAGTACGATTTCGTTTTTTCAGGATAGATCTGGGTGTAGCTTTTTCCATTGCAGATAAAAAGACAAGATCAGGTCTTATACAAACTACTGATGTCTATGATGAACAGAAAAAATCAGAATTGCCTGTTGAACAGCCAGTGTTAGTACTTACATATACTACATATTTTAAATCTATTTCAGAAATTGTATTGCGTAATTTGAATTTGCTGAGAGATGATCAAATTATGGACACAATTTTACAGAATGGCATCAAAATAGTCTCCAGACGCGCACCTACATTAGGCAATGCATTATCTCCCAGTTTTCTGAATCGAATTAAACCAAAAACTCCCACTCACTGGCTATCAACGAAAGGTTTTTTCAGATGTGGTTCACACCCTTGTAAGGGTATGTGTCCATGATCAGGATGGCCGGCGGTATCGTCGGAGCGGCAAACCCGCTCGGCGCTAAGCCCCGCCCCCTTCTGGGACGCGATGATGCCGGATGTGTTCATTGCATACATCCGGCATCATCGCACCCGTTGCATAGGGCCCTGTGTTATTCCTTGCGGTGGCGCAGCGTCGCCGCAAGAACACGGACATGCTGCGACGCGCAGGATGTCCGGAGTCACAGGGCCGACGGATACGTGTTACCACGCATAGTGGACACGGGATTTCATAAAATTTCTTCCACTATGCTGGAACATCTGGACACTGCTTGTTTGACGCTGCAGCCCCACGCAGCGTCAAACACGCAGTGTTTCCTGAACGTGGACAAGTACCCTAAGACATGCGTATATGCTAAAAAAAACCGCAGGTTTTCAATGTTCTAGCAATCTAAAAAATGTTCCGATAAAAAGTTTCTTAAAATGCAACTCCGACCATGTAGTTTACATTATTGAATGTCTGGAATGAAAACTCCTATATGTTGGATCGACAATAAGGAAACTAAAAGACAGATTTAGGAAACATTTATTGGATATTGTCCAACAAACATTACGTCATGTGTCAAATGTATCAAGACATTTTATTAACAAACATGACAGACATACAAGTCATTTAAAGGTCTATGCGATAGAACAAATGTATAAAAATATACGAGGCGGTGACAGAGAAAGCAAATTACGTGACAGAGAGGCTTTCTGGATTTATCTATTGAGCACCAGAGTGCCTACAGGGTTAAATCTTAGAAAAGAGATGATGTTGCACTATTAATATCTTATTATTGTTTTTGCATTTAGTGATTTTTTTTTTTTCTTTCAGATTGGTAATTACACTTAGCTGTGCGGTATTCTTGATATGTGCATATAAATTGTGTTTGATGATTTTGGTGTTTTTTACCTGTCCTAAGGTCACATGTTCTAGATATCCAATGGGATTTGTTAAGGCGGAGTTAATTATTTTCATTGCTATTCACCTGTTAAATTTGTTTTTATATGACTTGCCGGGCTATTCAAGTTTATGCTGTGGACAAAGAGCACCATGCGCGCTCGAAACGCATTCAGCTAACTTATGGCTTATTTTCTGGAATAGTTGTGCAGCTATTTGTAAGCAGCTTTTTCCACATTTTAAATATGTGGAAATAAATTTGATGACTTAAAACCAATAAAACGTTGGACCTCCTTAACGTTCTTGGGTACCGGCCAGTCAAGGATAGCCTGAATCTTATTAGATTCCATGTTCAGCCCCTGGAGAGAGATGATATAACCTAAGAATTGTATCTCAGAACGATGGAACTCGCATTTCTCCAGCTTAATATACAGATGGTTCTCTTTCAGACGTCTTAAAACAGTTTTGACATGTTCTTCATGTTCCTGTAGAGAGTCAGAAAAGATTAGTATATCGTCCAAATAGATCACTACAAACTGGTCCAACAAATCTCTGAAAAGTGTCATTAGCAAGGTGTTGAAACGTTGCAGGGGCATTACAAAGCCCGAAGGGCATCACAAGAGATTCAAAGTGTCCATACCGGCATCTGAATGCTGTCTTCCACTCATCCGCTGGACGAATACGCACCAAATTATAAGCCCCACGAAGATCCAGTTTAGAGAACACCTTAGCATGGCGGACCCTTTCCAGTAATTTGGGAATCAGAGGCAAAGGGTAACGGTTTCGTACGGTTACCTTATTGAGTTCCCGATAGTCATCACAGGGTCTCAGGGTCCCATCCTTCTTCTTTACAAAAAAGATAGGTGCCCCTGCTGGTGAGGAAGAAGGACGTATGAAGCCTTTGGCCAGATTTTCATCAATATACTCCTTTAAGGCTTGAAGCTCAGGTGACGCCAAAGGTTATACATTACCAAAAAGAATAGCTGCCTCAGGAAGCAACTCAATGGGACAGTCATAATGCGTGTGTGGAGGAAGCTGATGTGCATTCTTCTTGTCACAGATGTCACTCTTTATATGCTGGAGGTAAAGAAAATACCTGTACATGTGGTTCCGTAGCCGTGGACTCAGGGACAGCTTCTGTTAACGCTGAGTTGCTCCTTGTTGGAAAGATAATCTCCTTGGTCTCCCAGTTGATAATTGGGTTCTGAGAATACAACCAAGGAATGCCTAAAATCACAGGAAAATGAGGAGAAGAAATTAGCAAGAAAGAAAGTTGCTCCTGATGATTAGGCTCCAACAAAATTTCAAGAGGTATGGTCTCCTGATCCACAGGCCCAGAGAATAAAGGTGACCCATCCACTGTTTCCATTGTAATTGGAGAGGCTCTATGCTGAATTTCAATACCATGTTCCTTGGCAAATGCGATATCCATGAAATTGCCACCTGCACCAGAGTCAATCATAGCTGCACTGGAAATCCACTGTCCTGAACACAGGATCTTAATAGGGAGAGAACAGTGAGAGTTCTTTTCCTTAAGCTCCTTGGGTGGTGAAGTCATAGAAAGTGAATGGAATACAGCGTTTAAAGGCAGGCTACATTCAGAGATGTCAGATTCATCATCACAGTTGTCATACTCCCCTACTGCTGCTAGCACCTTGTTAGGCCGTCTAGGACACTTAGGACAATTGATCAAGAAGTGGTCAGACTGGCCGCAGTAGAAACATAGACTTTCACGAAGGCGATGCTCCCGGCGCTCATTGATCTCGCGCCTCTGAACGGAATCAATTTGCATGGGCACCTCCTCCACCTCCCGAGATGTTTTACCTGCAGGCTCTTTGGAAAGAAGGGAAAAGTTAAAAATACGGTTATATGCAGCAAACTTCTGCTGCCTACGCTCAGTAAGGCGAATGTCAATGCGCACACAATGCTGTATAAATGTCTCTAGCTCTTGTGGTGACACAGAGCGAGCTAGTTCATCTTTTACAATACTAGACAGACCCCTTTTAAAAATAGGCAATTGTGCATAACTGTCCCAATTGGTATCTACCACTAATCTCCTGAATTCAGTAGCATACTCAATAACAGAACGTTTTGCCTGGCGTAAAGACAATAAAGCAGATTCAGCAGTTACACGGCGATTAGGGTCATCAAACATTAATGCCATAGCAGCCAAGAAATCATCCAAGTTATTTAACCGTGGGTCACGAGACTCAATCATCGGATTCGCCCAGGCGAGCACTCGTGCGGTCAGCTGCATTATTACACACAATACTTTGGATCTATCATTAGGAAAACGATCAGCATGCACATCAAAATATAGCATACATTGATTCAGAAAGCCACGAAATTTGTCATGATCACCATTAAATCTGAATGGGGGCAACTTAGGTGGGCTAGCTGGTGGCGGTTGCCCAGAAGGAAAAGTCGCTTGTGCAGCTACAGTGGGGCAAAAAAGTATTTAGTCAGTCAGCAATAGTGCAAGTTCCACCACTTAAAAAGATGAGAGGCGTCTGTAATTTACATCATAGGTAGACCTCAACTATGGGAGACAAACTGAGAAAAAAAAATCCAGAAAATCACATTGTCTGTTTTTTTATCATTTTATTTGCATATTATGGTGGAAAATAAGTATTTGGTCAGAAACAAAATTTCATCTCAATACTTTGTAATATATCCTTTGTTGGCAATGACAGAGGTCAAACGTTTTCTGTAAGTCTTCACAAGGTTGCCACACACTGTTGTTGGTATGTTGGCCCATTCCTCCATGCAGATCTCCTCTAGAGCAGTGATGTTGTTGGCTTTTCGCTTGGCAACACAGACTTTCAACTCCCTCCAAAGGTTTTCTATAGGGTTGAGATCTGGAGACTGGCTAGGCCACTCCAGGACCTTGAAATGCTTCCTACGAAGTCACTCCTTCGTTGCCCTGGTGGTGTGCTTTGGATCATTGTCATGTTGAAAGACCCAGCCACGTTTCATCTTCAATGCCCTTGCTGATGGAAGGAGGTTTGCACTCAAAATCTCACGATACATGGCCCCATTCATTCTTTCATGTACCCGGATCAGTCGTCCTGGCCCCTTTGCAGAGAAACAGCCCCAAAGCATGATGTTTCCACCACCATGCTTTACAGTAGGTATGGTGTTTGATGGATGCAACTCAGTATTCTTTTTCCTCCAAACACGACAAGTTGTGTTTCTACCAAACAGTTCCAGTTTGGTTTCATCAGACCATAGGACATTCTCCCAAAACTCCTCTGGATCATCCAAATGCTCTCTAGCAAACTTCAGACGGGCCCGGACATGTACTGGCTTAAGCAGTGGGACACGTCTGGCACTGCAGGATCTGAGTCCATGGTGGCGTAGTGTGTTACTTATGGTAGGCCTTGTTACATTGGTCCCAGCTCTCTGCAGTTCATTCACTAGGTCCCCCCGCGTGGTTCTGGGATTTTTGCTCACCGTTCTTGTGATCATTCTGACCCCACGGGGTGGGATTTTGCGTGGAGCCCCAGATCGAGGGAGATTATCAGTGGTCTTGAATGTCTTCCATTTTCTAATTATTGCTCCCACTGTTGATTTCTTCACTCCAAGATGGTTGGCTATTGCAGATTCAGTCTTCCCAGCCTGGTGCAGGGCTACAATTTTGTTTCTGGTGTCCTTTGACAGCTCTTTGGTCTTCACCATAGTGGAGTTTGGAGTCAGACTGTTTGAGGGTGTGCACAGGTGTCTTTTTATATTGATAACAAGTTTACACAGGTGCCATTACTACAGGTAATGAGTGGAGGAAAGAGGAGACTCTTAAAGAAGAAGTTACAGGTCTGTGAGAGCCAGAAATCTTGATTGTTTGTTTCTGACCAAATACTTATTTTCCACCATAATATGCAAATAAAATGATAAAAAAACAGACAATGTGATTTTCTGGATTTTTTTTTCTCAGTTTGTCTCCCATAGTTGAGGTCTACCTATGATGTAAATTACAGACGCCTCTCATCTTTTTAAGTGGTGGAACTTGCACTATTGCTGACTGACTAAATACTTTTTTGCCCCACTGTATTTGCGTGCTTTTGTCCTGAAAAGCCCGTCCATACTGGGACTCTATGCCAGCAAGTTTGTTTTCCTGGGCTGCCATGCGGGCGCTTAAGTCCTGCAAAGTCTGTCCAAACACTTGTTGATTGAGTTCAAAGCTTCCAAACTTCTTTTGCAGACCTTCCACATCTTTCTGCAGTGATCTAATTATGGAAAACACCTGCTCTAGTCTGCTTTCTGCAGTCATTGTTCCAGCAGTCTCTTTTTTTTTTTTTTAGGCTATGGTATCCTGTAATAATTATAAGAGATAACTCAGGAGACTCTTTGCGTGGAACAAGACAACTACAGGACACAGTTTTATAAGTGGTAAAGTCTATATTATCACACGGTTATTCAAACAGGTGCAGAGAGAAACCAACACTTGGTGCAAATATCAAATGCAGCTCAGCAGTCTATCGGAAACTTCAGAGGAAAATGCAATCACGCAGAAAGTCTATGAAGCACAATTATTCTTAAGGATACTTGAGACAAATAAGTCCTTGCTTAGTCCAAAACACAGATAGATATGCTTATAAGGCAGTTCAAATAATATCTTAGCTCAACCAGGGAGGTCTGGGTAATAGTCTCAGGTTCTTGCAGAGCAGAAACAGCTTACATGTCCAGCAAATGCAGATGGAAGCAAACACGAGCAGCAGATGAAGGAGGATTACTGGAACTGGTGTATGCAGCAGGAACTCAGAGCAGAGTAGCAGGATAACCCCACAGGTTCACAGGAGCAGGTATATAGCCAGGGAGTCACCAGAGGTCAGGAGCTGGATGCAAGGCAGAATACTCTAGCACAGACTGAAGGCTGGGGTGGAGTTTTATAGTAGGAAGACACAGTGCACATGAGACCAAAGACGCCATCTTGGAAAAGGGCAGTAATGCACAAAAAGGTAATAAAAAATGTTCAGAGTCCTGACAGGTGTTCACAGAGGGTCCCGCGGAGGAGGACATGATTGCGCTCCAGTGGAAGATCCACATGATAACCTGGAGGGAGCATTGTAGATGTCGGGAGGAACAGGAGAGACAGCAATTCCTGGCCTGGCAGGCGTAAGAGAAAATAGAGAATTTCTGAATGTTAAAGTGTCTGTGAATAGTTAAAAGTTTGAAAGTTCAATTACCCTGGCCAGGTATCCGTTGACAGTTCATTCGTTTATTTGAAAAAACAGTGAGGCCATGGACAGTGAATGGTCCACAAACTTTCCTGTAAACAGTTAGCACTTTCAAGGTGCACTCTTGGTTCTACCCACATTCCCAGCGTGGGTAGGGCCTTGTTTGTTCCTGAGACCCGAAGAGCAAAACCGTCTGGCATGGCTGAACACCGGGTCTGGATAACATGTCTTGTAGCCCGCTCAAGCCAATGTTGGGGGTTTATGATGGGTCCCCCGCATCATTGCTGCTGTTTAAAATGTTATTGAGTTAATGCCTGAATAATATTAGTTGCACTTTTGAATAAGACAATGTGAATATGTTGCACTTAAAAATCACGAAAATGTTTATTGTTGTCAGAATATGTAGTCCAAGAAGTTACCCTGTAAGGGAAATAGATAGTGTTTTGCATGTGAGATAGGAAAAGTACTCAGATAGTGTTGAAGAAGTATAGTAAGCATCAGTAAATGAAAGAGAAGCTAATGTTGGTTTTTGTACTTTAAGTAAAGAGAATCTTAAGTAGTATACCCTTAAGGCCATGTGCACACGTTCAGGATTTTTCGCTTTTTTTTCGCGTTTTTTCGCTATAAAAACGTGATAAAAATACAAAATAAACGCTTACATATGCCTCCTATTATTTACAGGGTATTACGAAATTTTTTGTGCAAATCTTGCATTTTTTTCCGCGAAAAAATCGCATTGCGGAAAAAAAAGCAACATGTTCATTAAAAATGCGGAATTGCGGGGATTCCGCACACCTAGGAGTGCATTGATCTGCTTACTTCCCGCACGGGGCTATGCCCACCATGCGGGAAGTAAGCAGATTATGTGCAGTTGGTACCCAGGGTGGAGGAGAGGAGACTCTCCTCCACGGACTGGGCACCATATAATTGGTAAAAAAAAATAAAAAATAGTGATATACTCACCCTCTGATGGCCCCCAAAGTGTTCCCGCCTCTCCGGTGCATGCTTTCTCTTCCGTTTCTATAGATGGTGTGGTTCAGGACCTGTGATGACGTCGCTGTCTTGTGATTGGTCGCGTGACCGCTCATGTGACTCATGCGACCAATCACAAGCCGCGACGTCATCGAAGGTCCTGAACCACACCGGCATCTATAGGAACGGACGCCGCTGAGGAGATTGGCTGTCTGCAGAGGGTGAGTATAACCATTTTTTTATTTTTTTTATTATTTTTAAACATTCTATCTTTTACTATAGATGCTGCATAAGCAGCATCTATAGTAAAAAGTTGGTCACACTTGTCAAACAGTATGTTTGACAAGTGTGACCAACTTGTCAGTCAGTTTTCCAAGCGATGCTACAGATCGCTTGGAAAATTTTATAAATACTTTATAAATACTTTAAAGCTAATTACGCTTGCAGAATGCTAAAAAAAACGCGAAAAAAACGGAAAAAAAACGCAAAAAAATGTGGATTTCTTGCAGAAAATTTCCGGTTTTCTTCAGGAAATTTCTGCAAGAAATCCGGACGTGTGCACATACCCTAAGGGTAGTCGCTGTTTCATAGTAAAAGATCTATTTTTGAAAGTTAATTATATTTATATATATATGTTCCTGTAACGTTACAAGTATTAATTACCTTCCATAAAGGGAAGCCAAAGTTTACATTAATTAACCTGTTTTACCTGTTTACATGTATTTAAAAATGTTGTATGTCTTTTAGTAACTTGTATTGTTGTTCTTCTTTTCTTAGTCTGGGAGTACTGGATTTAACGGTGGGGAGTGTAACACCCCAGGGTCCTGGTTGTTACCGTGGCATTGCTTTCCTCACAGGGAGAGTGAAGTCATGCTTTGAAGTGAAGGAAGATCTGTTTTATCAGGTAATCTGTTGTGAATTCTGTTTGTGGGCTCCCCCGGTGGTGTTTTATGGTAGTGCCACTTATTTGCCTTCTTCTATCCTTGATCACCTGTTGACACCCATTAGGGGAGTTTCCTATTTAAGGCTGCTTGGCTGCTGGTCCGATGCCGGCCAACAATGTATCAGTAGCATTCTGTTGCATTCTCCTGCCTCAAGATCCTGTTCAGCTAAGTTGAATTTTGTTTCTAGTTAATGCTATTTTTGTCCAGCTATTTGCAATGTGACTCTCTGTAGCTGGAAGCTCTCGTGGACTGAAATTGCCACTCCAGTGGCATGAGTTGTCACTGGAGTTTTAAAGTAATTTCAGGATGGTGTTTTTGAGTAGTGTTTTGAAGTTGACCGTGAAGTGACTCTTTCCTGTACTTCTGCTATCTAGTAAGCGGACCTCACTGTGCTAAATCTGCTGTTCATCCTACGTATGTCTTTTCCTCTTGACTCACCGTCAATATCTGTGGGGGGCTGCTATCTCCTTTTGGGGTTCATCTCTGGAGGTAAGGCAGGCCTGTATATTCCTCTGATAGGGGTAGTTAGATCTCCGGCTGGCGCGTGGTGTCTAGGGCATCGTAGGAAACACTCCCCGGCTACTTCCAGTGTCGTGTCAGGTTCAGGTCACGGTCACTTTAGTTCCCATCACCCGAGAGCTAGTCCGTTGTTATTTTGATTTCCCTGCCATTGGGAAAATCATAACAGTAATCACAATGCACACAACATGTTCACACTCTGGGCCAGAAGGGGGAGCTCTAAACATGTTTTAGGGCGAACTTCCCTATTGATATATTCTGGCTTGGAGGGTAAGTCAGTTAGTGCCAGACAGCAGACTGGAGCAGTCTGTGACAGGAGAGCAGTGTGAGGGGCCGTGCAGCCAGAGGTGCTGCAGCTCCTGAATAGTGATATACCAAAGGAAGAACAGTGTTTAGTGAGCATGCAGGAGAGCAAAGCACAGGAGAGGGACACCAGGGGAGCACAGCAGCATTTGGGCTACCTCCCTGGCTGAGCGAAGATTCCGGAAGCCAGAACACCGAGGTTGTGTCGGACTCTAAGAGGCACAGCAGAAACAGGCAGGACAGCTGCACTACAAGTAACCTGTCTGCCCTAATACCCAGGAGGCACAGTGGCACAGAGAGCCCGGGTCGTGATAGAGACCCTATAAAAAGGCTTGAGCCACCTGTCATACGGGTGTGTATCCTAACCTTCATGGAGGACAAGAGAACTGTGAGGACCTTGCCAGAAGCCATAGGCAGTAAGGGACTACAGCATCACTGCGCTAATAGGAAGGCTTCGAACTCCACCTGGTAAAGGGGACTCTGAATTTGCTTCCAAGCCAGCCAGACCCTGCCTGTACCTGTGATCTGGTGCCCTGGACTGCGGTTGCCTGAAGCCTTCAGTAAACCAGGTAAAGAGACTGCAAACCTGTGTCCTCCGTTCTTTACTGCACAACTCACCATCCTCATCTATACACCGGGAGTCCTGAGGACCTACTTCACCTGTGGGAAGCTACACCATCTTAGCTGCCATAAAATCACCCCAGAGACCCCTTTAAGCAGCGTCGGTCCCTACTGACCGAATACCACAGGTGGCGTCACGAACACAAACTTTATTAAACCCCTTAAAGACTTTTCCTTTATTTGGGCGCCCAGGGCCAAGGACCTGGTCGCAGCCATCGTGACATCCCCTTTTAGTACCGGACCCGTTACCGAGTACCCCACGGCCCTGGCAGGCGACTCACATACCTTTGTCCATGTCCTGGAATACAGAATAAAGGACTTCCACATTTAACTGAATCGGTTAGTGCCACATATTCTTTTTTCTTCAGTTTTCATTACCTAAATCAAAGTCCATGCCAAAAGTTTATAAATGTTGTTCTTAAATGTATCTGTCAAGTCAGATGGTAACACTCAGTAGTAATTTGCATTTCTAAACTGCTTTTGTGCCTCTTTGGTGTACAAATCCACTGGCCAAAGGACCACATTCCCTCCTCGGCCTCTCTTATGAGGAATGAATCATTGTTCTTAAGACTAGTAAAGGCTTGCTTTTTTTCAAAGCTTAGATTGTTCTGTTTATGAGCATCTACTTGCATGTTCTGGATATCACAAAAAGTAGCATTATAAAATATCTACACTTAATGAGGAAGAGCATCAATGATGGGAAGTTGGTTGTCACGACTCAGCTGTCGGGTGACCCGGGACCAGGAGCTCCTTCCCTGTCCCTACCACTAGTGGGTGCCCTGGCTTGCCCTATTCCCCGGGATATTTCTGAAGGTGAAGATGCTGAGGCCGCCACCCTTGCCTTATCTCCTGAGTTAGCCCTCCGTCTGTTCTCTTCCTCCATCCAGGAAAGGCTACCATGCACCTCAGTACACCAACCCGACGAACAAGGCAACACAAACAAGGGTAAGCTGAAAATACCAAGCATACAAATATTCACTCACATGTAACAGAGGAATGCACTGGGGAGTGGAGGATGGGGGGAAAACCAAAGTAAGAGAAGGGAAGGGAATTACCACATTACAACATAGCCAATTAACTCCTGTTCTGTCAAAAGAGATAAACACCATATAAAAAGCAGGAAAAATGCTTCTTTTCAGTGCAGGAGTAGGCGCAATCAGACGCTGCGGTCTTCTGGCTCCTCTCTGTTGAGGTAACACCATGATACTGGTGATGTAACAGCTTGAATGTGATCTGTCTGCAGAAAATATATAAATATTTGGATAATTCAAATGTATACAAGACTTTTTGGAGAGAATGAAAGGCTCCTGTTCTGCCAAAAGAGATAAGCACCATATAAAAAGCAGGAAAAATGCTTCTTTTCAGTGCAGGAGTAGGCGCAATCAGACGCTGTGGTCTTCTGGCTCCTCTCTGTTGAGGTAACACCATGATACTGGTGATGTAACAGCTTGAATGTGATCTGTCCGCAGAAAATATATAAATATTTGGTTAATTCAAATGTATACAAGACTTTTTGGAGAGAATGAAAGGCCCTTAGACAGAAGCTCTATTTCATGTTCGGAAAGTGGGTATTGTTGATAGATTTATCATTTGCAGGTTACCTAAAGTTTCTTGCAGCGTGTTTACAGTCTCCGATTCTGTCTTGATTCTCCCTTGTATGATGGAGACCATGTTTGGAACCATCTGTTTTTTTCATGGGGGGGGAGGGATTTTCTGGGCTTACATTTGCCATTCCTGATGGGATTTTTTGGTCGCTGGTGTCAGAGGACAAAAAAAATCGCTGGATCAGGGTTCCCGAATTGCTGAGATGGAATCAATGCTTCTGTTAGGGTTCCAGCTGGTTTTGTTGGTCCTATAGTTATCAAAATGTGTCCACCTGAAAGCTTTCTTCTCATCAAAATAATTTTTGACACGGGAAAATTTGTCTTTTTTTTGCCCCAAAAAATCTACTCAAATTTGTCTATGTTATCCTTTACTCATTGTTGAAAGGGTAAGGCTACTGTTTCAAAGTCAAAAGACTTAAATTTTACCTCATCATTTTCAATATCCTTTTTTCTATTTAATAAGTAGTGCTTTATCATGTTCAATGTGCATGTTAATGATGATTGTGGAACATTTCTGTAGACCTGTTTCCCAAATGAGTTTAAAATCAGAGTCCACCTCTTAGGCCAGAGACACACTGGTGCGAGATACGGCCGAGTCTCGCTGGTTAAAAGCAAGCTGTGGCACCGGCACTCCGGAGCGGAGCGTGCAGCTGCATAGCAATACATGGAGCCGCACGCTCCGCTCCAGAGTGCCGGTGCCACAGCTTGCTTTTAACCAGCGAGACTCGGACGTATCTCGCACCAGTGTGTCTCCGGCCTTAATAAGGGCTGTCCCACACGTCCAGATAATTCCGGTACCGGAATAAATCGGTACCGGAGTTATCCGTGTCCGTGTGCCTGGGAACTCACGGAGGCCATACCTGCGGCACACGTGTGCCGCCCGTATGGCGAGTGGGTACCACACGGAGCGTGTGGTACCCACTCTGCATGGTGCTGAAGCTGCGATTCATATCCTCTCTGCAGTAACGTTTGCTGCAGAGAAAATATGAAGAATAGTGTTAAAAATAAAGATTTAGGTGTCCGCCGCCCCCCCACCCCCTGTGCGCCCCCCCGCTGGTCAGAAAATACTTACCCGGGTCCCCCGTCGGCTGTCGCTCCTTCTTGATCTTGCCGCGGCTTCTCCTGCATGCGGTCACGTGGGCCCGATCATTTACAGTCATGAATATGTGGCTCCACCTCCCATAGGGGCGGAGCCGACTATTCATGATTGTAATTGATCGGCCCCACGTGACCGCATACAGTAGGAGGCGCGGCCAGACCAGGAAGGAGCGAGGGAGCGGGTAAGTATTTTCTGACCAGTGGGGGGGGCGCACAGGGGGTGGGGGGGCGGCGGACACATGGATCTTTATTTTTAACACTATTCTTCATATTTTCTCTATAGCAAACGCTGCTACAGGGAAGATATGAATCGCGGCTTCAGCACCATGTGGGGGGGACAGCGCTTACTGTAGCGCTGTCTCCGGCACGCACACGGACCCCAGGCGGAGAATGTCCGTGTGAGGTCCGTGTTTTACGCGGACCCATTGACTCTATTGGGTCCGTGTAAAACGTGCGCTCCCACGAACACTGACATGTCTCCGTGTTTGGCACACGGAGACACGGTCCGCACACGGTCCGCAAAAAATCAATGACATCTGAACAGATGCATTGATTTTAATGTGTCTACGTGTGTCAGTGTCTCCGGTACGTGAGGAAACTGTCACCTCACGTACCGGAGCCACTGACGTGTGAAACCGGCCTAAGGGAAACTTTGTACCCTAAGGCCCCTAGATACCAGTCCCAATTTGAGATACTCCTCCAAGCTTTTGCTTTTCCACCAGGTTTTAGCTACAGATTGATTTGTGATGATGGAATAAATCAGATGAAAGTTTAAGAAAAGAATTATCCACTTTGTCATTCAAAAGATTTGCATTAAAAATGCCAGAAACCTGATTGATCCAAGCTGCTTCCCTTACCTCTATATCCATACTGGTAAAAAAAAATGTGTGCCACCACTCCGGGAATTGGAGATATGAATAATCACCAAAAACAAGCAATAGATAAAGGAAACTGAGGACACAACCAGTGAAAAGTGGGATCACTGATTACACACTGAAAGAACATATGCAACAAAAGAAAGAAGTGTGTATGCAATAATCAGGATCAGCAATTATAAACAGGCTCGGACTGGCCCACAGGGTAACAGGGGAATCCCCCGGTGGGCCCCTGTGTAAATCTGGGCCCCCAACCACACTGTATGGGCAGTACTTGGCACAATTCCCTTGATTCACTCTGTATAGAAAAAATCAGCATCTCATCATTCATTAACCACGCTACCTAGTTTATTAATATATAGAGAGATAGGTACATTTGTGAACAAAGGTAGTATAATATTTGCATGCAGGTGAAAAATGCCCCCCCCCCCCCCCAAAGCCAATGTTACTGGTGGGCCCTTGTCACCCCAGTCCGACACTGATTATAAAGATATACATTTTACTGATGAACAAACAGACATGATTAAAAACAATTTAAAAAGCCAAAAAAGGCTAAATGAAAAACCAAAAATCCATTTAAGGACTGGGAATCCTCCTGCAATATGCACACTGAGGGAAAATCCACATCAATAATTAAGTTATTAATGAGAATTTTAATAAGCAAGGTAATGTGAAGGCAGAGTTAACTCAGAATTTAGCACTGTTTGAAATATACAAAGCAATGTGCAAATGGGTAAGATAATGACATGAATCTGTGGCCATAAAGTCCCACATCTTATTGCGTTTTTATCTACTTTTTGTTCAGCACTGTGATGAAAAATTATAGGTTTTTGCCTGTTTTTTTTAACGGTGTGGTGCAGTAAAAGGTGTAGTCCTAGAAGGAAGATATATTTCTCCCAGCAGGATAAAATTTGGCCTTGTTTTTCCCTAAGGTTGAGGACCTGCAGTGATGTCACGATCACGTGACCAGCCCATGTGATAGGTACCTCACCTGTGGGTGTGGTTATAGGCTATGTAATGGAGTTTCTTGTTTGGCACATGGTCTGTGTGCAGAGTGTGTGAAGAGCTAGGATGAAGTTAGCCTGATCTGTTTTTTTGTTGGATTACACATGCTGCAAAGTTCCTGACCAGACTCATAGCAACCCTGGGAATGGCACCTGGCGGATGCCGCTGACCAGGCAGCCACTTAGTTAAGCCCGTCCCATGCAAGGGTGAGTCTGAGACCAGTGGTTCTCCAAGCTGGAGTATGTTTGTGTTTTTTTTCTTACTTTCTGCTGCCTACTGTTTAAAGTGTTAATAAACCACTGAAGTTTGGACTCTAAGCCTGTGTGTTGCCTCATTACTGCGGCCCTGCCACTGCCTACCAGAGCAAATCCCTACAATTTGGTGGAGAATGCGGGCATACGCAGTGAGGCCAGGCTGTTTTTGCTTGTCCTTTGTGAAAGGAGTGGCACAGACCCAGTCGGGGAACTCAGAAATGGAGGCCATAATATACTGCGTTTTACAATTGCAGCAAAAGCTATAAGATTTTAGAAATCTCATGCACACACATTGAGTTTTTTCCTGACTACATTTGAAAACTGCATTATATCACTTCTTTCAGTGTTTTTGCAGCTTTATTTTCACCAGTAGAAAGCAATGAGTAAATGCAAAATCACAGGTATCAAGTTTTGCTGTGTTTTTGGTTTGGAACATTCACAAAACAACAGGTACTAAACTGCATCAGCATGCACAAGAGACAAATGAACTTGGAAAATGCAGGAGAAAACACCACAAAACCTGCTTTTTTAAGCAGCCTCTATACTGAAAAGAAAGCAGGTTTTGCCTGAAAAAAAAAAAACGCAGGAAAAACGCAATATGTGCACATAGCCTAACTTATACCAAAATGCAATATACCAAAAAAGATAATGTACAGCACCTCCAGAAATTATACATTGATTTAATGCTGCTAGGCAAAAAATTATATAACTGAACATGACGTTCTAAGTTTAACATTTTGATCAGACTGTTTGAAGCCCACTGCCACTTCACGGTGAACCTCTTTGTGGGTCCTAACTTCTATTGCCTTAAAGGAGTGTCGGCGTGAGCTAACCACCAGCGACAATGTACACAAGAAGGTCTGGCGGCCTTGGTGCCTCACAGCTCCCATGCTGCAAGACTGCATTTCCATGACTCTATACCGCACCACCCCACAAGCACAAAACCACAGTAACAATGGCTACCACTAATGTTGAGCGAACACGCTCACCACTACTCGTTACTCGTAGTATCACGGTACTCGTCATACTCAGCGAGCACCGAGCATTTCTGGGATTACTCGGTGTCTCCACCCAGCATTTTTGGCGGACATTAGAGACCCAATTACGCTGCAGGGATTGTCTGCCAGGCCATGAAACACCGCAGCCTTCTTTGTGGTCCTGCAGTGATTGGCTTGGCCGCACAGCATCATCACCAGTAGGGTTGAGTGACTTTTCCTTTTTTTTGAGATCGAGTCGGGTTTCGCGAAACCCGACTTTCTCAAAAGTCGAGTGAAATCGGCCGATCTTCTTGAAAAGTCGGGGTCGGGGGATCGGCCGAAACACGAAACCCAATGCAAGTCATTGGGAAATCTATATATTTTTATATTTACTTCAGCGCGATATATGTGAAAAGCCGGTAATTCAATTGCCGGCTTTTCATTTCTCCTGCCTAAACCCGACATGATATGAGACATGGTTTACATACAGTAAACCATGTCATATCCCCCTTTTTTTTTGCATATTCCACACTACTAATGTTAGTAGTGTGTATGTGCAAAATTTGGGGGCTCTAGCTATTAAATTTAAGGGTTAAATCACGGAAAAATTTGGCGTGGGCTCCCGCGCAATTTTCTCTGCCAGAGTGGTAAAGCCAGTGACTGAGGGCAGATATTAATAGCCTAGAGAGGGTCCATGGTTATTGGCCCCCCCTGGCTACAAACATCTGCCCCAGCCACCCCAGAAAAGGTACATCTGGAAGATGCGCCTGTTCTGGCACTTAGCCACTCTCTTCCCACTCCCGTGTAGCGGTGGGATATGTGGTAATGAAGGGTTAATGTCACCTTTCTATTGTAAGGTGACATTAAGCCAGATTAATAATGGAGAGGCGTCAATTATGACACCTATCCATTATTAATCCAATTGTATGAAATGGTAAAAAAAACCACACACAATATTGCAAAGTATTTTAATGAAATAAACACACAGGTTGTTGTAATATTTTATTGCTCTCTCAATCCACCTGAAGACCATCGTTCTGTAACAAATTAAAAATAATAAACCAACAATATACATACCTTCCGTAGATCTGTAACGTCCCACAATGTAAATCCATCTGAAGGGGTTAAAATATTTTACAGGCAGGAGCTCTGCTATAATGCAGCTGTGCTCGTGCCTGTAAACCCCGGCGAATGAATGAAATGCAGGGTGACCTGTAGTTACCTTCATTCGCGGTGATGCGCCCTCTGCTGGATGTTCTCATATGACCTCGAGCGTGGGAACTTTTACCAGGCTCCAGTTCATGAGGACATACAGCAGAGGGTGCATCACCGCAACTGAAGGTAACTATAGGTCATTGACCTACATTACCTTCATTCCCCGGGGTTTACAGGCACGAGCACAGTTGTATTATAGCAGAGCTCCTGCCTGTAAAATATTTTAACCCCTTCAGATGGATTTACATCATGGGACGTTACAGATCTACGGAAGGTATGTTGGTTTATTATTTTTAATTTGTTACAGAACAATGGTCTTCAGGTGGATTGAGAGAGCAATAAAATATTACAACAACCTGTGTGTTTATTTCATTAAAATACTTTGCAATATTGTGTGTGGTTTTTTTTAACCATTTCATACAATTGGATTAATAATGGATAGGTGTCATAATTGACGCCTCTCCATTATTAATTTGGCTTAATGTCACCTTACAATAGCAAGGTGACATTAACCCTTCATTACCCCATATCCCACCGCTACACAGGAATGGGAAGAGAGAGGCCAAGTGCCAGAATAGGCGCATCTTCCAGATGTGCCTTTTCTGGGGTGGCTGGGGGCAGATGTCAATTTTTTCCGCGATTTAACCCTTAAATTTAATAGTTACAGTGCCGAAATTTTGCACATACACACTACTAACATTAGTAGTGTGGAATATGCAAAAAAAAGGGGGATATGACATGGTTTACTGTATGTAAACCATGTCTCATATCATGTCGGGTTTAGGCAGGAGAAATGAAAAGCCAGCAATTGAATTACCGGCTTTTCACATATATCGCGCTGAAGTAAATATAAATATATATATATATATATATATATATATATGTGTCTCAATGACATATATATATATATATATATATATATATATATATATATATATATATATATATAACGAAACCCCACTTTGGAGCGAAGATCGCCGACCGCCGACCCGATCCCACAGTGAGATCGGGTCGAGTTTCACGAAACCCGACTTTGCGAAAAGTCGGCGACTTTTGAAATTGGCCGATCTGTTTCACTCAACCCTAATCACCAGTATAAGAGACCTGGCACCACCCTGCTCACCGGATTCAGCGAAGGTAGGGAGAGCTGCTGCTGAGATAGGGTCAGAATCGTGCTTTTAAGAGTTAGTGTAGGTCTGCAACTGTTCAGTCCCCAACTCCTGAGAAATCAAGTCTTTTTTAGAGCTAATTCGTGTGTCTCGAGATTGCAGCGCTAGACAGGCAGGGCACAGCATCAGTGCAAGGCCTGCAGGCACTGTATGTGCTGTAAGACTACTCTTACTGAGTGTATTGGGGGACACTCGCTTGGCCGCGATATTCAGCACACGGGCACGGGTTTTTAAAACAAAACAGTCCATACGGTTTATTATGCCTCATAAACCATACCATGAGCAGTCCATTTACATACTGAACCAGGACATCACTTCTTTGGTTCAGACCCTTTTTCTGTGGCAACTAAACACGCTGGTCCTCACTGACCAGTTGCCCTGGGTTACCACACAGTTCATGTTACAAGCACCAACAGTTTATGGAGGTACCTTATGGGAGCTCCTGCTCCATCTGCTGACTCCTTGTCAGTCCTCTCTCCTGGGGAAACTGCCTTACAGGGTTCACCAACTTGCCTGGCCGGCACACAACAGTCAGTCCAGAGCCACCGAAGGCCGGTAGCTTCCCCAACACCGATCATCCAGGTCCACAGTCTCTCAGGTGCTCCAAGAAGACTCCACTCACCGGAGCTTCTCGCACAGACTGTCCAGGACCATGATCACACTGTGGTCTTCAGGACGTCCATCCCACCTGGGACCGTCCACCACAGAGGCATGTGGCCGGACTGGGTGCTATTCAGGACTTAGTCCAACACCACAGGCCACCAGGTCCAAGCCATGTGCTTTCCAGGAAGCCTCCTCCCAGGTCTTCCAACACAGGCCTCCAGGACCTTGCACTTGGACCATTCAGATCCAAACACTGGAACCACACAGGAACCACACAGAAGACCATGTGACCCACACCCTGGCCACATTATGTACCCGTAAGCACACCCACAGTAATGGATCACCTGGGCTGGTCACGTGATCCTGACATCACTGCAGGTCGATTCTCACGGCCTCAATACGACTCCGTGCACATACCGGGGAGACCATGCAGCACCCCCTACCTGTTACAGGGGTCACTGCATCACAGTGCATACATAGCTCCCACTGCATCCCTCCCAAAGCTCCATAACTCTGCTGCTGCTTATTTACTATATACCTAGCTCCAGTTTTCTTTTTTTTTTTCACAAATTCACTCAAAAAAATAATTATACAGTCTGTTATATCACACTGAAGCCTGGTGTATCTGTTTAAAAATCATAGTTTTGCAGGCATACGTAGCATAGTTTTGTGTGCTAGCCTTGTTCTACTTTTCTTTTTTTTTTATAAAGTCACCCAAAAGCAAAACAAAATTAAATACTGTTATGTCAGGCTGAGGGCTGGTGTTTCTGTTTTAGAAAAATTGTATTTCCGCAGGCATATGTAACATAGTTCTTTCTGCTAGCCTTGTTCCACTCTTTTTTTTTATTTTAAAAATTCTCCAAAACCCCCCAAAAAGTTAATACAGTCTGTTATGTCAGAGTCCTCTTGTATCTGTGGTGGAAAAATCGCAGCTTGACAGGCATAAATTTCATAGTTCTGTCTGATAGGCTTGTTCCACTCTTTTATTCATTTTAAAAATTCTACAAAACCCTAAAAAAATGTAATACAGTCTGTTATGTCAGGCTGAGGCCTGTTGTGTCTGTGTTAGAAAAATTGTAGCTTGACAGGCATACGTTTCATAATTCTGTCTGCTAGCCTTGTTCCACTCTTTTTTTTATTTTTAAAATTCTACAAAACCCTAAAAAAAATGAATACAGTCTGATATGTCAGGCTGAGGCCTGTTGTATCTGTGTTGGAAAAATCATAGCTTGACAGGCATAAGTTTCATAGTTCTGCCCTTCATCTCTAAACTCCTGGAACGCTTGGTCCACTCTCGTCTAATCCGCTATCTCTAGGAAAACTCTCTTCTCGACTCCTTACAATCTGGTTTCCGCTCTTTACACTCCACTGAAACTGCCCTCACTAAAGTCTCTAATGATCTAATAACAGCTAAATCCAAAGTTCAGTGCTCCCTGCTGATTCTCCTGGATCTCTCTGCAGCATTTGACACTGTGGATCACCAGCTCCTCCTCACTAGGCTCAGCTCTATAGGCCTCAAGAACACAGCCCTCTCCTGGTTCTCCTCCTACCTCTCTGACCGCTCATTCACTGTATCTTTTGCCGGCTCCTCTTCCTCTCCTCGTCCCCTTACTATCGGGGTTCTGCAGGGCTCAGTCCTAGGCCCCCTCTTCTCTCTATACACTGCCCCTATTGGAAAACCAATTAGCAGATTTGGGTTCCAGTATCATCTCTATGCTGATGACACCCAATTATACACTTCTTCCCCTGACATCACCCCTACCCTAATTCAAAATACCAAGGATTGTCTTTCTGCTGTCTCTAACATCATGTCCTCCCTCTATCTGAAACTAAATCTCTCCAAAACGGAACTTCTTGTGTTTCTCCCTTCTACTAACCTCACTCTACCCAACATCGAAATTACCCTGGAGGGTTCAACCATAAATCCCAAGCAGCATGCCCGCTGTCTTGGGGTCATATTCGACACAGAACTTTCCATTACTCCCTATATCCGATCACTGACTCGCTCTTGTCCCCTGCATCTTAAAAACATCTCCAGAATCCGACCTTTTCTCACCTTTGAAACTGCTAAGACTCTTACTGACGCTATTATTCATTCTCGACTGGACTATTCCAACTCTCTTCTGATCGGCCTCCCTATCACCAAACTTTCTCCTCTCCAATCCATCTTGAAAGCGGCAGCCAGGGTATATTTCTGTCTAGCCGCTTCACCGATGCCTCCATCTTGTGCCAGTCATTACACTGGCTACCCATTCGCTACAGGGTCCAGTATAAACTCATCTCTCTCACCCAAAAATCTCTCCACAGTTCTGCACTGCCTTATATCTCCTCTCTCATCTCTGTCTATCGCTCTACACGTGCCCTCAGTTCTACAAATGACCTAAGACTAACATTCCCCGTAATCGGAACCTCACAACTCCGTCTCCAAGACTTCTCTCGTGCTGCGTCAGCTCTCTGGCATGCACTTCTCCAGACGATCCGACTGATACCTAGCCCCGACCTATTCAAGCAGACTTTGAAAACCCATCTCTTCAAACAAGCCTACCACATCAACTACTCAGTAAACTAACTTTGCCCTGTTCCCTCCTTCCAAATATTATTCATAATCTGCACCCTACTATTCATCTGTCTCCACACAATCCATGCACATGATAACTGCACTTGATACTTGACTATTGCACTTAAACACACGGGCTGATGACCGGGTCATGCAGCTTTATATGAATATCCCTATTTATTATAATTGCCAGACCTGAAATAACAAGCACTTTTCACCTATTGCGTCCCCCCATTTCCTTGTAGATTGTAAGCTTGCGAGCAGGGACCTCACCCCTAATGTCACTGTTTAAATTGTCTTAACTTTTATTGAATTCATTGTATGTACATGTACATTAATTGTAAAGTGCTGCGGAATATGTTGGCGCTATATAAATAAAAATGATTATCATTATTCTGTCTGCTAGCCTTGTTCCACTCTTTTTTTATTTAAAAAATTCTACAAAACCCTAAAAAAATTGAAAACAGTCTGTTATGTCAGGCTGAGGCCTCTTGTATCTGTGTTGGGAAAAATCATAGCTTGACAGGCATAAGTTTCATAGTTCTGTCTGCTAGCTGTGTTCCACTCTTTTTTTTAATTTTAAAAATTCTACAAAACCCTAAAAAAAATTAATACAGTCTGTTATGTCAGGCTGAGGCCTGGTGTTTGTGTTTGAAATATCGTAGCTTTGCAGGCATACTGATCAGATATAATTTAGCTCCAAATAAATACATTTGTGTTGAGCTTTTGAAATAGTGCAGTAGTCCATTTAAAATGGGAAAGGGATGGAGAAGTGGAATTGATGCTGATGGTGCATGCAGAGGAGGAGGCCGTGGTCAAGGTGAAAGTGGGCCACAATAAAGACCCACATCTTCTCGTCCGACCTTCCTGTACCATTTACTAGGGGACCGCAGCACACCACTATTGAAGCCAGAGCAGTGTGAAACGGTTGTTGGTTGGATAGCGGATAATGCTTGCAGTCACTTACCCACCATCACCACCACCATGTCTCCACACGGTCAAATCTGAGTAGCCGTGAGTGTGGCCCGGATATTCCTCACCCTGATCCTCCTTCCTCCCACCATGCCGAGTGCCCTGAGACAACTGATCCCACACTTGGACACTCTGAAGAGCTGTTCAGTTTTCCATTTCAAGATTCCAGACTCTCGGCTGGTAAACTTGAAGTGAGGACAGATGAGATTGCATGTAGCGATGCCCAAAGCTTTGACCAGCCCCAGTCACATGAAGGCGATGGTGGGAAAGTGTCAGAAGAGGTGGACGATGATGAGACACAATTGCCAGAAAGTCAGGAGGAGGAGCAGGGTGCGGATGTGGAAGACGAGGTGGTGGATGGAATAGTGACTGACCCAACCTGGCAGGAGGATATGCAGAGCGAGGACAGCAGCACACATGGGGAAGGATGCATATCAGTCCAACAGGCAGGAAGAAGCAGTGTGGTGGCCACAGACAGAAGGCGTGCATCCGTTCCCCGTAACACCAACATGAGGGAAGTTGCTATTCCAACTGTTAGATTTTCCCGAGTCTGGTTATTTTTTAAATGCATGTAGGATAGCTGCGGAGACACCATCACGTGTTTCTCGACGCAAGCAGTGAATAGCCAGACCTTTCCCCGGGAGGGAACAACCACGGGAAGGGCAGCATCCAATAAAGGAAAACATCCAATACAGGAAAACCACCTATGCCAAGCATGGTATCCATCCACAGACAGCTGTTTCGGGGTGTTTGCCCCTCATCAGTGTGGAGTAGGAATCTGGCTATTAGGAGCAGTGCCTAGTAAAAGGCTGTGAAGGAACAGATGATTGGCCTCGGGGAGACCAAAACATCCAACACCGCGGAGACACCATCACGTGTTTCTCAACGCAGTGATCCAGAACACTGCCCCCATCCCTTATGGGAAATATGCAAATGCATGTAGGATAGCTGCGGAGACACCATCACGTGTTTCTCAACGCAAGCAGTGAATAGCCAGACCTTTCCCCGGGAGGGAACAACCACGGGAAGGGCAGCATCCAATAAAGGAAAACATCCAATACAGGAAAACCACCTATGCCAAGCATGGTATCCATCCACAGACAGCTGTTTCGGGGTGTTTGCCCCTCATCAGTGTGGAGTAGGAATCTGGCTATTAGGAGCAGTGCCTAGTAAAAGGCTGTGAAGGAACAGATGATTGGCCTCGGGGAGACCAAAACATCCAACACCGCGGAGACACCATCACGTGTTTCTCAACGCAGTGATCCAGAACACTGCCCCCATCCCTTATGGGAAATATGCAAATGCATGTAGGATAGCTGCGGAGACACCATCACGTGTTTCTCGACGCAAGCAGTGAATAGCCAGACCTTTCCCCGGGAGGGAACAACCACGGGAAGGGCAGCATCCAATAAAGGAAAACATCCAATACAGGAAAACCACCTATGCCAAGCATGGTATCCATCCACAGACAGCTGTTTCAGGGTGTTTGCCCCTCATCAGTGTGGAGTAGGAATCTGGCTATTAGGAGCAGTGCCTAGTAAAAGGCTGTGAAGGAACAGATGATTGGCCTCGGGGAGACCAAAACATCCAACACCGCGGAGACACCATCACGTGTTTCTCAACGCAGTGATCCAGAACACTGCCCCCATCCCTTATGGGAAATATGCAAATGCATGTAGGATAGCTGCAGAGACACCATCACGTGTTTCTCGACGCAAGCAGTGAATAGCCAGACCTTTCCCCGGGAGGGAACAACCACGGGAAGGGCAGCATCCAATAAAGGAAAACATCCAATACAGGAAAACCACCTATGCCAAGCATGGTATCCATCCACAGACAGCTGTTTCGGGGTGTTTGCCCCTCATCAGTGTGGAGTAGGAATCTGGCTATTAGGAGCAGTGCCTAGTAAAAGGCTGTGAAGGAACAGATGATTGGCCTCGGGGAGACCAAAACATCCAACACCGCGGAGACACCATCACGTGTTTCTCAACGCAGTGATCCAGAACACTGCCCCCATCCCTTATGGGAAATATGCAAATGCATGTAGGATAGCTGCGGAGACACCATCACGTGTTTCTCGACGCAAGCAGTGAATAGCCAGACCTTTCCCCGGGAGGGAACAACCACGGGAAGGGCAGCATCCAATAAAGGAAAACATCCAATACAGGAAAACCACCTATGCCAAGCATGGTATCCATCCACAGACAGCTGTTTCGGGGTGTTTGCCCCTCATCAGTGTGGAGTAGGAATCTGGCTATTAGGAGCAGTGCCTAGTAAAAGGCTGTGAAGGAACAGATGATTGGCCTCGGGGAGACCAAAACATCCAACACCGCGGAGACACCATCACGTGTTTCTCAACGCAGTGATCCAGAACACTGCCCCCATCCCTTATGGGAAATATGAAAATGCATGTAGGATAGCTGCGGAGACACCATCACGTGTTTCTCGACGCAAGCAGTGAATAGCCAGACCTTTCCCCGGGAGGGAACAACCACGGGAAGGGCAGCATCCAATAAAGGAAAACATCCAATACAGGAAAACCACCTATGCCAAGCATGGTATCCATCCACAGGCAGCTGTTTCGGGGTGTTTGCCCCTCATCAGTGTGGAGTAGGAATCTGGCTATTAGGAGCAGTGCCTAGTAAAAGGCTGTGAAGGAACAGATGATTGGCCTCGGGGAGACCAAAACATCTAACACCGCGGAGACACCATCACGTGTTTCTCAACGCAGTGATCCAGAACACTGCCCCCATCCCTTATGGGAAATATGCAAATGCATGTAGGATAGCTGCGGAGACACCATCACGTGTTTCTCGACGCAAGCAGTGAATAGCCAGACCTTTCCCCGGGAGGGAACAACCACGGGAAGGGCAGCATCCAATAAAGGAAAACATCCAATACAGGAAAACCACCTATGCCAAGCATGGTATCCATCCACAGACAGCTGTTTCGGGGTGTTTGCCCCTCATCAGTGTGGAGTAGGAATCTGGCTATTAGGAGCAGTGCCTAGTAAAAGGCTGTGAAGGAACAGATGATTGGCCTCGGGGAGACCAAAACATCCAACACCGCGGAGACACCATCACGTGTTTCTCAACGCAGTTAAAGACTCTGCCAATAACTCCAAACAGGCCATTTGCAGCACCTGCCATGCCCGCATAAGCAGGGATAGCAAAACTACCAGCCTGACCACCACCAGCATGATCAGGCACATGGCAGCAAAGCACCCGACTTTGTGGGCCGAACCCCAGGCTCCAGGAACACTGTCTGCAGGTGACACCACTGCTTCTTCCACTGTTTTGGGTAGAAGCCAATCCCCAGTCCACCGTACATGTGAAGATGCCTCTAGCCCTGCACCTGTTGTTGCCCACAGTCAAGCAGCCCCATCATCAAGCCCGTCCACGTCCTTGTCCCAGCACAGCATTCAGTTTTCCATACCCCAGTCATTGGAACGCAAGCAGAAATACCCAGCTAATGCCCCACAAGCCAAAGTCCTAAATTCTAACAATTCTCTTCTGCTTGTGCTCGAAATGTTGCCTTTTAGGCTCGTTGAGATGGAAGCTTTCCGCAACCTGATGGCAGCGACCATCTCAAGGTACTCGGTCCCAAGTCGCCACTATTTCTCCTGGTGTGCTGTACCAGCATTACACAAGCATGTGTCCCACAAATTTACCCGTGCCCTCAACAATTCTGTTACAGGGAAAGTCCACCTAACCATGGAGACGTCGACAAGTGCTTGTGGCCAGGGACTGTACATCTCACTGACGGCACACTGGGTTAACATAGTGGAAGCCTAGACCCAGTCGGACCTTGGAATGGAACACATCCTCCCCACGCTAAGGATCATTGGCCCTACATCAATCAGGGTTGCCCCCACAGTCTACAGCTCCTGCACCTCCTCCTCTTCAGCCTCCATCTCTGAAATCAACACATCAGTCTGAAGCTGGAAGCACTGCAGTACTGCCTTAGCCTAGCGGCAACAGGCTGTGCTGAAGCTAATCTGCATAGGTGACAAACCGCACAATGCAGAAGAGTTGTGGACAGTGCTGAAAGAGCAGTCAGATATTTGGATGACACCGCTGAACCTACAGCCAGGCATGGTTGTGTGTGACAATGGCTGGAACCTGGTGGCAGCTCTGAGGCAAGGTAAGCTCACACACGTACCTTTCTTAGCCCATGTGCTTAACCTCGAGGTTCAATGTTTTCTGAAAAGCTACCTGGAGCTGCCGGATCTGCTAGTGAAAGTACGCCATCTGTCTGCCCATTTTAGAAAGTCAGCTACAGCTTCAGCAGCCCTTGCCGTACTTCAACAGCATTTGCATCTTCCGGCTCACCGACTGGTGTGTGATGTCCCCACACGCTGGATCTCTACACTGCATATGTTGGAAAGGATTTGTGAGCAGAAGAGGTCAGTTGTTGACTACCAATATCAACAAGGCCGTCGATATTCAGTTCAGACCGCACATAAGACCTCAGGAGTGGACATGGATGTCAGACATATGTACCATCCTACAAAACTTTGAGGACTGCACCAAGATGGTGAGCGGCGATGATGCCATAATTAGTGTCACCATCCCGCTTCTCAGCATTCTGAAAACCTCTCTGCTCACAATTAAAGAGGATGCATTGCAGGCAGAGCACGAGGACATAGATTAAGGAACCATACAAGTGGATTACACTCAGCCCAGTCTCATGTCTTCCCAACATGGATTGGTAGGCAATGAGGAGAAGGAGGAGGAGGAGGAAGAACAGGAGCTACTTTCATGCACTATAGATGGTACTACAAGCAAAGCTGTCATTCTGTCTGTTCAGCGGGGATGGCCTGAGGACAGGGAGGTGGAAGATGAGGATGAGGAGGACAGCATGGTCAATCGTTCTGTTGGTGAAGACACGGAAATCTTGCCTGTTAGCAGTCTGGCACGCATAGCTGACTTTATGTTGTGCTGAGTTTCACGTGACTCTCGCATTACAACATTTTTTGGTGACACTCATTACTGGTTAGTGACATTTCTAGACTCACGCTACAAGGAGAACTTTCAATCTCTTCTGCCAGAGGCAGTGAGGTGTACTAAAATGTTGCAGTACCAGAGGGCCCTTGTAGCGGAATTACTTAGAAAATTCCCATGTGATACCCCCCATTGGGGAATTGTTTGTCAGCTCATGCACTCCATTACAAGTCTCAGAGACCCACAACCCTACATTGGGCCTACTTCTTAACTCGGTTTCCTGCAATGTCTCTTTCTTACCTGCCACTAGATGACCAGGGTTAACGTGCTCTGTAGTGTTATAGGCCACTAAATTTTGGGCAAGGGGGGCTGTGATGGCACTAGTTTATTTACTAAAAAAAGATACCCCCATTGGGGAATTGTTTGTCAGCTCATGCACTCCATTACAAGTCTCAGAGACCCACACTCCTACATTGGGCCTACTTCTTAACTCGGTTTCCGGCAATGTCTCTTCCTTATCTCCGACTACATGACCAGGGTTAACGTGCTCTGTACTGTTATAGGCCGGTGAATTTTGGGCAAGGGGGGCTGTGATGACTATAGTATATTTTTAAGAAAGGTACTGTCATGTCGGACGCTGTTCAGACCAGGTCGTCCGACAGACAGCGGTAATTCCGCTTTTGACCACTATTTGCTCATTGGCGTCTGCTAGATTTTATCTAGCTGTTCCGGGGTTAATTTACCTAATACTCGGATTGGAAGCTGGGCCATTCCCATGGCCTTTAAATAGTTTAAATAGTTCTCCTGTTCATTGGGCGTCGCCGATTATAGCTTCTGTCTTGTGCGTTATCTCGGTCTGGAGTGGAGAGCTGGTTGTTGGAGTATTTTCCTCTGTCTTATTTACTCCTTCCTATATTTGTATTTATTTTGCCCTGCACATTTATAGTGTATTCCTGAGTGACTGCAGCATGGTGTATATTTTCCTTTATCCTTGTCTGTGCTAACTGTGGGTATTGGAATATTACCTCTTCACTGGGTGGAGGGCGGTGGTATCACCGTGGTGGTATAAAACAGGAGTCAGGGTGAGGTTCGAGGCCTGGACATGCACACCATCAGTGTAAACTCCAGGTAGAGGGTCAGTCAGGATTTCCCTAGTCTGAGGGAAACTGCAGGGGCCCGGGTTTTTAGCTCTCACTCACCTAGACTCTGCGTGACATTATAATCGGCCCAACAACAACACCAAAAAAAGGGGGTTTCTTTTTTTGTGTTTTGTCATGGATCCCATGCCTTCCATAACCCGCCAGTTGAGGGCGCTGTCCCTACAGGTCACTGAGTTGAGGTGGGCAGTGCAGCAACAGGGACTAACAGTATCTAATGTGCAGGCTGGAGCGACAGGAAGAGTTGCTGAGCCTAAATTTCCTTTGCCTGAAAGATTTACTGGGGAACGCAGTAAATTTGTTTCTTTTCGTGAGACTTGCAAACTATATTTCCGCATGCGCCCGATCTCCTCGGGTAATGAGGCCCAGCGTGTGGGCCTGGTGTTGTCATTGTTAAGCGGGGATCCCCAAGCATGGGCGTTTTCTTTGCCATCTGATTCTGTTGCATTTGACTCTGTGGAGAGTTTTTTTTCTTCTCTTGGGAAAATCTACGATGAACCTGACAGAATGGCTCTAGCAGAATCTAAGATACGCACTATTTGCCAGGGGGAGCGAGTTGCAGAGGATTACTGTTCTGAATTTCGTCACTGGGCGATCGATACACAATGGGATGATCCAGCATTGCGGAGTCAGTTTATACATGGGATTTTTGGAAGGGTTATAAAAGCTCTTCTGATGTACGAGACTCCTGCTTCTCTGGATTCCGCCATGAGTCTGGTTGTCCGCATTGATCGTCGTTTGCGTCAGGGGGAGCATGAGACGCCGCCTGTGAGAGAAGGTTTAGGTTCACGTGAGGTTGCTGCAGGTGAGCCCACGGAACCTATGCAAATCGCAGGGGTGTCACATGTCAAGCGTCAAACCCCTGAGCTCAAGAAGCAGGGAGCCTGTTTTTACTGTGGTAAAACTGGTCATTTTATTAACATCTGTCCTCTGCTGTCTAAGAAAAACGCAACGGCGGAAAACTTCTAAGCTCAGAGGGTGCGGAGGAGACCAATCTGAGCTTATGTATATCCTCCATGGTGATTTCTCAATGCATGCTCCCTGCTAAGGTGTTGTGAATTGGACTTTTTGGCTCCCTCTTGTGGTCACTAGCGACATGACACTTTGAGCTTCTTTCTCTAGCTTGGTACCCACCTGGCTCGTTAGTCCAGGGGTGTTGCTATTTAAGCTTCCTGGATTTTCAGTCTGGTGCCTGGCATCGTTGTAATCAGTTCCTTTCTGTTGCTCCTGTCTGCTGGTCCTGGTTCTTGCAAAATAAGCTAAGTCCTGCTTCCTTATTTTTTGGTTATTTGCATTTGCTCTTATTTCTGTCCAGCTTGTACCAAATGTGATTCCTGATATAGCTGGAAGCTCTAGGGGGCTGATATTCTCCCCCCGTGCCGTTAGACGGTTCGGGGGTTCTTGAATATTCAGCGTGGAAATTTTGATAGGGTTTTTGCTGACCGTATAAGTCATCTTCCTATATTCTGCTATTAGTCAGTGGGCCTCTCTTTGCTAAAACCTAGTTCATTCTTACGTTTGTCTTTTCTTCTTACCTCACCGTTATTATTTGTTGGGGGCTTGTATCCAACTTTTGGGGTCTTTTCTCTGGAGGCAAGAAAGGTCTATTGTTTCCCTTCTAGGGTTAGTTAGTTCTCCGGCTGGCGCGAGACGTCTAGAACCAACGTAGGTACGTTCCCCGGCTACTGCTATTTGTTGTGCTAGGATCAGTTATACGGTCAGCCTAGTTACCACTGCCCTATGAGCTGGTTTTTTGTGTGTGCAGACTTGGTAATAACCTCTGAGACCCTCTGCCATTGGGGTCATAACAGTATGCCAGGCCAAAAGTAATACTTAATGCATTGCAGAAGTGGGATTATAAGAAAGGAAATTCTGAGTTTTTTTTTTTTTTTTTTCTTTCTTCCTCCCCTTTATCTCTGAGTGGCTTGAGCTTGCTGCAGACATGAATGTCCAGACTTTGATTACTAGTGTGGATCAGCTTGCTGCTCGTGTGCAGGGCATTCAAGATTTTGTTACTTGTAGTCCTATGTCAGAACCTAAAATACCTATTCCTTAACTGTTCTCTGGAGACCGATTTAAGTTTAGGAATTTCAGGAATAATTGTAAATTGTTTCTATCTCTGAGACCTCGTTCGTCTGGAGACTCAGCTCAGCAAGTAAAAATTGTTATCTCTTTCTTGCGGGGCGACCCTCAGGATTGGGCCTTCTCGTTAGCGCCAGGAGATCCGGCATTGGCAAATATTGATGCGTTTTTTCTGGCGCTCGGGTTGCTTTACGAGGAGCCCAATCTTGAAATTCAGGCAGAAAAAGCTTTGCTGGCTATCTCTCAGGGCCAGGATGAAGCTGAAGTGTATTGCCAAAAATTTCGGAAATGGTCCGTGCTTACTCAGTGGAATGAGTGTGCTCTGGCCGCAAATTTCAGAAATGGCCTTTCTGAAGCCATTAAGAATGTGATGGTGGGTTTCTCCATTCCTACAAGTCTGAATGATTCCATGGCGCTGGCTATTCAAATTGACCGGCGTTTGCGGGAGCGCAAAGCCGCTAATCCTCTGGTGGTGTTGTCTGAACAAACACCTGATTTAATGCAATGTGGTAGAATTCAGACTAGAAATGAACGGAAAAATCATAGACGTCAGAATGGGTTGTGTTTTTACTGTGGTGATCCTACACATGTTATATCAGCATGCTCTAAACGCTTAACAAAGGTGGTTAGTCCTGTCGCCATTGGTAATTTGCAACCTAAATTTATTTTGTCTGTGACTTTAATTTGCTCATTGTCTTCCTACCCTGTTATGGCGTTTGTGGATTCAGGTGCTGCCCTGAGTCTTATGGATTTTTCATTTGCCAAACGCTGTGGTTTTGTTCTTGAGCCGTTGGTAAATCCTATCCCTCTTAGAGGTATTGATGCTACGCCATTGGCGGAAAATAAGCCGCAGTTTTGGACACAGGTAACCATGTGCATGACTCCTGAACATCGGGAGGTGATTCGTTTTCTGGTTCTGCATAAAATGCATGATTTGGTCGTTTTGGGTCTACCATGGTTACAGACCCATAATCCAGTTTTAGATTGGAAGGCAATGTCTGTGTCAAGTTGGGGCTGTCAGGGAATTCATGGCGATTCCCCGCCGGTGTCTATTGCTTCCTCTACTCCTTTGGAAGTTCCTGAGTATTTGTCTGATTATCAGGATGTATTCAGCGAGTCCAGGTCCAGTGCTCTTCCTCCTCATAGGGACTGTGACTGCGCTATAGATTTGATTCCGGGTAGTAAATTTCCTAAGGGAAGATTATTTAATCTGTCTGTACCTGAGCATACCGCAATGCGTTCGTATATCAAGGAGTCTCTGGAGAAGGGGCATATTCGTCCATCCTCTTCCCCTCTTGGTGCGGGATTCTTTTTTGTGGCCAAGAAGGACGGATCTTTGAGACCTTGTATAGACTATCTGCTTCTGAATAAAATCACTGTTAAATTTCAGTATCCTTTGCCTCTGTTGTCGGACTTGTTTGCCCGGATTAAGGGTGCCAAGTGGTTCACCAAGATAGATCTTCGTGGTGCGTACAACCTTGTGCGCATTAAGCAGGGAGATGAATGGAAAACTGCATTTAATACGCCCGAAGGTCATTTTGAGTACTTGGTGATGCCTTTTGGGCTCTCTAATGCCCCTTCAGTGTTTCAGTCCTTTATGCATGATATTTTCCGGAAGTACCTGGATAAATTTATGATCGTTTATCTGGATGATATTGTGGTTTTTTCTGATGATTGGGACTCCCATGTAAAGCAGGTCAGGATGGTGTTTCAGGTTTTGCGTGAGAATGCTTTGTTTGTCAAGGGCTCAAAGTGTCTCTTTGGAGTGCAGAAGGTTCCCTTTTTGGGTTTTATTTTATCCCCTTCTGCGGTGGAGATGGACCCAGTCAAGGTCCGAGCTATTCATGATTGAACTCAACCCACGTCAGTTAAGAGTCTTCAGAAGTTCTTGGGTTTTGCTAACTTCTACCGTCGTTTTATCGCTAACTTTTCTAGCGTTGTTAAACCTTTGACGGATATGACCAAGAAAGGTTCTGATGTTGCTAACTGGGCTCCTGCAGCCGTGGAAGCTTTCCAAGAGCTGAAGCACCGGTTTACTTCGGCGCCTGTTTTTTGTCAGCCTGATGTCTTACTCCCTTTTTAGGTTGAAGTGGATGCTTCTGAGATCGGTGCAGGGGCCGTTTTGTCGCAGAGAGACCCTGGTTGCTCTATAATGAGACCATGTGCTTTTTTTTCTAGGAAGTTTTCACCTGCTGAGCGGAACTATGATGTTGGCAATAGGGAGTTGTTGGCCATGAAGTGGGCATTTGAGGAGTGGCATCATTGGCTCGAGGGTGCTAAGCATCGTGTGGTGGTCTTGACTGATCACAAAAATCTGATGTATCTCGAGTCTGCTAAACGCCTGAATCCTAGACAGGCCCGTTGGTCATTGTTTTTCTCCCGTTTTGACTTTGTGGTCTCGTACCTACCGGGTTCAAAGAATGTGAAGGCTGATGCTCTTTCTAGGAGCTTTGTGCCTGACTCTCCTGGAGTCTCAGAGCCAGCTGGTATTCTTAAAGAGGGAGTTATCTTGTCGGCCATTTCTCCGGATTTGCGACGTGTGTTGCAGAGATTTCAGGCTGGTAGACCTGACTCTTGTCCACCTGACAGACTGTTTGTTCCTGATAAATGGACCAGCAGAGTCATTTCCGAGGTTCATTCCTCGGTGTTGGCAGGGCATCCGGGGATTTTTGGCACCAGAGATTTGGTGGCTAGGTCCTTTTGGTGGCCTTCCTTGTCACGGGATGTGCGGTCGTTTGTGCAGTCCTGTGGGACTTGTGCTCGAGCTAAGCCTTGCTGTTCTCGTGCCAGCGGGTTGCTCTTGCCCTTGCCTGTCCCGAAGAGGCCTTGGACACACATTTCCATGGATTTCATTTCAGATCTTCCGGTGTCTCAGGGCATGTCTGTCATCTGGGTGGTATGTGATCGTTTTTCCAAGATGGTCCATTTGGTGTCCTTGCCTAAGCTGCCTTCCTCTTCCGATCTGGTTCCTTTATTCTTTCAGAATGTGGTTCGTTTGCACGGCATTCCTGAGAATATCGTGTCTGACAGAGGATCCCAGTTTGTTTCCAGGTTCTGGCGATCCTTTTGTGCTAAGATGGGCATTGATTTGTCGTTTTCATCTGCCTTTCATCCTCAGACTAATGGCCAAACTGAGCGAACAAATCAGACTCTAGAGGCTTATTTGAGGTGTTTTGTTTCTGCAGATCAGGATGATTGGGTGACCTTCTTGCCATTGGCTGAGTTTGCCCTTAATAATCGGGCTAGTTCCGCTACTTTGGTTTCGCCATTTTTCTGCAACTCTGGTTTTCATCCTCGTTTTTCCTCGGGACATGTTGAGCCCTCTGACTGTCCTGGGGTAGATTCTGTGGTGGATAGGTTGCAGCGGATTTGGAATCATGTGGTGGACAACTTAAAGTTGTCACAGGAGAAGGCTCAGCGTTTTGCCAACCGCCGCCGCGGTGTGGGTCCCCGACGTCACGTTGGGGATTTGGTGTGGCTGTCTTCTCGGTTTGTTCCTATGAAGGTCTCCTCTCCTAAATTTAAGCCTCGCTTCATCGGTCCTTATAAGATTTTGGAAATCCTTAATCCAGTGTCCTTTCGCTTGGATCTTCCGGTGTCGTTTGCCATTCACAACATGTTCCATAGGTCTTTGTTGCGGCGGTACGTTGTGCCGGTGGTTCCTTCTGTTGAGCCTCCTGCTCCGGTGTTGGTTGAGGGCGAGTTGGAGTACGTAGTGGAGAAGATCTTGGATTCTCGTCTCTCCAGATGGAGGCTTCAGTATCTGGTCAAGTGGAAGGGCTATGGTCAGGAGGATAATTCCTGGGTGGTCGCCTCTGATGTTCATGCGGCCGATTTGGTTCGTGCCTTTCACGCTGCTCATCCTGATCGCCCTGGTGGTCTTGGTGAGGGTTCGGTGACCCCTCCTTAAGGGGGGGGTACTGTTGTGAATTGAACTTTTTGGCTCCCTCTTGTGGTCACTAGCGACATGACACTTTGATTTTCTTTCCCCAGCTTGGTACCCACCTGGTTCGTTAGTCCAGGGGTGTTGCTATTTAAACTCCCTGGATTCTCAGTCTGGTGCCTGGCATCGTTGTAATCAGTTCCTTTCTGTTTGCTCCTGTCTGCTGGTCCTGTTCTTTGCAAAATAAGCTAAGTCCTGCTTCCTTATTTTTTGGTTATTTGCATTGCTCTTATTTTTGTCCAGCTTGTACTAAATGTGATTCCTGATATCTCTGGAAGCTCTAGGGGGCTGATATTCTCCCCCCGTGCCGTTAGACGGTTCGGGGGTTCTTGAATATTCAGCGTGGAAATTTTGATAGGGTTTTTGCTGACCGTATAAGTCATCTTCCTATATTCTGCTATTAGTCAGTGGGCCTCTCTTTGCTAAAACCTAGTTCATTCTTACGTTTGTCTTTTCTTCTTACCTCACCGTTATTATTTGTTGGGGGCTTGTATCCAACTTTTGGGGTCTTTTCTCTGGAGGCAAGAAAGGTCTATTGTTTCCCTTCTAGGTTTAGTTAGTTCTCCGGCTGGCGCGAGACGTCTAGAACCAACGTAGGTACGTTCCCCGGCTACTGCTATTTGTTGTGCTAGGATCAGTTATACGGTCAGCCTAGTTACCACTGCCCTATGAGCTGGTTTTTTGTGTGTGCAGACTTGGTAATAACCTCTGAGACCCTCTGCCATTGGGGTCATAACAGAGCTCCATTTGACTTTTGAATGAAAAATTAGCTCCAATCGTTAGCAGACACCATGTCACGTTTGGAGAGCCCCTGTGTGCCTAAACATTAGAGCTCCCCCACAAGTGACCCCATTTTGGAAACTAGACCCCCCAAGGAACTTATCTAGAAGCATAGTGAGCACGTTGAACCCCCAGGTGCTTCACAAATTGATCCATAAAAAATCAAAAAGTACTTTTTTTTCACAAAAAATTTCTTTTAGCCTCAATTTGTTCATTTCCACATGGGCAACAGGATAAAATGGATCCTAAAATTTATTGCGCAATTTCTCCTGAGTACACTGATACCTCACATGTGGGGGTAAACCACTGTTTGGGCACACGGCAGGGCTCGGAAGGGAAGGAGCGCCATTTGACTTTTTGAATGAAAAATTAGCTCCAATCTTTAGCGGACACCATGTCGCGTTTGGAGAGCCCCTGTGTGCCTTAACATTGGAGCTCCCCCACATGTGACCCCATTTTGGAAACTAGACCCCCCAAGGAACTTATCTAGATGCATAGTGAGCACTTTGAACCCCAAGGTGCTTCACAAATTGATCCGTAAAAATTAAATAGTACTTTTTTTTTCACAAAAAATTTATTTTAGCCTCAATTTGTTCATTTCCACATGGGCAGCAGGATAAAATGGATCCTAAAATGTATTGGGAAATTTCTCCTGAGTACACTGATACCTCACATGTGGGGGTAAACCACTGTTTGGGCACACGGCAGGGCTCAGAAGGGAAGGAGCGCCATTTGACTTTTTGAATGAAAAATTAGCTCCAATTGTTAGCGGACACCATGTTGCGTTTGGAGAGCCCCTGTGTGCCTAAACATTGGAGCTCCCCCACATGTGACCCCATTTTGGAAACTAGATCTCCCATGGAACTAATCTTGATGTGTGGTGACCACTTTAAACCCCCAAGTGCTTCACATAAGTTTATAACGCAGAGCCGTGAAAATAAAAAATCTTTTTTCTTTCCTCCAAAATTGTTTTTTAGCCCACAATTTTTTATTTTCACAAGAGTAACAGGAGAAATTGGACCCCAAAAGTTGTTGTCCAGTTTGTCCTGAGTACGCTGATACCCCATACATGTGGTGGAACCACTGTTTTGGCACACGTCGGGGCTCGGAAGGGAAGTAGTGACGTTTTGGAATGCAGACTTTGATGGAATGGTCTGCGGGCATCATGTTGTTTGCAGAGCCCCTGATGTGCCCAAACAGTAGAAACCCCCCACAAGTGACCCCATTTTGGAAACTAGACCCCCCAAGGAACTTATCTAGATATGTGGTGAGCACTTTGAACCCCCAAGTGCTTCACAGAAGTTTACAACGCAGAGTCGTGAAAATAAAAAATCATTTTTCTTTCCTCAAAAATGATGTTTTAGCAAGCAATTTTTCATTTTCACAAGGTTGAAAAGGAGAAATTGGACCCCAAAAGTTGTTGTCCAGTTTGTCCTGAGTATGCTGATACCCCATATGTGGGGGGAAACCACTGTTATGGCACACGTCGGGGCTCGGAAGGGAAGTAGTGACGTTTTGGAATGCAGACTTTGATGGAATGGTCTGCGGGCATCATGTTATGTTTGCAGAGCCCCTGATGTACCTAAACAGTAGAAACCCCCCACAAGTGACCCTATTTTGGAAACTAGACCCCCAAAGGAACTTATCTAGATATTTGGTGAGCACTTTGAACCCCCAAGTGCTTCACAGAAGTTTACAACGCAGGGCCGTGAAAATATAAAATAATTTTTCTTTCCTCAAATATGATGTTTTAGCAAGCAATTTTTTTATTTTCACAAGGGTAACAGGAGAAATTGGACCCCAATAATTGTTGCCCAGTTTGTCCCGAGTATGCTGGTACCCCATATGTGGGGGTAAACCACTGTTTGGGCGCACGTCGGGGCTCGGAAAGGAGGGAGCACCATTTGACTTTTTGAGCGCAAGATTGGCTGGAATCAATGGTGGCGCCATGTTGCGTTTGGAGACCCCTGATGTGCCTAAACAGTGGAAACCCCTCAATTCTAACTCCAACACTAACCCCAACACACCCCTAACCCTAATCCCAACTCTAGCCATAACCCTAACCACAACCCTAACCCCAACACACCCCTAACCACAACCCTAACCCCAACACACCCCTAACCCTAATCCCTAATCCTAACCCTAACCACAACCCTAACCCCAACACACCCATAACCCTAACCACAAGCCTAATCTTAACCCTATTTCCAACCCTAGCCCTAATTCCAACCCTAACTCTAATTCCATCTCTAACCCTAAGGCTATGTGCCCACGTTGCGGATTCGTGTGAAATTTTTCCGCACCATTTTTGAAAAATCCGCAGGTAAAAGGCAATGCATTTTACCTGCGGATTTACTGCGGATTTCCAGTGTTTTTTGTGCGGATTTCACCTGCGGATTCCTATTGAGGAACAGGTGTAAAACGCTGCATAATCCGCACAAAGAATTGACATGCTGCGGAAAATACAACGCAGCGTTCCCGCGCTGTATTTTCCGCACCATGGGCACAGCGGATTTGGTTTTCCATAGGTTTACATGGAACTGTAAACCTGATGGAACACTGCTACGAATCCACAGCGGCCAATCCACTGCGGATACGCATCCAAATCCGCACCGTGTGCACATAGCCTAATTCTAAGGCTATGTGCACACGCTGCGGAAAACGCTGCGGATCTGCAGTGTTTCCGCAGCTGCGGGTACGCAGCAGTTTCCCGTGACTTTATAGTTCAATGTAAACCTATGGGAAACAAAAAACCCTGTGCCCATGCTGCGGGAAAAAATGCACGGAAACGCAGCGGTTTACATTCTGGAGCATGTCACTTTCTGCGGATTCCGCAGCGGTTTTACACCTGCTCTAATAGAAAACCGCAGTTGTAAAACCGCAGTGAAATCCGCAGAAAAACCAGGGTGAATCCGCGATAAATCCGCAGCAGTTTTGCACTGCGGATTTAACAAATCTGCTGCGGAAAAATCCGCAGAGGACCAGAATACGTGTGCACATACCCTAACCCTAGTTCTAACCCTAACCCTAGTTCTAACCCTAACCCTAGTTCTAACCCTAACCCTAGTTCTAACCCTAACCCTAACCCTAGTTCTAACCCTAACCCTAACCCTAGTTCTAACCCTAACCCTAGCTCTAACCCTAACACTAACCCTAACCCTAGTTCTAACTTTAGTGGGGGAAAAAATAAAAAATATATATTTTCTTTATTTTATTGTTGTCCTAACCTATGGGGGTGATAAAGGGGGGGTTCATTTACTATTTTTTTATTTTGATCACTGTGATAGGTTTTATCACAGTGCTCAAAATGTACATCGAACGAATCTGCCGCCCGGCAGATTCGGTGGGCGTACTGCGCATGCGCCCACCATTTTTGAAGATGGCGGCGCCCAGGGAGAAGACGGATGGACACCGGGAAGCTCGGTAAGTATGAAGGGGGGAGATCGGGGCACGGGGGGTGGATCGCAGAATGGGGGGAGCAGACAGGAGGACGGGGGAGCGGACAGGACCACCGAACGGAGGACTGGGGAGTAGATCGGTGCGGGGGGGGGCAGACCAGTATTTCCAGCCATGGCCGATGATATTGCAGCATCGGCCATGGCTGGATTGCAATATTTCACCAGTTTTTTAGGTGAAATATTACAAATTGCTCTGATTGGCTGTTGCACTTTCAACAGCCAATCAGAGCAATCGTAGCCATGGGGGGGTGAAGCCACCCCCCCTGGGCTGAAGTACCACTCCCCCTGTCCCTGCAGATCGGGTGAAATTGGAGTTAACCCTTTCACACGATCTGCAGGGACGCGATCATTCTGTGACACAGCATATGCGTCACAGGTCGGATTGGCACCGACTTTCATGACGCATACGCTGTGTCACAGGTCGGGAAGGGGTTAAGAAGAAGTTTAGATGTTTGTGCCTGGTGTTGTATTACTGTGAGGAGGGTGGGGCTTATATAGGGGAGGCAACTATGGCTCTCCCTCTTTCTCTCACAGGATGGACAGGAGGAAACATTACCCGCCCTGTTTATAATCTTTGTCCTTAAACTTTTTAATTATTGCTTGTATAATGATAAATGTTTTATTGTATTTTTGAATTTGTCATTGTATATCTTGTACCATATTCAATTGTATATTGGCTATAAAGAGTTATTATTTGTGGTAACCTTCTAAGCCCAAGGGAAGGGCAATCCGTCAGCCATGGTTCCCTGGTGGTTTCCTCCACAGGAGGTTTTTCCTCTCCTGAGTGCTGTAGGATGACTCTTTGTGAGTCGGGGGTTTGCCAAGTTAAGTCCCATTAATGCTTTTGCAGGGACTTCTTGTTAGGGGTCGAGGTCCCGCCTCTGCACAGGGGGAATCTCGGGCCATCTCCGCTGCGGTCTCCCATTCTTCTCCTGCCGCAGTGGAGCCTGCTCAGCAGAGACGTCGGTCCCAGCGTCTTGCTCAGTCCCACTCTGTACAAAGAGTTACTGCTGCTTTTCCTGCTTCTGCCATTGAAGTCAGTGCTAGGCAGCGGCGAGCAGACGCTTCTGGGACTAAGTCCTGCTTTTCTCGATCTGAGCATGCCCTGAGTAAGATCTCTCAGTGGAGATCAAGGGTCACATGGTTAGATACTGCAGCTAAGTCCATTGGTCCCTTCAGGAAGGTCCTGTAGGTGCTAGGACTAAGTCCTGCTTTGCACACACTGAGCATACCCAGGGCAAGATCTCTCAGTGGAGATTTAGGGTCACATGCTCAGGTATGGCAGTCTCTCATTGGTCCTTCTAGGAAGGTATTTTTCTTGCTGCAGCTATATAAGGCTCGCATGGCCGCATGGCCATGCGCTAGTATCAATTCATATATGTGCTTTGCGCCAATGTGGTTATGCATGAGTGTGTTCAGGGACCCGGCTGAAATAAGCCCCTAGAATACCGGCTTCTCCGGTGAGGAGATTGCATGTTGCATAACCACTGACTGCTATCAGCTTGGCAGTAAGCTTGTGCTCCTGTGAGGCTAACAGGGCGCAGTGCTTCCCCTTTCACGGCTATTCTGTGGAGTAACAGAGCTAGTCTATACCGCCAAACAGTGCTGCCATTCGCTAGCAGCAGGTTCCTCCTGCACGGCGGACCCCGGGCTGCGAACGCACCCATTATAATAAACATCTCTATTTACTCGGTGCATTCTGCTAGCCCTAACAGTATACTAGCACCAGGGTCTGGGTAGTAAATGGCGGACGATCAGCGGTTACAGCGCTACATCCAGCAGCTGGAGGGTAGGTTGGCGGCTCTCGAGCGCACAACCTCAGCTGTGGATGTTACCGCAGTCGCTGTTCAGGCTGCAAGTGTAGCTGCAGCCAGTTTGTCCTCTTCCACCCCTGTTCCGACTTTATCCCGTCTCCCGCTTCCAGGCAAGTTTGCTGGTGACAGTAAGCAATGTCGGGGATTCGTGAGTCAGTGCTCCATACATCTTGAGCTTCTGGCTGCACGTTTTCCTACGGAACGGGCAAAAGTGGGATTTGTTTTATCCCTTTTGTCGGTCAGGGCGTTGGAGTGGGCAACGCCGCTATGGGAGCGCAATGATCGTGTGGTGCAGAGTGCTCTTCTCTTTCTGGACGCTCTGAAACAGGTCTTTTTGGGACCTCGTGTCACCCACGATACCGCGCTCCAATTGTTGGCAACAACCCAGGGTTCGTCCATGGTCAGCCAGTTCGCCGTCCAATTCCAGACTCTGGTCTCAGAGCTGGAGTGGCCGGATAAAGTCCTTATTCCGGTGTTCTGGAGAGGACTGGCAGACCATGTGAAGGACGCCTTGGCCACCAGGGAAATTCCCGCCACACTGGAGGAGCTTATTTCTATATCTACCCGCATCGACCTCCGTTTTAACGAGCGGAGGTTGGAGCGGGCCCAGTGTGTTATGATCCTAGTGGCAAGGATCGCAGGTCAGACTAGCTAAGTAACTGAACAGACTACTAGCTCTGGGGAAGTGGTAACTAGATTGACCGCAACCTGATCCTATCCGCAAACAACTATAGGCAGCCGTGGAACGTTACCTAAAAATCCTAGACGTCTCGTCACGGCCTGAGAAACTGACTATTCCTGGAGGGAAAGTAAGTCCTCACTTGCCTCAGTGGAAGACCCCAAAGATATAGAATAGCCCCCCACAAATATTAACGGAGAGTTAAGGGGAAAGCACAAACGCAGAGATGAAATCAGATTTAGCAAATGAGGCCCGCTAATACTAGATAGCAGAAAATAGGAAGGAAACTGTGCGGTCAATAAAAAACCCTATTCAAAATATCCACGCAGAGATTGCTCGAGCCCCCGCACCAACTAACGGTGTGGGGGAAGCAACTCCGTACCCCAGAGCTTACCAGCAAAAAGAAATCACATGTTAGCAAGCTGGACTAGACTCATCATACACAGAAATCATATTGCAGGCAGATGAGCAAAAAATATTCAAACAGAACTTAGCTTATCCTGAAGAGGCAGAAAACGAGATAATCAGGAGTAATCAGAATAGCACTGAATACATTGACAGCCGGCAACAAGTGGAAGTGAAGCAGAGCTAAATAGGAGCCTCCCTGGTGAATAACGAGGCAGCTGATCCAGCAGACCCGCAGGATAATAAGCCAAACCACCAGGGGGAGCCAAAAAACCAAAGTCACACAATACCATCTGTGACCACAAGAGGGAGCCTGAAAACGGAGTTCACAACACCAGTGTAGGCAGAGGTTTCGGCTGGCACCCACCTTGCTAGACCTCTAGAATCTTCCGTTCAGGCGTCCGACTCCCATGAGGTCATGGAGGTTTCTCGAGCGGGACCTAAGTCTCGGACCGCTCGAGTACCCGTGGTTTGCAAAAATTGCCAACAAGAAGGACTTTATGCCAATAAATGTCCACGGCAGTTGGGTAAACAATCGCCTCTAGTAACCATTGGAGGGGGTTCTCTAGACACAGCGGCATTTTCCTCCAAGCTGTCCTTCAAGGGGACAATCATATTAGGCTCTTACTCTCTAACAGTCGAGCTTTGTGTGGACTCTGGAGCAGAGGGGAATTTCATGTCCTCGGCTTTTGCTCTGCGCCATGCAATACCTCTGGTGATGCTCGCCAAACCGGTGACTGTTAGAGTAGTGAACTGGTCAACACTTCCATCTCAGATCACACACCAGACTGTCCCTTTCACGTTAGCTATGTCCCCATCCCACCAGGAGATAATTTCCCTTCTTGTCCTTCCCGAGGGAATGGATGAGATTCTGCTGGGAATACCCTGGCTCCGTTTCCACTCCCCACATATTGAGTGGACCTCTGGGAGGATATTGGGTTGGAGTGAATCCTGTAAGGGCAGATGTGTGAAAGAGTGCGTTCAGGTTTCCACCACTGAGATACCCGCAGATCTCTCTTCTCTTCCCAAATACTATTGGTCCTATACAGACGTCTTCTCTAAAAAGGCTGCGGAGATCCTTCCGCCTCACCGTCCCTATGACTGTCCTATAGATCTCTTGCCTGGAGCAGAACCTCCTCGGGGACGTGTCTATCCCCTCTCTCTTCCGGAAATGGAGGCCATGTCCCAATACATCCAGGAGAATTTGGCAAGAGGGTTCATTAGGAAGTCTGTGTCACCAGCAGGAGCAGGGTTCTTCTTCGTGCAGAAGAAGAACGGAGAATTACGTCCTTGCATAGTTTACAGGGGTCTTAACGCCATCACCATTAAGAATAAGTACCCGCTGCCCCTAATTTCTGAGCTTTTTGATAGGCTACGGGGAGCTAAGGTATTTACCAAATTAGATCTGCGGGGTGCTTATAACCTGATTCGCATTCGTGAGGGGGACGAATGGAAGACGGCGTTTAACACCAGAGATGGGTAGAGTTGAGCGACTTTCATTTTTTTAAGATCGAGTCTGGTTTTGTGAAACCCGATTTAGTCCAGAGTCGAGTCGAGTGAAGTCGGCCGATTATCGCTAAAAGTCGGGGATCGACCGAAACACGAAACCCAATGCAAGTCAATGGGGAAGCATAGCCGGCAGTGAGTGGAGGCCAGGAAAACACCTACAGTGCACATTTTACTGCCAAAAACATCCATTCTTGTTTTCTGAAGCTTGTCAATCTTAATTAACTTTATAATAATAGTTGGGCACTGGAAATTGGGGGTCATTTGGCAAAAGTTGTGGGGGTAGGGCTGGTTCAAGGTTTTAGTGGGCCCAGGAAACATGGACTACGTCATGGCGGTGGAGCAGGGAGAGGTAAGTATTTCAACGTTGCAAGTGCTGTGATCCTGAGCAAGCAGGGGGGGCCCACTCGATCGCATTGGCACTGGCACAGGGCCCCTCAAAGTACGGCGGTGTGTTTGCATGGCGGGGGCGCCTCCCACCAGCAGCGACACTTTTGCGTACTCTGAGTGGCCCTGTGCCAGTGACGTCGCCAACGAGTATGCCCTCCCACCTGATGAAGGAACCTGCACTTTCATCTGCACCTTCCTCTTTGTCCCTGTGTAAGGTGGTATAATATGCGGGAAGGGGAACCTTACTTTCAGCAGGGTCAGATTCTGGCTGTGTAGAGTACAAGGGGAATGTAGTGGTCTAGGTCAATGTACCAGCAGACTCATCTAGCAGTGGCTGGGCAATGGGCAGGATGATGAGGAAACAGATATAGGGCCAAAGAATAAAGTAGGCTAAATGCAGATCAAAATTGGTAACAGGACTAAACAGGCGGCATTGCTTTGTTCAGTGGAGTAGCAAACCCAAGAGCAGCAGACACTGTTTCAAGGGCCTAACCACACTAGTAGGCCAAATGCAGTTTAATATCTGATAGTATAGGCCGAAAGCCAGAATGTGGAAGCTCAGCTTTGTTCAGTTGAGGACAACACCAGGGAGGGGCAGACACCGTTAGTAGGCCCTAACCACCATTTTGTTTTTTAAAAAACACTTAATGAGAGCCAGAAGGTTGAAGCTCAGCTTTATTCAGTTGAGGGCAACACCAGGGAGGGGCAGACACCGTTAGTAGGCCCTAAACACCATTTTGTTTTTTAAAAAACACTTAATGAGAGCCAGAAGGTTGAAGCTCAGCTTTATTCAGTTGAGGGCAACACCAGGCAGGGGCAGACACCGTTAGTAGGCCGGAACCACCATTTTGTTTTTTAAAAAACACTTAATGAGAGCCAGAAGGTTGAAGCTCAGCTTTATTCAGTTGAGGGCAACACCAGGCAGGGGCAGACACCGTTAGTAGGCCGGAACCAGCAATGTGTTTAAAAACAGCAGTTAATCAGAGCCGGAAGGTAGAAGCTCAGCTTTATTCAGATGAGGGCAACACCAGGGAGGGGCAGAAGCCGTTAGTAGGCCCTAACCACCATTTTGTTTTTTAAAAAACACTTAATGAGAGCCAGAAGGTTGAAGCTCAGCTTTATTCAGTTGAGGGCAACACCAGGCAGGGGCAGACACCGTTAGTAGGCCGGAACCACCATTTTGTTTTTTAAAAAACACTTAATGAGAGCCAGAAGGTTGAAGCTCAGCTTTATTCAGTTGAGGGCAACACCAGGGAGGGGCAGACACCGTTAGTAGGCCCTAAACACCATTTTGTTTTTTAAAAAACACTTAATGAGAGCCAGAAGGTTGAAGCTCAGCTTTATTCAGTTGAGGGCAACACCAGGCAGGGGCAGACACCGTTAGTAGGCCGGAACCACCATTTTGTTTTTTAAAAAACACTTAATGAGAGCCAGAAGGTTGAAGCTCAGCTTTATTCAGTTGAGGGCAACACCAGGCAGGGGCAGACACCGTTAGTAGGCCGGAACCAGCAATGTGTTTAAAAACAGCAGTTAATCAGAGCCGGAAGGTAGAAGCTCAGCTTTATTCAGTTGAGGGCAACACCAGGGAGGGGCAGAAGCCGTTAGTAGGCCCTAACCACCATTTTGTTTTTTAAAAAACACTTAATGAGAGCCAGAAGGTTGAAGCTCAGCTTTATTCAGTTGAGGGCAACACCAGGCAGGGGCAGACACCGTTGGTAGGCCGGAACCAGCAATGTGTTTAAAAACAGCAGTTAATCAGAGCCGGAAGGTAGAAGCTCAGCTTTATTCAGTTGAGGGCAACACCAGGGAGGGGCAGAAGCCGTTAGTAGGCCCTAACCACCATTTTGTTTTTTAAAAAACACTTAATGAGAGCCAGAAGGTTGAAGCTCAGCTTTATTCAGTTGAGGGCAACACCAGGCAGGGGCAGACACCGTTAGTAGGCCGGAACCAGCAATGTGTTTAAAAACAGCAGTTAATCAGAGCCGGAAGGTAGAAGCTCAGCTTTATTCAGTTGAGGGCAACACCAGGGAGGGGCAGAAGCCGTTAGTAGGCCCTAACCACCATTTTGTTTTTTAAAAAACGCTTAATGAGAGCCAGAAGGTTGAAGCTCAGCTTTATTCAGTTGAGGGCAACACCAGGCAGGGGCAGACACCGTTAGTAGGCCGGAACCAGCAATGTGTTTAAAAACAGCAGTTAATCAGAGCCGGAAGGTAGAAGCTCAGCTTTATTCAGTTGAGGGCAACACCAGGGAGGGGCAGAAGCCGTTAGTAGGCCCTAACCACCATTTTGTTTTTTAAAAAACACTTAATGAGAGCCAGAAGGTTGAAGCTCAGCTTTATTCAGTTGAGGACAACTTGAATTAGGGACTGCATACAGACTTAGCAGGCTGTCCCCTGTGTGGACCATGCATCCAATACATTAACCCATTGAGCCACAAAGGACACGTAACCTTCCGTGGCCATGCCTACAGGTCCATGTGTCTGTTGTCAGGTGTACCTTTGTCAGTGTAGGCCTATTGGAAGGAGGGACCGCAGACAGGCTTCGAAGGCCTAACACAATAAAATGGGCTGGCTGTAGGCACTTTAAAATTGGTTCCAGGGGTACACGGGCAGCAGTGGTCTGGTCAGTGGAGGCCTAGTGGAAGGAGGGACCGCAGACAGGCTTCGAAGGCCTAACACAATAAAATGGGCTGGCTGTAGGCACTTTAAAATTGGTTCCAGGGGTACACGGGCAGCAGTGGTCTGGTCAGTGGAGGCCTAGTGGAAGGAGGGACCGCAGACAGGCTTCGAAGGCCTAACACAATAAAATGGGCTGGCTGTAGGCACTTTAAAATTGGTTCCAGGGGTACACGGGCAGCAGTGGTCTGGTCAGTGGAGGCCTAGTGGAAGGAGGGACCGCAGACAGGCTTCGAAGGCCTAAAATAACAAACAATAGGCTCATGGCAGTTTTACAGCGGTTACATGGATACACGGGCAGGCAGCTTGGTGGTGAGTGGAGGAGTATTTAAAGTAGGGACCGCAGACAGGCTATCAAAGGCCTAAAATAACAAACAATAGGCTCATGGCAGTTTTACAGCGGTTACATGGATACACGGGCAGGCAGCTTGGTGGTGAGTGGAGGAGTATTTAAAGTAGGGACCGCAGACAGGCTATCAAAGGCCTAAAATAACAAACAATAGGCTCATGGCAGTTTTACAGCGGTTACATGGATACACGGGCAGGCAGCTTGGTGGTGAGTGGAGGAGTATTTAAAGTAGGGACCGCAGACAGGCTATCAAAGGCCTAAAATAACAAACAATAGGCTCATGGCAGTTTTACAGCGGTTACATGGATACACGGGCAGGCAGCTGGTGATGAGTGGAGGAGTATTTAAAGTAGGGACCGCAGACAGGCTATCAAAGGCCTAAAATAACAAACAATAGGCTCATGGCAGCTTTACAGCGGTTACATGGATACACAGGCAGCTTGGTGGTGAGTGGAGGAGTAGTGCAAGGAGTGTCTGTCCCAGTACTCCCAAAATATAAATAGATGTTAATGTCTCGCAAAACAACCAAAACAAAAAAAAAGGTGGCATACTTAGGTACAGGGGTGGGCTCATCTACTGAGTTTCTGACATAGTAATTTGGCAGTAACTATTTAATGGTGCCAATATAGGACACAGACACAGACTACTTTAAGTTGCATCATAGATGTCTACAAATTTGTATTGTCAGTGCCAGACATTGAATGATGTCAGCGAATAGACTAAAGATTGGTGGAGCTGTGCGACATAATTTTGCACGTGGTAGAGCACATTTTGAGCTGGGGTAGGGGGGAACTCTCTTGAGGCCGGCGGGACCGCCCCAGGGCCCCTCATGTTACAACGGTGTGTCTGACGTTGGGTGCGCACCACCACCGCCAGAGACACTACATTGTATTATGAGGGACCCAGTAGCAATGCCGTCAACCAAAAGCAAGCACACCCACCTCTTCAGACAAACAGCAGTCTCACGGGTGCTTGCGCTAAGTCGCGATACCACGGCCCCGTGTGGGGAGTTTTGCCATTTAGGGAGGTGTAAACATGTCGTATGCTGTACAATCAGCTGCAGCAAATTAGACATTAGAAAAGTAATTCACAGGCAAGAGCTTTTCATAGGAAAGCTAGGTGTCGGCCGGGCAAGGTGGGGCAAAAGATTTCGAAATCCAGTTGTGGTTCATTTTAATGAATGTTAGATCGTCAACATTTTGGGTAGCCAGACGAGTCCTTTTTTCGGTTAATATTGAACCTGCAGCACTGAATACTCTTTCTGATAGGACACTTGCTGCCGGGCAAGCAAGCTCCTGCAATGCATATTCTGCCAATTCTGGCCAGGTGTCTAATTTGGAGGCCCAGTAATCAAATGGGAATGACGGTTGAGGGAGAACATCGATAAGGGATGAAAAATAGTTAGTAACCATACTGGACAAATGTTGTCTCCTGTCACTTTCAATTGATGCAGCAGTACCTGTCCTGTCTGCGGTCATAGCAAAATCACTCCACAACCTGATCAGAAAACCCCTCTGTCCAACGCCACTTCTGATGTGTGCACCCCTAACACTCCTAGTCTGCTGCCCCCTGGAGCTCGTGTGAGAACGATCACGTGCGCTGTGTGCTGGGAATGCCTGAAGCAAACGGTCAACAAGAGTTGATTGTTTGGTTGCTAATATTAGTTCCAAGTTCTCATGTGGCATAATATTTTGCAATTTGCCTTTATAGCGTGGATCAAGGAGGCAGGCCAACCAGTAATCGTCATCGTTCATCATTTTCGTAATGCGTGTGTCCCTTTTTAGGATACGTAAGGCATAATCCGCCATGTGGGCCAAAGTTCCAGTTGTCAAATCTCCGGTTGTGATTGGTTGAGGGGCAGTTGCAGGCAAATCTGTTATGGTTCTCAATGGCAAGAGAACATAGCCCAGCAAACATAAGTACTAGCTCTTGGAAGGATGGAAACTAAACTGACCATGAACTAAACCTGCCGCACAACTAACAGTAGCCGGGTAGCGTTGCCTACGTTTTTTATCCCTAGACGCCCAGCGCCGGCCGGAGGACTAACTAATCCTGGCAGAGGAAAATATAGTCCTGGCTCACCTCTAGAGAAATTTCCCCGATAGGCAGACAGAGGCCCCCACATATATTGGCGGTGATTTTAGATGAAATGACAAACGTAGTATGAAAATAGGTTTAGCAAAATTGAGGTCCGCTTACTAGATAGCAGGAAGACAGAAAGGGCACTTTCATGGTCAGCTGAAAACCCTATCAAAATACCATCCTGAAATTACTTTAAGACTCTAGTATTAACTCATAACATCAGAGTGGCAATTTCAGATCACAAGAGCTTTCCAGACACAGAAACGAAACTACAGCTGTGAACTGGAACAAAATGCAAAAACAAACGAGGACAAAAGTCCAACTTAGCTGGGAGTTGTCTAGAAGCAGGAACATGCACAGAAAGGCTTCTGATTACAATGTTGACCGGCATGGAAGTGACAGAGGAGCAAGGTTAAATAGCGACTCCCACATCCTGATGAAAACAGGTGAACAGAGGGGATGATGCACACCAGTTCAATTCCACCAGTGGCCACCGGGGGAGCCCAAAATCCAATTTCACAACAGTACCCCCCCCTCAAGGAGGGGGCACCGAACCCTCACCAGAACCACCAGGGCGATCAGGATGAGCCCTATGAAAGGCACGGACCAGATCGGAGGCATGAACATCAGAGGCAGTCACCCAAGAATTATCCTCCTGACCGTATCCCTTCCATTTGACCAGATACTGGAGTTTCCGTCTGGAAACACGGGAGTCCAAGATTTTTTCCACAACGTACTCCAACTCGCCCTCAACCAACACCGGAGCAGGAGGCTCAACGGAAGGCACAACCGGTACCTCATACCTGCGCAACAATGACCGATGAAAAACATTATGAATAGAAAAAGATGCAGGGAGGTCCAAACGGAAGGACACAGGGTTAAGAATCTCCAATATCTTGTACGGGCCGATGAACCGAGGCTTAAACTTAGGAGAAGAAACCCTCATAGGGACAAAACGAGAAGACAACCACACCAAGTCCCCAACACAAAGCCGAGGACCAACCCGACGCCGGCGGTTGGCAAAAAGCTGAGTCTTCTCCTGGGACAACTTCAAATTGTCCACTACCTGCCCCCAAATCTGATGCAACCTCTCCACCACAGCATCCACACCAGGACAATCCGAAGATTCCACCTGACCAGAAGAAAATCGAGGATGAAACCCCGAATTACAGAAAAAAGGAGACACCAAGGTGGCAGAGCTGGCCCGATTATTGAGGGCAAACTCCGCTAAAGGCAAAAAAGCAACCCAATCATCCTGATCTGCAGACACAAAACACCTCAAATATGTCTCCAAGGTCTGATTCGTCCGCTCGGTCTGGCCATTAGTCTGAGGATGGAAAGCAGACGAGAAAGACAAATCTATGCCCATCCTAGCACAGAATGCTCGCCAAAATCTAGACACGAACTGGGTTCCTCTGTCAGAAACGATATTCTCCGGAATACCATGCAAACGGACCACATTTTGAAAAAACAGAGGAACCAACTCGGAAGAAGAAGGCAACTTAGGCAGGGGAACCAAATGGACCATCTTAGAGAAACGGTCACACACCACCCAGATGACAGACATCTTCTGAGAAACAGGAAGATCCGAAATAAAATCCATCGAGATGTGCGTCCAGGGCCTCTTCGGGATAGGCAAGGGCAACAACAATCCATTAGCCCGAGAACAACAAGGCTTGGCCCGAGCACAAACGTCACAAGACTGCACAAAGCCTCGCACATCTCGAGACAGGGAAGGCCACCAGAAGGACCTTGCCACCAAATCCCTGGTACCAAAGATTCCAGGATGACCTGTCAACGCAGAAGAATGAACCTCAGAAATGACTTTACTGGTCCAATCATCAGGAACAAACAGTCTACCAGGTGGGCAACGATCAGGTCTATCCGCCTGAAACTCCTGCAAGGCCCGCCGCAGGTCTGGAGAAACGGCAGACAATATCACTCCATCCTTAAGGATACCTGTAGGTTCAGAGTTACCAGGGGAGTCAGGCTCAAAACTCCTAGAAAGGGCATCCGCCTTAACATTCTTAGAACCCGGCAGGTAGGACACCACAAAATTAAACCGAGAGAAAAACAACGACCAGCGCGCCTGTCTAGGATTCAGGCGTCTGGCGGACTCAAGATAAATTAGATTTTTGTGGTCAGTCAATACCACCACCTGATGTCTAGCCCCCTCAAGCCAATGACGCCACTCCTCAAAAGCCCACTTCATGGCCAAAAGCTCCCGATTCCCAACATCATAATTCCGCTCGGCGGGCGAAAATTTACGCGAGAAAAAGGCACAAGGTCTCATCACGGAACAATCGGAACTTCTCTGCGACAAAACTGCCCCAGCTCCGATTTCAGAAGCGTCGACCTCAACCTGAAAAGGAAGAGCAACATCAGGCTGACGCAACACAGGGGCGGAAGAAAAGCGGCGCTTAAGCTCCCGAAAGGCCTCCACAGCAGCAGGGGACCAATCAGCAACATCAGCACCCTTCTTAGTCAAATCAGTCAATGGTTTAACAACATCAGAAAAACCAGCAATAAATCGACGATAAAAGTTAGCAAAGCCCAAAAATTTCTGAAGACTCTTAAGAGAAGAGGGTTGCGTCCAATCACAAATAGCCTGAACCTTGACAGGATCCATCTCGATGGAAGAGGGGGAAAAAATATATCCCAAAAAGGAAATCTTTTGAACCCCAAAAACGCACTTAGAACCCTTCACACACAAGGAATTAGACCGCAAAACCTGAAAAACCCTCCTGACCTGCTGGACATGAGAGTCCCAGTCATCCGAAAAAATCAAAATATCATCCAGATACACAATCATAAATTTATCCAAATAATCACGGAAAATGTCATGCATAAAGGACTGAAAGACTGAAGGGGCATTTGAAAGACCAAAAGGCATCACCAAATACTCAAAGTGGCCCTCGGGCGTATTAAATGCGGTCTTCCACTCATCCCCCTGCTTAATTCGCACCAAATTATACGCCCCACGGAGATCTATCTTAGAGAACCACTTGGCCCCCTTTATGCGAGCAAACAAATCAGTCAGCAGTGGCAACGGATATTGATATTTAACCGTGATTTTATTCAAAAGCCGATAATCAATACACGGTCTCAAAGAGCCATCTTTCTTAGCCACAAAGAAAAAACCGGCTCCTAAGGGAGATGACGAAGGACGAATATGTCCCTTTTCCAAGGACTCCTTTATATATTCTCGCATAGCAGCATGTTCAGGCACAGACAGATTAAATAAACGACCCTTAGGGTATTTACTACCCGGAATCAAATCTATGGCACAATCGCACTCCCGGTGCGGAGGTAATGAACCAAGCTTAGGTTCTTCAAAAACGTCACGAAATTCAGTCAAGAATTCAGGAATCTCAGAGGGAATAGATGATGAAATGGAAACCACAGGTACGTCCCCATGCGTCCCCTTACATCCCCAGCTTAACACAGACATAGCTTTCCAGTCAAGGACTGGGTTATGAGATTGCAGCCATGGCAATCCAAGCACCAACACATCATGTAGGTTATACAGCACAAGAAAGCGAATAATCTCCTGATGATCCGGATTAATCTGCATAGTTACTTGTGTCCAGTATTGTGGTTTATTACTAGCCAATGGGGTGGAGTCAATCCCCTTCAGGGGTATAGGAGTTTCAAGAGGCTCCAAATCATACCCACAGCGTTTGGCAAAGGACCAATCCATAAGACTCAAAGCGGCGCCAGAGTCGACATAGGCATCCGCGGCAATAGATGATAAAGAACAAATCAGGGTCACAGATAGAATAAACTTAGACTGTAAAGTGCCAATTGAAACAGACTTATCAAGCTTCTTAGTACGCTTAGAGCATGCTGATATAACATGAGTTGAATCACCGCAATAGAAGCACAACCCATTTTTTCGTCTTAAATTCTGCCGTTCACTTCTGGACAGAATTCTATCACATTGCATATTCTCTGGCGTCTTCTCAGTAGACACCGCCAAATGGTGCACAGGTTTGCGCTCCCGCAGACGCCTATCGATCTGGATAGCCATTGTCATGGACTCATTCAGACCCGCAGGCACAGGGAACCCCACCATAACATCCTTAATGGCATCAGAGAGACCCTCTCTGAAATTCGCCGCCAGGGCGCACTCATTCCACTGAGTAAGCACAGCCCATTTACGGAATTTCTGGCAGTATATTTCAGCTTCGTCTTGCCCCTGAGATAGGGACATCAAGGCCTTTTCCGCCTGAAGCTCTAACTGAGGTTCCTCATAAAGCAACCCCAAGGCCAGAAAAAACGCATCCACATTGAGCAACGCAGGATCCCCTGGAGCCAATGCAAAAGCCCAATCCTGAGGGTCGCCCCGGAGCAAGGAAATCACAATCCTGACCTGCTGAGCAGGATCTCCAGCAGAGCGAGATTTCAGGGACAAAAACAACTTGCAATTATTTTTAAAATTTTGAAAGCACGATCTATTCCCCGAGAAAAATTCAGGCAAAGGAATTCTAGGTTCAGATATAGGAACATGAACAACAAAATCTTGTAAATTTTGAACTTTCGTGGTGAGATTATTCAAACCTGCAGCTAAACTCTGAATATCCATTTTAAACAGGTGAACACAGAGCCATTCCAGGATTAGAAGGAGAGAGAGAGAGAAAGGCTGCAATATAGGCAGACTTGCAAGAGATTCAATTACAAGCACACTCAGAACTGAAGGGAAGGGGAAAAAAAAAAAAAAATCTTCAGCAGACTTCTCTTTTCTCTCCTTTCTCTGTCAATTAATTTAACCCTTTTTCGCCGGTCAAACTGTTATGGTTCTCAATGGCAAGAGAACATAGCCCAGCAAACATAAGTACTAGCTCTTGGAAGGATGGAAACTAAACTGACCATGAACTAAACCTGCCGCACAACTAACAGTAGCCGGGTAGCGTTGCCTACGTTTTTTATCCCTAGACGCCCAGCGCCGGCCGGAGGACTAACTAATCCTGGCAGAGGAAAATATAGTCCTGGCTCACCTCTAGAGAAATTTCCCCGATAGGCAGACAGAGGCCCCCACATATATTGGCGGTGATTTTAGATGAAATGACAAACGTAGTATGAAAATAGGTTTAGCAAAATTGAGGTCCGCTTACTAGATAGCAGGAAGACAGAAAGGGCACTTTCATGGTCAGCTGAAAACCCTATCAAAATACCATCCTGAAATTACTTTAAGACTCTAGTATTAACTCATAACATCAGAGTGGCAATTTCAGATCACAAGAGCTTTCCAGACACAGAAACGAAACTACAGCTGTGAACTGGAACAAAATGCAAAAACAAACGAGGACAAAAGTCCAACTTAGCTGGGAGTTGTCTAGAAGCAGGAACATGCACAGAAAGGCTTCTGATTACAATGTTGACCGGCATGGAAGTGACAGAGGAGCAAGGTTAAATAGCGACTCCCACATCCTGATGAAAACAGGTGAACAGAGGGGATGATGCACACCAGTTCAATTCCACCAGTGGCCACCGGGGGAGCCCAAAATCCAATTTCACAACACAAATCTACGTCACTTGTGTCCCTCAAAAAACCAGAACCCGGCCGTGACACGCAACCAATTTCCTGTGCCCCCGGGAAAGGTTCGGCATTAAAAATATACTCATCCCCATCATCCTCCTCGTCCTCCACCTCCTCTTCGCCCGCTACCTCGTCCTGTACACTGCCCTGACCAGACAATGGCTGACTGTCATCAAGGCTTTCCTCTTCCTCTGGTTTAGACGCCTGCTCCTTTATGTGCGTCAAACTTTGCATCAGCAGACGCATTAGGGGGATGCTCATGCTTATTACGGCGTTGTCTGCACTAACCAGCCGTGTGCATTCCTCAAAACACTGAAGGACTTGACACATGTCTTGTATCTTAGACCACTGCACACCTGACAACTCCATGTCTGCCATCCTACTGCCTGCCCGTGTATCCTCCCACAAATAAATAACAGCACGCCTCTGTTCGCACAGTCTCTGAAGCATGTGCAGTGTTGAGTTCCACCTTGTTGCAACGCCTATGATTAGGCGATGCTGGGGAAGGTTCAAAGACCGCTGATAGGTCTGCATACGGCTGGCGTGTACAGGCGAACGTCGGATATGTGAGCAAAGTGCACGCACTTTGAGGAGCAGGTCGGAGAACCCAGGATAAGTTTTCAATAAGCACTGCACCACCAGGTTTAAGGTGTGAGCCAGGCAAGGAATGTGTTTCAGTTGGGAAAGGGAGATGGCAGCCATGAAATTCCTTCCGTTATCACTCACTACCTTGCCTGCCTCAAGATCTACTGTGCCCAGCCACGACTGCGTTTCTTGTTGCAAGAACTCGGACAGAACTTCCGCGGTGTGTCTGTTGTCGCCCAAACACTTCATAGCCAATACAGCCTGCTGACGCTTGGCAGTAGCTGGCCCATAATGGGACAACTGGTGTGCAACAGTGTCATCTGCCGATGGAGTGGTTGGCAGACTGCGTTCTGTGGAAGAGCTGTAGCTTCTGCAGGAGGACGAGGAGGAGGAGGAGGAGGGGGTGCGAACGCCTACAGCCAACTGTTTCCTAGACCGTGGGCTAGGCACAACTGTCCCTAAATTGATGTCGCCTGTGGACCCTGCATCCACCACATTCACCCAGTGTGCCGTGATGGACACATAACGTCCCTGGCCATGCCTACTGGTCCATGCATCTGTAGTCAGGTGCACCTTTGTACTCACAGATTGCCTGAGTGCATGGACGATGCGCTGTTTAACATGCTGGTGCAGGGCTGGGATGGCTTTTCTGGAAAAAAAGTGTCGACTGGGTAGCTCGTATCGTGGTTCAGCGTACTCCATCAGGGCTTTGAAAGCTTCGCTTTCAACTAACCGGTAGGGCATCATCTCTAACGAGATTAGTCTAGCTATGTGGGCGTTAAAACCCTGTGTACGCGGATGCGAGGATAAGTACTTCCTTTTTCTAACCAGAGTGTCATGTAGGGTGAGCTGGACTGGAGAGCTGGAGATCGTGGAACTTTCGGGTGTGCCGGTGTACATGGCAGACTGAGAGACGGTTGGAGACGGTATTGTTTCCGCCGGTGCCCTAGATGCAATATTTCCTCCTACAAAACTGGTGGTTCCCTGACCCTGACTGCTTTTGGCTGGCAAAGAAACCTGCACAGATACTGCCGGTGGTGCGGAAAATGGTGGCCTTACAGTGACGGAAGGGATGTTGCGTTGCTGACTAGCTTCATTGGCCGAGGGTGCTACAACCTTGAGGGACGTTTGGTAGTTAGTCCAGGCTTGAAAATGCATGGTGGTTAAGTGTCTATGCATGCAACTAGTATTTAGACTTTTCAGATTCTGACCTCTGCTTAAGCTAGTTGAACATTTTTGACAGATGACTTTGCGCTGATCAGTTGGATGTTGTTTAAAAAAATGCCAGACTGCACTCTTCCTAGACTCGGATCCCTTTTCAGGGATTGCAGACTGAGCTTTAACCGGATGGCCACGCTGTCCTCCAACAGGTTTTGGCTTTGACACACGTTTTGGGCCAGATACGGGCCCGGCAGATGGAACCTGTTGCGATGTTGATGCCTGCTGCGGCCCCTCCTCCACCTCCGCTTCTGAACTACTGCCGCCTGCACCCTGTTCCCCCAATGGCTGCCAATCGGGGTCAATAACTGGGTCATCTATTACCTCCTCTTCGAGCTCGTGTGCAACTTCGTCTGTGTCACTGTGTCGGTCGGTGGTATAGCGTTCGTGGCGGGGCAACATAGTCTCATCAGGGTCTGATTGTGGATCTGTACCCTGAGAGGGCAATGTGGTGGTCTGAGTCAAAGGAGCAGCATAGTACTCTGGCTGTGGCTGTGCATCAGTGCACTCCATGTCAGAATCTACTTGTAATGGGCATGGCCTGTTAAATGTTTCACTTTCTAAGCCAGGGACGGTATGTGTAAAGAGCTCCATGGAGTGACCCGTTGTGTCGCCTGCTGCATCCTTCTCTCTTGTAGTTTTTGCTGAGGAGGACAAGGAAGCGACTTGTCCCTGACCGTGAACATCCACAAGCGACGCGCTGCTTTTACATTTACCAGTTTCGGAAGAGGAGGCAAAAGAGCTAGAGGCTGAGTCTGCAATGTAAGCCAAAACTTGCTGTTGCTGCTCCGCCTTTAAAAGCGGTTTTCCTACTCCCAGAAAAGAGAGCGTTCGAGGCCTTGTGTAGCCTGACGACGAAACTGGCTCCACAGCTCCAGACTTAGGTGGAATATTTTTATCCCCACGACCACCTGATGCTCTACTACCACTACCATCATTACCAGCTGACAATGAACGCCCACGACGACCTCTTGCACCAGACTTCCTCATTGTTTTAAAATCTTAACCAAAGTAACTTTATTTGTTGCTGTCAAACAACTTACACGGTGAGCTATAACTTCAGTATGATTTCAATATCCCTTAACAGGTTGGTGAGACCACAAGGAAAATCAGGCACAATGTTACACACTCTGTTTTCTGTGGCACAAAATCACAGAGATGACACACACGCAGGACTGTCACTCAAGCACTAATGTCAATATTAATCTCCCACCTAATTTATTTATTTTTTTTTCTCAGGGAGACTTTAGAAACCAAATAATATTAAAAAAAAAAAAAAAAAAAAAGGCTTTCTATGGCCCACAATTAGAGAGAGAGAGGTGGCACACCCAGGAGTCAAGACTGGCGCACAAGCTGAAAGGGCAATATTACTCTCCCACTGTTTTTTTAAGTTTTTTTTCTTTTATTTTCAGGGAGACTTTAGAAACCAAATAATATTAAAAAAACCAAAAAAATAAATAGCCTTTCTATGGCCCACTGAATGAGAGAGAGAGGTGGCACACCCAGGAGTCAAGACTGGCACACAAGCTGAAAGGGCAATATTACTCTCCCACTGTTTTTTTATGTTTTTTTTTTTTTCAGGGAGACTTTAGAAACCAAATAATAAGAAAAAAAAATAAATAAATAAATAGGCTTTCTATAGCCCACTGAATGAGAGATAGCACACACAGCAGTGGCACACAAGCCCTGACTGAGGCCAATATTTTTCTCCCACTGATTGATGTAGTGTTTTTGTGTTGAGGTAGATTTTAGAACACAAATCAAGGAAAAAAAAAAATAAATGCTTTCTATGGCCCACTGAATGAGAGAGAGGTGGCACACCCAGGAGTCAAGACTGGCACACAAGCTGAAAGGGCAATATTACTCTCCCACTGTTTTTTTATGTATTTTTTGTTTTTTAAGGGAGACTTTAGAAACCCAATAATATTTAAAAAAATAAATAAATAGGCTTTCTATGGCCCACTGAATGAGAGGGAGAGAGGTGGCACACCCAGGAGTCAAGACTGGCACACAAGCTGAAAGGGCAATATTACTCTCCCACTGTTTTTTTATGTTTTTTTTTTTTTTCAGGGAGACTTTAGAAACCAAATAATATTAAAAAAACCAAAAAAATAAATAGCCTTTCTATGGCCCACTGAATGAGAGAGAGAGGTGGCACACCCAGGAGTCAAGACTGGCACACAAGCTGAAAGGGCAATATTACTCTCCCACTGTTTTTTTATGTATTTTTTGTTTTTTAAGGGAGACTTTAGAAACCAAATAATATAAAAAAAAAACAAAAAAAAAAGGCTTTCTATGGCCCACAATTAGAGAGAGAGAGGTGGCACACCCAGGAGTCAAGACTGGCGCACAAGCTGAAAGGGCAATATTACTCTCCCACTGTTTTTTTAAGTTTTTTTTCTTTTATTTTCAGGGAGACTTTAGAAACCAAATAATATTAAAAAAACCAAAAAAATAAATAGCCTTTCTATGGCCCACTGAATGAGAGAGAGGTGGCACACCCAGGAGTCAAGACTGGCACACAAGCTGAAAGGGCAATATTACTCTCCCACTGTTTTTTTAGGTATTTTTTTTTTCAGGGAGACTTTAGAAACCAAATAATAAGAAAAAAAATAAATAAATAAATAGGCTTTCTATAGCCCACTGAATGAGAGATAGCACACACAGCAGTGGCACACAAGCCCTGACTGAGGCCAATATTTTTCTCCCACTGATTGATGTAGTGTTTTTGTGTTGAGGTAGATTTTAGAACACAAATCAAGGAAAAAAAAAATAAATGCTTTCTATGGCCCACTGAATGAGAGAGAGGTGGCACACCCAGGAGTCAAGACTGGCACACAAGCTGAAAGGGCAATATTACTCTCCCACTGTTTTTTTATGTATTTTTTGTTTTTTAAGGGAGACTTTAGAAACCCAATAATATTTTAAAAAAAAATAAATAGGCTTTCTATGGCCCACTGAATGAGAGGGAGAGAGGTGGCACACCCAGGAGTCAAGACTGGCACACAAGCTGAAAGGGCAATATTACTCTCCCACTGTTTTTTTATGTTTTTTTTTTTTTTCAGGGAGACTTTAGAAACCAAATAATATTAAAAAAACCAAAAAAATAAATAGCCTTTCTATGGCCCACTGAATGAGAGAGAGAGGTGGCACACCCAGGAGTCAAGACTGGCACACAAGCTGAAAGGGCAATATTACTCTCCCACTGTTTTTTTATGTATTTTTTGTTTTTTAAGGGAGACTTTAGAAACCAAATAATATTAAAAAAAAAACAACAAAAAAAAGGCTTTCTATGGCCCACAATTAGAGAGAGAGAGGTGGCACACCCAGGAGTCAAGACTGGCGCACAAGCTGAAAGGGCAATATTACTCTCCCACTGTTTTTTTAAGTTTTTTTTTTTTTATTTTCAGGGAGACTTTAGAAACCAAATAATATTAAAAAAACCAAAAAAATAAATAGCCTTTCTATGGCCCACTGAATGAGAGAGAGAGGTGGCACACCCAGGAGTCAAGACTGGCACACAAGCTGAAAGGGCAATATTACTCTCCCACTGTTTTTTTATGTTTTGTTTTTTTTCAGGGAGACTTTAGAAACCAAATAATATTAAAAAAACCAAAAAAATAAATAGCCTTTCTATGGCCCACTGAATGAGAGAGAGAGGTGGCACACCCAGGAGTCAAGACTGGCACACAAGCTGAAAGGGCAATATTACTCTCCCACTGTTTTTTTATGTATTTTTTGTTTTTTAAGGGAGACTTTAGAAACCAAATAATATTAAAAAAAAACAAAAAAAAAAAGGCTTTCTATGGCCCACAATTAGAGAGAGAGGTGGCACACCCAGGAGTCAAGACTGGCACACAAGCTGAAAGGGCAATATTACTCTCCCACTGTTTTTTTATGTATTTTTTGTTTTTTAAGGGAGACTTTAGAAACCCAATAATATTTAAAAAAATAAATAAATAGGCTTTCTATGGCCCACTGAATGAGAGGGAGAGAGGTGGCACACCCAGGAGTCAAGACTGGCACACAAGCTGAAAGGGCAATATTACTCTCCCACTGTTTTTTTATGTTTTCTTTTTTTCAGGGAGACTTTAGAAACCAAATAATATTAAAAAAACCAAAAAAATAAATAGCCTTTCTATGGCCCACTGAATGAGAGAGAGAGGTGGCACACCCAGGAGTCAAGACTGGCACACAAGCTGAAAGGGCAATATTACTCTCCCACTGTTTTTTTATGTATTTTTTGTTTTTTAAGGGAGACTTTAGAAACCAAATAATATTAAAAAAAACAAAAAAAAAAGGCTTTCTATGGCCCACAATTAGAGAGAGAGAGGTGGCACACCCAGGAGTCAAGACTGGCGCACAAGCTGAAAGGGCAATATTACTCTCCCACTGTTTTTTTAAGTTTTTTTTTTTTTATTTTCAGGGAGACTTTAGAAACCAATTAATATTAAAAAAACCAAAAAAATAAATAGCCTTTCTATGGCCCACTGAATGAGAGAGAGAGGTGGCACACCCAGGAGTCAAGACTGGCACACAAGCTGAAAGGGCAATATTACTCTCCCACTGTTTTTTTTATGTATTTTTTGTTTTTTAAGGGAGACTTTAGAAACCAAATAATATAAAAAAAAAAACAAAAAAAAAAAGGCTTTCTATGGCCCACAATTAGAGAGAGAGAGGTGGCACACCCAGGAGTCAAGACTGGCGCACAAGCTGAAAGGGCAATATTACTCTCCCACTGTTTTTTTAAGTTTTTTTTTTATTATTTTCAGGGAGACTTTAGAAACCAAATAATATTAAAAAAACCAAAAAAATAAATAGCCTTTCTATGGCCCACTGAATGAGAGAGAGAGGTGGCACACCCAGGAGTCAAGACTGGCACACAAGCTGAAAGGGCAATATTACTCTCCCACTGTTTTTTTATGTTTTTTTTTTTTTTCAGGGAGACTTTAGAAACCAAATAATATTAAAAAAAACAAAAAAATAAATAGCCTTTCTATGGCCCACTGAATGAGAGAGAGAGGTGGCACACCCAGGAGTCAAGACTGGCACACAAGCTGAAAGGGCAATATTACTCTCCCACTGTTTTTTTATGTATTTTTTGTTTTTTAAGGGAGACTTTAGAAACCAAATAATATTAAAAAAAAAAAAAAAAGGCTTTCTATGGCCCACAATTAGAGAGAGAGGTGGCACACCCAGGAGTCAAGACTGGCACACAAGCTGAAAGGGCAATATTACTCTCCCACTGTTTTTTTATGTATTTTTTGTTTTTTAAGGGAGACTTTAGAAACCCAATAATATTTAAAAAAAAAAAAAAAAAAAAGGCTTTCTATGGCCCACAATTAGAGAGAGAGGTGGCACACCCAGGAGTCAAGACTGGCACACAAGCTGAAAGGGCAATATTACTCTCCCACTGTTTTTTTATTTATTTTTTTTTTTTTTCAGGGAGACTTTAGAAACCAAATAATAAGAAAAAAAATAAATAAATAAATAGGCTTTCTATAGCCCACTGAATAAGAGATAGCACACACAGCAGTGGCACACAAGCCCTGACTGAGGCCAATATTTTTCTACCACTGATTGATGTAGTGTTTTCGTGTTGAGGTAGAATTTAGAACACAAATCACGGAAAAAATAAATAGGCTTTCTATGGCCCACTCAGTGAGAGATGGCACACACAGGGATGGCACTGTAGCAGAAATGCCAATCTTAATCTCCCACAAAAAAAAAAAAAAAAAAAAAAAAAAAAACAGGGACTGTCCTACAATTACTATCTCCCTGCAGTAATCTAAGCCAGGTATGGCAGGCAGCAATAGGAGTGGACTGATGCACAAATTAACCCCTTAACGACCGCCGATACGCCTTTTAACGGCGGCCGCTAAGGGTACTTAAACCACAGCGCCGTTAATTAACGGCGCTGTGGAAAAAGTGAATAGCGCCCCCCAGAGTCGGATTTTCTCTGGGGTCTCGGTTGCCGAGGGTAGCCGAGACCCCAGAGAACATGATTCGGGGGTTTTTTACCGACCCCCGAGTTGCGATCGCCGGTAATTAACCGTTTACCGGCGGTCGCAACAAAAAAAAAAAAACGCAATGTGCCGTTTAATTTCTCTGTCCTCCGATGTGATCGCACATCGGAGGACAGAGAAATAGGGTCCCCGATGGCCCCCAATAGCCCCCCGATACTTACCTACCTCCCCCGGTGCTCCTCGTGGGTCCCCATGGGCGCCGCCATCTTGTTTCCGGGAAAAAATGGCGGGCGCACGCGCAGTACGCCCGCCGCCCGGCACCCGGCAGATCTTTGGGGTCTCGGCTGCCGGGGGTAGCCGAGACCCCAAAGAACATGATCGGGGTCGGTTTGCACCGACCCCTGTTTTGCGATCGCCGGTAATTAACAGTTTACCGGCGACCGCAAAAAAAAAAAAAAAGCGATCTGTATTTCTCTGTCCTCTGATGTGATCACACATCAGAGGACAGAGAAATAGGGGGATTCGGGGACCCTAACATACTCACCCGGGGTCCCTGGGTCCTCTTCTGTCTTCTCCTGCCAGCCGGCTTTTTCCTTATGGCGGGCGCATGCGCAGTGCGCCCGCCATCTGCTGCCATCTGCTGGCCGGCAGGAGAAGACGAGTTGGGGCTAAAATTAGGGTTAGGGTTAGGGTTAGAGTTAGGGTTAGGGTTAGAGTTAGGGTTAGGGTTAGGGTTAGGGTTAGAGTTAGGGTTAGGGCTAGAGTTAGGGTTAGGGTTAGGGTTAGGGTTAGGGCTAGAGTTAGGGTTAGGGTTAGGGTTAGGGCTAGAGTTAGGGATAGGGTTAGGGCTAGAGTTAGGGTTAGGGTTAGGGCTAGGGTTAGGGTTGGGGCTAAATTTAGGGTTAGGGTTAGGGCTAGGGTTAGGGTTAGGCTACTTTCACACTAGCGTTTTTTGGCTTCCGTCGCAATGCGTCGGAGAAAAAACGCATCCTGCAAAAGTGCTTGCAGGATGCGTTTTTTCTCCATTGGCTTGCATTAGCGACGCATTGCGACGGATTGCCACATGTCGCATCCGTCGTGCGACGGATGCGTCGTGCTTTGGCGGACCGTCGGCACAAAAAAAGCTACATGTAACTTTTTTGTGCGACGTGTCCGCCATTTCCGACCGCGCATGCGCGGCCGGAACTCCGCCCCCGCCTCCCCTCACAATGGGGCAGCGGATGCGTTGAAAAAACAGCATCCGCTGCACCCATTGTGCGGCGCTTACAACGCTAGCGTCGGTACGTCGGCCCAGCACACTGCGATGGGCCGAGTACGACGCTAGTGTGAAAGTAGCCTTAGGCTTCTATCACACTTGCGTCGGTACGGGGCGGTCGCAATGCGTCGGCCCGACGTACCGACGCACGTTGTGAAAATTGTGCACAACGCGCGCAGCGGATGCAGTTTTTCAACGCATCCGCTGCCCAGTCTATGTCCTGGGGAGGAGGGGGCAGAGTTACGGCCACGCATGCGCGGAAATGGCGGACGCGACGTACAAAAAAAAGGTTACATTGAACTTTTTTTGTGACGACGGGGCTAAAGTTATGGTTAGGGTTGGGGCTAAAGTTAGGGTTAGGGTTGGGGCTAAAGTTAGGGTTAGAGTTGGGATTAGGGTTTGGATTAGGGTTGGGATTAGGGTTACGTTTGGGATTAGGGTTAGGGGTGTGTTGGATTTAGGGTTTTGATTAGGGTTATGGTTAGGGTTGAGATTAGGGCTGTTTTGGGGTTAGGGTTGTGATTATCGTTAGGGTTGTGATTAGGATTATGGATCGGGTTAAGATTAGGGTTAGGGGTGTGTTGGAGTTAGGGTTGGAGTTATAATTTGGGGGTTTCCACTGTTTAGGTACATCAGGGGGGTCTCCAAACACGACAGCCAATTTTGCGCTAAAAAAGTCTAATGGTGCTCCCTCCCTTCTGAGCTCTGCCGTGCGCCCAAACAGTGGTTTACCCCCACATATGGGGCATCAGCGTACTCGGGATAAATTGGACAACAACTTTTGGGGTCCAATTTCTCCTGTTACCCTTGTGAAAATAAAAACTTGGGGGCTAAAAATCTTTTTTGTGGGAAAAAAAAATATTTTTTTATTTTCACTACTCTGCATTATAAACTTCTGTGAAGCACTTGAGCATTCAAAGTTCTCACCACATATCTAGATAAGTTCCTTAGGGGGTCTAGTTTCCAAAATTTGGTCACTTGTGGGGGGTTTCTACTGTTTAGGTACATCAGGGGCTCTGCAAACGCAACATAACACCCACAGACAATTCTATCAAAGTCTGCATTCCAAAATGGCGCTCCTTCCCTTCCGAGCTCTGCCGTGCGCCCAAGCAGTGGTTTACCCCCACATATGGGGTACCAGCATACTCAGGACAAATTGGACAACAACTTTTGGGGTCCAATTTCTCTTGTTACCCTTGTGAAAATAAAAATTTGGGGGCTAAAAAAATCTTTTTTGTGGGAAAAAAAAATATTTTTTATTTTCACTACTATGCATTATAAACTTCTAAGAAGCACTTGGGCATTCAAAGTTCTCACCACATATTTAGATAAGTTCCTTAGGGGGCCTAGTTTCCAAAATTTGGTCACTTGTGGGGGGTTTCTACTGTTTAGGTACATCAGGGGCTCTGCAAACGCAACATAACACCCACAGACAATTCTATCAAAGTCTGCATTCCAAAATGGCGCTCCTTCCCTTCCGAGCTCTGCCGTGCGCCCAAGCAGTGGTTTACCCCCACATATGGGGTACCAGCATACTCAGGACAAATTGGACAACAACTTTTGGGGTCCAATTTCTCTTGTTACCCTTGTGAAAATAAAAATTTGGGGGCTAAAAAAATCTTTTTTGTGGGAAAAAAAATATTTTTTATTTTCACTACTATGCATTATAAACTTCTGTGAAGCACTTGGGCATTCAAAGTTCTCACCACATATCTAGATAAGTTCCTTGGGGGGTCTATTTTCCAAAATGGGGTCACTTGTTGGGAGTTTCTACTGTTTAGGTACATTAGGGGTCTGCAAACGCAACATAACGCCCGCAGACAATTCTATCAAAGTCTGCATTCCAAAATGGCGTTCCTTCCCTTCCGAGCTCTGCCGTGCGCCCAAGCAGTGGTTTACCCCCACATATGGGGTACCAGCATACTCAGGACAAATTGGACAACAACTTTTGGTGTCCAATTTCTCTTGTTACCCTTGTGAAAATAAAAACTTGGGGGCTAAAAATCTTTATTGTTAAAAAAAAAATATTTTTTATTTTCACGACTCTGCATTATAAACTTCTGTGATGCACTTGGGCATTCAAAGTTCTCACTACATATCTAGATAAGTTCCATGGGGGGTCTAGTTTCCAAAATGGGGTCACTTTTGGGGGGTTTCTACTGTTTAGGCACATCAGGGGCTCTCCAAACGCGACATGGCGTCCGATCTCAATTCCAGTCAATTTTGCATTGAAAAGTCAAATGGCGCTCCTTTGCTTCCGAGCTCAGCCATGCACCCAAACAGTGGTTTACCCCCACATACGGGGTGTCGGCGTACTCAAGACAAATTGTACAACAACTTCTGGTGTCCATTTTCTCCTGTTACCCTTGGTAAAATAAAAATTTGGAGGCAAAAAGATCATTTTTGTAGAAAAAATGCGATTTTTTTATTTTCACGGCTCTACGTTATAAACTTCTGTGAAGCACCTGGGGGTTTAAAGTGCTCACCACACATCTAGATAAGTTCCTTAAGGGGTCTAGTTTCCAAAATGGTGTCATTTGTGGGGGGTCTCCACTGTTTAGGCACATCAGCGGCTCTCCAAACGTGACATGGCGTCCGATCTCAATTCCAGCCAATTCTACATTGAAAAAGTAAAACGACACTCCTTCTCTTCCAAGCTCTGCGGTGCGCCCAAACAGTGGTTTACCCCCACATATGGGGTATTGACGTACTCAGGAGAAATTGCACAACAACTTTTGTGGTCTAATTTCTCCTGTTACCCTTGTGAAAATAAAAATTTGGGGGCAAAAAGATCATTTTTGTAGAAAAAATGCGATTTTTTATTTTCACGGCTTTACGTTATAAACTTCTGTGAAGCACTTGGGGGTTCAAAGTGCTCACCGAATATCTAGATAAGTTCCTTAAGGGGTCTAGTTTCCAAAATGGTATCACTTGTGGGGGGTTTCCACTGTTTAGGCACATCAGGGGCTCTCCAAACGTGACATGGCATCCGATCTCAATTCCAGCCAATTCTGCATTGAAAAAGTCAAACGGTGCTCCTTCATTTCCAAGCTCTGCGGTGCGCCCAAACAGTGGTTTACCCCCACATATGGGGTATTGACGTACTCAGGAGAAATTGCACAACAACTTTTGTGGTCTAATTTCTCCTGTTACCCTTGTGAAAATAAGAATTTGTGGGCGAAAAAATCATTTTTGTGAAAACAAATGCGATTTTTTATTTTCACGGCTCTACGTTATAAACTTCTGTGAAGCACTTGGGGGTTCAAAGTGCTCACCACACATCTAGATAAGTTCCTTAAGGGGTCTAGTTTCCAAAATGGTATCACTTGTGGGGGGTTTCCACTGTTTAGGCACATTAGGGGCTCCCGAAACGCGACATGGCGTCCGATCTCAATTCCAGCCAATTCTGCATTGAAACAGTCAAACGGCGCTCCTTCACTTCCAAGCTCTGCGGTGCGCCCAAACAGTGGTTTACCTCCACATATGGGGTATCGGCGTACTCAGGAGAAATTGTACAACAAAATTTGTGGTTAAATTTCTGTTTTTACACTTAAAAAAAATGGTTCTGAAGTAAAATGTTTGCAAAAAAAAGTTAAATGTTCATTTTTTTCTTCCACATTGTTTCAGTTCCTGTGAAGTACGTAAAGGGTTAATAAACTTCTTGAATGTGGTTTTGAGCAGCTTGAGGGGTGCAGTTTTTAGAATGGTGTCACACTTGGTTATTTTCTATCATATAGACCCCTCAAAATGACTTCAAATGAGATGTGGTCCCTAAAAAAAAAATGGTGTTGTAAAAATGAGAAATTGTTGGTCAACTTTTAACCCTTATAACTCCCTAACAAAAAAAAAAATTGTTTCCAAAATTGTGCTAATGTAAAGTAGACATGTGGGAAATGTTATTTATTAACTATTTTTTGTGACATATCTCTCTGATTTAAGGGCATAAAAATACAAAGTTTGAAAATTGCAAAATTTTAAAAATTTTCGCCATATTTCCATTTTTTTCATAAATAATCGCAAGTAATATCGAAGAAATGTTACCACTAACTTGAAGTACAATATGTCACGAAAAAACAGTCTCAGAATCAGTGGGATCCGATAAAGCGTTCCAGAGTTATAACCTCTTAAAGTGACAGTGGTCAGAATTGTAAAAATTGGCTCGGTCATTAAGTACCAAATTGGCTCTGTCACTAAGGGGTTAAATAAAAAGTGTGGACAAACAAAAAAGATAGCTGTGCAGAAAGGAACAAGAGGATATGTGCTTTGAAAAAAGCAGTTGGTTTCCACAGTGGCGTACACACAGCAATACAGCTATCACGGAGCCTTCTAGGGCAGCCCAATGAGCTACAGCGCTGAGGGAAAAAAAAAAAAAAAATAGCTTCCACTGTTCCTGCACACCGAAGGTGGTGTTGGACAGTGGAAATCGCTACAGCACAAGCGGTTTGGTGGTTAGTGGACCCTGCCTAACGCTCTCCCTGCTTCTGACGAAGCGGCAGCAACCTCTCCCTAAGCTCAGATCAGCAGCAGTAAGATGGCGGTCGGCGGGAACGCCCCTTTATAGCCCCTGTGACGCCGCAGACAGCAAGCCAATCACTGCAATGCCCTTCTCTAAGATGGTGGAGACCAGGATCTATGTCATCACGCTGCCCACACTCTGCGTTCACCTTCATTGGCTGAGAAATGGCGCTTTTCGCGTCATTGAAACGCGACTTTGGCGCGAAAGTCGCGTACCGCATGGCCGACAAGCACAGGGGTCGGATCGGGTTTCATGAGACGCCGACTTAGCCAAAAGTCGGCGACTTTTGAAAATGATCGACCCGTTTCGCTCAACCCTAGAGATGGGCACTATGAGTATCTGGTGATGCCCTTCGGGCTCTGTAATGCCCCAGCCGTTTTCCAAGACTTTGTCAACGACATCTTCCGGGATATGCTTTCCACCTCGGTCGTAGTCTATCTGGATGATATTCTCATCTTTTCTCCAGATATTGACTCCCACCGGAGAGATGCTGGCAGAGTCTTCGACCTCTTACAGGCAAATTCTCTCTATGCTAAGTTGGAGAAGTGTATGTTTGAGCAGGAGTCTTTATCTTTCCTGGGCTGTATCATCTCCGCCCAGGGATTGGCTATGGATCCTGCCAAACTACAGGCTGTGATGGACTGGCAAGAACCCCATTCTCTTAAAGCAGTGCAGCGCTTTATGGGGTTCATTAATTATTACCACCAGTTCATTCCCCACTTCTCAACTTTGGTAGCTCCCTTGGTAGCCCTCACCAAGAAGGGAGCAAATCCCAAATTGTGGTCTGAAGAGGTCTCCAGGGCCTTTTCTTCTATTAAGCCTAATTTTACTAGCGCTCCCATCCTAGATCGTCCCGATGTTGATAAGCCATTCATAATGGAGGTGGATGCCTCTTCCGTTGGTGCAGGAGCGATCCTCTTCCAAAAGGATGCTCAAGGTCGGAAGCATCCATGCTTCTTCTTCTCCAAGACCTTCACACCTGCGGAGAGGAATTATTCCATTGGGGACAGGGAGTTGCTAGCGATGAAGCTGGCTTTCTTGGAATGGAGACATCTCTTGGAGGGGGCTCGTTTTCCCTTTCAAGTGTTCACGGACCACAAAAATTTGTTATATCTGCAAACAGCCCAGTGGCTAAATTCTCGCCAGGCCAGATGGTCCTTGTTCTTCTCCCAGTTCCACTTCACTCTTCATTATCTCGCTGGGGAGAAGAACATTCGTGCTGACGCTCTCTCTCGCTCTGTTGTGTCATCTGAGGAGGAGGAAGGGGAGCCTCGGTTATTGTCCTTTCAGAGAGCCTGAGAACTGTAGCGCCGGATTCGCTAGAGTCTGTGCCTCCGGGCAAGACTTTTGTGCCCATTAATTTGCGACCGGAGGTTCTCTCTTGGGCTCATTCGTCCAGGGTGGGTGGACACTTTGGGACAAAGAGGACATCTGAGCTGCTGGCGAGGACGTACTGGAGGCCACATATGGTCCGGGATGTCAGAGATTATATTCAGGTGTGTGTCTCCTGCGCCAAAAATAAATCTCCTCGTCAAAGGCCAGCTGGGTTACTCTATCCCTTGCTGGTGGCAGACAGGCCCTGGGAGATGGTCGGGATGGACTTTGTGGTGGGTTTACCCAAGTCTCGCGGCTGTACCATCATTTGGGTCATCACCGATCATTTCTCGAAAATGGTGCATTTGGTGCCGCTACCATGGTTACCTTCTGCACGGGCCTTGGCAGCGTTGTTCATAAAACACATCTTCCGCCTAAACGGTATGCCAGACAAAATTGTCAGTGACCGGGGTCCCCAGTTCGCGTCTCGGTTCTGGAGAGAGCTTTGTTTTCTTCTCAGCATTGAGTTAAATCTCTCTTCTGCATATCATCCCGAGACAAATGGGTTGGTAAAGAGGGCCAACCAGACCTTGGTCACATATCTGCGACATTTTGTCTCAGCCAGGCAGGATGACTGGGCATCCTTGCTATCGTGGGCAGAGTTTGCACTGAACAACGCCGTAGCCGACTCCACTGGACAAACCCCATTCCTCCTCAATTATGGTTAGCATCCGCGGGTACCTGTGCCTATGCCCGTTTCTTCCACCGACTTCAGGGTGGCAGACTGGGCTGTGGAGGCACGGGATATTTGGGACCGCACTCAGGATGCCATTCGGGCCTCCAAGGAGAGAATGAGGTCCTCCGCCGATGCACATCGGCGCCCCTCTCTGACCTTTGCTCCTGGCGACTTGGTGTGGCTCTCCGCCCGTAACATCAGGCTGTGAGTTGAGTCCACTAAATTTGCACCTCGCTACTTGGGTCCCTTCAAGGTCCTCGAGCAGGTTAATCCTGTGGTCTATCGTTTGGCCCTTCCGCCACGCCTGGGTATCACCGACACCTTTCATGTGTCCCTCTTGAAACCCGTATACATGTCCTGGTTTTCCGAGTCATCTGCTGGGACATCGGGTTCGTCTACGGACGATTACGAGGTGAACGCTATTTTGGGGTGCAAGGTGGTACGTGGCAAAAAATATAATTTGGTGGATTGGAAGGGTTATGGTCCTGAGAGCCTGCTGAGCACATTCGGGCTCCGCAGCTCATTGCCGCCTTCGAGCGTAGCGAGGTCCAAAGAGGGGGGGTAATGTTAGGGGTCGAGTTCCCGCCTCTGCACAGGGGGAATCTCGGGCCATCTCCGCTGCGGTCTCCCATTCTTCTCCTGCCGCAGTGGAGCCTGCTCAGCAGAGACGTTGGTCCCAGTGTCTTGCTCAGTCCCACTCTGTACAAAGAGTTACTGCTGCTTTTCCTGCTTCTGCCATTGAAGTCAGTGCTGGGCAGCGGCGAGCAGACGCTTCTGGGACTGTCCTGCTTTTCTCGTTCTGAGCATGCCCTGAGTAAGATCTCTTAGTGGAGATCGAGGGTCACATGGTCAGATACTGCAGCTAAGTCCATTGGTCCCTTCAGGAAGGTCCTGTAGGTGCTAGGACTAAGTCCTGCTTTGCACACACTGAGCATACCCAGGGCAAGATCTCTCAGTGGAGATTTAGGGTCACATGCTCAGGTATGGCAGTCTCTCATTGGTCCTTCTAGGAAGGTCTTTTTCTTGCTGCAGCTATATAAGGCTCGCATGGCCGCATGGCCATGCGCTAGTATCAATTCATATATGTGCTTTGCGCTAATGTGGTTATGCATGAGTGTGTTCAGGGACCCGGCTGAAATAAGCCCCTAGAATACCGGCTCCTCCGGTGAGGAGACTGTATGAGTGTGTTCAGGGACCCGGCTGAAATAAGCCCCTAGAATACCGGCTTCTCCGGTGAGGAGATTGCATGTTGCATAACCACTGACTGCTATCAGCTTGGCAGTAGGCTTGTGCTCCTGTGAGGCTAACAGGGCGCAGTGCTTCCCCTTTCACGGCTATTCTGTGGAGTAACAGAGCTAGTCTATACCGCCAAACAGTGCTGCCATTCGCTAGCAGCAGGTTCCTCCTGCACGGTGGACCCCGGGCTGCGAACGCACCCAGTATAATAAACATCTCTATTTACTCGGTGCGTTCCGCTAGCCCTAACACTTCTAGTTTTTAAGTTTACAAAAATGATTTAATTATTAAAAAAAAAAAAAAGTGTCAAATGAGACTTGGAATTTATAACCCGTGACGGCTTTGCGGTTTAGGAGTCAGGTGGAAGTTGCAAACAAGTTAAGGTGAACTCATTTTAATTAATAGAGGATGTAAAACCTCATGGTGGTGAGCAGGCTCGGCTTTGGTGGCCAGCCTCAAGGACGTTGTAATGGTAACGTCAATCAGGGGCAGGCACAGTGGTTAAGCACAGGAGTGAGGATAATAGGGTCATTGGTGCCCTGAAAGTTTACTGGCTCTGCTTGAATGGCAAGCCAGTGCGTGCGGCCCCTTTATGGCTGTCTGTCCTGGTGCTGTATGTCAGACAGCTGGGGATATCGCAGTACTTGTGAATCCCAATGTACTAGCACTCCACCTGACTCCTACTGTGATTATTTAATCCTGTGATTTGAATAAAAGCTGTGGCCATTTTGACAACCAAAATAATGTGTTTTGTGTATTTATTTTAGTACCTAGGTTTACAGTAGTTATGGTCATTTTAAGAAGGAGTGGGGTCCATCCCATATCCAAAAGTCATGGAAGACTCTAGCAAAATGTAAGTATACAAGCTATATGTCTGCCTGTCTGTTTTTCTCTCTGCAGTCTGTAATCATTTATATCTTTCTTGCAGCATTCCTCATCATGTCCTCCAGTGCAGAGAAGACCTCACAGAGTGGACCGGAAACTGAAGTGAGTATATTTGCTGCTGATTTGTAAGTATTCACTGTCACTATTATACAAGTGGCAAAATATTTATTTTTATTTTTACAGAATCCTTCCAGTGCAGATGAACAGGAGCAGCAGACTCTGGCCCAAGCTCCAGTGGTAAGACGGCGTGTAAGTATTCTTGACTATTTTTATTTATTTTTGACTGTTGTTAGTACTCTTGCCTTTTTTAATTTATTCTTGACTGTTTTGGGGACGCTTGACTTTTTTTTTTGACCGTTTTTGTTTTAAGGGCAGAGACTCACAGCCGTATTCCTCGTGCGATAATCGCATCGCACTGCACAGACTGGCCCGCACTGCACAGACTGGCTGGCACCTCTCCTGACCCTAGCATGACAGCATGATGGATTACTATGCAGCTGTCAAGCTCAGATCAGGAGACCCGACAGCCAGTACGAGTTTTACAATGCGATTCTCCCACGAGAAATACAGCAGTGTGTCTCTGCCCTAGTGTTTTATCTTTCTAACATTTTTTTTTTTCATTTCTAGGTCTCACAACGGGAGGAGGAATACATATATAACGACCACCTCATCATCGTGGTGCAGGAGTGAGTTCCGTTGTGGTTCACCCGGGAGCAGCAGCACTTAGACGCTGTGGTGATTCGGCGGCTGTGGACTGAGGTGGCCAAAGCGTGATGGATGACTGGGACAATGCCCCGTCACATATCAGAAAGGCTTTTCATAAATATTGCAGTGTGGGCTGATGCGGCAGTGAACCTGAAGGTCAAGATCACACAACCGTGTGTGATGCGATAAACTTCTGCGAGTTTTTCGCATCACACACCGTTGTGGGATCCCTGCCTAAAGTGCGTTGTTTAACAATTTTTTTTTCCTATTCACAGTGATCAAAGTCAAAACCCGTTGGCGTTCGATGAAGGATCGCTTCAACAAGGAGCTGAGACAGGAGATCCAAGTTCGCAGTGGTGCTGCAGCAAGGATAGGGAAATACAAATACCACTGAGTGCTGAATTTCCTGAGGCCTGTCCTTGCTCAGAGAACGTAAGTATTTTTGTGTTGTATTCCATTGTGTTGTGTTCCTTAATCTGAATTTTTTCTATTCCACAGGAGTTGCCGCTTTTACAATTGTTATTTTTTGGTAGTAATGTTTTTCTTTTCTTTTCACAGAACCTGTAGCAGCACCCTCGAACCTGGATCTTCCTCTGGAGCAGTCCCTCACCAAACTGCCACGGACCAGTCCCAACCATCCACCAGTGAAGCAGCAAGTGGGTTGGCGTCACAGGCTGGAGAACAGGCAGCTGGTCCTTCAGGTGTTCCCCTGTCCCAGTCCTCTGCCTCTTTTTTGGGGGGGGGTTCTTTCTGCCAGCAGCAGAAGGCCTTGGACAGTTCACTCATGCCCGAGTTTATTCACTTGAGCTCGGTCTTCTAGAAAGGCTAAAAGGCGCTGGGAGATAGACTGGAAAGTGGTCTGACCCATATTAACACACTTTTCCAGGATGTCAACCAGCACCTTAACCGTCTGGAAGCTGACCTCCAGAGACCAGCACACCATTTTTTTAACAAGATAGAGCAGGGCATGTCGGAACACCTTACGCCTGAACTCCAGCTCAATGTGATGCAGGCCTGCAAAGCTGCTTACATTCAGGCTATGCAGAAGACTCGGTACTACCACCAGGCACAGGTGGCATTTCCACCTGTACCAACAATTACACACTTAACCTCTATACCGAGTTCTGGTGCATACCACTGTATGGCCACCACCATGCCCAGTCCTGCCGCACACCGCCACCACCATGACAGGTGCTGCTGCAATCCACTCCATCACCATCATGCCGAGTCCTGCTCCTGCATGGCTGACCACCGCCACCATCAGTAGGCCGCTGGAAGATCCTGCACGGCTGCCCACCTCCACCACCACTACGCTGCCAGCAGTAAATGCACAGCTGCCAACCGCCACCACCAGTAGGCCGCAACAAGTACCTGCACGGCTGCCCACCGCCACCACTAGTAGGCAGCCAGAAGCACCTGCACGGCTGTCCACAGCCATTACCAAGCCGGGTCGAGGAGATACACGCCCTGCTGACCCCACCACTCCCACTTTCCCAAGGAGAAACAAAAAAAGGAGGATGTCACAGAAAAGTGGACATAAATTAAAAAGGACTAAAAGCTCGTGCTACCTCCACCCTCAGCTCCCAATGTGTCTGTGTTGTCCAGTTTTTCTCTCCCTTCCAATGTGTCTCTCCCATCCCATGCTTCCACTCCTAATGTGTCTACTTCCATCCTTGACCTCCCTGACCTCAAAAGTTTAGTTACCCCTTCCCCTGGAACCCCTTCATCATCCACCCGTAGTCAATCCTCCCAGCTCCGCACCCACCAGGTCCATAACATTTCCCACTCAGTTCATAAAAATTGATTTATTTTTTCTTGTAAGTAAATTTGTGTTGTTTTCCCCAAATTACCAATCCTCCCAGCTCAACAACCCCCAGGTCCATAACATTTCCCACTCAGTTGGTAAAAGTTGATTTTTTTTTTTTTTGTAAATAAATTTGTGTTGTTTTCCCCAAATTACTGCTTGATCTTTGTCTCTATCGTCACCGGCAACACACACCATGCGCCGTCAACACACATGTCACCGTATACACACACTGTGTTTTTGCCACCTCATATCTCCATGACACACAATCTACAGCTCCTCTTTTTTATTTGCATTCCTTCTTGTGTGTGTATTGGAGCTATGAGGTGCAAAAACACAAAGAGGAATGAAAATTCTCAAAAAATATATATTAATACAGCAAAAAAGGTCAGGGGTCAACAATGCTCACCTGCACAGGTGTTAGCACTAGGATGCAGTGTTTTCTACATCCTGAGTGCACTAGTTCTGACACATGGGCAGGTGAGTAAAGATATGAGGTGGATTAGCTCCATCATCACTTCAGTCTGCTGTAATATATACAACCCTGGTAAAAATTATGGAATCACCAGCCCTGGAGGATGTTCATTCAGTTGTTTAATTTTGTAGAAAAAAAGCAGATCACAGACATGGCACAAAACTAAAGTCATTTCAAATGGCAACTTTCTGGCTTTAAGAAACACTAAAAAAAAAATCAAGAGCAAAAATAGAATTAGACCTACCGGTAATTCGGTTTCTAGGAGCCTTCCACGACAGCCCAGGAGGTTGTCTCCATACCCTAAAGGGGGACAGGAAGCACAAGAGGTTAAAATCCCCTCCCACCTCCCATTAACCAGTGACTTACAACTGAAACCATAGCACCGGTTACCTTTAGGTTCTCCGAAATGTATCCAAGAATGTCGGGAGGGAATTAGTGCTGTTGTGGAAGGCTCCTAGAAACCGAATTATCAGTAGGTCTAATTCTATTTTCTCTAGTTGCCTTCCACGACAGCCCAGGAGGAATGCCAACCAATTCTGCACTAGGGTGGGACCACGGCTTGGAGCACTTTCTGGCCGAAGACTAGATCCCGATTGGACCAGAAGTCCAGTCTATAGTGTTTAGTAAGGGTGTGAGGAGAAGACCATGTTGCGGCCCTGCAAATCTGCTCAGTAGAAGCTCCAGCCCTTTCAACCCAGGAGACAGAAGTAGATCTGGTAGATTGAGCTCTTAGGCCTGCAGGCACTATGACATCCTGAGCTTGGTATGCTTCAGTTATGGCCTTTTTTATCCAGTTGGCAATTGTATTCTTCGCTACTTTTTTGCCCTTGTTTCGGCCAGAAAAATGAACAAAGAGATTTTGGTCAATTCTGAAAGATTTGGATTGCTCTAAATAATATAGGATTATGCGTCGGACATCCAAAGTATGGAATTTTTGTTCCTCCGGATTTGCTGGATTCTGGCAGAAATACGGGAGGACTATGTCCTGTGATTGGTGAAAGTCTGATACCACCTTTGGAAGAAAAACTGGATCAGGACGAAACACAATGGAATCATCCCTAATACTGAGGTAAGGTTCTCTGATAGATAGGGCTTGTATTTCCCCTTCTCGTCTTGCCGTAGATATGGCAACCAGGAAGGCTGCTTTGCAGGATCGGAGCTGTGGGGTACACGAAGACAGAGGCTCGAATGGAGGAGCTGTGAGACCTCTTAGAACTAGGTTTAAGTCCCATGAGGGGACAAAGATTTGTCGTTTGGGATAAGGTCTAAGTGCTGAAACCATAAATCTTTTTATTCTCCGATGACCGGCTAGATCTTGGTCAAAAACAAAACTTAAAGCTGATACCTGGACTTTCAGTGTGCTCGGCTTCAACCCCAATTCCAGCCCTTTTTGTAAAAAGTCTAATATTTGAGAGATATTAGGGTGGAAGGGGTCAGGATCATTAGGGTGACACCATGAGGAGAACCTTTTCCAAATTTTGTTATATATGGCATTAGTAATAGGTTTCCTAGATTTTTGCAGAGTGGAGATCACTGATTCTAAGAGTCCTCTACCTGTGCATTTTGACTTGAGGCTAACAGTTCTATCTCGGGTAGACCCAATCTGACCGTCAATATGTTGAAGACTTCCGTTTTCAGACTCCATTCTCCTGGTTGTAGGTCGTGACGGCTTAAGGTACCTTCACACGAAACGACTTTGTAACGATATCGCTAGCGATCCGTGACGTTGCAGCGTCCTCGCTAGCGATATCGTTTCGTTTGACACGCAGCAGCGATCAGAATCCTGCTGTGATGTCGCTGGTCGCTGAATAAAGTCCAGAACTTTATTTGGTCGTCCGATCGCCGTGTATCGTTGTGTTTGAAAGCAAAAGCAACGATACCAGCGATATTTTACACTGGTAACCAGGGTAAACATCGGGTTACCAAGCGCAGGGCCGCACTTAGTAACCCGATGTTTACCCTGGTTACCAGCGTAAAAGTAAAAAAAACAAACAGTACATGCTCACCTGCGCGTCCCCCAGCGTCTGCTTCCTGACTCTTACTGAGCGCCGGCCCTAAAGTGAAAGTGAAAGCACAGCGGTGACGTCACCGCTCTGCTGTTAGGGCCGGAGCTCAGTCAGTGTCAGGAAGCAGACGCTGGGGGATGCGCAGGTGAGCATGTACTGTTTGTTTTTTTTACTTTTACGCTGGTAACCAGGGTAAACATCGGGTTACTAAGCGCGGCCCTGCGCTTAGCAACCCGATGTTTACCCTGGTTACCCGGGGACCTCGGCATCGTTGGTCGCTGGAGAGCGGTCTGTGTGACAGCTCCCCAGCGATCAAACAGCGACGCTGCAGCAATCGGCATCGTTGTCGCTATCGCTGCAGCGTCACTTCGTGTGAAGGTACCTTTAGGAGATCTGTTTGAATATTTACAGACCCCCCCCCCTTCAGGTGTATTGCGGACAAAGAGAGGAGATGTTTCTCTGCCCAGGAACAGATTCTGTTCGATACTACCTTCAGATAGTTGAATTTTGGGCTCCCTTGATGCTTGAGATGGGCTACAGTCATCATGTTGTCCGAGTATACTCGGACATGACAACCTGTGATTAGACTGCACGATGCCAGAAGAGCCTTCTCTCTGAAATTAGAGAACTTGGTACTTCTCTCTTTGATTCCAGTGTCCCTGGAATGGAAATTGTAGCACTACAGCTCCCCAGCCTCTCCTGCTGGTGTCCGTTGTTACTGTTACCAGGGGAGTTTGTATCCAGTCTACACCCCTGAGAAGATTTGTTTGATTTAGCCACCAGGTCAAGGAGGCTTTCACTCTTCCTGATGTGTGCATCCTTCTGTTTAAGAAGTTTGGATTTCCTTTCCAGCTTTCCAGAATGTGTGCCTTTGTTCCCTGAAGTTTAGAGCTTTGGCTATCAGGTTTACTCGATGATCTTCTGGTAACCGAGACCTCTGATTTGCCGAGTCCAGGAGTACCCCAAAAAATCTTATTGTCTTTAGTGGGTAAAGTTGGGATTTTTTCAGATTGGGCATCTAACCTAGATTTTGTAGAATACTCAGAGTTTTGGATACCCTCTGCTGGAGGACCTCGGCAAAAGGACCAATGATTAGCAGGTCGTCTAGGTAGGGTACTATGGTGATGTCCTGCCTTCGAATGTGTGACACTGCTTCCGCCATGACTCTGGAGAAGACCCTTGGGGCTGAGGAGATCCCAAAGGGAAGTACATTGTACTGGAAATGAAAAACTCTCTGATTTAACCGGACCACTAACTTTAGATACTTCCTGCAGCAAGGATGTATAGGGATATGAAAGTAGGCATCTTTGAGATCTATAGTGGCCATATACGAGTGTGCGCCTATCAGTGCAATAGCTGATTTTATGGATTCCATCTTGAATTTGCGGTAGATGATGTAATGATTGAGAGATTTTAGATTTATTATAATCTAAAGCCTGTCCCGAGGGTTTTTTCACCATAAATATACGGGAATATTTTCCCTTTCCCTGATCGTTTACTGGAACTGTAGAGATCGCTCTTGAGGCTACCAGCTCCCATAGCCCTGACAACATCAAATTTTGAGTCTCCCGGGATGACGGGGAGGTGACTCAGGATCCTGGTAGGGGGGTTTCGAATTCTAATAAAAGACCTTCCTGAATAACATTTAGGACCCAGGAGTTGTTGGAAATACTCTGCCAGCTTTGAACAAACTTCGAAAGCCTCCCCCCCACCGGATCGGAGTCATTGCTTTTCTTGCTGTGGCTGCTGGGAGATAAGAATATTCTTAGGTTTCCCCTTGGCATAGCTCCATCGACCAGCTTTTCCTTTACCCCTAGCCTGGGAGGGCTGAGACTGGGAGGGCCGAAAAAAATGCTTCCTGGGAGTTTTCTGTTCAGGAAGAGCCTTTTTCCTATCCGTGGCTTTCTCCAGGATATCATCTAAAGATGGTCTAAACCAGGGCCGGCGTCAGTACCCGGGCAAGTGCCGGGGCCCTGGCGAGACAGGGGGGCCCATTCAGGGCCGGCGCTAGGGGCAGGCAGCTGCCAGTGCCTAGGGCCCCTGCTCCCCCAGGGGCCCTCAGATAGCGGCACATCACGCAGCTGCTATTGGGCCCCTGTGAGGCAGGGGGGCCCGCCTGTCGCAAGCGCCAACTGCCCCGCTGCCGCTTTGAACTTTACCGGCGTCTACCTTTGACACTGCCGCTGCGGGTGCGCGATTACGTCATCGCACACTCGCTGTGTGTCAGGCAGTGCAGTGGCAGCCGCCGAGACCAGAGCAGGGAGGGAGCAGCACGGCACGGGAACGTTAAGAGGTGAGGAGTGTTTTTTTTGGGGGGTAACTATAACAGTACTGGACTATGGGGCCATTCTTGGGGGGAGGGGAGCTGTGCTGTATACTACATGTCTGTGCTGTATACTACATGGCTGTTCTATATACTACATGGCTGTGCTATATACTACGTGGGCCGTGTTATATACTACATGGGCTGTTATATACTACGTGGCTGTGTTATATGCTACGTGGGCTGTTATATACTACATCTATTTTTGGAATACCCCATTTTATTAGATCCTCATCCAGGGGAAACCTGTGCTCAAAATCTGAGGGGGTGGTTAACCGTTTCTCTGGAAGTTCCCATTCCCAATTAATCATATCAATGATACTTTTATGCACAGGAAACCCCATTTGTTTATCTGTATGCATACCAAATAACTCATCCTGTATGGTCTGAGGGACAGATTCCTCTTTTAACCGCATAGTATTTCGCACAGCGGATACCAATTCTTCTATATGTTCAGAAGAAGAAAGATATTTTCTGATCTCAGGAGTCTTATGGGGTAGAGAATCATCCCATGTAACTGAGGACGACCCATAAGAGACGTCCGATTCTGAATCAGAATATTCCTGGAATTTTCTTTTCTTGGGAAGCGATGGCCCAGGAGAAGGTGGTGGAGGGGGAGGGGTGAGTGTAGCTTATGAGGTTTGAACCTCCTGCTTAACCAACGAACGTATCTCCTCGATTAGTGAGGGATGTTCAGCTCTGACCACTTTATCCGTACAGGACTGGCATAACTTTTTCTCCCATTTAAGAGGTAGCTTCTCATTACATATGGCACATTTGTGTTAGTTGGTGGTTTTATCGGTAGACTTGTCTCCCTGAAAATAGAGGGAGAGAGGTATGAGAAGGTATTTCTAAGACCCAAAACCTTAAATGGGGCCCATCCCTGCCACACTTAAAGGGGCTTGGGGAGCGCCGGGCTCTGCAGCTGCAGGGCAAGACGTGTTCTCCATGCTGGAAAAGCCTTACCTGGGAGGTGTCCTCAGGAAGGTTTGTATAGAAAATAAATGCTGCCCCAGCGCTAGGCAATTAGCCTTCCCCTCCCCCTCCCCAGTCCCAGGCAGGTGTGCAGTGTGCCACGCACACCGTTCGGAGGTCCCAGGATCCCGGAAGTGTGAGCGCTCCTATGTAGAAGCGCTAGATCCGGAAGTGAAACGCTACAGCACCGCGTGACTTCCGGGTCACCGAAAAGCACGCCAGGAGGGGGAGACGTCGGAGAGCTCAGGGAGGCCTCCGGGAGGGAATCGCTGGTCCACTTTACCCCCGCAAAGGGGACGCATGTGGACCAGAAGAGCGGTCCCAGAATCACAGGGAGACAGGAGCAGAACGGAGGAGGAAGCCAGGGGCCGACCACCACTGCCCGGCACAAATTCAAACAGGTATCACTGCTAGAGCCGGCCATGCAGCGTACCTAGAACCTCTCCATGCCCCATGGGGACAGGAACAACACTGGTTAATGGGAAGTGGGAGGGGTTTTTAACCTCTTGTGCTTCCTGTCCCTCATGAGGGTAAGGAGACAACATCCTGGGCTGTAGTGGAAGGCAACGAAAAATGTGGCAGTCAGTAATGGTTACTTTTCCAGTTCACCACCTGACAGCACCATTGGAGGATGTCCTTCTTATGCTCAGTGGGACAGGAACAGCAAGCGGTTAAAAGGACCCTCCCCTTACCACCCACCAGTGTTTTTCCTGTCCCACTGTGGATAGGAATGGCAAGCATGTCCTCCGATGGTGCTGTGCAGATGGTGGGGATCAGGGGGCCCAGCCTTTCCCTTCCCCACCGCAAGATAACTGTGGCTGATACCTGCGATGGGGGGTCCCTCAGCCTCCCCAGTGTAGCGCTGCTCCAGGGGTCGGGTCCGCTTCCTCCACGTTGGAGGCTCTCGGTCCTGGCGCCAGTTGCTGGGGGTGTAGCAGCCGCTTCCAGGAACCACAGCGGCCGCATCTCCTCCAGGCCGCAGCGGTCACGTCACTTCCGGCCGCAGTGGCCATGTCACTTCTGGCCGCGACGACCGCATCACTCTCGGTTGATGGGGCACTCAGCGTCTGCTGGTGCGCAGATTCCAGAGACAATGATACGTCAGGAGGTTCAGGCTTCCATCTCAAGTCTGAATCTTCCCCAGACCAGCCAGACAGAATCGCAGACATCGCGGAAAAGACCGAGGGAGTCCAGCCCTTCTTCTGATGAAGAAGATTGGAGAGTCGGATCAAGAAGATAGACAAGACTCTAAAGGAAGAGGAAAGAAATATCTTTTCTTGGCTACAGATACGGATGAGCTCCTGCAGGCAGTTCGCAACACCATGCAGTTACAGGACACCCCAGAGGAAACCTTGATCCAGGATGAGATGTTTGGCGGCCTACATGCTCATGTTACTAGAGTTTTTCCGGTGAATAATCACATCCGCTCCATGATATTGGAAGAATGACAGGAAGCGGAGAAGAGACTAGTGGTGCCTAGAGACTTTAGACTTCGTTTGCCCTTTAATCTACAGGATATAAAGGTTTGGGATGAACTTCCCAAGATAGATGTGCCATTGGCTAAGGTGGTGAGGAAGACGGCGATTCCATTTCAGGACTCCTCTGCGTTGAAGGAACCAATGGATCGCAAGGCGGATGGACTGCTTAGGAGAACTTGGGAATCCTCAGTAGCAATAATACGGGCAAATATAGCAGCAACCTCTGTAGCCTGGTCCATGCATCTATGGATGAACAATTTGGAGGAACATCTTAAGGCTAAAACCTCTAGAGATGTCATCCTCAAATCCTTGCCATTACTAAAGCTTGCAACAGGATTCATGGCGGATGCTTCAGCGGAGTCGGAGCAATTTGCTTCCAGAAGCGAGTCTTTGTCCAATGCAGCCAGAAGAGCTATCTGGCTAGAAACTTGGTCAGGGGATATTCAATCAAAGAATAAACTTTGTGGGATCCCATTCTCAGGGGGTAAAGTGTTTGGGCCAATTCAAGATGACATATTAGAAAAAGCCTCAGACAAAAAGAAAGGGTTCCCTGAGGAAAATACAAAAAAATACCAGCCCTTTTCGTAGGTCCCGACCCAGTCAGAAGACAGACTACAGGGAAAACTGGGAGATGGTCTTATCCTAAAGGTGGAAAAGGTAGAGACTCCATCTTCCTGGGTCCTTTTTCAGGGAAGCCTAACAAATGACATCAGAGTGGGAGGTCGGTTACAAAAATATCTAAGGGGTTGGCAGAATATATCCAAAAATCCATGGATTCTTCAAGTAATCGGTCAGGATTACAAGCTAGAGTTCCCAGCCTTCCTCCAGAAAGGTTCACAGTAACCAGATCCTATCCCCTCTTAAACTCCCCTATGTGGCCAGACATCCAGGAGTTATTAAAAGTAGAGGCAATTGTCCCAGTACCCATCCCAGAGAGAGGCAAGGGTCATTATTCAGACCTCTTTTCAATAAAAAAACATCCGGAGACTCCCGGACGATTATAAATCTCAAACTCCTGAACAGGTGGATAAGATACAGGAGATTCAGGATGGAGTCTATAAAGTCCACAATACCTCTGATAGACAAGGACATGGTGATGTGCACCTTTGATCTAAAGAGTGCATACTACCATGTCCCAATCCATGCTTCCTACCAGAAATTCCTGAGATTCGCTCTGATGAACAAGGGAGTAATTTATCATTTTCAATTCAGATGTCTCCCCTTCGGCCTAGCCTCGGCCCCCAGGATATTTACCAAACTGATGTCAGAAGTAGTAGCCTACTTAAGGAGTCAAGGTAGTTCCATAGTACCAAACCTGGACGACTTTTTAATAATGGCGAAATCCGAGAATCTTCTCAGGATCGATTGGAATTTCTCACTCTCCATTCTACAAGAACTGGGGTGGATTGTGAATTGGGAGAAATCAAATCTAGTCCCACATTCCAGAATAACATTTTTGAGGGTCATATTAGATTCCCACACCAGAACATCTTTTCTGCCAGAAGAGAGACAGGTGACATTAATCGAGAGTGTACGCCGGTTCAGAAAGAACCCTGCCTCTATAAGGGAGGCAATGAGCATTCTAGACTTAATGACGGCCTGTATTCCCTCTGTGAAGTGGAGTCAATTTCACTCATGGGGGTTACAGAAGGACATTCTGAAAATTAGGGACAGAAGGCAAAGTTCTCTGGAAAAGAAGATGACTCTTTCTCCTTCAGGAAGGAATTCTCTAACCTGGTGGACCATCCCGAAAAACCTGAAGGTGGGAGTTCCTTGGGTCCTTTATCCCTGTGTCACCATTACCACAGACATCAGTCAGTACGAATGGGGCGGACATATAGGAAGAACATACTACCAGGGGAAGTGGAGTCCGGAGATGATAACCAAATCATCAAATTTCAGAGAACTTCATGCGATTTGGAAAGTGCTTTATCAAGCCCAGTCACAGGTCAGAGACAAACACGTAAGGAGATTGTCCGGCAATGTGACAGCAGTGGCGTTTGAGGCATCAGGGAGGCCCGATACATCCATCTCTACAGCACCTAGCAGACCAGATTTTCAAATGGGCAGAAAAATCCGTCAGATCCATCTCGGTGGTCCACCTGGAAGGTGCCAAAAATCAGTTGGCAGACTTTTTGAGCAGAACGCCAATAGATCCCAGAGAGTGGGAGTTAAATCCAGAAGTGTTCAGCAGCATATGCCAACAGTGGGGAACGCCTTGAGTGGATCTCTTTGCCACCAGGTCAAATGCAAAGACCAGAATATTTTTTTCTATCAATCCCCGAAAGGGAGCAGTGGGAGTCAACGCTCTGTCTCAACCTTGGGGAGAAGGTCTGCTGTACGCTTTTCCACCTCTGCCACTGATCCTGAGAACACTCGGGAAGATACAAGACGAGGAAGCAACAGTAATCATGGTGGTTCCCTTCTGGCCAAGGAGAAGCTGGTTTTCTCTACTATCCAGAATGTCGACAGAAAGACCTATGCTTCTACCGAAGAGACAGGATCTGCTGTACCAAAGTCCGGTGTTCCACAGCTACCCGGACTCACTCCAGCTATCTGCTTGGATCCTGAACGCCTAACCCTAAGAACTAGAGGCCTGTCAGAGGACGTGATTTCCACGCTCCAAACAAGTAGGAAGCCGGTGACTTGAGCAATCTAGAATAAGATCTTGAAGTGATTTTGTTCTTTTTTAGGTGAAGTCCCAGTAGATACTTCGAATCCAGACATCCCTAGGATACTTGACTTCCTACAACTAGGTTTTAAAAAAGGCCTACGGCCTAGCACTTTAAAAGTACAGATTGCGGCCCTTAGTGTCTTCTTTGACTCCTCTCTGGCTTCATCTCCACCCTGCGACTTAAATTTAGTCCTCAATGCCCTGTGTAGATCCCCATACCTGTTATCAGAAGACATGGACATAGCCAATCTCTCTTTTAAAAACAGCCTTTTTGATAGCCATCTCTTCAGCTAAGAGATTAGAGGAAATGCAGGCAGGACAGATTAGTCTTAAGACTTAACCTGGCATTTCTCCCCAAAGTAGTTTCATCTACAAATATGAACCAGGATTCCAGTAAGTAATCCTTCCCTCATTCTGCCAACATCCTAGAAACTCATAAGAGGGCATCTATCATAACCTGGACGTTAGAGAGACTGTTTTAAAATATCTAAGGGTGACAGAAGGTTGGAGACGAGACACAAACCTGTTCGTACAGTACGGAGAACCAAATAAAGGTTGCAAGTCAGCAAAGTCTACCATTGCTAGGTGTTTGAAAACTACTGTAGACCTAGCGTATAGAGCCCAAGGGAAAGATCCCCTTGACATCCTTAGAGCATATTCAACCCGAGCTATAGCTATGTCATGGGCAGAAAGGGGGGGAGCTTCGGCAGAGCAGATCTGTAGGGCAGCGACTTGGACCAGTCTTTCTACCTTTGCTAGACACTATAAGCTAGATGTCTCATCAGAGCAGTTAGCCTTTGGTAGGAAAGTATTGCATACAATAGTCCCACTCTAAGATTACCATTCTTTGGTATTTCTTCAATGGTGCTGTCAGGTGGTGAACTGGAAAATGGTAATTAGACCTACCGGTAATTGTATTTCCAGGAATGCATCCTGACAGCACTACTAGTTCCCTCCCACTGCAAAATTGTATTATATACTAAGGTGATGTAACATTTGTGTAGAATTTGTTAATAAACTTTCTTGTTTTGCATCCATCCAGATGTGGTACTTTGGAAAATCACTGGTGGGTGGTAAGGGGAGGGTCCTTTTAACCGCTTGTTGTTCCTGTCCCACTGAGGGTAAGAAGAGCGTCCTCCAATGGTGCTGTCAGGATGGATTCCTGGAAATACAATTACCAGTAGGTCTAATTACCGTTTTTTTAACCAAGCATAGGGGAAAAATTATGGAATCACTCAATTCTGAGGAAAAAAATTATGGAATCATCCTGTAAATTTTCATACCCAAAAATAACACTTGCATCAAATTAGATCTGCTCATTAGTCTGCATCTAAAAAGGAGTTATCACACCTTGGACAGCTGTTGCACCAAGTGGACTGACATGAATCATGGCTCCAACATGAGAGATGTCAATTAAAACAAAGGAGAGGATTATCAATCTCTTAAAAGAGGGTAAATCACCACGCAATGTTGCAAAAGATGTTGGTTGTTCACAGTCATCTGTGTCTAAAATCTGGACCAAATACAAACAACATGGGAAGGTTGTTAAAGGCAAACATACTGGTAGACCAAGGAGGACATCAAAGCATCAAGACCGAAAACTTAAAGAAATAGGTCTCCAAAAGAGGAAATGCACAACAAAACAAATTAGGAACGAATGGGTGGAAACTGGAGTCAATGTCTGTGACCGAACTGTAAGAAACCGCCTAAAGGAAATGGGATTTACATACAGAAAAGCTAAATGAAAGCCATCATTAACACCTAAACAGAAAAAAACAAGGTTACAATGGGCTAAGGAAAAGCAATCGTGGGCTGTGGATGACTGGATGAAAGTCATATTCAGTGATGAATCATGAATCTGCATCAGGCAAGGTGATGATGCTGGAACTTTTGTTTGGTGCTATTACAATGAGATTTATAAAGATGACTGCCTAAAGAGAACATGCAAATTTCCACAGTCATTGATTATATGGGGCTGCATGTCAGGTAAAGGCACTGGGGAGATGCCTGTCATTACATCTTCAATATATGCACAAGGTTATGTTAATATTTTGGACACTTTTCTTATCCCATCAATTGAAAGGATGTTTGTGAATAATGAAATCGTTTTTCAAGATGATAATTCATCCTGCCATAGAGCAAAAACTGTAAAAACATTCCTTGAAAAAAGACACATAAGGTCAATGTCATGGCCTGCAAATAGTCCGGATCTCAATCCAATTGAAAATCTTTGGTGGAAGTTGAAGAAAATGGTCCATGACAAGGCTCCAACCTGCAAAGCTGATCTGGCAACAGTAACCAGAGAAACTTGGAGCCAGATTGATGAAGAGTACTGCTTGACACTCATTAAGTCCATGCCTCAGAGACTGCAAGCTGTTATAAAAGCCAGAGATGGTGCAACAAAATACTACTGATGTTTTGGAGTGTTTTTTTTGTTTGTTTATTTTTCATGATTCCATATTTTTTTCCCTCATAATTGAGTGATTCCATATTTTTTTCCGTATGCTTGGTTAAAAAAGTAACCATTTCTGAATACCAAATTTTTTGTTCTTGATTTCTGTTAGTGTTTCTTAAAGGCAGAAAGTTGCCATTTGAAATGACTTTAGTTTTGTGCCATGTCTGTGATCTGCTTTTTTTCTACAAAATTAAACAACTGAATGAACATCTTCCAAGGCCCGTGATTCCATAATGTTTGCCAGGGGTTGTAGAAATAGAGTAAAGCAGACTGAAGAGACGATGGAGCTAATCCAATGTCACCCTCCATAGCACTAACCTCAGAAAGGAGAGGTGTAGTGTAAAGCATGGGTTGCATAACCCAATTTAGTTATAATCCAATCCCTGTCTCATGCAATCTGCATGATACAGAGAGTGAACTATATAAAAACTGCAGTTGTGAACCGGTGATTACCTTATTGACCTCTAAAAATTATTATTCTAATATAGAGGACACTTGGAACAGATGTTTAACTATAGGTGTTCTATTGCTAGCAAACATTAAATTAAATTTTAATAATTACAGGTACATAACATTGCACAACATTACAAGAACACTAAAGTATGACAGCTTGCCAGGACAGACGTCCACTCTCAGAAACAAAGTAGGACGCAAATGTATCTCTTATTTGGGCAACTTCAATGGTTGTCCTGAAAGGGTGATGATGGTAATCTGGCAATGGGTTAGAAACAGGTTCATCAAGTTCAATGTTGGGTCACTCTTTAGCCATTTTATAATTGTGCAGCATCACACACGCCTTGACCACCTCATCGACTGTCTCAATTTTTAGATTAATAGTTGTCCCTAAAATGCGCCATTTTGAGACAAGGATACCAAAGGCACACTCAACAGTTCTACTTGTCCTGGTCAGTCTGTAATTAAAAATCCTTTTTGTGGGGTTCAAGTCCCGACTGGAGTATGGTTTAAGGAGGTTTCCACACATCTGAAAGGCCTCATCCCCAACCACAACAAATGGCATTGGTGGGCTTTGAGTGTTGGGAAGAGGTTGTGGCAGGGGAAATTAAAATGATTCCCATACAACCTTTGGCCCATGTCCGAATTTTTAAATGTCTGGGAGTCATTACCACGACCAAAAGATCCAATGTCCACAGCGACAAACCTACAGTCCGCAGCTGCAATCGCCATGAGCACTATGGAAAAATATTTTTCATAATTAAAGTACTCTGATCCAGTTCCAGCCGGTTTGGTAATCCTGATATGTTTTCCATCCACTGCTCCCAAACTGTTGGGGAAATCACAAACTTGCAAAAATTAGTCTGCAGTTTGCTGCCTGATTTCCGTGGTGGGTAGGGGGATAAATTCCACACGGAGAACATCCCACAAAGCCCGGCAGGTGTCTGCGACAATCCCAGAGAGTGTGGAAATTCTTATCTGGAACTGGAAATGGAGCGATGATAGGTTCTCTGTAGTGACTGTTAGTTTTCCGAGAAATAATTATTCTGAACAGCCTGTGGCCTCCTTGGTTGATCGTTGCTCAATTGTGTAGTTGTCTGGACGATAGGGGCGAGCTGAGAGCTCACGCTCCAAAGATCACAGTGGGTGGTTCTGCATGACTCCCGGTCTGTGATCTCTGTGTCAATTGGATGGCCAGTCCAATCTATTGGCCATGGAAATGTAGCCTTTATGCCTTGTGGATACAGATGGTTTACGAAAACTGATGGCCGTCGCAGTCCCCCAGTACCAGTTGCCCATGTGCCTGCGCTACACCAGCATGTTGCAGACAACATCAACCATTCCATGAAAAAATCTGTTTGACAGGGTGCATTTCAACACTGACACCTGGACAAGCAAGGATCTCGCTGACAGGGCCCTAGGTGACTGTGGTGGCTGTTTGAGCAGGCGGGGAATAGGTTGGTCCACAAGTCTTGGAATCCCAGAAGCTTGCAGGGCACTTGTGGATGGAGAACTAAACCACTACACACCATAAAAAGGAGAACTAAACTACTTGACAACAGAGGTTGGAGAACTAAAATACTAAACACCCAGGGTTGGATAACTAAACCACTACACACCTGAAGACGGAGAACTAAACTAGACAACAGGGCATGGAGAAAAACTACTAAACATCTAAAGTGGGATAACTAAACCACTAGACAGAAGAAGATGGAGAACTAAACTACTAGACAACAGGGGTTAGAGAACTAAAGTACTTAACACCTAGTTTTGGAAAACTAAACCCCTACACACCAAGGGATGGTGAACTTAAACACTAAACACCAAGATGTCACTAGACAGCAAATATTTGAATCCCCATGGCTTGCAGGACAAAGCTCTGTATTATAATTATTATTATTATTATGATGATTTACAGTTACGTACATACACTCACTGGCCACTTTATTAGGTACACCTGTCCAACTTCTTGTTAACACTTAATTTCTAATCAGCCAATCACATGGCGGCAACTCAGTGCATTTAGGCATGTAGACATGGTCAAGACAATCTCCTGCAGTTCAAACCGAGCATCAGTATGGGGAAGAAAGGTGATTTGAGTGCCTTTGAACGTGGCATGGTTGTTGGTGCCAGAAGGGCTGGTCTGAGTATTTCAGAAACTGCTGATCTACTGGGATTTTCACGCACAACCATCTCTAGGGTTTACAGAGAATGGTCCGAAAAAGAAAAAAAATCCAGTGAGCGGCAGTTCTGTGGGCAGAAATGCCTTGTTGATGCCAGAGGTCAGAGGAGAATGGGCAGACTGGTTCGAGCTGATAGAAAGGCAACAGTGACTCAAATCGCCACCCGTTACAACCAAGGTAGGCCTAAGAGCATCTCTGAACGCACAGTGCGTCGAACTTTGAGGCAGATGGGCTACAGCAGCAGAAGACCACACCGGGTACCACTCCTTTCAGCTAAGAACAGGAAACTGAGGCTACAATTTGCACAAGCTCATCGAAATTGGACAGTAGAAGATTGGAAAAACGTTGCTTGGTCTGATGAGTCTCGATTTCTGCTGCGACATTCGGATGGTAGGGTCAGAATTTGGCGTAAACAACATGAAATCTTTGGGATGTGGTGGAATGGGAGATTCGCATCAGGGATGTGCAGCCGACAAATATGCGGCAACTGTGTGATGCCATCATGTCAATATGTACCAAAATCTCTGAGGAATGCTTCCAGCACCTTGTTGAATCTATGCCACGAAGAATTGAGGCAGTTCTGAAGGCAAAAGGGGTCCAACCCGTTACTAGCATGGTGTACCTAATAAAGTGGCCAGTGAGTGTATATATTTGGACAGAGACAACATTTTTCTAATTTTGGTTATAGACATTACCACAATGAATTTTAAACAAAACAATTCAGATGCAGTTGAAGTTCAGACTTTCATTTGAGGGTATCCACATTAAAATTGGATGAAGAGTTTAAGAGTTTCAGCTCCTTAACATGTGCCACCCTGTTTTTAAAGGGACCAAAAGTAATTGGACAGATTAAATAATTTTAAATAAAATGTTCATTTCTAGTACTTGGTTGAAAACCCTTTGTTGGTAATGACTGCCTGAAGTCTTGAACTCATGGACATCATCAGACGCTGTATTTCCTCCTTTTTGATGCTCTGCCAGGCCTTCACTGCGGTGGTTTTCAGTTACTGTTTGTTTGTGGGCCTTTCTGTCTGAAGATTAGTCTTTAACAAGTGATATGCATGCTCAATTGGGTTGAGATCAGGTGACTGACTTGACCATTCAAGAATATTCCCCTTCTTTGCTTTAATAAATTCCTGGGTTGCTTTGGCTTTATGTTTTGGGTCATTGTCCATCTGTAGTATGAAACGATGACCAATCAGTTTGGCTGCATTTGGCTGGATCTGAGCACACAGTATGTCTCTGAATACCTCAGAATTAATTCGGCTGCTTCTGTCCTGTGTCACATCATCAGTAAATACTAGTGACCCAGTGCCACTGGCAGCCATGCATGCCCAAGCCATCACACTGCCTCCACCGTGTTTTACAGATGATGTGGTATGTTTTCGATCATGAGCTGTACCACACCTTCGCCATACTTTTCTCTTTCCATCATTCGGGTAGAGGTTGATCTTAGTTTTATCTGTCCAAAGAATGTTCTTCCAGAACTGTGCTGGCTTTTTTAGATGTTTTTTAGCAAAGTCCAGTCTAGCATTTTTATTCTTGATGCTTATGAGTGGCTTGCAGTGAACCCTCTGTATTTACTTTCATGCAGTCTTCTCTTTATGGTAGATTTGGATATTGATATGTCTACCTCCTGGAGAGTGTTGTTCACTTGGTTGGCTGTTGTGAAGGGGTTTCTCTTCACCATGGAGATTATTCTGCGATCATTCACCACTGTTGTCTTCCGTGGGCACCCAGGTCTTTTTGCATTGATGAGTTCACCAGTGCTTTCTTTCTTTCTCAGGATGTACCAAACAGTAGATTTTGCCACTCCTAATATTGTAGCAATTTCTTGAATGGGTTTTTTCTGTTTTCGCAGCTTAAGGATGGCTTGTTTCACCTGCAAGTAGAGCTCCTTTGACTGCATGTTTACTTCACAGCAAAACCTTCCAAATGCAAGCACCACATCTCAAATCAACTCCAGGCCTTTTATCTGCTTAATTGAGAATTACATAACTAAGGGATTGCCCACACCTGTTCATGAAATAGCCTTGAAGTCAATTGTCCAATTACATTTGGTCCCTTTAAAAACAGGGTGGCACATGTTAAGGAGCTGAAACTCCAAAACCCTTCTGTCACAGGTTCCTTCTCCGGTATCACACAATCAACAGAGCCAGCGAAGAGTGAACAATCCCAAGACCTTTATTTAGGCAAAAGTACGAAAGGTCCATATACAATCCACCACACAAAGGATACAAATATTCCAGAACACAAATGCAGTTCAGTTACAGGATAAAAGCCCAACAATCCAGCACAGAGGATAACAGTCCATATTCCCTTCTTTCTCTCTATGACTTGCTGTGTTCCCTTCATAGTTCCAAACAAGACTGATCTGTGTCTCACCTCCCCATTCACAGGTTAGGGGGGTGGGTCGCAGGGGCTCATTGTTTCAACAAGCTAGGTCAACATGTCATTAGCATATTAGCAAACAACATTATTCACTGACCCTGTGGAGAGATAACAATACAGAACTGTGGGGAGAATATCAGATGGCAAATAACAACTCAACACCATGAAAATAAGTAAAATAGAAATATACACAAAATGTTACCCACATAGCATATCACACCATCACACCTTCATCCAATTTTAATGTGGATACCCTCAAATGAAAGCTGAAAGTCTGAACTTCAACTGCATCTGAATTGTGGTGTTTAAAATTCATTGTGGTAATGTCTATAACCAAAATTAGAAAAATGTTGTCTCTCTCCAAATATATATGGACTTAACTGTATATAGCACCATTGATTCCAAGAGGGGCAAGGACCCTGCCCTTCCGAGCTTGCATTCTACAAGATGGAGGGGAAGGAGACAGCAGGTTGGGGGGTTGCAGCAGCTTCTGTGTTGGTGAGGCGGTATAGTGGTAAGGAGGCAGCGTGACCCCGCAGGTTGTAAGCTTTCCTGAAGAGGTGGGTTTTCAGGTTCCATCTGAAGAATCCGAATATGGTTGATAGTCAGACGTGTTGGGGCAAAGAATTCCAGAGGATGGGGGATATTCGGGAGAAGTCTTGGAGGCGGTTGGGTGAGGAACAAATAAGTGTGGAGGAGAGAAGGAGTTCTTGGGAGGATCGGAGATTACGTGAGGGTAGATATCGGGAGATTAGTTCAGAGATATATGGAGGAGACAGGTTGTGGATGGCTTTGTAGGTCAGTATTAGTAATTTGAACTGTATACGCTGAGGGAATGGGAGCCAGTGAAGAGATTTGCAGAAGGGAGAAGCAGAGGAGTAGCAAGAAGAAAGATGAATTAGTCTGGCAGCAGAATCAAGGATGGACTGGAGAGGTGCGAGGGTGTTAGCAGGTGGGCTGTTATGATCCGGTGACCGTGGATCCACATGAGAGACTTTCTTAGGAGTAGGTGGTACCTGTACTGACCGCAAACCCTAAACTAACACCGCAACTAGAAGTAGCCGTGGGATGTACCTAACAAGTCCTAGACACCTCGACACAGCCGGAGGACTAAATACCCCTATAGATGGAAATGGGAATTCTATCTTGCCTCAGAGCAGAACCCCAAAGGATAGAGCCCCCCACAAATATTGACTGTGAGTATAAGAGGAAAGACACACGCAGGCAGAAAAACAGGATTTAGCAAAAGAGGCACTTCTAGCTAAATAGAAAAGGACAGGACAGAATTCTAAGCGGTCAGTATTAAAATCCTAAAAATATCCACAGCAGATAATACAAATATTCTACATCTAACTAAAGACATAGAAAGTATATCTGCATCTCCTGAGAATCCAGCATGACTGAAAAATCCAAACAAAGTCTAAGCTGGACAAAAACACAATGAATTGCAATGAATTGCAAAGCACACTGCATGTGTGCACAGAGACAAAAAAACAGACACTTATCTTAGCTGAATTGGCAGCAGGGCATGAGGAGCCAGAGAGAGATGCAATCCCTCCAGGTACAATGGACAACTGGCAAGGAGTCATGGATCCTGCACACCTAAATACCTAGTAGAGCTGCAATCAGCAGAAACACCTGCCCTGGATTACAATCCCAAGACAACTGCACTACCACCAACAACCACCGGAGGGAGCCCAAGAGCAGAATTCACAACAGTACCCCCCCTTGAAGAGGGGTCACCGAACCCTCACCAGAGCCCTCAGGCCGATCAGGACGAGCCAGATGAAAGGCACGGACCAAATCAGCAGCATGGACATCAGAGGCAAAAACCCAAGAATTATCCTCCTGGCCATAACCCTTCCATTTGACAAGGTACTGAAGCCTCCGCTTCGAAAAGCGAGAATCCAAAATCTTCTCAACCACATACTCCAACTCCCCATCAACCAACACAGGGGCCGGAGGATCAACAGAGGGAACAACGGGCACCACATATTTCCGCAATTAAGATCTATGGAAAACATTATGGATGGCAAAAGAGGCCGGAAGGGCCAAACGAAAAGACACCGGATTGATAATCTCAGAAATCTTATAAGGAACAATAAACCGAGGCTTAAACTTAGGGGAAGAAACCTTCATAGGAACATGACGGGAAGACAACCAGACCAAATCCCCAACCCGAAGCCGGGAACCAACACACCGACGACGGTTAGCAAAACGCTGAGCCTCCTCCTGAGACAACACCAAATTGTCCACCACATGAGCCCAAATCTGCTGCAACCTATCAACCACAGAATCCACACCAGGACAATCAGAAGGTTTAACTTCCCCGAAGAAAAACGAGGATGAAAACCAAAATTACAAAAGAAGGGCGAAACCAAGGTAGCCGAACTAGCCCGATTATTAAGGGCAAACTCGGCCAATGGCAAGAAAGCCACCCAATCATCCTGATCAGCAGACACAAAGCATCTCAAATAAGTTTCCAAAGTCTGATTAGTTCGCTCGGTCTGGCCATTTGTCTGAGGATGAAATGCGGAAGAAAAAGACAAATCAATGCCCAGCCTAGCACAAAAGGCCCGCCAAAACCTAGAAACAAACTGGGAACCTCTGTCGGACACAATATTCTCCGGAATACCATGCAAACGAACCACATGCTGAAAAAACAACGGAACCAAATCAGAAGAGGAAGGCAATTTAGGCAAAGGCACCAAATGAACCATCTTAGAAAACCGCTCACAAACCACCCAGATAACCGACATCCTCTGGGAAACCGGAAGATCCGAAATAAAATCCATAGAAATATGCGTCCAGGGCCTCTCAGGGACCGGCAAAGGCAAAAGCAACCCACTAGCACGGGAACAACAAGGCTTGGCCCGCGCACAAGTCCCACAGGACTGCACAAAAGAACGCACATCACGTGACAAAGAAGGCCACCAAAAGGACCTACCAACCAAATCTCAGGTACCAAAAATACCAGGATCGCCAGCCAACACAGAACAATGAACCTCAGAAATCACTCTACTAGTCCATCTATCAGGAACAAACAGTTTCCCCACTGGACAGCGGTCAGGTTTGTCAGCCTGAAATTCCTGCGGAACCCGTCACAAATCAGGGGAAATGGCAGAAAGGACCACCCCTTCCTTCAGAATGCCGACCGGCTCAAGTACCTCAGGAGAATCAGGCAAAAAACTCCTAGAGAGGGCATCAGCCTTAATATTCTTAGAACCCGGAAGATACGAGACCACAAAATCAAAACGGGAGAAAAACAGAGACCATCGAGCCTGTCTAGGATTCAGCCGTTTGGCAGATTTGAGGTAAATCAGATTTTTATGATCGGTCAAGACCACAATACGGTGCTTGGCTCCCTCAAGCCAATGTCGCCATTCCTCAAACGCCCACTTCATAGCCAACAACTCCCGATTGCCGACATCATAATTGCGTTCAGCAGGCGAAAACTTACGGGAAAAGAAGGCACACGGTTTCATCAAGGAACCATCAGAATTCCTCTGAGACAAAACGGCCCCTGCCCCAATCTCAGAAGCGTCAACCTCAACCTGAAACGGAAGAGAAACATCCGGCTGACGCAACAGAGGGGCAGAAGTAAATTGGCGTTTAAGCTCCTGAAAGGCAGAGACAGCCACAGAGGACCAATTCGTTACATCAGCGCCTTTCTTCGTCAAATCGGTCAGGGGTTTAACCACACTGGAGAAGTTAGCAATGAAACGGCGATAAAAATTAGCAAAGCCCAAAAATTTCTGAAGGCTCTTCACGGATGTGGGCTGAATCCAATCATGAATGGCCTGAACCTTAACCGGATCCATCTCTATAGATGAGGGAGAAAAAATGAAGCCCAAAAAAGAAACCTTCTGCACTCCAAAGAGACACTTAGACCCCTTCACAAACAAAGCATTATCACGAAGGATCTGAAATACCATCCTGACCTGTTTCACATGAGACTCCCAATCATCGGAAAAAATTAAGATTTCATCCAAATATACAATCATGAATTTATCAAGATAATTCCGGAAGATATCATGCATGAAGGACTGAAAAACAGATGGAGCATTAGAGAGCCCGAATGGCATCACAAGGTATTCAAAATGGCCTTCGGGTGTATTAAACGCAGTTTTCCATTCGTCACCCTGCTTAATACGAACAAGATTATATGCCCCCCGAAGGTCATTTTTAGTAAACCAACTAGCCCCCTTAATCCTGGCAAACAAATCGGAAAGCAAAGGAAAAGGGTATTGAAACTTCACCGTGATCTTATTCAAGAGGCGATAATCAATACAGAGTCTCAAGGAGCCATCCTTCTTAGCAACAAAAAAAAATCCCGCTCCCAACGGTGAAGAAGATGGCTGAATATGCCCTTTCTCCAAAGACTCCTTAACATAACTCCGCATGGCGGTATGTTCAGGCATAGACAGGTTAAAAAGTCGGCCCTTAGGAAACTTACAGCCTGGCATCAAGTCAATAGCACAATCACAGTCCGTATGCGGTGGAAGGGAACTGGACTTGGGCTCATCGAATACATCCTGAAAATCAGACAAAAACTCTGGAACTTCAGAAGAGGAGGAAGAGGAGATTGACATCACAGGAACGTCATTATGAACCCCCTGACAACCCCAACTAGTCACAGATATAGACTTCCAATCCAACACAGGATTATGTATCTGCAACCATGGAAAACCCAGCACAATAGCATCATGCAAATTATGCAACACCAGAAAACGACAATCTTCCTGATGGGCTGGCGCCATGCACATGGTCACCTGTGTCCAAAACTGGAGTTTATTTTTAGCCAAAGGTGTAGCATCGATGCCCCTTAATGGAATAGGTTTCTGCAAAGACTGTAAGGGAAAACCACAACGCCTGGCAAACTCAAAGTCCATTAAGTTCAAAGCGGCGCCTGAATCCACAAACGCCATGACATAAAATGACGACAATGAGCAGATCAAGGTCACAGATAACAGAAATTTAGGTTGTACAGTTCCAATGGTAACTGAACTAGCAATTCTCTTTGTACGCTTTGGGCAGACTGAAATGACATGAGAAGCATCGCCACAATAAAAACACAACCTATTCTGACGTCTGAATCCTTGTCGTTCCGTTCTAGACAGAATCCTATCGCACTGCATAGGCTCAGGCATCTGCTCTGAGGACAATGCTACAGCGCGCACAGTTCTGCGCTCCCGCAAGCGCCGATCAATCTGAATGGCCAGAGACATAGAATCACTCAGACCAACAGGCGTGGGAAACCCCACCATAACATCTTTAACAGATTCAGAAAGACCCTTTCTGAAAATTGCCACCAAAGCATCCTCATTCCATTTAGTCAGCACAGACCATTTTCTAAATTTCTGACAATACAATTCTGCCGCTTCTTGACCCTGAGACAGGGCCAACAAGGTCTTCTCCGCTTGATCCACAGAATTTGGTTCATCATATAATAATCCTAGAGCCTGAAAAAAGGCATCTCCATTAAGCAAGGCCGGATTCCCAGATTCCAGGGAAAATGCCCAATCCTGAGGGTCGCCACGCAGCAGGGAGATGACAATTTTAACCTGCTGAATGGGATCACCAGAGGAACGAGGCTTCAGAGCAAAAAACAGTTTACAGTTGTTTTCAAAACTCAAAAATTTGGACCTGTCCCCAAAAAACAAATCAGGAGTAGGAATCCTAGGCTCTAAAAGCGGAGTCTGAACAATATAATCAGAAATACCCTGTACCCTAGCAGCAAGCTGGTCTACACGAGAAACTAATCCCTGAACATCCATGCTAGCACAAGACTCCTCAGTCACCCAGAGGAAAAGAGGGAAGAAAAGACAAAGCAGGCTACAGAAAAAAAAATGGCTCTTTCTTCCCTTCTTCTGAGATGCATTTAACTCATTGTTGGCCAGTTGTACTGTTATGATCCGGTGACCGTGGAGCCGCATGAGAGACTTTCTCAGGAGTAGGTGGTACCTGTACTGATCGCAAATCCTAAACTAACACCGCAACTAGAAGTAGCCATGGGATGTACCTAACAAGTCCTAGACACCTCGACACAGCCGGAGGACTAAATACCCCTATAGATGGAAATGGGAATTCTATCTTGCCTCAGAGCAGAACCCCAAAGGATAGGCAGCCCCCCACAAATATTGACTGTGAGTATAAGAGGAAAGACACACGCAGGCAGAAAAACAGGATTTAGCAAAAGTGGCACTTCTAGCTAAATAGAAAAGGACAGGACAGAATTCTAAGCGGTCAGTATTAAAATCCTAAAAATATCCACAGCAGATAATACAAATATTCTACATCTAACTAAAGACATAGAAAGTATATCTGCATCTCCTGAGAATCCAGCATGACTGAAAAATCCAAACAAAGTCTAAGCTGGACAAAAACACAATGAATTGCACTGAATTGCAAAGCACACTGCATGTGTGCACAGAGACAAAAAAACAGACACTTATCTTAGCTGAATTGGCAGCAGGGCATGAGGAGCCAGAGAGAGATGCAATCCCTCCAGGTACAATGGACAACTGGCAAGGAGTCATGGATCCTGCACACCTAAATACCTAGTAGAGCTGCAATCAGCAGAAACACCTGCCCTGGATTACAACCCCAAGACAACTGCACTACCACCAACAACCACCGGAGGGAGCCCAAGAGCAGAATTCACAACAGTAGGCCACAGGAAAGGATGTTGCAGTAGTCGAGGTGGGAGATGATGAGGACATGCACAAGCATTTTAGTAGATTGAGGGTTGAGGAAAGGATGGATTCTGGAGATATTTTTGAGCTGGAGGTGACAGGAGGTGGAAAGAGTTTGGATGTGCGGTTTGAAGGACAGGGCAGGGTCAAGGGTTACTCCGAGGCAGCAGACTTCTTGTATGGGGGAAAGCGTGATGTTGTTAATTATGATAGATAGGTCAGGCAAGGAAGATCTGTGAGATGGAGGAAAGCTGATGAGTTCAGATTTGTCTACATTGAGTTTGAGGAAGCGAGAGGAGAAGAAGGAGGATATGGCTGATAGACACTGTATCTAACCCTTCCTCCACTGCTTCTGCTTCCTCCACCTCCTGTAGGGCCTCCGCCTGTGTCCTCAACCTCCCCATTAATGAGTCACGCTTCCCAACAGTGTAGAAACAATCCCCCCATCTCCGTACTGTGCAGCCAGGGAAAACCGCAATCAAGCAGTGTGTAAATTAACATGTCTTGGAGAAGAAAATCACACAGCTCAAGCATTGTGGACAGCTATCCATGCTGAGTTTGAGCAATGTCTGTCTCCACTGAACCTGGAGTCAGTGAAGGCAGTGTGCGATAATGGTGAGAACAAGGTGGCGGACCTACGCCTGGACAACCTCATACACATGCCTTGCATGCCTCACATCCTCAACCTGGTGGTACAGCAATTTCTCTACCACTATCCCAGCCTAGATGCCATGCTGCAGAAAGCACAGCCGCTGTGTGCTCATTTCTGGCTTCTACACCACTTGTGTCATCGACTTACTGATATCATTACAGAGGTCTTTTGGGCTGCCGGACAGCTGGTTTATATTCGCTGTGCCAACATCGTGATTTCCACTTTGCACATGTTGAAGTGACTGTGGCAGCAGCGATGACCCCTGGTAAAGTGTGACATTTTGCTAGACTTGCTCAGCGCGTTACGAAAATGTAACAAATCACACTTGCGGATTGGGCACAAATGAAGGACCTCTGCATCCTTTAACACAGTTTCAAAATGGCTACTAAGATGGTTAGTGCTGATGTTGCCATCATCAGCATTGCCATTCCTGTCATTTACATGCTGGAGCATAGTTTGAATAGTCTGCAGGAGGAGGTGGTGGTCGCAATGGAAGAGGAGGAAGCAGAGTACTGTCATCACACAGGTGGGTGCCATGGGAGGGTGGATTATAGCAATCGAGGAGGGCTCAAGGTACCAGATAAGCTGTTAGTAAAGGTGCAGGAGTCAAGGAACAAATGGAGGAGGAGGAGGAGAAAGAGGTAATGAGTAGGGTTGAGCGAAACGGGTCGTTCATTTTCAAAAGTCGCCGACTTTTGGCAAAGTCGGCGTCTCATGAAACCCGACCCGATCCCTGTGGGGGTCGGCCATGCGGTACGCGATCTTGGCGCCAAAGTCGCGTTTCGTATGACGCGATTAGCGCCATTTTTTCAGCCAATGAATGAGCGTGGGCAGAGTGATGACATAGGTGTTAGGGGAGGGAACGCCTATCGTCATGTTATCGCTTGTGCGCAGTAGCGATTTGGAATGTGCAAATCGAAATTTTCTGTTCTGGGACGGAGGGGGAGAGAGAGAGAGAGAGAGAGAGAGAGAGAAAAAAAAAAAATATATATATATATATATAATAATATCTTCACTGGGTTTCGTGTTTCGGCCGAAACCCGACTTTTCACTGTGGTCGGCCGATTTCACTCGACTCGACTTTTAAGACAGTCGGGTTTCACAAAACCCGACTCGACCCTAAAAATCTAAAGGTCGCTCAACCCTAGTAATGAGCACACAACAATCAGGAGATTAAGAGGATAATGATCCCCTCTCTATTGTCCATTGTTGGCAGGAGAGGACGGAGGAAGCAAGATTAAGTATTTCTACACCACCAACACACCATGTACTTAGACCTCATGGAAGCAGCCGACACATGAGTGCACTATCTGCAATATGATTGTTGGCCGTATTGTTTGGACTAGAAATAGTGCTGATTTCTGGGTTGCCGCTCTGTTAGGTCCACAATATGAGAGTAAATTTTTCCAAATGCTTCACCCCCTCGAAAGGGACTTGAGCATGCTGGAGTATCAGAACACTCTTATAGACTATCTTAAGAGTGGTTTTTCCCAAGACAGCAGTGAGGCACACAGTGTGCATAGCTGTTATAGACTTCCAACCCCGGTAATGTCGAGTCATCTACGCAAAAACATTAGCAGCAGCAGTGTAAGTGAGAGAAGAATCACGGTGGCTTAGTGGTTAACACTGCAGCCTTGTAGCACTAGGGTCCTGGGATAAAACCCCACCAAGGACCACATCTGCAAGAAGCTGGTATGTTCTCCAAATGTTTGCATGAGTTTCCCCCCTGGTACTTCGGATTTCTCCCACACTCCAAAGATATACTGATAGGGAATTTAGATTGTGAGCCCCAATTGGGACAGTGCTAAAAATGTCTGTGAAGCGACGTGTAATTAATGGCGCTATATAAGAGAGTAAAATAACTAAAAATAAAAATTAAGAAATTTCTGTGAGTCATTTAACACTTTTTTAGACCAGCTCGTGCAACAGCAGAACAGAGTACAAGTCTGACACGTAATGAACGAATGGAGAAGATGGTGCAGGAGTATCTCGAGCTCAATATCAATGCCATCACAAAGGGTTTGAACTCTTTGCATTTTGGTCTTCAAAAATGGAATAGTGGCCGCAGCTTTCCTGTCACGTCTTGAAGGTTTTGTCATGCCCGGCAGGCAGCGTTCTCTCAGAACATGTCTTCAGCGCTGCTGGTGGTGTCCTGACAGATAAGAGCAGCAGCCTGTCCCCTGACAGTGTCGACCACCTAACTTTCCTTAAGATGAACAAGTCATGGATCTCCAATGACTTTTGCACCCCAGTCGCAGACTGAGCAGACTAGGTGATGGTGTTGTTTTTAGTATATTGCATTGATCTCATGTTATTACAGTCTGTGACACCTTTGACGTGGCTTCTGTATCTGCTGTTTCTACTGCTGATGATGTTACAAACAATTTTATGAAATGTGGAGATTCCACGTTGGGTCTCCATCTAGTGGGCTGCATGTAGTGGAAGTGGTGTCAGAGCCCCATTATACTATTTCTACTCTGGGGAAATTGATAATGTCTGTAAAGTGCTGTGGAATTAATGGTGCTATATTAAGTGAGTAAAATAAATAAGTAAAATAAATTGATGCCACTTTAGTAGTGTCTGCCCCTAGTTTTTTAAAATGTTTGGACTCCAAGTTGGGTCTCCATCATGTGTCTTGCCTGAATTTTGCAGGGCTTTCAGACCACCAGGCCTACACCTGTCACTCATCCACTTGTTACTGGTCAATGTTTAAGCTAGAAATGCTGCTAGAAACTTTGTCCTACGCCCTGTTTATGCTGAAATGTGGCCTGCTGGCTGGAGCACACAATTAGCACAAAGGATTTATATACTGAAATGAAGACTGCTTTCTGTAGAACGCTATTTGTCCAAACAATTTAAATACAGAAATGTGGACTCCTGGCTGGAGAAAAACTAGTTGCACTAAATATTTATATAATTAAATGTGGCCTTGTTTCGGGAACATGCTAAATAAATGTTGACTCCTGCATGGCCAAAAGTATTACTAGCAATAATTATTTTTCTGGAGAAATGTGTCTTCAGTTTATTACCACAAAGAATATATATTTTGAAATGTGAACTGCCGCCAAAATATTACCAGCACAACGTATTATTCTGTCAAAATGTGGCATTGTTAAAGGACTACGGGATTGGCACAAATAATTTATATTTTGAAATAAGGACTTCTGCTTAGGCCATAATGTTATCAGCACAAAATATTATTATGCAGACATATGGCATGCCTTTTGGAGTACGCTACTAGAACAAACTATTTCGATTCTCAAATCTAGACTGCTGGACGGAGCAAAAATATCAGCACAAAATGATTCGATACTGAACTATCCTGTGCTTTCAGGAGCACTGTAGAACATAAAAAAAAATTAAATGTGGACTATTGGACGGAGCAAAAATATGAACACAAAATTATTAGAAGCTAAAATGTTGCCTGCTTTCTGAAAGACAGAATTACAACAAACAAACTAGATTCTCTAATGTGGACTCCTGGCCCAAGCACAATATTAGCAGCACAAAAGAATTATATGCTGAAATGTGCCCTGGTGTCACACACAAAGAGCAAAAACGATTGATAGGCTGGAAGGCCAGTTTCACAACCACACATTATCCTATGCATCTGAACTAGCCGGCTGACTATCAACAGCCTAGATATGTTTCTGATTACCCTGTAGCAGCAGCAAGAGCGGCCTCTATGCACTGCTACACTGACAAAATGGCGCTAAAACAACATGCCCGCCCTTTATTTGGAGAGGGACATGTGGCTTCGGCAGCCAATGACTCAAGCCCTTGAGTCTGGATGTTGTGGATGGTGTATGTGCCCTGATTGGCTGCCAGAATTAAACACACAAAGTTAAGAGAAAAAAATATAGCGCCACTCCTCTAACCTTTCCACACTCTCCTCTAACCTCTCCACACCCCCTCCCTTCATCAAACACGTCCCCCTGTCCCACCCACTCATCATACAGCATCACTATCCTAGCCAAAGTATCCTAGCCAAACAAATGCTTAGTGGAAACGTGATGATTTATCGAACTGTGACTGAATTTTGATGACTGAGTGAAAATGCTTGTAAAAGCGAACACGAATCTGAATATACTGTGTTCGTGCCGAATTTGAAATTGGCCAGCGTTTTCCAAACACGTTAGCTCATCTCTACTACAGAATGCTACTTTATTTGGGTACACCTTGATACTGGTGGCATGGTTTTTATGCTTTTTTTGATCAAAAGCTGTGCTTGCTGTGTGCCCTATGTTGTTTATCTGCACTATTACTCTTGCTTGTTTGCTTACAGCAGTGTAAGGGTTTGTGTTTAGTTGTTGGCTTGTAATAATTATAGGGGATAACTCAGGAGACTCTTTGCGTGGAACAAGACAACTACAGGACACAGTTTTATAAGTGGTAAAGTCTATATTATCACACGGTGATTCAAACAGGTGCAGAGAGAAACTCAAGTCTACAACACTTGGTGCAAATATCAAATGCAGCTCAGCAGTCTATAGGAAACTTCAGAGGGAAATGCAATCACGCAGAAAGTCTATGAAGCACAATTATTCTTGAGGATACTTGACACGAATAAGTCCTTGCTTAGTCCACAACACAGATAGATATGCTTATAAGGCAGTTCAAATAATATCTTAGCTCAACCAAGGAGGTCTGGGTAATAGTCTCAGGTTCTTGCAGAGCAGAAACAGCTTACATGTCCAGCAAATGCAGATGGAAGCAAACTCAAGCAGCAGATGAAGGAGGATTACTGGAACTGGTGTATGCAGCAGGAACTCAGAGCAGAGTAGCAGGATAACCCCACAGGTTCACAGGAGCAGGTATATAGCCAGGGAGTCACCAGAGGTCAGGAGCTGGATGCAAGGCAGAATACTCTAGCACAGACTGAAGGCTGGGGTGGAGTTTTATAGCAGGAAGACACAGTGCACATGAGACCAAAGACGCCATCTTGGAAAAGGGCAGTAATGCACAAAAAGGTAATAAAAAATGTTCAGAGTCCTGACATTACTCCCTCCTTAGAAGCTGCAGACATTCCACACGCCGCTCTTGGTGGATAACAGTATCTGGACCAATCTATTCTTATGCAAACTCCTGAAGGAGTCACATGCTCTTCTTGTCGGTTTTTTTCTGTTGCTGCATTTAGTGTCTGATGAAGGTCGAATAGACCGAAACGTTACAAATTGACTTTTTGGGATCATCAAATACAGTAAATATAATTGCATGATATTCTGAGTGCCGGATTTTTTCTTTTATATTGGATATAGGGGTTGGCATCCCTTCTCTGAGCACCAGATATACTTAATATAAGGAGTGCCATGACAGACAATTTAAATTCCTCAGGGGGATATCCCTACCATCTTATCAGATATTGGAGCCGATTCCTGCGAATCCTGGAATCAACAATTTCCTCCACCACAATTTGTTCTTGCCCATCAATCAGGCTGCGGAGGTGGCACAACACATCCCTGGAAGGTATTAGGAGATACAGGCTTTAGTAAAGATACATGAAAAACTGGGTGTACCTTCATAGTCCTAGGCAGCTTCAACCAGCAGGCCACAGAGCTCACAATACCGTTGATCTTGAAAGGGCCAATGAATTTCTGTCCAAGTTTTTGTGAAGGAACGTTTAACTTCAGATTCTTAGTTGCTAACCACATGGAATCTCCTACCTTGAACATGGGTGCAGGTTTACGGAATCTATTAGCAGATCTCTCATAACATTCTTGAGCTGTGGTCAGGGATTCCTTCAGAACCTCCAGATTTTGCCTCATCGCAGTCAGCCTTTCCTCCACTGCCATAACCGGAGAATTAATTGGAGACCTAGGTAACATACACGAATGATAACCCAGATTGGCAAAGAAAGGTATAAATTTAGTGGAGGCGCTCTGAGAATTGTTATATGAAAATTCGGCTAACGGCAGCAACTCCAACCAATCATCCTGGAGATGGCTGACATAGCATCTTAGATATTGTTCCAGCATCTGGTTGGTACGCTCAGTCTGACCATTTGTCTGGGGATAGTAAGCGGAAGAAAGACAGACATTAATATTGAGTGCAGAGCAAAACCCCTTCCAGAATCTTGAAGTGAACTGCACTCCACGGTCAGAGATGATCTCATCCGGAACCCCATGCAACCGAAAGACAATCTGTATAACCAAGTTCACTGTATCTTTAGCTGAGGGGAGGCCGGTGTACAGAACAAAATGAGCAGCCTTAGTCAGGCGATCAACTACCACCATGATTGTATTCATGCCTCCTGATGTAGGCAGCTCCACAATAAAGTCCATTGATATAGACCCCCAAGGGTGGGACGGTACAGGTAATGGTTGTAGAAGACCCGTAGGTGCCACATGAGGAGTCTTGTAACGAGCACATACCTCGCAAGAGAGAACATAATCCTTGGTATCCTTCAGGCAAGTTGGCCACCAGAAGATTCGGCTCAGGAACTCTTGTGTCTTCTGTACCCCCCTGTGACCAGCCAACTTGGAGTCATGTACCAACTTGAGGATCTGCAGACGGACAACCTCAGGGACGTAGATACGTCGATCTCTGAACCACATGCCACCCTTAAAGACAAGATTAATATCCACAGGTGGGTTGGCCAGAAATACATCACCTTCATAGGCCTCCCTGCACTCCTTCCACAAGTCCTGATCGTGGATAACTCAGATGAAATTGGCATCAGACAGAATGGTCTTGGACGGGGCTCCAGGTACGGAATCCACAGCATGGATAAAGCATCAGCCTTCCCTTTACGAGAACCTGGACGGTACGAGATAACAAAGTTAAATTGATTTAAAAATAAGTTCCAACGAGCCTGATGAGGAGAAAGACATCTAGCAGATCTAAGGAACTCTAAATTGCGATGGTCAGAGAGCACTATGATCTGTTGTGCAGCTCCTTGCAGATGATGCCTCCATTCTTTGAAAGCCGCAATAATAGCCAGCAATTCCTTGTCTCCCATGTCGTAATTCTTCTCTGCTGAGGTTAGTCTACGGGAAAAGAAAGCACAAGGATGTAGCAGACCCTTCTCTCCAGTTCTTTGGGAGAGAATGGCCCCCAAAGCATTATCAGAAGCGTCCACCTCCACACTGAAAGAAAGTGTTGGATCTGGGTGTATCAACAGCGTTGCTGATGTGAAACAGATCTTAAGCCGATCAAAAGCTTCTTGAGCCTGTGATGACCACTTAAAGGGCTTTTCCTTCTTTGTCAAGGAAGTAATGGGATGGACAATATCAGAAAAATATCGAATGAAGCGTCTGTAGAAATTTGCAAAACCAAAAAAAAGTTGGACCTCCTTAACGTTCTTGGATACCGGCCAGTCAACGATAGCCTGAATCTTACCAGATTCCATGTTCAGCCCCTGGGGAGAGATGATATAACCTAAGAACTGTATCTCAGAACGATGGAACTCGCATTGCTCCGGCTTAATATACAGATGGTTCTCTTTCAGACATCTTAAAACAGTTTTGACATGTTCTTCATGTTCCTGTAGAGAGTCAGAAAAGATTAATATATCATCCAAATAGCTCACTACAAACTGGTCCAACAAATCTCTGAAAATGTCATTAGCAAGGTGTTGAAATGTTGCAGGGGCGTTACAAAGCCCGTAGAGCATCACAAGAGATTCAAAGTGTCCATACCGGCATCTGAATGCTGTCTTCCACTCATCCCCTGAACGAATACGCACCAAATTATAAGCCCCACGAAGATCCAGTATAGAGAACACCTTAGCATGGCGGACTCTTTCCAGTAATTCGGGAATCAGAGGCAAAGGGTAACGGTTTCGTACGGTTACCTTATTGAGTTCCCGATAGTCAACACAGGGTCTCAGGGTCCCATCCTTCTTCTTTACAAAAAAGATAGGTGCCACTGCTGGTGAGGAAGAAGGATGTATGAAGCCTTTGGCCAGATTTTCATCAATATTCTCCGTTAAGGCTTGAAGCTCAGGTGCCGCCAAAGGGTATACGTTACCAAAAGGAATAGCTGCCCCAGGAAGCAACTCAATGGGACAGTCATAATGCCTGTGTGGAGGAAGCTGATCTGCATTCTTCTTGTCACAGATGTCAGAGAACTCTTTATATGCTGGAGGTAAAGAAAATACCTGTACATGTGGTTCCGTAGCCGTGGACTCAGGGACAGCTTCTGTTAACGCTGAGTTGCTCCTTGTTGGAAAGATAATCTCCTTGGTCTCCCAGTTGATAATTGGGTTCTGAGAACGTAACCAAGGAATGCCTAAAATCACAGGAAAATGAGGAGACGAAATTAGCAAGAAAGAAAGTTGCTCCTGATGATTAGGCTCCAACAAAATTTCAAGGGGTACGGTCTCCTGATCCACAGGCCCAGAGATTAAAGGTGATCCATCCACTGTTTCCATGGTAATTGGAGAGGCTCTTTGCTGAATTTCAATACCATGTTCCTTGGCAAATGCGATATCCATGAAATTGCCACCTGCACCAGAGTCAATCATAGCTGCTCTGGAAATCTACTGTCCTGAACACAGGATCTTAATAGGGAGAGAACAGTGAGAGTTCTTTTCCTGAAGCTCCTTGGGGGGTGAAGTCATAGAAAGTGAATGGAATACAGCATTTAAAGGCAGGCTACATTCAGAGATGTCAGATTCATCATCGCAGTTGTCATACTCCCCTACTGCTGCTAGCACCTTGTTAGGCTGTCTAGGACACTTAGGACAATTGATCAAGAAGTGGTCAGACTGGCCGCAGTAGAAACATAGACTTTCACGAAGGCGATGCTCCCGGTGCTCATTGATCTCGCGCCTCTGAACGGAATCAATTTGCATGGGCACCTCCTCCACCTCCCGAGATGTTTTACCTGCAGGCTCTTTGGAAGGAAGGGAAAAGTTAGAAATACGGTTATATGCAGCAAACTTCTCCTGCCTACGCTCAGTAAGGCGAATGTCAATAACAGAACGTTTTGCCTGGCGTAAAGACAATAAAGCGGATTCAGCGGTTGCACGGTGATTAGGGTCATCAAACATTAATGCCATAGCGGCCAAGAAATCATCCAAGTTATTTAACCGTGGGTCACGAGACTCAATCATCAGATTCGCCCAGGCGAGCGTTCGTGCGGTCAGCAGCATTATTATACACGATACTTTGGATCTATCATTAGGAAAATGGTCAGCATGCACATCAAAATATAGCATACATTGATTCACAAAGCCACAAAATTTGTCGCGATCACCATTAAATCTGAATGAGGGCAACTTAGGTGGGCCAGCTGGTGGCGGTTGCCCAGAGGGAAAAGTCGCTTGTGCAGCTATTTGCGTGCTTATGTCCTGAAAAGCCCGTCCTGTTGTGAACTCCGTTTTCAGGCTCCCTCTTGTGGTCACAGATGGTATTGTGTGACTTTGGTTTTTTGGCTCCCCCTGGTGGTTTGGTTTATTATCCTGTGGGTCTGCTGGATCAGCTGCCTCGTTATTCACCAGGGAGGCTCCTATTTAGCTCTGCTTCACTTCCACTTGTTGCCGGCTGTCAATGTATTCAGTGCTATTCTGATTACTCCTGATTATCTCGTTTTCTGCCTCTTCAGGATAAGCTAAGTTCTGTTTGAATATTTTTTGCTCATCTGCCTGCAATATGATTTCTGTGTATGATGAGTCTAGTCCAGCTTGCTAACATGTGATTTCTTTTTGCTGGTAAGCTCTGGGGTACGGAGTTGCTTCCTCCGCACCGTTAGTTGGTGCGGGAGCTCGAGCAATCTCTGCGTGGATATTTTGAATAGGGTTTTTTATTGACCGCACAGTTTCCTTCCTATTTTCTGCTATCTAGTATTAGTGGGCCTCATTTGCTAAATCTGATTTCATCTCTGCGTTTGTGCTTTCCCCTTAACTCACCGTTAATATTTGTGGGGGGCTATTCTATATCTTTGGGGTCTTCCACTGAGGCAAGTGAGGACTTACTTTTCCTCCAGGAATAGTCAGTTTCTCAGGCCGTGACGAGACATCTAGGATTTTTTAGGTAACGTTCCAATGCTGCCTATAGTTGTTTGCAGATAGGATCAGGTTGCGGTCAATCTAGTTACCACTTCCCCAGAGCTAGTAGTCTGTTCAGTTACTTAGCTAGTCCGACCTGCGATCCTTGCCACTAGGATCATAACACGTCCATACTGGGACTCTATGCCAACAAGTTTGTTTTCCTGGGCTACCATGCGGGTGCTTAAGTCCTGCAAAGTCTGTCCAAACACTTGTTGATTGAGTTCAAAGCTTCCAAACTTCTTTTGCAGACCTTCCACATCTTTCTTCAGTGATGTAATTATGTAAAACACCAGCTCTAGTCTGCTTTCTGCAGTCATTGTTCCAGCAGTGTCCTTTTTTTTTTTTAGGCTAGAGTATCCTGTAATAATTATAGGGGATAACTCAGGAGACTCTTTGCGTGGAACAAGACAACTACAGGACACAGTTTTATAAGTGGTAAAGTCTATATTATCACACGGTGATTCAAACAGGTGCAGAGAGAAACTCAAGTCCACAATACTTGGTGCAAATATCAAATGCAGCTCAGCAGTCTATAGGAAACTTCAGAGGGAAATGCAATCACGCAGAAAGTCTATGAAGCACAATTATTCTTGAGGATACTTGACACGAATAAGTCCTTGCTTAGTCCACAACACAGATAGATATGCTTATAAGGCAGTTCAAATAATATCTTAGCTCCACCAGGGAGGTCTGGGTAATAGTCTCAGGTTCTTGCAGAGCAGAAACAGCTTACATGTCCAGCAAATGCAAATGGAAGCAAACACGAGCAGCAGATGAAGGAGGATTACTAGAACTGGTGTATGCAGCAGGAACTCAGAGCAGAGTAGCAGGATAACCCCACAGGTTCACAGGAGCAGGTATATAGCCAGAGAGTCACCAGAGGTCAGGAGCTGGATGCAAGGCAGAATACTCTAGCACAGAGTGAAGGCTGGGGTGGAGTTTTATAGCAGGAAGACACAGTGCACATGAGATCAAAGACGCCATCTTGGAAAAGGGCAGTAATGCACAAAAAGGTAATAAAAAATGTTCAGAGTCCTGACATGGCTTGTGTTTCAGGGGTTGATGCTGTTGGTCTCTATCTGGTTATGAGAGGGCTTTAAATAGCCTCTATTTGGCTTCATTCCTTGTCAGTTATACTTCTGCCCTTGGCTGAGTTAGTTGAAACCTGTGTGCTTGTGCCTTATGCATGCTTTTCATATGATCTCCTATTTCTGACCCGGTCTGTCTCCCCGTTTAGCATTCATCTGTTGATTCAGTACTGTCTGTTTGTTTACCTGGTTTCTGACTTCTGCTACACCTAGACTGCCCGTTTTGCCTGTTCCCCTTGTACCTCTGTAGCCCTCCATGGTTTCTGACACTTGGCTTGTACCTGACCTCTCTTCTGTATCTCGAACTTGTACCTCACTGTCCTTCCAGTATTGACCTCAGCTCTCTTGACCTTTCTTCTGTCCTGCCGGTCTCCACCACTCTTCTACCTCCTTCGGAAGTTCGCGGGCTGGCTTCGCCCCGGTCCCTCTCTTGCTGCATGGCAATTACAACCGAACAAACCAGAACAAGAGGCCACTGAGAACCATACGCACACCACCAAAAATATTTATCAAAAAAGAATGACTTTATTGGAAGTAAATTAAAAACAGTTAAAACCTGATACAAACACCATCTGCCCCCCCTGCGGACCAGGACAACACGGTGTGTGCTGCATACATGGCACAGAAAAATGTGACAAATGTTCCACAAAATCATAAAAATGAATAACTGTTAGGACACACTGCAAGGGAACAGAATATAATACTTAACATGGGCACAGCCACGGGTAGAGGACATCAAAACTCAAATAAATGAATAATCCCCCATAGTTCTATCTGATGCACAAAGATATACGATCAAAGATTGGCGTACCATAACATGTTTAAAGTGTAAAGAAAGAAACACAGCCCATGTCACCTCTAAATGGAGGTGGATGCTAAAGAACTCCAAAGAGGAGAGGTATCCCAGATACAGCAGTGTGAGTCCCAGTCACCCTGTACTACCTGAGATTAGGGAGGGCGACGCCGCAGCCAAAAGTGTGCCAGGCCCGGGGGGGCAGGTGAACCCAACGCGTGTCGTGGTCACACAGACCGCTTCGTCAGGGGAAGTCCAATTGGCAATTACAACCTTTACTACAAAAAGATACCTGTTTACAATCCATATTTCCAGACCCACCCCACTACTGTGTTTCAGCCAGCCCCCAAATCAAATAAGTATTATTGTCAGAAGCTCCCTGTCCTCTCTAACAGCTACAGGACAACAGCTTATGGTACCTTGCAACCAGAAAAAAAATGTAAAACCTGTCCATTTATAATGACCACAGACAAGATAAATATCCCCAACTTACGTCAGGACTACAAGATCCCAGGTACTTTTAGCTGCTTCTTATCTAATGTGGTGTACCTAATTATATGTACCAAATGTCCAGCGGGTGGTCTGTGTGTAGGGGAGACAGTGCAAAAACCAAGAACAAGGATGAATTCTCATCGCCACACACTATGAGAAAAAAGAATGGATCTACCTGTGGCCAAACATTTTTGTCTCCCTGATCACAGCACCATGGACTTGAAATTACTTGTATTAAAAGGTAAGTTCAAATCTCAGAGAGACAGAAGGGTCTGGGAGTATAAACTTATGACAACCTTTGACACACTCAGTGCAGGAATGTATGTGTCGCATAGATTTATGTCTTTTCACAACAATTAAGGAATTTGCTCCTCAGACCTTGTGGGTGTATCACAACAGAGAACCAGACCCCAATCAGAGGACAATAAAACTTTCACACTCCTTATCTATAAACTGTTCCAATATTTATGGACACAACTGTTTATCCCTCTCCCATAATGATAGTTCCGCTTCAGTCACTTGTCGTATCTATTGCATTATTTCTGTGCTGTGTTGTGTACAAATATGTGATTCTTCAGATTTTGTATTAGCCTATGCCTGATGAACAGACCTGAGCAGTCTTGAAAGCTTGCAATTTGTTACCATCTTTTCAGTTAGGCATTAAAAGGTAGAAACCACTGAGGACTCTCAATTCTAAATAAAGGGTAAAGAAGAAATTTATATGAGAGATATCAGATTAGAGAAGAGTGGAACAAGTGCATCAGAAGTTTAGAGATGAAAGGGAGATTAGAGATAGGTCTGTAGTTAGCAGTTCTGGTCAGAGGATTTTTTTTTAGTAATGGATTTATGATTGCATGTTTGAAGGAGGAGGGAAAGATACCAGAAAAATAAAAGAGAGGTTAAATATTTTAGTTAGGTGGGTGGCGACAGAGATGGACTGAAGAAGGTGAGAGAGAATAGGGTCACTGGTGTAGGTAGTAGGGAGAGAAGAAACAAGGAATCGGGTAACCTTTACTTCTGTGAACATTACAAAGACAAAAGTGAACTTTATGAAATGTAGTAGAGATGAGGATCCATGATATTGGGGGATTTGGAGGCAATTTCCTCTCAGATATGATCAATTTGTTCTTTGAAATATTTTGTCAGACCGTCAGCCCTGAGGTTGGTGATCGAGGTCTGTACTTTAGTACTTAGAAGGGAGTGAAAAGTGTCTGAGTCGCTTAGGATTGTTGGCGGTGAAGTAGACTTGTTTACAGAGGTTAAGGACAGAGTTATGTGTTTTAAGAATACATTTATAATGGATGAAATCTTTGGTCAAAAGTAGTGTTGAGCATTCCGATACCGCAAGTATCGGGTATCGGCCGATACTTAGCGGTATCGGAATTCCGATACCGAGATCCGATACTTGCCGCGTATCGGATACCGGAATCGGAAGTTCCCAGGATTCAAACTGCACAAATTTGTACGAAATCAGCCAATGAGAATGATTCCAAGTGTGGGCACATCCTGTTCAGCATGGAGGGCCTGAAACTACTGGCAAGGCTGTGATTGGCTGCTGAAATGATGTCATGATGCAGTTTAAAAGTCGCTGGCGCCATTTTGCGCTCACTCTGCTGTGAATTCAGTTAGTGACAGGACGCTGTTTGCTGACTGAGGGCCAGTTTAGAGATAGCGATTTGCTTCTTTGTGCTTTTCAAAGGCTAATTTAGCAACCGCTGTGTTCACCTACTAATCACCTTGCTTTTGCCTTGTAGCGCTGTTTTCACAGCGATCTGCAAGGTCTGTGTGTGTGTGTGTGTGAGTGCAGCCCACTCTCTAGTCTGAGTGCAGCCATAGGCCATCCATAGCTGGTTGTATTCAGTTCAGGGAGGGTGGTTCATTGCCTCATACTGTTCTTTTTTTTTTTTTCAAGTAGTGTAGTCTGCTGCTCATTTTTTCAAAAAATTCCTATTAGTGTCTTTCCACCCGTCTCCAGCTAACTTGTGGAAAAACACTACATAGGATAATGTAGAGGAGGGTTTTTGGGCCTTGCAGCGCCATTTACGGCTGTCTGCACGGTCTCCGTGTGACTGCAGCTCTCTCTGTTGTCAGTTCAGCCCCCCAAAAATAAATAAATAATAAAGTTCACCAAACACACCAGTGACACCACTTTACATTTGTGTAGGCCACATTAGCTCATATTAAAGTCTAGTCCACACTTTAGAAAATTAGTGTTTCTTATACCTGTTAGGAGTTGTTCAGGAATAAGCACACAAAGCCGTTAGTACTTTTCTGCTTATCTTTATCAGTCAACCAAGATGAAGAAGGCAGTGAGTAAGGCACGTGGGCGTGGGCGCGGAGCAGGGAGAGGACGTGGGGATTCTGTGCCTGCTGCGGGCACCGGTGACTCATCAGCACCCACTTTCACCAGGGAACAGTCCTTCATGCGCAGCTTTGTCGCAGAGCGCCGTACACCGCTGCTGCGTGAAGAACAAATTGAAGCCGTTGTCGGATGGATGGCAGCTAATGCATCAACTTCAATTAGTGCCACATCCTCTCAGACACAGAGCACTGGAGAGCAGCCATCTGTCTCTTCACCACCTGCCAAATTGCCCAGGCAGACAGAGATCCCAGGACAGGAGCCGTCACTACTTCTGTTCTCTGAATCTCTTGGCTTGGAAACAGGGGGCCAGCCAAGCAGCATTGGAGAAATGGAAGAAGAGGCAGGGTGCAGTGATGCCCAACCGCTTTTTCTCTCTTCCTCTGAAGAGGCGGGTGGGCCAGTGCCTCCGGTCACCACATCGCAGGACGCATCCGCTGATGACACTCAGGTGCCACTTTCTGGTGCGTGCTCTGCTGCTGAGACTACCCAGGAGGAGCAGTTGGGGGCAGAGGGTAGTGTAGATGATGAGGTCCTTGACCCATCTTGGCGTGAGGGACAGGAAGGTGGTGGGAGCAGCTCTGAGGAAGAGATTCCCCGTACGGCCCAAAGAGGGAGAGGGAGGGGGAAGACTGCGGATCCTGCAGCCTCCGCTTTGGCACCCGTTAGGAGCATGTCTCTTCCAAAAGCCAAAAAGGGCGCTCCCAAGACTTGCAGTGCCTGGTCCTTTTTTGACACAGTTGCAGATGACATTTGCTATGTCAAATGCAAGGTGTGTCATCACAAAGTCAAAAGAGGTCGAAATGTCAGCAACCTCAATACCTCCAACATGTGGAAACATGTGCGCACCAGGCACGAGGCGGAGTTAGAAAGACACACTGAAGAGCTAGGCCAACCAACAGAGGCAGCTACCACCTCTTCAGCTCGTGTTGCCTCTTCCTCCAGCTCACACGCAGCTGGTTCGGCTTCCTCCCAGGATCGCCGTGGAAGAACCTCTGGCCCTGTTGTCCAGAGACCCGCTGTAATTCCACCCGCAGCACCACTTTCCCAGTCATCCACACACTCTCAGCCCAGTGTACAGCCATCGGTAGTACAGGCATGGGAGAAAAGGCGGCCTTTCTCGTCAAACCACCCACGAGCACAGGCTCTGACTGCAGGCATTGCCAAACTTCTGTCACTGGAAATGCTGTCATTCAGGCTGTTGGAGACTGACAGCTTCCGTGACTTGATGTCATTGGCAGTCCCACAGTACAATGTGCCCAGCCGCTTTTACTTCAGCAGGCAAGCTGTCCCTGCCCTGCACAAGCATGTGGAGGGACACATAAAACACGCGCTACTGAATGCCGTCAGTAGCAAGGTCCACCTCACCACCGATGCGTGGACCAGTCAACATGGACAGGGGCGATACCTTTCCCTCACTGCCCATTGGGTTAATGTCGTTGAGCCGGGTACAGATGGTGCGAGTGGCGCAGGACGTGTCCTGCCCACTCCAAGGATTGCAGGAATCCATTCTGTACGCATTGACTCCTCCTCTTACACCAGTTCCTCAGAATCATCGCTGCAGAAGCCGTCACAGTCCACCTCCACATGGACCCGTGATGAACGTTTACCTGTTACGACCGACATGAGCACAGCCGTGGCCAAACGTCAACAGGCCGTCTTGAAATTAATTTCTTTGGGGAATCGAAGCCACACAGCGCAGGAGCTCTAGAATGCCATCAAGCAGGAGAGCGATGTGTGGTTTGTGCCAGCGAATCCCCAGCCAGGCATGGTAGTGTGTGATAATGGCCGAAATCTGGTGGCAGCTCTGGGCCTCGGCAACCTCACTCACATCCCATGTCTGGCACATGTGCTCAATTTGGTCGTGCAGAGTTTTTTGAGGGACTATCCGGATCTTGATGCACTGCTGCACAAGGTCTGCCTAGAGTGTGCTCACTTGCGGCGTTCCAGCATGGCAAAAGCGCGCATTGCGGCTCTGCAGCGCCGACACCGCCTGCCGGAACATCGCAACACATGTGACCTACCTACCAGGTGGAATTCCATGTTACATATGTTGGAGCGGTTGTGTGAGCAGCAGCAAGCTGTAATGGAGTACCAGCTGCTTCAGGCGCAAAGAAGTCGCACTCAGCGCCGTTCAGACTTCACAACCACAGAGTGGGCCACTATGAATGACGTCTGCCAGGTTTTGCGTCCCTTCGATTATTCCACGCGGATGGTGAGTGCAGATGATGCACTAGTCAGCATGACTGTCCCCCTTATCTGCCTGCTTGAAAAATCACTGCAAGCGCTAAGGGATAATGTTGTGGAAGAGGTGGAGGATGAGGATTCACCATTTCCATCATCTTCTGGACAGTCAGCGCCACGTGGTTCCTCACAAACGCGTAGGCAGGGGACAGTTTGTGAGGAGGATGAGGAGGAGTCAATGGAGGAGGAAGACATCCATCCAGAGGAGGGAGTTACACAATTGTCCAGTAGTCAGTGTGTACAGCGAGGGTGGGGTGATGACGAGCGGGCAGAGATCACGCCTCCAGCAGGGGACAGCATTTCTTGGGCAGTTGGCAGTCTGCAGCACATGGTGGATTACATGCTGCAGTGCCTGAGAAACGACCGTCGCATCGTCCACATTCTCAACATGTCTGATTATTGGGTGTTCACCCTCCTCGATCCTCGCTACCGGGACAACGTAGAAAGCCTCATCACACCATTGAACCAGGAGCGAAAAATGCGGGAGTACCAAGACACACTGGTGAATTCCATGATCTTCTCCATTCCAAGTGAGAGAAGTGCTGCTAGTGCATTACAAAGCAGCTCAGTGCGTCCAGGCAGTGGTGGAGGCTCTGCACAAAGAGGGAGCAGAAGCTGTGCCTCTGCCCAAGGCAAGACCAGTATGGCCCAACTGTGGCACAGTTTTCTGTGCCCGCCACAAAAGTCTACACCATCACAGACGGCTCCAGTCAGCAGGAGGCAACGGTTCCGTCAGATGGTGACAGACTACATGTCTTGCCCTCTTGCTGTACTCCCAGACGGCTCTTCACCTTTCAAGTTTTGGGTCTCAAAGCTGGATACATGGCCAGAGCTAAGCCAGTATGCATTGGAGGTGCTGGCTTGCCCTGCGGCTAGTGTATTATCGGAACGCGTCTTTAGTGCTGCAGGTGGTGTACTAACTGACCGTCGCATGCGACTATCCTCCGATAACGTTGACCGGCTTACTTTCCTGAAAATGAACAAGGCCTGGATCTCGCAGGAATTTGCCACTCCTCTTCCTGATTAAATAATTAGGTGACTGTCTACGTTATCCAGGTCTCCTGTTGTGTTCATCTTTCTACAACCTGAACTTAAATTCCTGGGCTCCAACACCGCCAGTTGAGGCTCTGAAGTGCCGTCTCCACAGTCAAAACATACGACCCAGTGTTATTGGGTTTCAGTAACGTCAGCTGATCCCCAGCTGTGTAGCCGGCAATGTGTCCTGCGACCGCCACGCTGACACAACAACTGAAATGTAAGGGAACCTGTCCCCCCCCCCCCCAAGGCGTTTGTTACTGAAAGAGCCACCTTGTGCAGCAGTAATGCTGCACAAGGAAAAGGTAGCTATTTTTGTTTAGCTCCTTGCACACGCAGAACTTAACACTTATAAAATGTGTCCACTGATACCGTAAAACCGTCCCGGAGGTGGGACTTTCCTTCGTAATATGACGCAGCACAGCTGTCATTCCTACCCCCTTGGCACCGTGCCCCGGCTCCTCAGCGTTGTTTGATTCCATCCCGGAGCCTGCGCTGTTATGTTATACCTTGGCCAGGCACACTTAGCGCTGCCCATCTTCTGACATCATTTGGTGTCAGGCTGGCTGCGCCTGTGCGGCCGCGCTGGCCGAGAGCCCGCCTCGCATTGTCTTCTGATTTAATCCCACTGGGGGCCTGAGATCCATGGACATGCGCAGTGCATATCTGAACCTCCGCCTCTCACTCATCTCCCTACGCCTTCTTCAGACTGTGCGCCGTCAGCTGATCCCTAATAGCATGCCACGGCCGTGACGCCGCACAGTCTGAAGAAGCCGTAGGGAGGGGAGTGAGAGGCGAGGATATGCACTGCGCATGGCCACGGATCCCAGGCCCGCGGTGGGATTACATTAGACAACACTGCTAGGCGGGCTCTCGGCCAGCGCGGCCGCACAGGCGCAGCCAGCCTGACACCAAATGATGTCAGAAGATGGGCAGCGCTAAGTGTGCCTGGCCAAGGGATAACATAACAGCGCAGGCTCCGGGACGGAATCAAACAACGCTGAGGAGCCGGGGCACGGCGCCGGGGGGGGTAAGAATGACGGCTGTGCTGCGTCATATTACGAAGGAAAGTCCGACCTCCGGGATGGTCTCACGGTTTCAGGGGACACATTTTATAAGTGTTTAGTTCTGTGTTTGCAAGGAGCATAATGAAAAGAGCAACCTTTTCCTTTTGCATCTTTTATGCTGCACAAGCTGGCTCTTTCAGCTACAAACGCCTTGGGGGGGGGTTAAAGGTTCCCTTTCGACTTTCTCCAATCAGGCATCGGCCTACATTGTGTTCCTCTGCTTCTCCTGCTGTCCCTGGGCTCCAACACTGCTAGTTGTTGCCTGGTAGTGCTCTACGCACAGTCAACAGTCGCTCCTCTGTTATTGGGGTTCAGTAACGTCAGCTGTTCCCCAGCTGTGTGTGTGGCAATCCCTCCTATCTCCTCCACCTCCTCCTCCTCCTGTCCCTGGGCTCCAACACCGCTAGTTGCCGTCCAGAAGTGCTGCCCGCACAGTCCCAACAGTCCCTCCTCTGTTATTGGGGTTCAGTAACGTCAGCTGTTCCCCAGCTGTGTGTGTGGCAATCCCTCCTATCTCCTCCACCTCCTCCTCCTCCTGTTCCTGGGCTCCAACACCGCTAGTTGCCGTCCAGAAGTGCTGCCCGCACAGTCCCAACAGTCCCTCCTCTGTTATTGGGGTTCAGTAACGTCAGCTGTTCCCCAGCTGTGTGTGTGGCAATCCCTCCTATCTCCTCCACCTCCTCCTCCTCCTGTCCCTAGGCTCCAACACCGCTAGTTGCCGTCCAGAAGTGCTGCCCGCACAGTCCCAACAGTCCCTCCTCTGTTATTGGGGTTCAGTAACGTCAGCTGTTCCCCAGCTGTGTGTGTGGCAATCCCTCCTATCTCCTCCACCTCCTCCTCCTCCTGTCCCTGGGCTCCAACACCGCTAGTTGCCGTCCAGAAGTGCTGCCCGCACAGTCCCAACAGTCCCTCCTCTGTTATTGGGGTTCAGTAACGTCAGCTGTTCCCCAGCTGTGTGTGTGGCAATCCCTCCTATCTCCTCCACCTCCTCCTCCTCCTGTCCCTGGGCTCCAACACTGCTAGTTGCCGTCCAGAAGTGCTGCCCGCACAGTCCCAACAGTCCCTCCTCTGTTATTGGGGTTCAGTAACGTCAGCTGTTCCCCAGCTGTGTGTGTGGCAATCCCTCCTATCTCCTCCACCTCCTCCTCCTCCTGTCCCTGGGCTCCAACACCGCTAGTTGCCGTCCAGAAGTGCTGCCCGCACAGTCCCAACAGTCCCTCCTCTGTTATTGGGGTTCAGTAACGTCAGCTGTTCCCCAGCTGTGTGTGTGGCAATCCCTCCTATCTCCTCCACCTCCTCCTCCTCCTGTCCCTGGGCTCCAACACCGCTAGTTGCCGTCCAGAAGTGCTGCCCGCACAGTCCCAACAGTCCCTCCTCTGTTATTGGGGTTCAGTAACGTCAGCTGTTCCCCAGCTGTGTGTGTGGCAATCCCTCCTATCTCCTCCACCTCCTCCTCCTCCTGTCCCTGGGCTCCAACACCGCTAGTTGCCATCCAGAAGTGCTGCCCGCACAGTCCCAACAGTCCCTCCTCTGTTATTGGGGTTCAGTAACGTCAGCTGTTCCCCAGCTGTGTGTGTGGCAATCCCTCCTATCTCCTCCACCTCCTCCTCCTCCTGTCCCTGGGCTCCAACACCGCTAGTTGCCGTCCAGAAGTGCTGCCCGCACAGTCCCAACAGTCCCTCCTCTGTTATTGGGGTTCTAACGTCAGCTGTTCCCCAGCTGTGTGTGTGGCAATCCCTCCTATCTCCTCCACCAGCTCCTCCTCCTGTCCCTGGGCTCCAACACCGCTAGTTGCCGTCCAGAAGTGCTGCCCGCACAGTCCCAACAGTCCCTCCTCTGTTATTGGGGTTCAGTAACGTCAGCTGTTCCCCAGCTGTGTGTGTGGCAATCCCTCCTATCTCCTCCACCTCCTCCTCCTCCTGTCCCTGGGCTCCAACATCGCTAGTTGCCGTCCAGAAGTGCTGCCCGCACAGTCCCAACAGTCCCTCCTCTGTTATTGGGGTTCAGTAACGTCAGCTGTTCCCCAGCTGTGTGTGTGGCAATCCCTCCTATCTCCTCCACCTCCTCCTCCTCCTGTCCCTGGGCTCCAACACCGCTAGTTGCTGTCCAGAAGTGCTGCCCGCACAGTCCCAACAGTCCCTCCTCTGTTATTGGGGTTCAGTAACGTCAGCTGTTCCCCAGCTGTGTGTGTGGCAATCCCTCCTATCTCCTCCACCTCCTCCTCCTCCTGTCCCTGGGCTCCAACACCGCTAGTTGCCGTCCAGAAGTGCTGCCCGCACAGTCCCAACAGTCCCTCCTCTGTTATTGGGGTTCAGTAACGTCAGCTGTTCCCCAGCTGTGTGTGTGGCAATCCCTCCTATCTCCTCCACCTCCTCCTCCTCCTGTCCCTGGGCTCCAACACCGCTAGTTGCCGTCCAGAAGTGCTGCCCGCACAGTCCCAACAGTCCCTCCTCTGTTATTGGGGTTCAGTAACGTCAGCTGTTCCCCAGCTGTGTGTGTGGCAATCCCTCCTATCTCCTCCACCTCCTCCTCCTCCTGTCCCTGGGCTCCAACACCGCTAGTTGCCATCCAGAAGTGCTGTCCGCACAGAGCCAAACACCTCGCCAATGTGTTAGTGGGGTTCAGTAATGCCTGCTGCTCCCCTGCTGTGTATACGGCAACGTGTCCTGCGACCGCCACGCAGGCACAACAAGTTACATTTAAGGTAACCTGTCCCCCCCCCCCAGGCGTTTGTTACTGAAGGAGACACCTTGTGCAGCAGTAATGATGCAAAGGGAAAAAGTGCCTCTTTTCGTGGTGCTCCTTGCACATGCTGAACCTAACACTTATGAAATGTGTCCCCTCACACGGTTAAACCGTCCGGTCGGTGGAACTTTCCTTTGTCATGTGACGCAGCACAGCCGTCATTCTTACCCCCTTGGCGCCGTGCGCCTCCTCCTCAGCGTTGTTTGAATCTGTCCCGGAGTCTGCGCTGTTATGTTATCCCTTGGCCAGGCACACTTAGCGCTGCCCATCTTCTGACATCATTTGGTGTCAGGATGGCTGTGCCTGTGCGGCCGCGCTGGACGAGATCCCGCCTCGTAGTGTCTTCTGATTTAATCCCACTGCGGACCTGTGATCCATGGACATTAGCAGTGCATATCTGAACCTCCGCCTCTCACTCATCTCCCTACGCCTTCTTCAGACTGTGCGCTGTCAGCTGATCCCTAATAGCATGCCACGGCCGTGACGCCGCACAGTCCGAAGAAGCCGTAGGGAGAGGAGTGAGAGGCGAGGATATGCACTGCTCATGCCCATGGATCACAGGTCCGCAGTGATTACATTAGATGACACAGCGAGGCGGGATCTCATCCAGCGCGGCCGCACAGGCACAGCCATCCTGACACCAAATGATGTCAGAAGACGGGCAGCGCTAACTGTGCCTGGCCAAGGGATAACATAACAGCGCAGACTCCGGGACAGATTCAAACAACGCTGAGGAGGAGGCGCACGGCGCCAAGGGGGTAAGAATGATGGCTGTGCTGCGTCACATGACAAAGGAAAGTTCCACCGACCGGACGGTTTAACCGTGTGAGGGGACACATTTCAAAAGTGTTAGGTTCAGCATGTGCAAGGACCATAATTAAAAGAGCTAAGTTTACCTTTTCCAGCATTAGTGCTGTACAAGATGGCTCTTTCAGCTACAAACGCCTGGGGGGGGGGGTTAAAGGTTCCCTTTCAACTTGCTCCAGCGCAGGCTGCGGCCTACACTCTGCTCCACCTGCAGAGCCCGGGCTCCAACACCGCTAGTTGCTGTCCGGAAGTGCTGGCTGCACAGAGAAAAACACCTCGCCAATGTGTCAGTGGGGTTCAGCACCGCCAGCTGTTCCCCTGCTGTGTAGCCGGCAACGTGTCCTGCAACAGCCACGCAGACACAACAGACCCAAAGCTGCCGCCAGTGCAGGCTTCGGCCTACACTCTGCTCCCCCTGCTCCTCCTGCTGACCCTGGGCTCTAACACCGCCTGTTGGTGCCCGGTACTGCTAGCTGCACAGAGCCAAACACCTCGCCAATGTGTCAGTGGGGTTCAGCACCACCAGCTGTTCCCCTGCTGTGTAGCCGGCATCGTGTCCTGCAAAAGCCACGCAGACACAAGAACTGAAATTGAAGGGAACCTGTCCCCCCTCCCCCAGGCGTTTGTATGTTTCACAGCCACCTTGTACAGCAGTAATGCTGCATGTGTGCAAGGTGGCTCAGAAACTTATTCCCCTTGCACATGTGGAACTGAACACGTCTAAAATGTGTCCTCTGTGACCATTAAACCGTCCCTGAGGTGTGACTTTCCTTTGTAATGACACGCTGCAACCCCCTTGGTAGCGCTGCCCGTCTTCTGGCATCATTGTTTGGCTGCCTGCGCCTCTGCGGCAGCCCTGCCCGACACAACGCCCCTCGGTGTCTAATTTCTTTAGACTGCGAGGGTGTGATTGATGGGCATGACCAGTGCCTATCTTCGCCTGGCACTTATCTCCTTCCGCCTTCTTCACACTGTGCGGCCTCATGGCCGTGGCATGCCATAAGGGATCAGCTGGCGCCGCACAGTCTGAAGCAGGTGTAAGGACCCGAGTGTGAGAGGCGAACATATGTACTGCGCCAGGCCATGAATCCCAGCCCCGCAGTGTTTTAACAATGTAAAGACACTGCGGGGCTGGGATTCATGGTCATCGCGAACCGCACCGGCCAAGATTAAATGATGTCAGAAGATGGGCAGTGCTAACAGCGCAAGGCCAAGGGATAACACGACAGCGCAGACTCCTGTGCAGCAAATAACGATGCTCAGGAGGCCGCGCCCAGCACCAAGGTGGGATTTTTGACAGCTGTGCTGCGTCTCATTACAAAGGGAACTCACGCCTCCAAAACAGTTTGACTGCTTAAGGGCCTAAATGTTATACGTGTTTCTTTCTGCGTGTGCAAGGAGCAAAATTAAAAGAGCAACCTTTGACTTGTGCAGCATTACTGCTGCCCAAGCTGTGGCTCTTGTAGTTTGTAACCCCTGAGGGGGGGTTAAAGGTTACCTTTAAAATCGGTTCAATTAGGCTTCGGCCTACACTCTGCTCCACCTGCAGAGCCCGGGCTCCAACACCGCTAGTTGCTGTCCGGAAGTGCTGGCTGCACAGAGCAAAACACACGCCACTCTGTCAGTGGGGTTCAGCACCGCCAGCTGTTCCCCTGCTGTGTAGCCGGCATCGTGTCCTGCAACAGCCACGCAGACACAAAGCTTCCACCAGTGCAGGCTTCGGCCTACACTCTGCTCCCTCTACTCCTCCTGCTGACCCTGGGCTCTAACACAGCCAGTTGGCGCCCGGTACTGCTAGCTGCACAGAGAAAAACACCAGCCAATGTGTCAGTGGGGTTCAGCACCGCCAGCTGTTCCCCTGCTGTGTAGCCGGCATCGTGTCCTGCAAAAGCCACGCAGACACAAGAACTGAAATTGAAGGGAACCTGCCCCCCCTCCCCCAGGTGTTTGTGTGTTTTACAGCCACCTTGTACAGCAGTAATGCTGCATGTGTGCAAGGTGGCTCATAAACTTATTCTCCTTGCACCCGTGGAACGGAACACGTCTACAATGTGTCCCCTGAGACCATTAAAACGTCCCTGAGGTGTGACTTTCCTTTGTAATCACACGCAGCAACCCCCTTGGTAGCGCTGCCCGTCTTCTCACATCATTGTTTGGCTGGCTGCGCCTCTGCGGCAGCCCTGCCCGACACAACGCCCCTCGGTGTCTAATTTCTTTAGACTGCGAGGGTGTGATTGATGGGCATGAGCAGTGCCTATCTTCGCCTGGCACTTATCTCCTTCTGCCTTCTTCACACTGTGCAGCCTCATGGCCGTGGCATGCCATAAGGGATCAGCTGGCGCCGCACAGTCTGAAGCAGGTGTAAGGACCCGAGCGAGAGGCGAAGATATGTACTGCGCCAGGCCATGAATCCCAGCCCCGCAGTGTGAAACACTGTAAAGACACTGCGGGGCTGGGATTCATGGGCATCGCGAACCGCACCAGCCGACATGAAATGGTGTCAGAAGACGGGCAGCGCATGGCCAAGGGATAACGCAACAACGCAGACTCCTGTACAGCAAAATGCGATGCTCAGGAGGCCGCGCCAAGCACCAAGGTGGTATTTTTGCCAGCTGTGCTGCGTCTCATTACGAAGGGAACTCCTGCCTCCAAGACAGATTGACTGTATAAGGGCCAATATGTTGTACGTGTTTCATTCAGCTTGTGCAAGGAACAAAATTAAAAGAGCAACCTTTCACTTCTGCAGCACTACTGCTGCATAAGGCGTGGCTCTTCTAGTGTGTAACACCTGAGGGGGGGTTAAAGGTTACCTTTAAAATTGGTTCAATTAGGCTTCGGCCTACACTCTGCTCCCCCTGCAGAGCCTGGGCTCTAACACCGCCAGTTGGTGCCCCGAAGTGCTGGCTGCACAGAGAAAAACACCCGCCAATGTGTGAGTGGGGTTCAGCACCGCCAGCTGTTCCCCTGCTGTGTAGCTGGCAACGTGTCCTGCAAAAGCCACGCAGACACAAAGCTGCCGCCAGTGCAGGCTTCGGCCTACACTCTGCTCCCTCTCCTCCTGCTGACACTGGGCTCTAACACCGCCAGTTGGTGCCCGGTAATGCTAGCTGCACAGAGAAAAACACCAGCCAATGTGTCAGTGGGGTTCAGCAACGCCAGCTGTTCCCCTGCTGTGTAGCCGGCATCGTGTCCTGCAAAAGCCACGCAGACACAAGAACTGAAATTGAAGGGAACCTGTCCCCCCCCCAGGCTTTTGTATGTATAACAGCCACCTTGTACAGCAGTAATGCTGCATTTGTACAAGGTAGCTCACTAAGTTATTCTCCTTGCACACGCCGAACGTAACACGTCTACAATGTGTCCCCTGAGACCATTAAACCGTCCCTGAGGTGTGACTTTCCTTTGTAATGACACGCTGCAACCCCCTTGGTAGCGCTGCCCGTCTTCTGACATCATTGTTTGGCTGGCTGCGCCTCTGCGGCCACCCTGCCCGACACAACGCCCCTCGGTGTCTTATTTATTTTGACTGCGAGGGTGTGATTGATGGGCATGAGCAGTGCATATCTTCGCCTGTTGTCACTCATCTCCTTCCGCCTTCTTCAGACTGTGCGGCTTCATGGCCGTGGCATGCGATAAGGGATCAGCTGACGCCGCACAGTCTGTAGCAGGTGTAAGGACCCGAGCGAGAGGCGAACATATGTACTGCGCCACGCCATGAATCCCAGCCCCGCAGTGTGAAACACTGTAAAGGCACTGTGGGGCTGGGATTCATGGTCATCGCGAACCGCACCGGCCGACATTAAATGATGTCAGGAGACGGGCAGCGCTAACAGCGCAAGGCCAAGGGATAACACGACAGCGCAGACTCCTGTACAGCAAATAACGACGCTCAGGAGGCCGCGCCCAGCACCAAGGTGGGATTCTTGACATTTGTGCTGCATCTCATTAAGAAGGAAACTCCCGCCTCCAAGACAGTTTTGATTGTTTAAGGGGCTAAATGTCATACGTGTTTCATTCAGCGTGTGCAAGGAACAGAATTTAAAAGAGCAACCTTTGACTTGTGCAGCATTACTGCTGCCCAAGTTGTGGCTCTTCTAGTTTATAACCCCTGAGGGGGGGTTAAAGGTTACCTTTAAAATTGGTTCAATTAGGCTTCGGCCTACACTCTGCTCCTCCCGCAGATCCTGGGCTCTAACACCGCCAGTTGGTGCCCCGAAGTGCTGGCTGCACAGAGAAAAACACCTCGCCAATGTGTCAGTGGGGTTCAGCACCGCCAGCTGTTCCCCTGCTGTGTAGCCGGCAACGTGTCCTGCAACAGCCACGCAGACACAAAGCTGCCGCCAGTGCAGGCTTCGGCCTACACTCTGCTCCCTCTCCTCCTCCTGCTGACCCTGGGCTCTAACACCGCCAGTTGGTGCCCGGTACTGCTAGCTGCACAGAGAAAAACACCAGCCAATGTGTCAGTGGGGTTCAGCACCGCCAGCTGTTCCCCTGCTGTGTAGCCGGCAACGTGTCCTGCAACAGCCACGCAGACACAAGAACTGAAATTGAAGGGAACCTGTCCCCCCTCCCCCAGGCGTTTGTATGTTTTACAGCCACCTTGTACAGCGGTAATGCTGCATGTGTGCAAGGTGGCTCATAAACTTATTCTCCTTGCACATGTGGAACTGAACACGTCAAAAATGTGTCCTCTGTGACCATTTAACCGTCCCGGAGGTGTGACTTTCCTTTGTAATGACACGCTGCAACCCCCTTGGTAGCGCTGCCCGTCTTCTGGCATCATTGTTTGGCTGGCTGCGCCTCTGCGGCCGCCCTGACCCACACAACGCCCCTCGGTGTCTTATTTATTTTGACTGCGAGGGTGTGATTGATGGGCATGAGCAGTGCATATGTTCGCCTGTCCCTCATCTCCTTCCGCCTTCTTCAGACTGTGCGGCTTCATGGCCGTGGCTGTTGTGAATTTGGTTTCTGGGCTCCCCCGGTGGTTTCTGGTGGTACTGCACTTGCGTGCTTCATCTCCTCTGTTCACCTGTTTCCATCAGGATGTGGGAGTTTTCTATTTAACCTTGCTCCTCAGTCATTTCTATGCCGGCCAACAATGTTACCAGAAGCCTTTCTGTTGCATGTTCCTGCTCCTAGACTACTATCAGCTAAGTTGGACTTGTAGTCCTAAGTTTGTTTTGCATTTTTGTTCCAGTTCTCTGCGATTGATTATTTCTGAGGCTGGAAGCTCTTGTGAGCTGAAATTGCCACTCTGGTGTCATGAGTTGATATTAGAGTCTTAAAGTAATTTCAGGATGGTTTTGAAAGGGTTTTCAGCTGACTGTGAAGTTCCCTTTTCTGTCTTCCTACTATCTAGTAAGCGGACCTCAATTTGCTAAACCTATCTTCATACTTCGTATGTCAATTTCCTCTGAAATCACCGACAATATATGTGGGGGCTACTGTCTGCCTTTTGGGGAAAATTTCTCTAGAGGTAAGCCAGGTCTGTATTTTCCTCTGCTAGGGTCAGTCAGTTCTCCGGCTGGCGCTGGGCGTCTAGGGATAAAACGTAGGCACGCTACCCGGCCACTGTTAGTTGTGCGGTAGGTTTAGCTCACAGTCAGCTCGAGTTCCCATCTTCCAAGAGCTAGTCCTTTTTGTATGCTTTACTATGTTCTCTTGCCATTGAGAACCATGACAGTTTGGCCGGCCAAGGGTTAAAATAATTGGCAGAAGAAAGGAGAGTAAAGAACTCTGCAGAGAATTATTTTTTTTTTTTTCCTGAGTTTGCTCATTAGTTGATTCACTTGCATCTCTGCTTACTGCAGCCTTCGTCTCTCTCTCCTTCTAATCCTTGAATGGTTCTGATTTCACCTGATTAATATGGATCCTCAGAGTTTAGCTACTGGTTTGGATAATCTCGCTGGGAAGGTTCAAAGTTTACAGGATTTTGTTATTCATGCTCCTATATCTGAACCTAGAATTCCTTTACCTGAATTTTTCTCCGGGGATAGATCTCGCTTCCAGAATTTCAAACATAATTGTAAATTATTTTTGTCTCTGAGATCTCGCTCCGCTGGAGATCCTGCACAGCAGGTCAGGATTGTAATTTCCTTGCTCCGGGGCGACCCTCAGGACTGGGCATTTGCTTTGGCACCAGGGGATCCTGCGTTGCTCAATGTGGATGCGTTTTTCCTGGCTTTGGGGTTGCTTTATGAGGAACCTCATTTAGAGATTCAGGCTGAAAAAGCCTTAATGGCCCTGTCTCAAGGGCAAGATGAGGCTGAAATATACTGCCAAAAATTTCGTAAGTGGTCTGTGCTTACTCAGTGGAATGAGTGCGCCCTGGCGGCGCATTTCAGAGAGGGTCTCTCTGATGCCATTAAGGATGTTATGGTGGGGTTCCCTGTGCCTACAGGTCTGAATGAGTCCATGACAATGGCTATTCAGATTGATCGGCGTTTGCGGGAGCGCAAACCTGTGCACCATTTGGCGGTGTCTACTGAGAAGGCACCAGAGATTATGCAATGTGATAGAATTCTGTCCAGAAGCGAACGACAGAATTTTAGGCGAAAAAATGGGTTATGCTTCTATTGTGGTGATTCAACTCATGTTATATCAGCATGCTCTAAACGTACTAAGAAGGTTGATAAGTCTGTTTCAATTGGCACTTTACAGTCTAAGTTTATTCTATCTGTGACCCTGATTTGCTCTTTATCGTCTATTACCGCGGACGCCTATGTCGACTCTGGCGCCGCTTTGAGTCTTATGGATTGGTCCTTTGCCAAACGCTGTGGGTTTGATTTAGAGCCTCTGGAAGTTCCTATACCTCTGAAGGGTATTGACTCCACGCCATTGGCTAGTAATAAACCACAATACTGGACACAAGTAAATATGCATATTAATCCGGATCACCAGGAGATTATTCGCTTCCTTGTGTTGTATAATCTACATGATGTGTTGGTGCTTGGATTGCCATGGCTGCAATCTCATAACCCAGTCCTCGACTGGAAAGCAATGTCTGTGTTAAGCTGGGGATGTCAGGGGACTCATGGGGACGTACCTTTGGTTTCCATTTCGTCATCTATTCCCTCTGAGATTCCGGAATTTTTACCTGATTATCGTGACGTTTTTGAGGAGCCTAAAATTGGTTCACTACCTCCGCACAGAGAGTGCGATTGTACTATAGATCTGATTCCGGGCAGTAAGTTTCCAAAGGGTCGTTTATTTAATCTATCTGTGCCTGAACATGCTGCTATGCGGGAATATATTAAGGAGTCCTTGGAAAAGGGACATATTCGTCCTTCGTCATCTCCCTTAGGAGCCGGTTTTTTCTTTGTATCTAAAAAAGATGGCTCTTTGAGGCCGTGTATTGATTATCGGCTTTTGAATAAAATCACGGTTAAATATCAGTATCCTTTGCCACTGCTTACTGATTTGTTTGCTCGTATAAAGGGGGCCAAGTGGTTCTCTAAGATTGATCTTCGTGGGGCGTATAATTTAGTGCGAATTAAGCAGGGGGATGAGTGGAAAACCGCATTTAATACGCCTGAGGGCCATTTTGAGTATTTAGTAATGCCTTTTGGTCTTTCAAATGCCCCTTCAGTCTTTCAGTCCTTTATGCATGACATTTTCCGTGAATATTTGGATAAATTTTTGATTGTGTATCTGGATGATATTTTGATTTTTTCGGAGGACTGGGACTCTCATGTCCAACAGGTCAGGAGAGTTTTTCAGGTTTTGCGCTCTAATTCCTTGTGTGTAAAGGGTTCTAAGTGCGTTTTTGGGGTTCAAAAGATTTTGTTTTTGGGGTACATTTTTTCCCCCTCTTCCATTGAGATGGACCCTGTCAAGGTTCAGGCTATTTGTGATTGGACGCAACCCTCTTCTCTTAAGAGCCTTCAGAAGTTTTTGGGCTTTGCTAATTTTTATCGTCGATTTATAACTGGTTTTTCTGATGTCGCTAAACCGTTGACTGATTTGACTAAGAAGGGTGCTGATGTTGCTGAGTGGTCCCCTGCTGCTGTGGAGGCCTTTCGGGAGCTTAAGCGCCGCTTTTCTTCCGCCCCTGTATTGCGTCAGCCTGATGTTACTCTTCCTTTTCAGGTTGAGGTCGACGCTTCAGAAATTGGAGCTGGGGCGGTTTTGTCGCAGAAAAGTTCCGACTGCTCCGTGATGAGACCTTGTGCGTTCTTTTCTCGTAAGTTTTCGCCCGCTGAGCGAAATTATGATATTGGTAATCGGGAGCTCTTGGCTATGAAGTGGGCTTTTGAGGAGTGGCGTCATTGGCTTGAGGGGGCTAGACATCAGGTGGTGGTATTGACCGACCACAAGAATTTGCTTTATCTTGAGTCCGCCAGGCGCCTGAATCCTAGACAGGCGCGCTGGTCGTTATTTTTCTCTCGGTTTAATTTTGTGGTTTCTTACCTACCGGGTTCTAAAAATGTGAAGGCAGATGCCCTTTCTAGGAGTTTTGAGCCTGATTCCCCTGGTAATTCTGAACCTACAGGTATCCTTAAGGATGGAGTGATATTATCTGCTGTTTCCCCAGATTTGCGACGGGTCTTGCAGGAGTTTCAGGCGGATAGACCTGATCGTTGCCCGCCTGGTAGATTGTTTGTTCCTGATGATTGGACCAGTAGAGTCATCTCGGAGGTCCATTCTTCTGCGTTAGCGGGTCATCCTGGAATCTTTGGTACCAGGGATTTGGTGGCTAGGTCCTTCTGGTGGCCTTCCCTGTCGCGAGATGTGCGAGGTTTTGTGCAGTCCTGTGATGTTTGTGCTCGGGCCAAGCCTTGTTGTTCTCGGGCTAGTGGATTGTTGTTATCCTTGCCTATTCCGAAGAGGCCTTGGACTCACATCTCCATGGATTTTATTTCTGATCTCCCTGTTTCTCAGAAGATGTCTGTCATCTGGGTGGTGTGTGACCGTTTCTCTAAGATGGTCCATTTGGTTCCCTTGCCTAAATTGCCTTCTTCATCCGAGCTGGTTCCTCTGTTTTTTCAAAATGTGGTGCGCTTGCATGGTATTCCGGAGAATATCGTTTCTGACAGGGGAACCCAATTCGTGTCTAGATTTTGGCGAGCGTTCTGTGCTAGGATGGGCATTGATTTGTCTTTTTCGTCTGCTTTCCACCCTCAGACTAATGGCCAGACTGAGAGAACTAATCAGACCTTGGAGACTTATTTGAGGTGTTTTGTGTCTGCGGATCAGGATGATTGGGTTGCCTTTTTGCCCTTGGCGGAGTTTGCCCTCAATAATCGGGCTAGTTCTGCCACCTTGGTTTCTCCTTTCTTCTGTAATTCGGGGTTTCATCCTCGTTTCTCTTCCGGTCAGGTGGAGTCTTCGGATTGTCCTGGAGTGGATGCTGTGGTGGAGAGGTTGCATCAGATTTGGGGGCATGTGGTGGACAATTTGAAGTTGTCCCAGGAGAAGACTCAGCATTTTGCCAACCGCCGTCGTCGTGTTGGTCCTCGTCTTTGTGTTGGGGACTTGGTGTGGTTATCTTCTCGTTTTGTCCCTATGAAGGTTTCTTCTCCTAAGTTTAAGCCTCGGTTCATCGGCCCGTACAAGATATTGGAGATTCTTAACCCTGTGTCCTTTCGTTTGGACCTCCCTGCATCTTTTTCTATTCATAATGTCTTCCATCGGTCATTGTTGCGCAGGTATGAGGTACCGGTTGTGCCTTCCGTTGAGCCTCCTGCTCCGGTGTTGGTTGAGGGTGAGTTGGAGTACGTTGTCGAGAAGATCTTGGACTCCCGTGTTTCCAGACGGAGACTTCAGTATCTGGTCAAGTGGAAGGGCTACGGTCAGGAGGATAACTCTTGGGTGACAGCCTCTGATGTTCATGCCTCCGATTTGGTCCGTGCCTTTCATAGGGCTCATCCTGATCGCCCTGGTGGTTCTGGTGAGGGTTCGGTGCCCCCTCCTTGAGGGGGGGGTACTGTTGTGAATTTGGTTTCTGGGCTCCCCCGGTGGTTTCTGGTGGTACTGCACTTGCATGCTTCATCTCCTCTGTTCACCTGTTTCCATCAGGATGTGGGAGTTTTCTATTTAACCTTGCTCCTCAGTCATTTCTATGCCGGCCAACAATGTTACCAGAAGCCTTTCTGTTGCATGTTCCTGCTCCTAGACTACTATCAGCTAAGTTGGACTTGTAGTCCTAAGTTTGTTTTGCATTTTTGTTCCAGTTCTCTGCGATTGATTATTTCTGAGGCTGGAAGCTCTTGTGAGCTGAAATTGCCACTCTGGTGTCATGAGTTGATATTAGAGTCTTAAAGTAATTTCAGGATGGTTTTGAAAGGGTTTTCAGCTGACTGTGAAGTTCCCTTTTCTGTCTTCCTACTATCTAGTAAGCGGACCTCAATTTGCTAAACCTATCTTCATACTTCGTATGTCAATTTCCTCTGAAATCACCGACAATATATGTGGGGGCTACTGTCTGCCTTTTGGGGAAAATTTCTCTAGAGGTAAGCCAGGTCTGTATTTTCCTCTGCTAGGGTCAGTCAGTTCTCCGGCTGGCGCTGGGCGTCTAGGGATAAAACGTAGGCACGCTACCCGGCCACTGTTAGTTGTGCGGTAGGTTTAGCTCACAGTCAGCTCGAGTTCCCATCTTCCAAGAGCTAGTTCTTTTTGTATGCTTTACTATGTTCTCTTGCCATTGAGAACCATGACACGTGGCATGCGATAAGGGATCAGCTGACGCCGCACAGTCTGTAGCAGGTGTAAAGACACGAGCGAGAGGCGAACCTATGTACTGCGCCAGGCCATGAATCCCAGCCCCGCAGTGTTTTAACTATGTAAAGACACTGCGGGGCTGGGATTCATGGTCATCGCGAACCGCAACGACTGACATTAAATGATGTCAGAAGATGGGCAGCGATAACAGCGCAAGGCCAAGGGATATCACGACAGCGCAGACTCCTGTACAGCAAATAACAACACTCAGGAGGCTGCGCCCAGCACCAAGGTGGGATTTTTGACATCTGTGCTGCGTCTCATTACGAAGGGAACTCTCGCCTCCAACAAAGTTTGACTGTATAAAGGGCTAAATGTTATACGTGTTTCATTCAGCGTGTGCAAGGAGAAAAATTAAAAGAGCAACCTTTGACTTGTGCAGCACTACTGCTGCATAAGGCGTGGCTCTTCTAGTTTGTAACCCCTGAGGGGGGGTTAAAGGTTACCTTTAAAATTGGTTAAATTAGGCTTCGGCCTACACTCTGCTCCCCCTGCAGATCCTGGGCTCTAACACCGCCAGTTGGTGCCCCGAAGTGCTGGCTGCACAGAGAAAAACACCTCGCCAATGTGTCAGTGGGGTTCAGCACCGCCAGCTGTTCCCCTGCTGTGTAGCCGGCAACGTGTCCTGCAACAGCCACGCAGACACAAAGCTGCCGCCAGTGCAGGCTTCGGCCTACACTCTGCTCCCTCTCCTCCTCCTGCTGACCCTGGGCTCTAACACCGCCAGTTGGTGCCCCGAAGTGCTGGCTGCACAGAGAAAAACACCTCGCCAATGTGTCAGTGGGGTTCAGCACCGCCAGCTGTTCCCCTGCTGTGTAGCCGGCAACGTGTCCTGCAACAGCCACGCAGACACAAAGCTGCCGCCAGTGCAGGCTTCGGCCTACACTCTGCTCCCTCTCCTCCTCCTGCTGACCCTGGGCTCTAACACCGCCAGTTGGTGTCCGGTACTGCTAGCTGCACAGAGAAAAACACCAGCCAATGTGTCAGTGGGGTTCAGCACCGCCAGCTGTTCCCCTGCTGTGTAGCCGGCAACGTGTCCTGCAACAGCCACGCAGACACAAGAACTGAAATTGAAGGGAACCTTTCCCCCCTCCCCCAGGCGTTTGTATGTTTTACAGCCACCTTGTACAGCGGTAATGCTGCATGTGTGCAAGGTGGCTCATAAACTTATTCTCCTTGCACATGTGGAACTGAACACGTCAAAAATGTGTCCTCTGTGACCATTTAACCGTCCCGGAGGTGTGACTTTCCTTTGTAATGACACGCTGCAACCCCCTTGGTAGCGCTGCCCGTCTTCTGGCATCATTGTTTGGCTGGCTGCGCCTCTGCGGCCGCCCTGACCCACACAATGCCCCTCGGTGTCTTATTTATTTTGACTGCGAGGGTGTGATTGATGGGCATGAGCAGTGCATATGTTCGCCTGTCCCTCATCTCCTTCCGCCTTCTTCAGACTGTGCAGCTTCATGGCCGTGGCATGCGATAAGGGATCAGCTGACGCCGCACAGTCTGTAGCAGGTGTAAGGACACGAGCGAGAGGCAAACCTATGTACTGCGCCAGGCCATGAATCCCAGCCCCGCAGTGTTTTAACTATGTAAAGACACTGCGGGGCTGGGATTCATGGTCATCGCGAACCGCAACGGCCGACATTAAATGATGTCAGAAGATGGGCAGCGCTAACAGCGCAAGGCCAAGGGATAACACGACAGCGCAGACTCCTGTACAGCAAATAACAATGCTCAGGAGGCTGCGCCCAGCACCAAGGTGGGATTTTTGACATCTGTGCTACATCTCATTACGAAGGGAACTCTCGCCTCCAACACAGTTTGACTGTATAAAGGGCTAAATGTTATACGTGTTTCATTCAGCGTGTGCAAGGAGAAAAATTAAAAGAGCAACCTTTGACTTGTGCAGCACTACTGCTGCATAAGGCGTGGCTCTTCTAGTTTGTAACCCCTGAGGGGGGGTTAAAGGTTACCTTTAAAATTGGTTCAATTAGGCTTCGGCCTACACTCTGCTCCCCCTGCAGATCCTGGGCTCTAACACCACCAGTTGGTGCCCCGAAGTGCTGGCTGCACAGAGAAAAACACCTCGCCAATGTGTCAGTGGGGTTCAGCACCGCCAGCTGTTCCCCTGCTGTGTAGCCGGCAACGTGTCCTGCAACAGCCAGGCAGACACAAAGCTGCCGCCAGTGCAGGCTTCGGCCTACACTCTGCTCCCTCTCCTCCTCCTGCTGACCCTGGGCTCTAACACCGCCAGTTGGTGCCAGGTACTGCTAGCTGCACAGAGAAAAACACCAGCCAATGTGTCAGTGGGGTTCAGCACCGCCAGCTGTTCCCCTGCTGTGTAGCCGGCATCGTGTCCTGCAAAAGCCACGCAGACACAAGAACTGAAATTGAAGGGATCCTGTCGCCCCACCCCCAGGTGTTTGTATGTTTTACAGCCACCTCGTACAGCAGTAATGCTGCATGTGTGCAAGGTGGCTCATAAACTTATTCTCCTTGCACCCGTGGAACAGAACACGTCTACAATGTGTCCCCTGAGACCATTAAAACGTCCCTGAGGTGTGACTTTCCTTTGTAATGACACGCAACGACCCCCTTGGTAGCACAGCCCTTCTTCTGACATCATTGTTTGGCTGGCTGCGCCTCTGCGGCCGCCCTGCCCGACACAACGCCCCTCGGTGTCTTATTTATTTTGACTGCGAGGGTGTGATTGACGGGCATGAGCAGTGCATATCTTCGCCAGGCTGTCACTCAGCTCCTTCCGCCTTCTTCAGACGGTGCGGCTTCATGGCCGCGGCATGCGATAAGGGATCAGCTGACGCCGCACAGTCTGTAGCAGGTGTAAGGACACGAGCGAGAGGCGAACCTATGTACTGCGCCAGGCCATGAATCCCAGCCCCGCAGTGTGAAACACTGTAAAGACACTGCGGGGCTGGGATTCATGGGCATCGCGAACCGCACCAGCCGACATGAAATGATGTCAGAAGACGGGCAGCGCATGGCCAAGGGATAACGCAACAACGCAGACTCCTGTACATCAAAATGCGATGCTCAGGAGGCCCAAGCACCAAGGTGGTATTTTTGCCAGCTGTGCTGCGTCTCATTACAATGGGAACTCCCGCCTCCAAGACAGATTGACTCTATAAGGGCCACAATGTTGTACGTGTTTCATTCAGCTTGTGCAAGGAACAAAATTAAAAGAGCAACCTTTGACTTGTGCAGCACCACTGCTGCATAAGGCGTGGCTCTTCTACTTTGTAACACCTGAGGGGGGGTTAAAGGTTACCTTTAAAATTGGTTCAATTAGGCTTCGGCCTACACTCTGCTCCCTCTACTCCTCCTGCTGACCCTGGGCTCTAACACCGCCAGTTGGGGCCCGGTACTGCTAGCTGCACAGAGAAAAACACCAGCCAATGTGTCAGTGGGGTTCAGCACCGCCAGCTGTTCCCCTGCTGTGTAGCCGGCAACGTGTCCTGAAAATGCCATGCAGACACAACAGACCTACAAATGCCTCCAGTGCAGGCTTCGGCCTACACTCTGCTCCCCCTGCGGACCCTTTGCTCCAACACCGCTACTTGGGGCTCTAGGAAGACAAGCTTGAATAGGTCCCCATCCTGGTTCCAGCACCGTCAGCTGTTTCCGGGCAGAGCCTTTGGCTTAGGTGCCTCCCTCTGGGTATCCGAGTTCCACCAACGTCAGGTGGTCCTTGGTAGTGCTTTCAGGCACGGGTACCTCCTGCTTAGTAACCGGGTTCCAGTAACGTCAGCTGGTCCTCCGTAGTTCCATTGGCTCTTGGACCTTCGGCTACCCATCCGGGTTCCAGTACCGTCAGCTGGTTCTCGGCAGTGTCTTTTGCTCTTGTACCTTCTGCTCCCCATCCTGGTTCCAGTACCGTCAGCTGGTTCCGGGCAGAGCCTTTGGCTTAGGTGCCTCCCTCTGGGTATCTGAGTTCCACCAACGTCAGGTGGTCCTTGGTAGTGCTTTCAGCACGGGTACCTCCTGCTTAGTAACCGGGTTCCAGTAACGTCAGCTGGTCCTCGGTAGTTCCATTGGCTCTTGGACCTTCGGGTAGCCATCCGAGTTCCAGTTCCATCAGCTGTTTCTCGGCATTTTCTCAGCCTACTTGTACCTTCTGCTACATTTCCAAGTTCAAGACCCTAAAGACGACAACCTGGAAGACCACCCCTAAGATGACGACGACACCAGAGACGACAACCACTGAGATGACGACGACCCTGGAGACGATGACCCTGAAGACCACCCCGATGACGACGACCCCGGAGACGACGACCCTGGAGACGACGACGACCTGGAAGACCGAGAAGCAGAAGAACAAGAGGCTGCAGAACAAAGAGCAGAAGAACATTAAGCATAAGACTAAATATCAGAGCAAAAGATATTATCTAAATTATAAGCAGAAGAAGACTAAGCAGTGTATGGGGGTGAGTCCGTTCCTCCTCGTGGTGCCCCTGGATAAAGCCTGATGCTGCAGGCCAAACTGAACGCGGACAAATGTAACTGTTTTGTGACAGGCAGAACGGAAGATGTAATCTTCAAACTTTTATAGATAACAACTACGGGAATGCCTGTCACAAATAAGAATATGATGAAGAAGTTGAATATGAAGAAGATAATAGTAAAATAAAAAGAATATGAACAATGTAACAAAAAAAATAATAGGTAGAAGATGAAGAAGAAGATGAATAAGGTGAAGAAGTTGATGTCAAAGAAGCTGATGATGAGGATAATGAAGAAGAAAGTGTGGGAGAAGTAAAAAAGAAGGTGAAGGGCGTGGAAGTAGTGAAACATCAATATCTGACAAAATAAAAAAAAAATTAACATAGTCAAAATCTTTCTAACGCCGAACGTCATAAAAAACAAAACAAAATCCTGCTATTCTATTAGATTGGGCTAAACCTCTGTGCCTTTAATGTCTCCGCCACGTCCCCCAATACATCCTACATTATTCTTAGTTGCTTTCCTTCATGTAGAATGAACCTACAAGTTAAGAAAGGGTTTATTTTAATTCCGATATTTTCGTCCCATTGACTTGCATTGGGATCGGGTATCGGTATCGGATTAGATCCGATACTTTGACGGTATCGGCCAATACTTTCCGATACCGATACTTTCCGATATCGGAAAGTATCGCTCAACACTAGTCAAAAGTGATTTTCATCACACCTATAGCACTGCCGGAGAAAACATGTTTGCATCATATGCAAAGATTGTCGCTGTCTGTGCCAAAATGTTCCGTGTGTTGAGGGTGCAGCTTCATCAAGGGCACTTTCCAGTGTTTTATTATAACACTAGCTGAAGAGCCTGGCGTTGCCTGGGCATAGTAAATATCTGTGGTTAGTTATAGCACCTCACTTCTCTTATTTTCCCATCACGCCTCTCATTTTCCCCATCATATCTTTCATTTTCCCCCTCACATCTCTCATTTTCTCCCTCACACCTCTCATTTTCCCCCTCACTCCTCTTATTTTCCCCCTCACTCCTCTCATTCCCCCTAACACTCATTTTCCAATCACTCCACTATTTTCCCTCACTCCTCTCATTTTGCACTCACACCTTTTCATTTTCACCTCACGCCTCTCATTTTCACCTCAGTATATACATGTTTGTCATCTCCCTTATATATAGTATACACCTGTATGTCATCTCCTGTATATAGTATATACCTGTATGTCATCTCCCCTGTATATAGTATATACCTGCTGTGTGTCATCTCCCCTGTATATAGTATATACCAGTATGTCATCTCCTCCTATATATAGTATATACCTGTATGTAATCTCCTCCTGTATATAGTATATACCTGTGTGTCATCTCACCTATATATAGTATATATCTGTGTGTCATCTCCTCCTGTATATAGAATATACCTGTATGTCATCTCCTCCTATACATAGCATATACCTGTATGTCATCTCCTGTATATACTATATACCTGTAGGTAATCTGCTCCTGTATATAGTATATACCTGTGTGTCATCTCCTCCTGTATATAGTATATACCTGTATGTCATCTCCTCCTGTATGTAGTATGTACCTGTATGTCATCTCCTCCTCTATATAGTATATACCTGTGTGTCATCTCTCCTGTGTATAGTATATATCTGTGTGTCATCTCCTCCTGTATATAGTATATACCTGTGGGTCATCTCCCCTGTAAATAGTATATACCTGTGTGTCATCTCCTCCTGTATAGAGTATGTATCTGTATGTCACCTCCTCCTGTATTAGACCTCGTTCACACGTTATTTGGTCAGTATTTTTACCTCAGTATTTGTAAGCTAAATTGGCAGCCTGATAAATCCCCAGCCAACAGTAAGCCCACCCCCTGGCAGTATATATTAGCTCACACATACACATAATAGACTGGTCATGTGACTGACAGCTGCCGGATTCCTATATGGTACATTTGTTGCTCTTGTAGTTTGTCTGCTTATTAATCAGATTTTTATTTTTGAAGGATAATACCAGACTTGTGTGTGTTTTAGGGCGAGTTTCGTGTGTCAAGTTGTGTGTGTTGAGTTGCGTGTGGCGACATGCATGTAGGAACTTTTTGTGTGTCGAGTTGCATGTGACAGGTTAGTGTAGCAAGTTGTGTGCAGCAAGTTTTGCGCATGGCGAGTTTTGCGCGTGGCGAGTTTTATGTGTGGTGCCTTTTGAGTATGTGCAAGTTTTGTGTGAGGCAACTTTTGCATGTGTTGCAACTTTTGTGCATGTGGCAATTTTTCCGCGTGTGCAAGTTTTGCTTGTGGCGAGTTTTCCATGAGGTGAGTTTTGCACGTGTGGCGAGTTTTGCATGTGGAGAGTTTTGCGCGTGGCGAGTTTTGAGCGGCGACTTTTGTGTTTCAACTTTTATGTGGCGAGGTTGGTGTATGTGTGGTGAAATGTGCGCTGAGGGTGGTATATGTGTTCGAGCACGTGGTAGTGTGTGGCGCATTTTGTGTTTGTGTTCATATCCCCGTGGTGGTGTGGTGATTATCCCATGTCGGGGCCCCACCTTAGCAACTGTACAGTATATACTCTTTGGCGCCATCGCTCTCATTCTTTAAGTCCCCCTTGTTCACATCTGGCAGCTGTTAATTTGCCTCCAACACTTTTCCTTTCATTTTTTCCCCATTATGTAGATAGGGGCAAAATTGTTTGGTGAATTGGAAAGCGCGGGGTTAAAATTTCACCTCACAACATAGCTTTGACGCTCTCGGGGTCCAGACGTGTGACTGTGCAAAATTTTGTGCCTGTAGCTGCAATGCCTCCAACACTTTTCCTTTCACTTTTTCCCCATTATGTAGATAGGGGCAAAATTGTTTGGTGAATTGGAAAGCGCGGGGTTAAAATTTCACCTCACAACATAGCTTTGACGCTCTCGGGGTCCAGACATGTGACTGTGCAAAATTTTGTGCCTGTAGCTGCGACACCTCCAACACTTTTCCTTTCACTTTTTCCCCATTATGTAGATAGGGGCAAAATTGTTTGGTGAATTGGAAAGCGCGGGGTTAAAATTTCACCTCACAACATAGCCTATGACGCTCTCGGGGTCCAGACGTGTGACTGTGCAAAATTTTGTGGCTGTAGCTGCGACGGTTCAGATGCCAATCCCGGACATACCCACATACACACATACACACATTCAGCTTTATATATTAGATTTCAAAGCTGAATCGAAAAATGAGAAAGGAAAATGATGAATGCAAATTTTCCATACGTTACTGGGTATTGATTGAACGTAAATTTCTGTTAGTATGGTAAGTATGCGTTTTCTGAGCAGGGCAACAGTATTTGACAGAAATAGGAAAAAAAGATTGTGGTGGGAAAAAGGGGTTAGTTAGATTAATCACTGTGCAGAGATGGGAGAAAACCAGGTCCAGTTTATTCCCGTTCTCATGTTTAGGAGAGTTAAAAATAATCTTTCAGCAGGTTTTTGGCATGCAATCTGAAGATAGCAGGAGATAGAGGCTGAGTAACAGATTTCAGGGATGTGTCACTTGTCAAAGTGACAGCTGATGTTCACTAACTGTGAAAGATTTATCACTAAGCGATTAACATTGCAGGACTAGTCCAGCAACTAAGCACTTCATTGTCAATGCTCTTTTTACATGGAGAGCCTGTTGTGGGAGGGGTAAGCTTTCTTGGCTCTGCTGCATTGCTAAATCTAAATGCTCTGATTGTGTAAGAGCAGCTGTACCCAGTAATCTAATGATGCATGATTGGATTCAGCTTCTCTTTGCCTACATCAGGCAGCTCTCAGATGAGGTAGCAAAAACCTGCTGAAAGATTCCCTTTAATAAGTTGTGAAAGGCTCAAAGAAGAAGTTAGAGATAAAAGATGAGTGGCTGATGGAGAGAGCGGATTATTGATTGGGATGTTTATGTCTCCCAAGATGAGAGTAGGAATGTCACATGATAGAAAGTAAGGTAACCAGTTGGCAAGCAATCCAGGAACCGGTAGGAGGGGCCCAGAGGGCAGTACGCAACTGGCACTTACAAGGAAAAGGTGGAAAAAAGTATAACCGTGTGGACCTCAATAGAAAAAAAGATAAGTATGAGAGAATAAGAGAAACAGGCCATTACTTCCATCTTGTCTGTTCTCAGGTCTAGAGGTATGCACAACAATATAAGCCACCATGCAAGAGAGAGGCAATGGAGGTAGTATCTGGGTGCTTAATCCAGGTTTCAGTAAGACACAGACTATTAAGAGAATTTGAAAGGAGAAAATCATGGATTTAGAGGATTTTGTTACAAACTGATCTGGTGTTCCAGAGGGCACAGTAAATGTAAACAGGAAAAAACAAAGCTATTGTGTGCAGCAGAGAAAAAAATAAATTTACTAGTTCACGGAGTGCCTGGTTTTGGGGAGATGTCTCTGGAAACTAGGAGAAGAAGAATAGAGAGAGTGAAGAGATGGTTCATTGATTTATGAGAGAGTCTCTTGAGTTTTAGGATAAGAGTCATGGATTTCCCTGCTTTAAGAATGTGAAAAGAGCATGTGAGCAACACATGATAGAGAGGAGAAAGTGTCAAATTAAAATAGATTTCTGTATCAACAAATTAGATCAGTGGCAATAATTGGCCCAGTTTGCTATGGGCACAGTGTCATTTCCAGCTTTCAGTATAATGTCATAGAGGGTGTTCAGCATGGATGGTGGATTTGTCACACTAAATGTCATACTAAATGGACCAGGATATCAGCTACAAGTGTGAAAAACCTAATATTTGTAAAAATGGATAAGACATGGATCAGTGCAGATATTCAGGCACCATTGTCTGATGCCATTGGCTAACCCCTTTACTCCTGAGGGTGGTTTGCACGTTAATTAATTTTTAAAATTCTGACTGCTGTCCATTTATGAGGTTAAAACTCTGGAATGCTTCAACGGATCCTGTTGATTCTGACATTGTTTTCTCGTGACATATTGTACTTCATGACAGTGTAAAATTTCTTTGATATGACTAGCGTTGAAAGGATATCGTTTCCGCTGGCTATTCCCTTTCGGAATCTTCGTTACCGCAGAAGATAAAAGAATTCAAGCCCGGACATCAGCAGACATCAGAGAACTATGTAAAACCTTAAATATCAACCTGGATTCTTATCCAGACCTGGAAACGTTCCACACAGCATCACAGCTACAACCACTTCTAGCTCCAACCCCATGGCATCTTGCAGGGACCCCTAAGGCCATGTGCACACGTTCAGGATTTTTCGCGGTTTTTTTTCGCGTTTTTTCGCTATAAAAACGTGATAAAAACGCGAAAAAAACGCTAACCTATGCCTCCTATTATTTACAGTGTATTCCGCATTTTTTGTGCAAATGTTGCGATTTTTTCCGCGAAAAAAACGCATCGCGGAAAAAAAAGCAACATGTTCATTAAAAGTGCGGAATTGCGGGGATTCCGCACACCTAGGAGTCCATTGATCTGCTTACTTCCCGCACGGGGCTGTGCACACCATGCGGGAAGTAAGCAGATTATGTGCGGTTGGTACCCAGGGTGGAGGAGAGGAGACTCTCCTCCACGGACTGGGCACCATATAAGTGGTAAAAAAAAAAGAATTAAAATAAAAAATAGTGATATACTCACCTTCGATGTCTTCCCGCCTCTCAGGTGCATGCTGCCGCTTCGGTTCCTGTAGCTGGTGTGCGGTGAAGGACCTGCGATGACGTCACAGTCCTGTGATTGGTCGAGACCGGTCATGTGACCGCTCACGTGACCGCGACGTCATGAAAGGTCCTGCGTGCACACACCATCTATACGGAACGGACGCCGCTGAGGTCTGCAGGTGAGTATAAGCATTTTTTTAATTTTTTTATTATTTTTAAACATTTTATCTTTTACTATAGATGCTGCATAAGCAGCATCTATAGTAAAAAGTTGGTCACATTTGTCAAACACTATGTTTGACAAGTGTGACCAACCTGTCAGTCAGTTTTCCAAGCGATGCTACAGATCGCTTGGAAAACTTTAGCATTCTGCAAGCTAATTACGCTTGCAGAATGCTAAAAAAAAACGCGAAAAAAACGGAAAAAAAACGCAAAAAAAAAAATGCGGATTTCTTGCAGAAAATTTCCGGTTTTCTTCAGGAAATTTCTGCAAGAAATCCGGACGTGTGCACATACCCTAAATCACAAAGACTGAAAAGAAAATCAACAAAGACACCACCTTCAAAAGGAGACCCTGAGATAACCTGAACGCTGATCTTGCCTACAGTGATGGTTATACATATATTGAGATTTAAACCAGTATTGGTTCAAAACGGCTAATCATTGATCCTAACCCTCTTCCCCCAATGTCACCCCAACCCTCTTCCCATTTTTATCCTTCCCCCTTCCCCCCCCTTACCCCACCTCTTCCCCCCCCCCTTTCTTTTTTCCCATACCATACCCTACCCCAACCTTCAAATTCATCTTTTACCCAGGCTTCGGAAATATGTTATGAATCTCCCTCAAAGAAAGCCTACAAGTTTAGTCATGATAGCTGACTCTATGTTTACCAAAGTTAATTTTTTCATTAATATGTTGCATATTAACTATGCTTTGTTTCTTGTCTCTTCTATTTCTATGCTTTTTCTACTTTCTTACCCCTTCCCCTCCCCTTCCAATCACCACCTTAATAACAGCACCTTGCCACCAAGGAAACATCAGATGAAGACCTCTCAGCGACTCCTTGATTCTACTGACCACAACACAAATGGCAGCACAGGATAAGGTATTTACCATTGCTTCATTCAACGCAAACAGCCTAAACTCACCGTCCAATAGACGTCACACACTAGACTTCCTCAAGAGACAAAAAGCAGACATCCTTTTCATTCAGGAAACACACTTTAAGCCTGATAAACTGCCCAACTTCGAACGCAATCATTATGACACATGGTTCCACGCCACCACTCCACAAGTAGGATCTAGAGGGACATCAATTGCGATAGCAAAAGGAATCCCTTTCCAACCCCACGCTATCCTTACGGATCCTAACGGCAGATTCATAATGATCAAGGGCTTATTAGCGGGGAACTTGATTACCCTATGTAGCGTATATGCTCCTAATAAAAAACACTTAAAATGGCTACTATCGTTGCTCAGGAAAATAGAAGATTTCAGAGAAGGTTCCCTCATACTAGGGGGGGATTTAAATATTGCCTTAGAACCTTTGATAGACACATCCACCAAAAAAAGTACTATCTCTACAAGAGATCTAGTTAGGATTAAAACAAAACTCGGGTCAATGCAAATATTAGACATATGGAGGCAATTACATCCTACTGAACTTGACTTTACCTATTACTCCCATCCCCACAGATCCTACCACAGACTCGATTATATTTTCGTACCCAGGCAATTACTGCCAAATGTAATAAGCTCAAAAATCCTCCCTAATGTTCACTCAGATCACTCCATAGTGTTACTTCAAACGAAGCTTCTCAGACCCCTGTCAATTAGTAGATCTTGGCAACTGAACGAATCCATTTTAAACTCCCCAGAAGTTGTTAGATGTGCTACAAAAAAGCTCAACCAATATTTTGAACAAAATGATACTGATGAGGTCTCGATCCCAACTCTTTGGGAAGCACATAAGTCGGTAATTAGAGGAGAACTGATCTCTATCTCCTCGTACCTCAACAAACAAAGACAACAAGAGCTTAAGGTACCGTCACACTAGGCGATATCGCCAGCGATCTGTGACGTTGCAGCGTCCTAGGTAGCGATATCGCTGTATTTGACACGCAGCAGCGATCTGGATCCCGCTGTGAAATTGCTGGTCGCTGCTAGAAGGTCTGCACATTATTTGGTCGCTAGGTCGCCGTGTATCGCCGTGTTTGACAGCAAAAGCGACGATACCAGCGATATTTTACACTGGTAACCAGGGTAAACATCGGGTTACTAAGCGCAGGGCCGCGCTTAGTAACCCGATGTTTACCCTGGTTACCAGCGTAAAAGTAAAAAAAACAAACAGCACATACTTACATGCGTCCCCCAGCGTCTGCTTCCTGATACTGACTGAGCTCCGGCCCTAAAGTGAAAGTGAAAGCAACAGCGGTGACGTCACCGCTGTGCTGTTAGGGCCGGAGCTCAGTCAGTGTCAGGAAGCAGAGGCTGGGGGACGCGCTGGTGAGTATGTACTGTTTGTTTTTTTTACTTTTACTCTGGTAACCAGGGTAAACATCGGGTTACTAAGCGCGGCCCTGCGCTTAGCAACCCGATGTTTACCCTGGTTACCCGGGGACCTCGGCATCGCTGGTCGCTGGAGAGCGGTCTGTATGACAGCTCTCCAGCGACCAAACAGCGACGCTGCAGCGATCGACATCGCTGTCGCTATCGCTGCAGCGTCGCTTAGTGTGACGGTACCCTAAGAGACTTATATGCCGAGATATTTGAACTAGAAACACAACACAAAAAACAGCAGGAACAACATACCCTAGATGAACTTACAAAAAAAAGACAACGATTGAAAGAAATCTTGAACTTAAATTCTGCTAAATGGTACACCTCTTGGCGAAACAAAATGTTCGTACATGGCGATAGAGCTTCTAAGTTAATGATAACCAAACTAAAACGACGCCAAACACGCACATATATCCATACCATCAAATCTTCAAATAGTCAGAGCACCCAAAACTATAAACAAATTGAATCTGAATTCCTAAATTATTATAAAAAGCTTTACAACCTACGCCCAAAAGAGAACGACAATGACAAATCCAAAAGATTACTAGCTATTAAAACCTTTCTGACACGTCTAAATCTCCCCCAGTTGACAACCTCTCAGCAGCATTCCCTAACCAAACCATTCCAACTAAATGAACTCCGGTCCGCCCTGTCGGGGAGCCCTTCTGGGATAGCCCCCGGTCCCGACGGTTTACCCATAATATACTATAAGTCTTTTCCCCAAGTATTACTCCCACGACTATTAAACATGTGTAACTCAGTATTGAACGGCGAACAATTCCTTACGCAGGCCTTGAAAGCCAAGATTTCACTAATTTACAAGGAAGGCAAGGACCCAGAGCAATGCAGTAGCTATAGGCCAATTTCGTTATTAAACGTGGACCTGAAGCTATTTGCAAGCATGATAGCACGCAGAATAGCAGGATTTTTGCCTTCATTGATTTCTTTAAACCAAACAGGCTTTGTCAAGGGAAGAGAAGGGAAAGATAATGCTTATAAAATATTGCACCTTATGCACTATGCTAGAGAAAGAACACTACCTTTAGTTCTCCTAGGGACTGATGCGGAGAAGGCCTTCGACAGGGTGGACTGGACTTACCTGAGAGAGACCTTGACCTGCTTTGGATTCCCTCACCAACTAACTTCTTCAGTAATGAGTATGTATCGAGAACCCAAGGCACGCATTAGAATAAATGGCTCCCTGACAGACACGTTTACTATCTCAAATGGCACTCGCCAGGGTTGCCCCCTGTCGCCGATACTCTTCGTGTTAGCGATGGAACCCCTACTAAGTGCTATTCAGCAGAGCCCTGAAATTGAGGGCATTAAGATAGGAAAAACACAGTACAAAACGGCGGCCTTTGCGGACGACCTTCTTGTTCTGATGACTAGACCACTCAAAAGCTTCCCAACTTTGATGTCTTTACTGGAGGAATATAGTACCCTAGCAAACTTTAAAGTTAATCTTTCTAAATCAGAAGCTCTAGATCTCAACATACCTACTCACACCTTTGCTAAATTGAAAAAATTATACCCCTTCACCTGGCCCAAACAATACATCACGTACCTTGGAATTAGGATACCCAGAAACCACAAAGACCTATTTAAACTTAATTATGACCCGCTAATTGACAAAGCTAAGACTACCATGCAATCCTGGAGAGACCAATTCCTATCATGGTCAGGGAGAAAAAATATACTAAAAAGTTTAATACTTCCCAAGTTTGTATACCTGTTTCAAATGCTACCTATACACATCCCAGACTCTTACCTAGCCAAGGTGAACTCAATGTTCCTCAAGTATATTTGGAAAAATATCAAACCACGAATAACTTACCGCACGCTAGTATTGGCTAAATCTAACGGCGGAATGGGCGCACCAGATGCCAGGAAATACTACCACGCTGCAATATTGGCGCGCTCAGTGGACCAAATACGCGTCACACAAAGTAAACAGTGGCTTACGATAGAGAATGAGCTCTCACCTCAGCCTATCAGATCGCTTCTGATGATTTATGTTAAGAAGCGACCTCCCCCCTCACAATCCAACCCACTCACACATGCACTCATCAGGATCTGGATGAAGGTACATAACATACTAATACCCCCTTCATCACCACTACTCAAACTTTCAGACATCCTAACCCACACAATCAAAACTGACAATAAAGTACATAGCAGCCAGAAAGGCCCAAACACACCCATAGACCAGCTATTTGGGGAGGGAGTGCTTCTGCCCCTCTCTGAAATTAAAAAACTAACGGGCCTACCGAATTTTAATTTTATACAGTACAACGCCCTCAAAGAATCTCTGAGAATAATGCAATACAACTCCGACACCACCCGAAATCTCACAACCTTCGAAACACAATGCGCCAGAGTATCCAAACCACCAAAAACGCTATCCACCCTATACCAAACTCTCCTGACTGAAGACCATTGCTTAAAAAGAGCATATATAACAAGCTGGGAAAAAGACTTGGGATATACTTTTAATAAATACCAGGTCCAACACATCTACAAAAATTCACATGGCCCCACGTGCTGCGTGAAAACGCAGGAAAATTCCTTTAAAATAGTATCCAGGTGGTACACTTCACAAACCCAAATCCGAATCTGGAAACCTGACACCTCTACCTCATGTTGGAGATGCAAAAAAGGAACAGGTGACTATTTTCACTTATGGTGGTCTTGCCCCATCCTACAACAATTTTGGTCTCTTGTGGAGACGACTATCCTGGATATCGTAGGTAAAAAATTGAAGCTAACACCAGAGTCTGTTCTTTTAAACCTACCCATTTGCCCCAATCTACCTCGCCGCTCCTCTTCCTTAGCCTACAACATCATACCGGCTGCTAAGCTACTGGTGCCGACACTCTGGAAATCAACAAAAATACCCACACTCCCACAACTATTATCCAAAATTGACCAACTTTACAGATTAGCTGAATTAGCAGCCTCCGTGAACCATACGATCCCATCATTCAAAGAAACATGGCTCCCTTGGGCCCTCTATAGATCTAACAAACATCTGATGTCTGAAGACATACCTTAAACAAGGCCGACTGCAGAACAAGGTGCTACCCCCCCCCCCTCCCTATCTTTATCCCTGAATTCTGATCCCTTCTTTTCTACCTCCTTTTCTTCTCTAAATTCTTTCTCCTTTAATTGTGTTTTAATCTTTCGACGACCAGCATTATTAGACGGAACATAATTAATGTCTGATTGCAGGAACACCTTCCTACCTCTTAATATAAAAGAAGTTTTTTGTATCCTCCAATTGACAACTACTTATCATTCATATAATACAATTGTCTTACCTACATATAATCTGAGTGACCTCAAAGCTCTATGTTTGTCCTAAGAGCTTTTACTCGAAGTTTATCTAATGTCGTTCTATTAACTGTTCTCTTTTTTGTATTTTATACATGTTTGTACATCTGTTCTTTAATGAAAATCAATAAAAAGAACATTGAAAAGAAAAGATATGACTAGCGTTTATTTGTTTGTTTTTTTTAAAAAAAAAAGGAAATTTGGCAAAAAATTCGCAATTTTCCAACTTTGAATTTTCATGCCCTTAAATCACATTGATATGTCACACAAAATACATAATAAGTAACATTTCCCACATGTCTACTTTACGTCAGCACAATTTTGGAACCACATTTTTTTTGTTAGGGAGTTATAAGGGTTAAAAGTTGACCAGCGATTCTCATTTTTACAACACCATTTTTTTTTTAGGGACCACATTACATTTGAAGTCACTTTGAGGGATCTATATGATAGAAAATACCCAAAAGTGACAACATTCTAAAACCTGCACCCCTCATAGCCTTGAGGTGCATCACAGGAATTTTTAGAATATTTTTTAAAAAATGAAAATTTAACTTTTTCACAAAAAATTTAGTTCAGATCCAATTTGTTTTATTTTACCAAGGGTAACAAGTGCCGTTTGACTTTTCAATGCAAAATTGGCTGGAATTGAGATGGAACGCCATGTCACGTTTGGAGAGCCCCTGATGTGCCTAAAAAGTGGAAACCCCCCACAAGTGACACCATTTTGGAAAGTAGACCCCCAAGGAACTTATCTAGATGTGTGGTGAGCAATTTGAACCCCCAAGTGCTTCACAGAAGTTTAAAATGTAGAACAGTAAAGATAAAAAATCATTTTTTTCACAAAAATGATATTTTTTGCCCCTAATTTTTTATTTTCCTAAGGGTAACAGGAGAAATTGGACCCCAAAAGTTGATGTGCAATTTGTCCTGAGTATTCTGATACCCCATTTGTGGGGGAAAACCACTGTTTGGGCGCATGGCAGAGCTCGGAAGGGATGGAGCTCCGTTTTGGAATGCAGACTTTGATGGAATGGTCTGCTAGCACCACATTGAGTTTGCAGAGCCCCTGATGTACCTAAACAGTAGACACCCCCCACAAATTACCCCATATTGGAAACTAGACCCCCAAGGAACTTATCTAGATGTGTTGTGAGAACTTTGAACCCACAAGTGTTTCACTAAAGTTTATAATGCAGAGCCGTGAAAATAAAAATTCATTTTTTTTCCACAAAAATTATTTTTAGCCCCCAATAGTTTTATTTTCCCAAGGGTAGCAAGAGAAATTGGACAGCAAAAGTTGTTGTCCAATTTGTCCTGAGTACGCTGATACTGCATATGTGGGGTTAAACCACTGTTTGGGCGCACAGTAGAACTCAGAAGGGAAGGAGCACCGTTTTATTTTTTCAACGCAGAATTGGCTGGAATTGAGCTTGGATACCATGTTGGATTTTAAGAGCCCCCGATGTGCCTAAACAGTAGAAACCCACCGAATCTAACTCCAACCTTAACCTCAACACACCCCTAACCCTAATCCCAAACCTAACCATAACCACACCCCAAACCCAAACACACCCTTAACCCTAATCCCAACACTAACCACAATCCTAACCCCAACACACCCCTAACCCCAACACACCTCTAACCCTAATACCAACCCTAACCACAATCCTAACCCCAACACACCTCTAACCCTATTCCCAACCCTAACCACAACCCTAACCCCAACACACCCCAACCCTAACCCTGACACATCCCTAACCCTAATCCCAGCCACAAATGTAAGCCTAACTTTAGCCCCAACCCTAACCCTAACTTTAGCCCCAATTGTATCCCAAACTTTAGCCCTAACCCTATCTTTAACTCCAACCCTAACCTAATGGGAAAATGGAAATAAATATTTTTTTTTATTTTATTATTTTTCCCTAAGGGAGTAATAATGGGGACTGTTAGGGGTCGAGTTCCCGCCTCTGCACAGGGGGAATCCCGGGCCATCTCCGCTGCGGTCTCCCATTCTTGTGCCGCAGTGGAGGCTGCTCAGCGGAGACGTCGGTCTCAGCGTCTCGCTCAATCTGACTCTGTGAGGAGGATTACTGCTGCTTTTCCAGCTTCTGCTATTGTAGTCAGTGCTGGGCAGCGGCGAGCAGACGCTTTTGGGACTAAGTCTTGCTTTTCTCCTTCTGAGCATGCCCAGGGTAAGATCTCTCATTGGAGATCGAGGGTCACATGCTTGGATACTGCAGCAAAGCCCATTGGTCCTCCAAGAAGGTCCTGAAGGTGCTCAGGCTTTGCGGCAGCTTCTCATTGGTCCTTCTAGGAAGGTCCTGTTCTGGCTGCAGCTATAAAAGGCTCGCATGGCCGCACGGCCATGCGCTAGTGTCTTTCTAAATTGTGCCAGTGAGGTCATGTATGATTGTGCTCAGGGACCCGGCTGAAATAAGCCCCTAGAATGCTGGCACCTCCGGCGAGGAGTTTGTGTGTTTGAGTACATTCAGGGTCCTGGCTGAAATAAGCCCCTAGAATGCTGGCACCTCTGGCGAGGAGTTTTGGGTGCATGCATGACCACTGACTGCTCTCTCTTGGGTAGTTAGCCTGTGCTCCTGTGAAGTTAATAGGGCGCAGAGCTTTGCTTTCACGGCTGCTCTGTGAGTTAACCGAGCTAGCCAATACTGCCATATAGTGCTGCCATTTGTCTAGCAGCAGGCTCTCCTGCACGGTGGACCCCGGGCTGCGAACGCACCAATAACAATAAAAACTATTTTCCTCGGTGCGTTCCGCTAGCCCTAACAGGGGCATTGATTTGCAATTTATAGCGAGTTTTTATATCGAGTAATGGGGCCTGTCCATTCCCCTATTCCTCTCCAGGAAACAAGGGACGCAGTCTTGACAGTTCTGGACTCGGCGCAGCACAGGCACCCGCAGCCCAGTCTTCCTGAGTCAGTACATATCTGGCCAATCTGTTCTTTAATGCAAGCATCATAGAAGGCATGTTCTAATTTTCTAGAGCAAATTGTACATTACATCCAGAACAGTTTCACTTTGAAGGACTTTGTGGCTCACATTAATCCACAAGATGATACTAGTCTCATACTTCAAAATTTCAGTGGTAAATCATTGCCACACAGATAGGATGTATGTTCTGATTTCTGTAACATCTTTTGGGTGATGATTATTCATACCTATTTGCTTCATAATATATTCATCATCTTCTTCAAGGCTTTGGAATATAATGTTGTAAAAGTGAAAGCAAGTGTGCTGTAACTCATTTGTGAAAGTAATTGTAATCTTTACTATTTCTCCATTGTGTATGCGGCTAACCACCTCATTGATCTTATTTAGTTGCTTTGGCAAGAAAAGAACAGCTTCATCAATACCACGTGCTTTTCCTATTAATTCATCATGCTGGTAAAGTAGAGGTGAGATTAGGGATCTAGATAACATCTGTGGACTGTAGTCAACATGCCACTCTGACAAGACCCACTGGGTCTAGCTATTAATTTGACCTAGTTTATGCACATTTGAACAGAGTTGAGAGAAAAAACAGATTTTGATTCAATGACATGTTGGATGGATTGTATAGTGGAAACACCCATATCATAGATGTCACATGTACGACCACCATGCTCTCCAATTGACACATCTTGAAATCCAGCCGAAATGTCAAAATCTCTAGCTTCTGTTCTTGAAACTGCTGGGGCCCCTTTTTGACGTCCTCATCCAACAAGTTCAGTATTAGTAGGTGATGGATTGTCAGAATCCAGCCCAGGAACACCAGGCTTTGGTAATTGTGAGTCCTGGCCCCATAATCTTCCACGTGCTTTTGCTCTTCCAGTCATGATTTAATCTAGAAGATTTTGCCTTCATAATCCAGAGACAGAGTACAATACCACCCAAGTATTCACCCTCTACTCCTCAGACTTTCTATCTGCTCAGTAACTGCCTCTAGGCAGAAGATGATGATGGTGGTAGTAGTTGGTGCATTTAAGACAGTCATGAAGCAGCCATAACAATTTGAAACAGAAGTATATTTACTGAGATACCACACTGCTCAATATGTGGCCTGTATGTTTGTTTTTTTACAGCAAAATAGTGTTTAGAGCTAGGGTAACACACAGCAAAAACAGTTCAATGGAGCCCTCAGATGAAACAAATTGTAGCCCACAGATACATGAGGCGTGTCACGGAGATACCATGCTCTAAAATATGTGGCCTGTGTTTTTATTTTTTACCCCAAAATAGTGTACTGACCTAGCATAACAGACAGCAAACACAGTGGAATGTAGGCCTGAAATGCCACAATTTGTAGCCCCCAGATAGATCAGGCGTCTGACGGCGATACCAGACTGTTCAATATGTGGCCTGCATTTTTTTATTTTTGCCCCCAAAGTAGTGTATAGAAATAGGGTAACAGACAGTAAAAAAGGTGACTGGAAGCCTGCATTTTTTTCCAACAAAATTGTGTCAATATGTACGCTATGACACTACAAAAAAAATTATTTGGCTGACTGAAAGTATAAAATATTTAGCGCAATGATATGCGATCTGTGTGGCGGACAAAAAACACAGTGTTAAATATATGAACTGAAGCTAAATATTTTTTTGCCAGGTACATAATTTTTTGGCAGCTAAATATTTTTTGGCAGCTACATATCATATTTTTTTGGCAGCTAAATATTTTTTCCCAGCTAAATATTTTTTTGCCACCTAAATATTTTTGGGGCAGCTAAATATATTTTGGCAGCCAAATGGTGTAAAAAAATTTTTATAAGACACTCCAAAAAATACTACAGTACCACAAAAAAATGCCAGAATTTTCTGTGCACTCAGGTGTGATGCCTGGGACAGGCAAAGCAGTTTAAAATTGCTGGATTTTCATGCTGTACTATTAAAAGGATCTGGCTGTAGTCTGCAGTGTCAACAAGCAAATGGAGGGAAAAAAGGGCTCTGGATTGTTTTGGAATAAAATAATCTGGATTAAAGTGCAAAAAAATATATATTCCTGATACTGATATCCACTGATTCCTGGGCTAGGTATATATGTAATAGGCGGCAGAACACAGTAAAGGACCCTTTTCATGTATGCAATGATATCTAGATACCCACGTACAGTGCCTGTAAGCTTTGCACTGATATGTAAAGAGCCACATATACTTCCCTGCCTACCAAGCATTGCAATCTAGATACTCCGTAATTAGTCCTTAGAAGGACTGTTGGTTTAACTGGATTTGTGGATTCTGTGATGGTATACCCACACTAACTAATAAATTCCCACATCTGACCCTATCTCAGCAGCAGCTCTCCCTACACTGTCTGAATCCGGAGCTGAATGCGACGAGCAGCGCGGCGACAGCCTGATGATGCTGTTCGGCCAGCAAGTCACTGTAATACCTCAACAAAGATGGATGCGGCATTACAGTGCGTGGCACACAATCCCTGCATGTTGATTGGCTCTCTAAAGAGGGCCAAACCTGCAGGGAGGGAACTTGAGTTCACGCTGAGCAATCCCGGAAATGCTCGGTGCTCGCCAAGTACCGCAAATATAGTGATTGTCTTACCTCTGTCTCCAACATCATGTCCTCACTCTATCTGAAACTGAACCTGTCAAAAACTGAACTCCTTGTGTTTCCTCCCTCTACTAACCTACCTATGCCCAACATTGCCATTTCCGTGTGTGGTTCTACCATTACTTCCCAGCAACATGCCCTCTGTCTTGGGGTCATACTTGATTCAGAGATATCATTCACCCCCCACATCCGATCACTGGCTCGCTCTTGTTTTCTGCACCTCAAAAACATTTCTAGAATTTGACCTTTTCTTACTTTCGACTCTGCAAAAACTCTTACTGTTTCTCTTATTCATTCTCATCTGGACTATTGTAAGTCTCTGCTAATCGGTCTCCCTCTTACCAAACTTTCCCCTCTCCAGTCTGTCTTGAATGCAGCAGCCAGGATCACATTCCTCACCAATTGTTACACCGATGCTTCTACCTTGTGCCAGTCATTACACTGGTTACTCATCCACTCCAGAATACAGTATAAACATATTACCCTCACCCACAAAGCACTCCATGGCTCAGCACCACCTTACATCTCCTCCTTCATCTCAGTCTACCACCCTACACATGCCCTCCGTTCTGCTAATGACCTGAGGTTAACATAATCAATAATCAGAACCTCCCACTCCCGTCTCCAAGACTTTTCATGTGCTGCACCAATTTTTTGGAATGCACTACCCAGGTTAATTCGATTAATTCCCAATACCCATCGGTTTTAAGCGTGCCCTAAAAGCGCATTTCTTCAGACTGGCCTACCACCTCAATGCATTAATCCAACTATTCCTGTGTTGCCCATTCAACACATTTTTACCATAACCAGGTTCCTGGTATCATGTTCTCATATGCTTTATGCATTTAATAGTCCTCTTTGTCTGTGCTGTTACATACTTAGGCTGATTACCGGTTCATGCAGCATTACATGAACACCCAATTTCTTACATTATGGTCGGTATGAACAATGAAAGCAATTGTTACCATCCACCTTTCGTGTCTCCCCTATTTCCTCATAGATTGCAAGCTTGCGAGCAGGGCCCTCTTGGTATCTATTGATCGATGTTATTATTGCTATGCTGCAATGTCTACTGTCTGTACAAGTCCCCTCTAAAATGTAAAGTGCTGTGGAATATGTTGGCGCTATAGAAATAAAATTATTAAATTAAGTTAAATTCTGTGTAAATCACTGAAATACGTGATTCAGACAGAACCCCCGGTGGAAGATTTCCTATAATGAGACAGATGGAGGCACTGTGGGCGCCATAGGACCTGTGAACCGGTGGTATCCGTCTTTTTAGAAATGCATACAAGTGCCATCAGCCGCAGTTTTGTGTACTTATGAAGAGGACACCTCTGAACAGAGGTCAGAGTAATTCTGCTGCTTCATTATAGTGAATGGATCCATCGGGGGTTACATCTGTCATGTCTGTTAGGTGTCGAGTTCCCGCTGCTGCACAGGGGGAATCTCGAACCATGTCCACTGCAGTCTCCCATTCTCCTCCAGCTGCAGTGGAACCTGCTCAGCAGAGACGTCAATCCCAGAGTCTGGCTCAAGCTGATACTGTGTGCTTGGGTACTGCTAGTTCTGCTTTTTTAGCCAGCACTGTTCAGCGGCAAGCAGGTGTTTCAGGGACTAAGACCTGCTTTTCCCACACTGAGCATGCCCACGGGGCGACCTCCCATTGAAGGTCAGGGGTCACATGCTCAGGTCCTGTTGCAGCTCCTATTGGACCATCAGGAAGGTCCTGGAGCGCTACTGCTATAAAAGGTTTGCATGGCCAATCGGCCATGTGCTAGTGTAAACCTTGACAATATGTGTGTAGATGAATAACTGTCGATGGATGAAAGCTCCTTAATCATTTCCATTCCTCATGTTGTTGACTGCTCACGAATGGTGGAAGCTATCTAGCGCATGACAGTGCTATCTGCACACTAAGCACACGTTGCAGTGCCCGTCTCTACGGCACCATGTGCCATCAGCGCGCTCTCCTGCCAACCGTCAGTATAGGGTGGGAATTCCCACTTGGTCTGTGCATCTGACTCGGGGCGTCCTCAGGCGCGGGCTCAAAAGCCACCGAGGGTCAGAGCCAGTTCAATCACCAGATTAGTGGGGGTGATTCTTAGGGATCCCACTAGTGTCTTGCAGCTGCACCTTGTGACTGGTAACAGGGTGCAGCGTATCGTGCGACTCTGTGAAGCAACAGAGCTCGCTACCATTTCACACGGGGTGAAGTCTAACCCACATGTGAGCTAAGTGTCCATCCGCCATTATATAGCAGCAGGTACCATCTCTGCACGGTGGACCCCAGGCTGAGAACGCACCTCGTAACAATCTCTTTATTATTTGGTGCGTTCCGCTAGCCCTAACAATGTCACTCGGAGATTTAGATGGAAACCCCGATGTAAGTGCTCAGCATAGGGTGCCAGATAAATCTACTATATAATTGTCTAAGGGTCACTTCCGTCTGTCTGTCTGTCCTTCTGTCTGTCTGTTGCGGATATTCATTGGTCGCGGCTAGGGTTGAGCGACCTTTAGTTTTTTAGGGTCGAGTCAGGTTTTGTGAAACCCGACTGTCTTAAAAGTCGAGTCGAGTGAAATCGGCCGACCACCGTGAAAAGTCGGGTTTCGGCCGAAACACGAAACCCAATGAAGGAAAAATTTTTTTTTTCTCTCTCTCTCTCTCTCTCTCTCCCCCTCCATCCCAGCACAGAAAATTTCGTATTGCACATTCCAAATCCCTACTGCGCACAAGCGATAACATGACGATAGGCGTTCACTCCCCTAAGACCTATGTCATCACTCTGCCCACGCTCATTCATTGGCTGAAAAAATGGCGCTAAACGCGTCATACGAAATGCGACTTTGGCGCCAAGATCGCGTACTGCATGGCCGACCCCGTACAGGGATCGGGTCGGGTTTCATGAGACGCCGACATTGCCAAAAGTCGGCGACTTATGAAAATGAACGACCCGTTTCGCTCAACCCTAGTCGCGGCCTCTGTCTGTCATGTAAATCCAAGTCGCTGATTGGTCGCGGCAAAACGGCCACGACCAATCAGCGACGGGCACAGTCGGGCGGCAAAATGGCCGCTCCTTCCTCCCCGCAGTCAGTGCCCGCTCCATAATCCCCTCCAGTCAGTGCTCACACAGGTTAATTGCAGCGGTAACGGACCGCGTTATGCCACGGGTAACACACTCCGTTACCGCTGCTATTAACCCTGTGTGACCAACTTTTTACTATTGATGCTGCCTATGCGGCATCAATAGTTAAAAGATCTAATGTTAAAAATAATTTAAAAAATAAAAAATCGTTATATACTCACTGTCTGTCGGCCCCTCGGATCCAGAACAGGCCTTTCCCGCTCCTCGCGATGCTCCGGTGACCGCTCCATGCATTGCGGTCTCGCAAGATGATGACGTAGCGGTCTCGCGAGACCGCTACGTCATCATCTCGCGAGACCGCAATGCACACTTGGGACCGGAGCGCGCTTCGCCTGCATCCGGGGCCAATGGAAGGTGAGTATATCACTGTTTTTTATTTTAATTCTTTTTTTTAACAGGGATATGATGCCCACATTGCTATATACTGCGTGGGCTATCCAATATACTATGTGGGCTGTGCAATATAATACGTGGGCTGTGCTATATAATACGTGGGCTGTGTAATATAATACGTGGGCTGTGCAATATAATACGTGGGCTGTGCTATATAATACGTGGGCTGTGCTGTATAATACGTGGGCTGTGCAATATAATACGTGGGCTGTGCACTATAATACGTGGGCTGTGCAATGTACTGCGTGGGCTGTGCAATATACTATGTGGGCTGTGAAATATACTATGTGGGCTGTGCAATATACTACGTGGGCTGTGCTATATACTGCGTGGGCTGTGCAATATACTACGTGGGCTGTGCTATATACTACGTGGGCTGTGCATTATACTACGTGGGCTGTGCAATGTACTACGTGGGCTGTGCAATATACTACATGGGCTGTGCAATATACTATGTGGGCTGTGCAATATACTACGTGGGCTGTGCAATGTACTACATGGGCTGTGCAATATACTACGTGGGCTGTGTTATACACTACGTGGCCTGTGTTATACACTATATGGCCTGTGTTATACACTACGTGGGCTGTGTTATATACTGCGTGCATGGACTGTTATATACTACGTGAGCTGTGTTATATGCTAGGTGGGCTGTTATAAACTACGTGGCTGTGTTATATGCTATGTGGGCTGTTATACACTCCGTGGGCTGTGCTATATACTATGTGGCTGTGCTATGTACTCTGTGGGCTGTGTTATATACTACATAGCTGTGCTATATACTCTGTGGGCTGTGCTATATACTCTGTGGGCTGTGCTATATACTACGTGGCTGTGCAATATACTACGTGGCTGTGCAATATACTACGTGGCTGTGCTATTTACTACGTGGGCTGTTATATACTACATGGCCGGCCGCGAACAATCAGCGACAGGCGCAGTCCGGCGAATTGGCGCGGGATTTGAACCACGCTTTGCTAATTGGTCGTGGCCGGCCGAATCCTGTGTATTCAATGTATTATTCTAAAATCTTCATAAATAAACTACATACATATTCTAGAATACCCGATGCGTTTGAATCGGGCTACCACCTAGTGTGATCATAAATGCTATGATAAATGTTCCCAATAAAAGCTTCAACTCATTCCACAAAAAAGGAAGCCCTCACTCAGGTCCATCATCTGTTAACAGAAATATAGGTGCTTCCACAATACTGGTAGTACAAAGGCTCTGGAAAAGCGAAATGGCTCCTTGCCCCCCAAAAGAAATTCAGCAAATTCTCTGCTCCCAAATCCAAATGTCCCCCTCCCTAATGAGCCTCGGTGTGCCTAAACCACATTTAGCGCCCACATGTTTGGCATTTCTGTAGTGATAAGAGCCAATCTAATCTACAGGTGCGTGTCTCCAGAAGTACAGGCTAGGCATAATGTACTGGTGACTGCAATGTACTGGTTACTACAGCGTACTGGTCACTACAATGGCAGCTTGCAATTTTTGCTCAACAACATCTACTGCTGCTTGTTTCTGGAATCCGCCCATGGAGTCAAAAGCGTCACTACATTTGTAGATAAATTCCCGAAGGGTTATAATATCCAAAATGGGGTCACTTGAGGGGGATTCTGCTTTTCTAGCACTTAGAGATTCTTTAGGCCAGTCTCACACGTCCAGATAATTCCGGTACCGGAGAAAATGGTACCGGAGTTATCCGTGTCCGTGTGCTCATGTGGCACATCAGTGTGGCACACGTGTGGCAGCCGTGTGCCGCCTGAGGACCACATGCCTATGGGAGGTGGAGCCGCATATTCATCACTGTAATGAGAGGTACTACGTGACCGCTCACACAGGACAAGCTGCCGGTGCTGAGAGGAAGCATTGCGGGAGCTGGGTGAGTATTTCTCTGCAAGCAGGCGGATGCGCTGTGGGTGGGGAGGGGTGGGACATGGGAGGTGACCCCAAACTTTATTTTTAACAAAAAAAAACCTTGATCTTTCATCCCTTCTCTCCTGCAAGCGCTGCTTTTAGCCGAGCAGGACAGAAGGGAAAGGAGCCACTGACGTGTGAAACCGGCCTTATATGGAATCTGCAAACAATTCTAGGCAAATCTGCGTCCCTCCTAAGTCTCTCCGTATGGCTAAGTAGTACTTTACAACCACATATGTGGTATTACCATGTTCAGTAGAAATTGTGGGATAAATTTTGGTGCCGTTTTTACCCATTTCACATTATGAAAATTAAAACTTGGGGCTAACACACAATCTTGGTGGGAAAAATGTAAATTATTTTATCTTCACTGCCCAATGGTATAAAATTCTGTTACACACCTGTGGTGTCAATATAATCACTGCACCCCTAGATGAATTCATTGAGAGGTTTAGTTTTAGTTTGTAAAATGGGGTCACATATGGGGATTCTGCTGTGTTGGCACCTCAGGGGCTCTGCCAATGTAGCATGGCACCCTCAAACAAGTGCAGTAAGATCTGCACTATAATATGTTGTCTGTTATCTTCTCAGCTTTGAACTGTGCCTGAAAAGTAGTTTGCAACGACATGAGGGATATTTGTGAACTCAGAAGTTGTACAGAAATTTTGGGGTCCATTTTCTCCTTTTATCCTTGTGAAAATACAAAATTTGGAGCTAAAAAAGATTTTTGCAGGAAATATGTGATTTTTTTATTTTCACAGCTTAACGTTATAAACTTCTTTGAAGCACCTGGAGGTTCGAGGTGCTCAACACACATCCAGATAAGTTTCTTAAGGGGTCTAGTTTCCAAAATGGTGTCATTTGTTGGGGGTTTCCACTGTTTAGGCACATCAGGGGCTCTCCAAACGCAACATGGCATCTCCTAATTATTCCAGAAAATTTTACATTCAAAAAGTCAAATGGTGCTCCTTCCCTTCCAAGCCCTGCCGTGCGTCCAAAAAGTTATTTTCCTCCACATATTAGGTATCGGCACACTCAGGATAAATTGCACAACAAATTGTATGGAGCAATTTCTCCTGTTATCCTTATGAAAGTGCAAAATTTGGAGATAAAAAAGATTTATCTGGGAAAAAATGTGATTTTTTTATTTTCACGGCTTAACGTTATAAACTTCTGTGAAGCACCTGTAGAATTAAGGTGCTCAAAACACATCTAGCTAAGTTCCCTAAGGGGTCTAGTTTCCAAAATGGTGTCACGTGTGGAGTTTCCACTGTTTAGGCACATCAGGGGGCCTCCAAATGCGACATGACATCTGCTAATTATTCCAGCAAATTTTACAATCGAAAAGTCAAATGGCGCTCCTTCCCTTCCGAGCCCTGCCGTGTGACCAAACAGTAGATTTCCCACATACTGGGTATCGGCATGCTCAGGAGAAATTTCACGACAAATTGTATGGTACATTTTCTACTGCTACCCTTGCAAAAGTAAAAAAAATTGGCCTGCAGGAAAATTTTTGTGAAAGAAAAAGTAATGTTTATTTTTTCCTTCTATATTCCAAAAATTCCTGTGAAGCACCTGAAGGGTTAATAAACTTCTTGAATGTGGTTTTGAGCACCTTGAGGGGTGCAATTTTTAGAATGTTGTCACTTTTGTGTAATTTCTGTCATATCGGCCCCGCAAAGTCACTTCAAATTTGAGGTGGCTCCAAAAAAATGTTTTTTCAAATTTTGTTGTAAAAATTAGAAATCGTTGGTCAACTTTTAACCCTTATAACGTCCTGACAAAAAAATTGTTTCAAAAATTGTGCTAATATAAATTAGACATATGGGAAATGTTATTTATTAACTATTTTGTGCGATATGACTCTCCGATTTAAGGGCATAAAAATGAAAAGTATGAAAATTGCGAAATTTTCAAAATGTTGGCAAAATTTCCATTTTTTTCACAATTAAACGCAAGTCATAGCAAAGAAATTTTACTACTAACATGCAATACATATGTCAAAGAGAAAACAATCTCAGAATCAGTGGGATCCATTGAAGTGTTGCAGAGTTATGACCTCATAAAGTGACAGTAGTCAGAATTGTAAAATTTGGCCTGGTCAGCAAGGAGAAAACAGGTTTTGGGGCGAATGGGTTAATTTCAGCTCAATAGAAGTTGCTTCCTCAGTATTATGCGGGTATCTTTGCCTAGAAGCATCACTGGAGAATAAAATGCTGTATAAAGGCACATGGTGCTCTTAAGTTCAGGTTGGGTGGTGTTATTTCACATTAAAAGTGAAGTCTCCACTCACGTGGTGCCAGTACAAAAAAATAACATGTAAATGTAAGGAAACTTTTGTAAAAAAAAAGCATGTATTACAAATACCCTGTGACAACTCCCCTCCCCCCCTCACCCCCGAAATGATGTTACATAGGTTGAAAAAAGACCTAGGTCCATCAAGTTCACCCTTTCTCCACCAATTGTTCATTTTGTCACTTAATTAACTATAACCCACAATGTTATGTCTGAAGCATAATGGGATGTAATGTAGTTATTGAAGATCTTTATGGTCACAGAACTTAAATTCATTCCTCCTCTGCTGTGAGTGGGATCCAAGTGTCATGCGTCTGTGCTCCGAGCCTCTCGCACAGGGAGGATCGGAGCACAGCTGCGGAGGAGGCGGAGAAATGAATTTCTCCATCTCCTCCATTGCGGGGTCAGCATATATCGCACAGCACTTGGATGATATCTGAGTGATGTGCGTTGTCTCACTCGCACCCATAGGCTTATTACGAAGAGAAAATAAATCTTCCACCTACATGTTAATTAATTGGTGAACGCCTGAAATGCGTCAGTCAGTTATTTGTACTTTTTTAATGATAATACTTATACCATAAATGACACTAATGTTTGTAATAAAATAGTTTTTTCTTTTAACTTTGACATATATAAATATATTTCTAACATAATATAAACAGCAAAATAGTGTTCATTTTTTATGTGTATTTTAAAATCCCCAAGTCTAAAACAAGGGGCAGTATTCTAATTAATTGGTAAAAAAAAAAGATGTTAAATTTGTCCACGTAAAGTAATGTTTCAGCTCAACCCCCTGTGAACCTTGATGGAGCTAAAAGAAAACAGTTGGAGCTAAAACGCTGCTGTGTGGGCAAATAAAACACCGTATCTTATCCCATAGCTCCCGACCGTCCCTCATTGTGCGGGACTGTCCCGGTTTTGATGCTTTTCCCCGCTGTCCCGCACGGGACACTCTGCTTCCCGCAGACAACAGGAGAAGCAGCCGTCACACGCCCCCTTGTGTCAGGCCACACCCCTTCCCCTTCCGTATGTTCCTGAGTCTTCCAGTGTGCGTGTGCAGTACAGTTCAGAGAGGGAGAGAGAGGGGACACTTCTTTGAGGTACGTAACACAGTCACCACCTTACCAGGGCTTACCTGCTGAACACAACCTGGGTGCCACAATGTAAGCAGCAAAAATTACAAGCAGCTCCGCTTGGTACACACACACGTGGCTCCGCTCGGTACACTTCATACACACACACGGCTCTGCTCGGTACACCTCGTACACACACATGGCTCCGCTCGGTACACCTCGTACACACACGCGCGGCTCCACTCGGAGGTGTATGGAGCGGAGCCGTGTGTGTATGAGGTGTATGGAGCGGAGCTGAATGTGTACGAGGTGTACGGAGCGGAGCCGTGTGTGTACAAGGTATATGGAGCAGAGCTGAATGTGTATGAGGTGTACAGAGCGGAGCCGTGTGTGTATGAGGTGTATGGAGCGGAGCTGAATGTGTATGAGGTGTATGGAGCAGAGCCGTGTGTGTACGAGGTGTACGGAGTGGAACTGTGTGTGTATAAGGTGTATGGAGCGGAGACGTGTGTGTATCAGGTGTATAGAGCAGAGCTGAATGTGTACGAGGTGTACGGAGCGGAGCCGTGTGTGTACAAGGTATATGGAGCAGAGCTGAATGTGTATGAGGTGTACAGAGCGGAGCCGTGTGTGTATGAGGTGTATGGAGCGGAGCTGAATGTGTATGAGGTGTATGGAGCAGAGCCGTGTGTGTACGAGGTGTACGGAGTGGAACTGTGTGTGTATAAGGTGTATGGAGCGGAGACGTGTGTGTATCAGGTGTATAGAGCAGAGCTGAATGTGTACGAGGTGTACGGAGCAGAGCCGTGTGTGTATGAGGTGTATGGAGCAGAGCCGTGTGTGTACAAGGTGTATGGAGCGGAGTGTGTGTGTATGAGGTGTATGGAGTGGAGCCGTGTGTGTATGAGGTGTATGGAGCAAAGCTAAATGTGTACAAGGTGTACGGAGCGGAGCCGCATGTGCACGAGGTGTACAGAGTGGAGCCGCGTGTGTACGAGGTGTATGGAGCGGAGCGCGTGTGTACAGAGCAGCGCCATGTGTGCAAAGTGTACGGAGCGCAGCCGCGTGTCCAAAGTGTACGGAGCGCAGCCACGTGTGTAGGAGTAGCTATGTGTGGCCATTATATGGTACAAAGTATCATGTGCGGCCAATAGACTGTATGGAGCATCATGTGCGATCATTATACAGTATGGAGCATCATGTGTGGCCATTATACAGAATGGAGCATTGTGGGGCTATTATACAGTATTTATCATCATGTGTGGCCATATTTTTTTGTTTATAATTATTCTTTATGAAACAGTGTGATCAGCAGTGCTAAATGGGTGTGGTTGGGACGTAGATATGGGTGTGATTAGTTATGAATGGGTGTGATCAGAGGCGTGGCCTCAAATTTGTCGCTGCGCCCTATTTCCCATCTTCAAAAGTTGGGAGGTATGCTTATCCCTATATTTCTTCACAGCTTAATAGGAGAGTAGAATTTTCTAGACATTTAGATTAACCCCTTTACCCCCAAGGGTGGTTTGCACGTTAATGACCGGGCCAATTTTTACAATTCTGACCACTGTCCCTTTATGAGGTTATAACTCTGGAACGCTTTAGCGGATCCTGGTGATTCTGACACGGTTTTCTTGTGACATATTGTATTTCATAATAGTTGTAAAATTTCTTTGATATTACCTGCGTTTATTTGTGAAAAAAATGGAAATTTGGCAAAAATTTTGAAAATTTCGAATTTTCTAAATTTGAATTTTTATACAATTAAATCACAGAGATATGTCACACAAAATACTTAATAAGTTACATTTCCCATATGTCTACTTTACATCAGCACAATTTTGGAACCAAATTTTTTTTTTGTTAGGGAGTTATAAGGGTTAAAAGTTGACCAGCAATTTCTCATTTTTACAACACCATTTTTTTTGGGGACCACATCTCATTTGAAGTTATTTTGAGGGGTCTATATGATAGAACATACCCAAGTGTGACACCATTCTAAAAACTGCACCCCTCAAGGTGCTTGAAACCACATTCAAGAAGTTTATTAACCCTTCAGGTGTTTCACAGGAATTTTTGGAATGTTTAAATAAAAATGAACATTTAACTTTTTTACACAAAAAATTTACTTCAGCTCCAATTTGTTTTATTTTACCAAGGGTAACAGGAGAAAATGGACCCCAAAAGTTGTTGCACAATTTGTCCTGAGTATGCCGATACCCCATATGTTGGGGTAAACTGTTTGGATGCATGGCAGAGCTCGGAAGCGAAGGAGCGCCATTTGACTTTTCAATGCAAAATTGACTGGAATTCAGATGGGACGCCATGTTGCGTTTGGAGAGCCCCTGATGTGCCTAAACATTGAAACCCCCCACAAGTGACACCGTTTTGGAAAGTAGACCCCCTAAGGAACTTATCTAGATGTGTGGTGAGCACTTTGACCCATTAAGTGATTCACAGAAGTTTATAATGCAGAGCCGTAAAAATAAAAAATCATATTTTTTCACAAAAATGATTTTTCGCCCCCAATTTTTTATTTTACCAAGGGTAAGAGAAGAAATTGGACCACAAAGTTGTTGTCCAATTTGTCCTCAGTACGCTGATACCCCATATGTTGGGGTAAACCCCTGTTTGTGCGCACGGGAGAGCTCGGAAGGGAAGGAGCATAGTTTTACTTTTTCAACGCAGAATTGGCTGGAATTGAGATCGGATGCAATGTCACGTTTGGAGAGCCCCTGATGTGCCTAAGCAGTGGAAACCCCCCAATTATAACTGAAACCCTAATCCAAACACACGCCTAACCCTAATCTCAACTGTAACCCTAACCACTCCCCTAACCCTGACACACCCCTAACCCTAATCCCAACCCTATTCCCAAACGTAAATGTAATCCAAACCCTAACCCTTACTTTAGCCCCAACCCTAACGTTAGCCCCAACCCTAACGTTTGCCCCAACCCTAACTGTAGCCCTAACCCTAGCCCCAACCCTAGCCCTAGCCCTAGCCCTAGCCCTAACCCTAACCCTAACCCTAGCCCTAACACTAGTCCTAACCCTAACACTAGTCCTAACCCTAACCCTAGCCCTAACCCTAACCCTAATGGGAAAATGGAAATAAAATATATTTTTTCAATTTTAAAATTTTTCGTAGCTAAGGGGGTGATGAAGGAGGGTTTGATTTACTATTTATAGCACGTTTTCTAGCGGATTTTTGATTGGCAGCCGTCACACACTAAAAGAAGCTTTTTATTGCAAAAAATGTTTTTTGCGTCACCACATTTTCGGGCATGTGACATTTTTTGATCGCTTTTTATTCCGATTTTTGTGAGGCAGAATGACCAAAAACCAGCTATTCATGAATTTCTTCACAGCTCCAGGCTTCCCGGCGCCTGCTCTGAGCAGGCGCTGGGAAGCCACCTCCCTGCAGGACCCGGATTCAGCCCCGTGGCCATTTTGGATCCGGGGATGGAAGGGAGGAGACGCTCGGTACAAGGTGAGCACATCGCCTTGTACCGAGCGTCTCAGGGTAGCACGCAGAGAGCCCCCTGCCTGCGCGATGCTTCCCTGTACCGCCGAAACACTGTGATCATGTTTGATCGCAGTGTGCCGGGGGTTAATGTGCCGGGGGCGGTCCGTGACCGCTCCTGGCACATAGTGCCGGATGTCAGCTGCGATAGTCAGCTGACACCCGGCAGCGATCGGCCGCGCTCCCCCCATGAGTGCGGCCGATCGCTCTGGACGTACTATTCCATCCTTGGGAAGTAGGGCCCACCCCACATGGACGGAATAGTACAACCAATGGCAGAAAGGGGTTAAATAGCGCCAACATACTATGCAGCGCTGTACAGACATGTCATTCTCTTAGGGTACCGTCTCACAGTGGCACTTTGGTCACTACGACGGCACGATCCATGACTTTCTAGTGATATACTTACGATCTCGTTGTGTCTGACACGTTACTGCGATCAGGGACCCGCTGAGAATCTTACGTCGTAGCAGATCGTTTGAAACTTTCTTTCGTCGCTGGATCAACCGCTGCCATCGCTGGATCGGTGTGTGTGACACCGATCCAGCGATGTGTTCGCTTGTAACCAGGGTAAACATCGGGTTACTAAGCACAGGGCCGCGCTTAGTAACCCGATGTTTACCCTGGTTACCATTGTAAATGTAAAAAAAAAAAACCACTACATACTCACATTCTGATGTCTGTCACGTCCCTCGCCGTCAGCTTCCCGCACTGACTGTGAGCGCCGGCCGTAAAGTAAAAGCAGAGCACAGCGGTGACGTCACCGCTGTGCTGTGCTTCACGGCCGGAACTGACACAGTCAGTGCGGGAAGCTGACGGCGGGGGACGTGACAGACACCGGAATGTGAGTATGTAGTGGTTTTTTTTTTTTACATTTACAATGGTAACCAGGGTAAACATCGGGTTACTAAGCGCGGCCCTGCGCTTAGTAACCCGATGGTTACCCGGGGACTTCGGCATCGTTGGTCGCTGGAGAGCTGTCTGTGTGACAGCTCTCCAGCGACCACACAACGACTTACCAACGATCACGGCCAGGTCGTATCGCTGGTCGTGATCGTTGGTAAATCGTTTAGTGTAACGGTACCCTTACTTCAGCATTATTTGCAGTGACTGCAATCTGAAAATCTACCTGCCATAAAGGATGTGACTGTGAATTTATTACAGAATTTGATTCCACCACTAGAGGATTTTTAACCCTAGAACGCATACCCATAGAAATCTACACATTCACGCACCTGGGGCCTTTTAGGCCTGTTTACAATTATCATGGAATAACTCAAATAAAAATACTTTTTAAAGTTTATTGCAAGGTAAGGATGCATTCCCACTAGCGCAGGGGTCCGCCAGGATGGGATTCCGTAATGGATCTGACCTCCTGGTGACCCCAGCTAAGGCTGGCGGACGCATACCTGGGGCCTCGCAGGCCAGGTTACTTGTTTTCTATTTTCTGTAAAATTACTTTAGTTAGAATTTTGAAACTCTAGGTATTCCTCAGGTATATAGTTGTTAGTAATTTCCAGTTGTTCATATATTTTTATGTTATAGGCATTTCGGTATAACAACCTTTTTTTGGGACTACCCCATATTCACGCACCTGGGGCCTTTTAGGCCTGTGTGCAAATAACACGGAATAACTCAAATAAAAATACATTTAAAAATTTATTTTACAATTGCAAGGTAAGGATGCATTCCAACTAGCGCTGGGGTCCGCCAGGAGGGGATCCGTAATGGATCTGACCTCCTGGTGACCCCAGCTAAGGCTGGCGGAATCCTGCCATTCCGACAGCCTTAGCTGGAGTTACCAGGAGGTCAGATCCATTATGGATCCCCTTCTGGCGAACCCCAGCGCTACTGGGAACACAGCCTAAGATGTGCATATTTCAAAACATAATTATGTGCATAAAACAACAAAAAAGTAAGTAAACGGGCACGCCAAATATAGGCATTCTATATGCAATTTTTTTATGAAAACATTTTTTGGTTGTAGCAAACTTGGTGCAGGAATATTTATTTGTAACTTTACACATTTCCCCGACAATTCTCGCATATTATTTTTTCGGCTGAATGTTCCTTGCATACATTTTGTCCGCAAGTAGAACAGAAACGCTCCGAATTTATTTCCTTCTTTGCTGGACAAATATAGCGGCGCTTTCTTTTTTTTTTCTCTTTGCTCTGGATGTTCCAGAAAGCGTATTCCACATCGGATCATTGCCTCCGTAATTTGCCTTGATAAGCATATCATGCTGCTTCTCTCCATCATAGTAGGCATCAAAAGTTCATAACAAAGTTCTGTCAAAAATAGACGTCTCTTGTCTTTCCTGTTGGCATGGAATTCTGGATTAGTTTGACAATAAACAATGTAGTTATTGAGCGCTGACACATCAAGGATATTGGAAAAAAGGGAATGCAGAATCCAGACTCTTCCCAGCAATAGCAGCAATAGCAGAGTCATAAAAGTTCTTCCCCAGCAACAATACAGACAAAAAGACTGAGTATCACATGTAAACCTAGTACAAGCCTAAAAGGCCCCAAGGTGCGTGAATATGGGGTAGTCCCAAAAAAAGGTTGTTATACCGAAATGTCTGTAACATAAAAATATATGAATAACTGGAAATTACTAACAACTATATACCTGAGGATTACCTAGATTTTCAAAATTCTAACTAAAGTACTTTTACAGAAAATAGAAAACAAGTAACCTGGCAGGCCTGCGAGGCCCCAGGTATGCGTTCTAGGGTTAACAAAGAATTAGAATAATCTAAAAGACTAAACAGAATGATCTAGAAACGGCAGCAGGGTGAGAAAACGATCTTTAACAGGAACAAATAAAGAGAAAAAGAACCCATGCAATGAAACATGCACACCTGCTACAATTTTATGGAAAATATAAAGAACAATTTTTATTACAAGCAAAAAAACACATTACAACCATAAAATCAATTAAAAGCAGTATAAATACAGCGATACGCGTGGGATTTTTCCACCCCCTACATCTTGGCCCTGACATGCATGAGTGATGCTGGTATATATTTCTTGGCTGTCTTTATCCTGAGGCACCGTTTATTGCAGGTTGTTTCATGCTTTCCCTGTGGTCCACTTTACCATGCTGACCATGTTACCAGGCTTCAGGTCTTATTTATCTACCTGATTTTCTTTAATTATCCCTCCATTGTGGTTCCCAGGGGTGGTTTGCAGGCTTGCACGCCGCGAGCATTATTCTTTTGCGGCACTTGTTCACCCTTTCAGGGCCAGTGACATATTTCATTACTCTATAAGCCATATGCTTATCTTTTTGGCACTATTCAGGACACATATAGGGACGCCTATTATGTGGTATTTATAGGGCTTGCTTTGGCCATTGTTATACTTGTTGCAAAGTTCATGCTGATTTACTCCATATTATGTGATACTGATTTATTTATATTTAGTCCATTAGTATAAGACATACAGCGTGTGTTTGCACATTTTTTGCCAATTACATTTGATTGATGTTTGGGGGTGTTTTGTATTTATACTGCTTTTAATTGATTTTATGGTTGTAATGTGTTTTTTTGCTTGTAATAAAAATTGTTCTTTATATTTTCCATAAAATTGTAGCAGGTGTGCATGTTTCATTGCATGGGTTCTTTTTCTCTTTATTTGATTCTAATTGCTTCTCCCATGCTTAATGTAGCACCCTGCTGTTTCATTATTGAATTCTTTATATTGTAAGTGGTGCACCCGCCATTATTATTTTTACTTTAACAGGAACAAGCGCAAGTCCTCCCTTCCCACAGTGCTGAATGTTGCATGAGCATATAACAGGAAATGAGCCGACACTCCCCCACACAGATGGGACTGAGCAGAGCAGAAGCCTGAGCGCTGAGCCTATCCCTCCCCCACCACAAGGCTGGAAACATGAGCTGCACACAAAGAGAGATAATGCCACTCCCTCACTATGAAAATCTGAAATAAGGCTACTTTCACACATCAGGCTTTTTGTTTCAGGCACAATCCGGCAATTTTTGGAAAAAACTGATCCTTTTTTTTCACGCCGGATCCGTTTTTTCCCATAGAGTTGTATTAGCGCCAGATTGTGCCTGATGGCCAGACGTTTCATCCGTTTTTTCCGGATCCGTCCAAATAGTCGTTTCCGGCGAACGGAGAAAACATCCACAGCAACGTTTTTTTGTCTGGCGAAAAAAAACGCACAGTGACGGAAGTGGCCGAAAACACATGAAACGGAGGTGTGAAACAATGAATCCGGTGCCCGGATCCGGTTTTCAAAGTATTTTCCATACAAATCATGCAGATTTTCCGTTTTGGTCTCTCTCTCTCTCGTCCCCGAAACAGGAAGTCAAAAATCCATGCGCATTAAAGAAGGCCGGATCCAGCTAAAAAACGGATCCGGCGCATCAGTTTTTCACAATTTGCGCCGGATCCGTTTTTTTACAAATTTGCTGTATTTAGCCTGAAAACAAAAAACTGATGTGCGAAACTAGCCTAAGCAGAGCCTGTGCCTCCTCCTTAGGGCTCATACTCACTTGGGAGAAACTCGGGTAAGTCTCGGCACTGCACCCGGCACTCAGGCGCTCCGATCTGAGTGCCGGCAGCAGCGCCGGGTATTAACCTGCGAGACTCATCCGAGTTTCTCGCAAGTGAGTATGAGCCCTTATACAGGGGATTAAGGGCAGTACGAGAACATGAGTATTGTATGGAGCGTTTTTTCCTGACAACAATGTGTTTTTTTGGCGAGAAATAAAGTTGTGTCGTGTTTCATCACATGCTGTATTATGTCGGTAATTTTCCCTAGTAGAAGCGTTACTGGAGATCATGACGATCTATAAGGGCACATGGAGCAGTGAGTGAGTTTATTCTATTTTTCCAATTTAATTGTAAAGTCTCCACTAGCGCGGTGCCAGGACCATTACAGTACATGAAAACCTCTATATAGGGAAAAATCTGAGCAGAACTCTGGCCGACTTGTTCTTAGATCTAACTCTACAATCACTATGTCATGTTCTCCTTATAATTATGATATTGTTATCTCAGTGCAGCTACAAACTAGTGACAAGTAAAATAGAAATTGTAAATAAAATCAGTAAGAAACCGTAAACCTGAACCTTCACGGAGATCTTACACAATATGGAAATGATTCTGCAATATGTAATATTTATGTAGCAGATCATACAGATATTATACCTATATGCCCATCATTAGTTTAGGCTGACTGTAGGTCACTATACTTCCTATGACTTGTTTATATCTATTCTATTCCTTGTTCATCAATTATACTGGATTTTTAGAAAAAAAATCAATAATAAAGAGAAAATGGCTCCAGCAATGCTCAGGTCTTACACTCTGCCACTAGAGGGTGCTTCTTGAGGCAAGAAAATAAAACTTCCACCTATCTGTCAATTAAATGGTGAAATCCTGAAATGCATCTGGTCAGTTATTTGTACTCTTTGTAATGGTAATACTGAGACATAAATAACACTAATGTTTTTAATAAAAATAATAAGCTTTATTAAAGAACACATAATCATAAAAACTGGGCAGTAACCAAGAGTGCAGCAGCAAGGTGGGAACACCACAAGGACGACCTCTATATAAAAAGTATATATGCACCAAGTGATGCTATAAATAGTGTTGAGCGATACCGTCCGATACTTGAAAGTATCGGTATCGGAAAGTATCGGCCGATACCGGCAAAGTATCGGATCTCACCGATACCGATACCCGATACCAATACAAGTCAATGGGACTCAAGTATTGGAAGGTATCCCTGATGGTTCCCAGGGTCTGAAGGAGAGGAAACTCTCCTTCAGGCCCTGGGATCCATATGAATGTGTAAAATAAAGAATTAAAATAAAAAATATTGATATACTCACCTCTCCGACGCAGCCTGGACCTTACCGCTGTGAACCGGCAGCCTTCTTTGCTTAAAATAAGCGCGTTCAGTACCTTCCATGACATCACGGCTTCTGATTGGTCGCGTGCCGCTCATGTGACCGCCACGCGACCAATCAGAAGCCGTGACGTCATCCCTCAGGTCCTAAATTCCTAGAAGGGATTTTAGGACCTGAGGGATGACGTCACGGCTTCTGATTGGTCGCGTGCCGCTCATGTGACCGCCACGCGACCAATCAGAAGCCGTGACGTCATGGAAGGTGCTGAACGCGCTCATTTTAAGCAAAGCAGGCTGCCGGTTACTACCAGGGCGCGTCAGAGGGTGAGTATATCCCTATTTTTTATTTTAATTCTTTATTTTTTACATGGATATGGATCCCAGGGCCTGAAGGAGAGTTTCCTCTCCTTCAGACCCTGGGAACCATACACTGGGAACTTCCGATTCCCAATACCACAAAAGTATCGGATCTCGGTATCGGAATTCCGATACCGCAAGTATCGGCCGATACCCGATACTTGCGGTATCGGAATGCTCAACACTAGCTATAAATATACAAAGTATAGCAGTAACATAAAAAATAGTACATATCTCAACACTTAATAAGTGCAGAGTAAACAAAACAAGTTATAAGACATGTGAGGGAATCAAAAATACATGATCAATATAAACATCACACATAACTACAAATAATGGCGTTCATATGGTACTGATGACTATGTAGGAACATCAGTTGAACAACCCAATACAATATATAGAACATATAGCTACTGCATAGATGTAAATTGAAGGTATAGTTACCTAGAGGGAGAACCCGGCTGCATAGTATGTTGGCGCTATTTAACCCCTTTCTGCCATTGGACGTACTATTCCGTCCATGTGGGGTGGGCCCTGTTATGACCCCAATGGCAGAGGGTCTCAGGAATAATGCTAAGTCTGTAAATACAGAAAACCAGCTCATAGGGCAGTGGTAACTGGGCTGACCATATAACTAATCCTAGCACCACAACTACCAGCAGCCGGGGAACGTTCCTACGTTGATCCTAGATGTCTCGCGCCAGCCGGAGAGCTAACTACCCCTAGAAGGGAAAAGAAAGACCTTTCTTGCCTCCAGAGGAAATACCCCAAAAAGTAGGATAGAAGCCCCCCCACAAATAATAACGGTGAGGTAAGAGGAAAAGACAAACACAAGAATGAGCTAGGTATTTAGCAAAGAGAGGCCCACTAACTAATAGCAGAATAAAGAAAGATAACTTATATGGTCAGCAAAAAATCCTATCAAAAATATCCACACTGGAAATTCAAGAACCCCCGAACCATCTAACGGCCCGGGGGGAGAACACCAGCCCCCTAGAGCTTCCAGCAAGGACAGGAATCACATTTAGTACAAGCTGGACAAAAATAATAGCAAACAACCCAAAAAACAAAGAAGCAAGACTTAGCTTAATTTAGCACGAACCAGGACCAGCAAACAGGAGCAAACAGAATGTGTCTGATAACACCGATGCCAGGCACTGGACTAAGGTTCCAGGAGGTTTATATAGCAACACCCCTGAAGTAACGACCCAGCTGAGTGCAAACTGAGGGAAGGAAATCCCAGAGTCATATCACTAGTAACCACAAGAGGGAGCCAAAAAAGTCTAATTCACAACAGGGCCCTACTTCCCAAGGACGGAATAGTACGTCCAGAACGATCGGCCGCACTCATGGGGGGAGCGCGGCCGATCGCGGCCGGGTGTCAGCTGACTATCGCAGCTGACATCCGGCACTATGTGCCAGGAGCGGTCACGGACCGCCCCCGGCACATTAACCCCCGGCACACTGCGATCAAACATGATCGCAGTGTTCCGGCGGTACAGGGAAGCATCGCGCAGGGAGGGGGCTCCCTGCATGCTTCACTGAGACGATCGGTACAAGGCGATGTGCTCACCTTGTACCGAGCGTCTCCTCCCTTCCATCCCCGGATCCAAAATGGCCGCGGGGCTGCATCCGGGTCCTGCAGGGAGGTGGCTTCCCAGCGCCTGCTCAGAGCAGGCGCCGGGAAGCCTGGAGCTGTGAAGAAATTCATGAATAGCTTGTTTTTGGTCATTCTGCCTCAAAAAAATCGGAATAAAAAGCGATCAAAAAATGTCACATGCCCGAAAATGTTACCAATAAAAACGTCAACTCGTCCCGCAAAAAACAAGACCTCACATAGTCATCAGTACCATATGAACGCCATTATTTGTAGTTATGTGTGATGTTTATATTGATCATGTATTTTTGATTCCCTCACATGTCTTATAACTTGTTTCATTTACTCTGCACTTATTAAGTGTTGAGATATGTACTATTTTTTATGTTACTGCTGTACTTTGTATATTTATAGCATCAATTGGTGCATATATACTTTTTATATGGAGGTCGCCCCTGTGGTGTTCCCACCTTGCTGCTGCACTCGTGGTTACTGCCCAGTTTTTATGATTATGTGTTCTTTAATAAAGCTTATACATTTTTAAACTACATCTTGGTCTTGTGTGAAGGTGTTCTCTTTGGTATTGATTTATTGCAGTACCTTCATGGCCCTGTAAGGGATATTATTCTGTGTTGTTTTTTTTAATAAAAATAATAGTTTTATAGATTTTATATGTATTTATATATATTGCTAACATAATATAATCTAAGGGCTGGAGCTGCAACGCTGCTGTGTGTGAGCAATTACGAAGAGCTGAGTTTTTTCAGAAATTTGTACATTTAGTCGAGGGACCTGAAGGTTTCCAGCGCTCGGGTTTTACTATTTGGACTGTAACATTTGGATTTAGATTACACTCCGATGTATTTAATCCTGTTGCACATAACATCACACACAGTTTACTCTTGAAGTAAATAATATACAGTATTCCTTCAATTCTCAAATTGGAAATAAATTCCCACCTACTTCCGAAGAATACAAGAGTACAGAGAGCCAAGCTAGGAGTAATGAGTAATGTGGCCGCCTTTATCTGGGGCTCAGGTCACCCTGCAGCTTAAATCAGTATTGGCAGCAGACTTTTCTATTGGAAAAACGCTGCATTAAATAAGTGTGTTCTTGTGTCCATTTTTATGCACTTTTAACCCCTTTCTGCCATTAGACGTACTATTCCGTCCATGTGACCCGGGCCCTACTTCCCATTGGGGGGAGCGCGGCCGATCGCCACCGGGTGTCAGCTTATTATTACAGCTGACATCCAGCACTATGTGCCAGGAGTGGTCATGGACCGCTCCCGGCACATTAACCTCCGGAACACTACGATCAAACATGATTGCAGTGTTCCAGCGGCATAGGGAAGCATCGCACAGGGAGAGGGCTCCCTGCGTGCTTTCCTGAGACCCCCGGAGCAACACGATGTGATCGCGTTGATCAGAGGGTCTCCTACGTCCTCCGCCCTGCAGGCCCTGGATCCAAAATGACCACGGGGCTTCTTCCGGGTCCTGCAGGGAGGTGGCTTGCAAGCGCAGGCGTAGGCAAGCCTGGAGCACTGCCTGTCACATCGCTGATCTGACACAGTGCTTTGCAAAGTGTCAGATCAGCGATCTCACACTATAGCATGATGTCCCACCCTGGGACAAAGTAAAAAAGTTTAAAAAAATATATATTTACAAGTGTAAAAAAAAAAAATCCTAAATAATGAAAAAAAAAATTGTTCCAATAAATACATTTCTTTATCTAAATAATAAAAAAAAACAATAAAAGTTCACATATTTAGTATTGCCGCGTCCGTAACAACCTGAACTATAAAACTGTCCCACTAGTTAACCCCTTCAGTGATAAAAAAGAGGCAAAAAACAATGCTTTATTATCATACCGCCAAACAAAAAGTGGAATAACATGCAATCAAAATGACGGATATAAATAAACATGGTACCGCTGAAAACATCATCTTGTCCCACAAAAAATGAGCCGCCATACAGCGTCATCAGTGAAAAAATAAAAAAGTTATAGTCCTCAGAATAAAGTGAGGCAAAAATAATTATTTTTTCTATAAAATAGTTTTTATCGTATAAAAGCGCCAAGACATAAAAAAATGATATAAATGAGGTATGGCTGTAATCGTACTGACCCGAAGAATACAACTGCTTTATCAATTTTACCAAACGTGGAATGGTATAAGCTCCCCCCCCCAAAAAAAAAAAGAAATTCATGAATAGCTGGTCGGAATAAAAAGCGATCAAAAAAGTCACGTGCCCGATGGCGTCCGATCTCAATTCTAGCCAATTCTGCGTTGAAAAAGTAAAACAGTGCTCCTTCCCTTCCGAGCTCTCCCGTGCGCCCAAACAGGGGTTTACCCCAACAAATGGGGTATCAGCGTACTCAGAACAAATTGTACAACAACTCTTGGGGTCCAATTTCTCTGGTTACCCTTGGGAAAATAAAAATTTGGGGGCTAAAAAATCATTTTTGTGGGAAAAAAATGAGTTTTTATTTTCATGGCTCTGCGTTATAAACTGCAATGAAACACTTGGGGGTTCAAAGTTCTCACAACACTTCTAGATAAGTTCCTTGGGGGGTCTAATTTCCAATATGGGGTCACTTGTGGGGGGTTTCTACTGTTTAGGTACATCAGGGGCTCTGCAAATGCAATGTGTTGCCTGCAGACCATTCCATCTAAGTCGGCATTCCAAATGGTGCTCCTTCCCTTCCGAGCTCTGCCATGCGCCCAAACAGTAGTTTTCTCCCACATATGGGGTATCAGCGTACTCAGGACAAATTGGACAACAACCTTTGGGGTCCAATTTCTCCTGTTACCCTTGGGAAAATACAAAACTGTGGGCTAAAAAATAAATTTTTGTGGAAAAAGAAAAATAATTTTTATTTTCATGGCGCTGCGTTATAAACTGTAGTTAAACACTTGGGTGTTCAAAGTGCTCATCACACAGCTAGATAAGATCCTTAGGAGGTCTAATTTCCAAAATGGTGTCACTTGTGGGGGGTTTCAATGTTTAGGCACATCAGGGGCTCTCCAAACCCAACATGGCGTCCTATCTCAATTCCTGTCAATTTTGCATTGAAAAGTCAAATGGCGCTCCTTCCCTTCTGAGCTCTGCCATGCGCCCAAACAGTGGTTTACCCCCACATATGGGGTATCCGCATACTCAGAACAAATTGTACAACACCGTTTGGAGTACAATTTCTCCTGTTACCCTTGGTAAAATAAAACAAATTGGAGCTGAAGTAAATTTTTTGTGAAAAAAAGTTAAATGTTCTTTTTTTAAAACATTCCAACTTCTTGAATGTGGTTTTGAGCACCTTGAGGAGTGCAGTTTTTAGAATGGTATCACACTTGGGTATTTTCTAATATATAGACCTCTCACAGTGACTTCAAATGTGATGTAGTCCCTAAAATAAAATGGTGTTGTAAAAATGAGAAATTGCTGGTCAACTTTTAACCCTTAACAAAAAAAATTTGGTTCCAAAATTGTGCTGATGTAAAGTAGACATGTGGGAAAGATGGTGCATCACCACATTATGGGTGTCAGATCCGAGCATTCCTACATGAACAGTTTCCTGGAAAGTAGATTGGTCGTAGTGGGTCAGTTGAATGGCCACCAAGGTCTCCCGATCTAACCCCTGTAGACTTTTCTCCTTGGGGTCATCTGAAGGCAATTGTCTATGCTGTGAAGATACGAGATGTGCAGCATCTGAAACAACGAATAAAGGAAGCCTGTGCTAGCATTTCTTCTGCGGTGTTGTTGTCAGTGTGTCAAGAGTGGGAGAAAGAGGGTTTCATTGACAATCCAACACAATGGGCAGCACTTTGAACACATTTTATAAGTGGTCATAAACTTGTGAATAACTCATGAAAGAATAAAGCTACGTTACAACCAAGCACACCATTGTTTTTCTTGTGAAATTCTGAATAATTTTGATGTGCACATGACCCTCTTCCCATTGAAAAAAATTAAGTTGGATCCAAAATGTCCGACTTCAAAATGGCCGCCATGGTCACCACCCATCTTGAAAAGTTTTCCCCCTCCAATATACTAATGTGCCACAAACAGGAAATTGATATCACCAACCATTCCCATTTTATTTAGGTGTATCCATATAAATGGCCCACCCTGTACTTGCACCAAATTAGAAAAGTGTTACAGGGAATGAGAATTACGTTTTACCACTCCAGTGTATTGCATCATGTTGTATATTTCATATAAGATTTTAAATAAAGAAATAGAATGATTTAGAAACATCAGCAAACCCAGAAAATAATCCTTAGCAGGAACAAAGAGTCCTCCCTTCCCCCAGTGCAGGGTTTTGCATAACCATTTTCCATCCCTCCCCCCACACAGATCAGAGACTGAGCAGAGCAGAAATCAGAGCACTGAGCCTATCCCTCCCCCACCACAAGGCTAGAAACATGAGCAGCAAACAAAGAACAACTCAGAGAGATAATGCCGCTCCCTCACTATGGAAGTGTGTAATAAGCAGAGTCTGTGCCTCCTCCTTACACAGAGGATTAAGGGCAGTACAAGAACAATGAGCATGGTATGGAGCGTTTTTCCTGACACTGTTTTTTGGTGCAAAAAAAATAAGCTGCAACTACTCAATGTGTGCACACACTCTTAGGCCGGCGTCACACTAGGCGTATGAAAATACGGTCCGTTTTTTACGGCCGTGATACACAGTAATTGTCCCAAAACACTGTTCCGCATTCAATGCAAGGATGCGATTTTTACGCACAAATTTATCCGTGTGTCATCCGTATGGCATCCGTATGGCTTCCGTATGGCGATTTTTTTTTTGCGCAGGCTTGCAAAATGGACATATCATGGATTCATTGGCTCAAATATTCTTAAAAACATATATACAGTCTATATATTTATATATATATATTTATTTATGTTTAATACAGTGCTAGATAGCAGAAAAACCAGTAATTCAATTGCCGGCTTTTCCTATCTCCTTCACAAACCCGACATGATATGAGACATGGTTTACATACAGTAAACCATCTCATATCCCTTCTTTTATTATATATTCCTCTTTACTAATGTAACAAGTGTCTCTGTGTAAAATTTGGGGTCTCTAGCTATTAAATTAAAGGGTTAAATCCTGGAAAAAATTGGCATGGGCTCCCGCGCATTTTTCTCTGCCAGAGTGGGATAGCTAGTGACTGAGGGCAGATATTAATAGCCTAGAGAGAGACCATGGTTATAGGACCCCCCTGGCTGAAAACATTTGCCCCCAGCCACCCCAGAAAAGGCATATCTGTAAGGCTACTTTCACACTAGCGTTAACTGCAGCGACGGATGCGTCGGGACACGTCGTACGACGCAATGCAGCGCTGCAATACGTTTTTTTACACTGAGCATGCTCAGAAGCTGGATTTTGTTGCCAATTGGCCAGACACCCCCAAATCTATATAAACCTGGCCTGGGCCTTCAACCCCAAATATATGGCCACGTATATACGTGGCACGTATATACGTGGCACTTATATAAGTGCCACGTATATAAGTGCCACGTATATAAGTGCCACGTATTTAAGTGCCACGTATATAAGTGCCACGTATATAAGTGCCACGTATTTAATTGCCACATATTTATGTGCCACGTATTTAAGTGCCACGTATTTAAGTGCCACGTATATAAGTGCCACGTATTTAAGTGCCACGTACATAAGTGCCATGTATATAAGTGCCACGTATATAAGTGCCACGTATTTAAGTGCCACGTATTTAAGTGCCACGTATTTAAGTGCCACGTATTTAAGTGCCACGATATTTCAGTGCCACGTATAACCACGTAGTTATAGTATTTATAGTACGTGGCACTGAAATACGTGGCACTATGACTGTCAGAAAATGTTCATTAAACGGTTAGGTGTGAGGTTAGGGGTAGGGTTAGGGTTTGGATCCCTTTATCATCATCCGTAGTTCATTAATCGGATGAATCCACAGTCGTCTCCGTCTCCGTTGCTGCAGAAGCATCCTACGTCTTTCCGCTGCCGCCTCCTTCTCCCGCACTATGATATCCAGGCGATTCGTCTCAAAGATAACGTCGGTAACCAAACTAGCAATCCTCACAAGAACACCTTCCATCGCTGCCACAAAACTAAAACCCTCAAAGATGGGCTGTAAAAACAGTAACTATATAGTTTTCCATATTTTCCAGTAGCCAATCAAATTTGGGAGCCTCCCATTTTAAAAACGGATCCGTCGTAAAAACGGATGCAACGGATGGTAAAAACGGATGCAACGTATGCAACGCATCCAGTATTTTCGACGGAAACGTTTAGCGGATTTGCGACGGATCTGTCGAAATGCTGTATGAGTTGCATACGTTTTTCACTTTTTTTGACGCATCCGTTTTTTCGGCAAAAAACGGATTTGCGACGTAATGCAGTTAACGCTAGTGTGAAAGTAGCCTAAGATGCGCCTATTCTGGCACTTAGCCTCTCTCTTCCCACTCCCATGTAGCGGTGGGATATGGGGTAATGAAGGGTTAATGTCACCTTGCTATTGTACAATAGCAAGGTGACATTAACCCTTCATTACCCCATATCCCACCACTACACGGGAGTGGGAAGAGAGAGGCTAAGTGCCAGAATAGGCGCATCTTACAGATGTGCCTTTTCTGGGGTGGCTGGGGGCAGATATTTTTAGCCAGGGGGGGTCCTATAACCATGGTCCCTCTCTAGGCTATTAATACCTGCCCTCAGTCACTGGCTTTCCTACTCTGGCAGAGAAAATTGCGCGGGAGCCCACGCCAATTTTTTCCAGCATTTAATCCTTTAATTTAATAGCTAGAGCCCCCAAATTTTACACAGAGACACTAGTTAGATTAGTAAAGAGGAACATGTAATAAAAGAAGGGATATGAGATGGTTTACTGTATGTAAACCATGTCTCATATCCTGTCGGGTTTGTGAATGAGATAGCAAAAGCCAGCAATTGAATTACCGGCTTTTCTGCTATCTAGCGCTGAATTAAATATAAATATATATGTGTCTCAGTGACATATATATATATATATATATATATATATATATATATATATATATATATATATATATATATATATACCTATTCTATGTGTACACATTTATTCTACCTATTCTATTCTATTCTGTCAGTGTGATTTTACTGTACACCGCACTGAATTACCGGCTTTTCTTTAGAACATCGGTGCGTATTTCTCGCAAGTCACACGCATGGTCCGTGTGTAATCCATAATTTTCTCGCCCCCATAGACTTTCATTGGCTTTTTTTTGCGCAATACGCTGACAAACGCAGCATGCTGCGATTTTCTACGCCTGTAACATACCGTATATTACGGATGCGTAATATACGGCAGATAGGAGCTGGGCCATAGAGAATCATTGGGCCGTGTGCAATACGTATTTTCTGGACGTATTTTCTGCGCTCATACGTCCGTAAAACTTGCTAGTGTGACGCTGGCCTTATACATGTAGGTCACAAGCAGCAGCACAGAATCCATACCCCTCCCCCACATTACAGATGAATCACACAGATATAATACACAACCCCTTGTGACCTACAAAATAGAAATGTGCAGCATGTCCGGCTTGTCACACCCTTAAAGGGACTCTGTCACCTGAATTTGGTGGGCCCTGTTTACGGTCCGATGGGCAGTGTTTTCTGTTCTTTCTTTCATCCCTTCCTTGCCCGCTGGCCGCAATATTGTCTTGAATTTGATTAGGTTTCCTTCGTAGAACACGCGTGCGCAAGGCAATCTTGCCTTGCGCACGTGCAGTATGCTTTGCCCAACTGCGGGCAAAGCCGGAAAGCATTAGTGCGCATGCGCCGGCGCACTATATCCCGGAACACAGCAAAATACTTCCGGGACATAGTGCGCCGACGCATGCGCACTAATGCTTTTCGGATTTCCTAGAAAGCCTACAGCCTGCAATAACCATTCTGCTGCCTCACCATCGCCAGAGCAGCCGCCTCACCACCGCCAGAGCTGCTGCACCTCCGACCTTCTGTCTCTTCCCCACTATCCCATAGAATGTAAGTCCGCAAGGACAGGGTCCTCTCCCCTCTGTACCAGTCTGTCACTGTAAACTTGTTTACTGTAAATGATATTTATAACCCTGTATGTAACCCCTTTCTCATGTACAGCACCATGGAATTAATGGTGCTATATAAATAAATAATAATAATAAATATGAAATGGATATAAAAGCTATCCTTCCCCAGCACACAGCTGAGTCATGTGAATGGCTGCTGTATCCTAAACATGTGACATGCACATATGAAACATTTCCACCTCTACATGCTTCCATGGTTGCATCTAATATATAAGGAAAAGCAGAAAGACTCTAAGACCGGGGTCACACTAGGCCGTAATACGGATGAGTGCTATGCGACAAAAAATAAAAATTGCATACCACTCGGACCAATGTTAATCTATGGGGCAGCTCCTACCGTCCGTTGTTTTCTCGGCCGTATTATACGTGCGAGGGAAATCGCAGCATTTCTCCGTATATCGGCCGAGAAACACCAATAAAAGTCTATGGGTGCGAGAAAAACTCGCACACCACACGGACCATCAGTGTGACTTGCGAGAAATACGCAGCGGTGTCCTATAGAGAAGCCGGCAATTCAGTGCGGTGTACAGTAAAATCACACTGACAGGTTACAATAGAATAGATAAAATAAATGTCTACACTCGTATATATTGAATACAGAGCTAGATGGCAGAAAAGCCGACTTTGGCTAAAACCTTACCGAACCCGACAGGATATGAGACATGGTTTACATACAGTAAACCATTTCATAAGCGTTAGATTTTTATATATCCCTCACTAATAATGTTAGGCGTGTTTGTGTGTAAAATTTGGGAGCTCTAGGTGTTAAATTAAAGGGTTAATTCATGGAAAAAACTGGCGTGGGCTCCCGCGCAATTTTCTCCGCCAGAGAGGGAAAGCCAGTGACTGAGGGCAGATATTAATAGCCTAGAGAGGGACCATGGTTATTGGCCCCCTCCTGACTAAAAACAACTGCCCCCAGCCACCCCAGAAAAGGCATATCTGTAAGATGCGCTTAATCTGGCACTTAGCCTCTCTCTTCCCTCTGCCCTGTGGCATTGGCATATGGGGTAATAAGGGGTTAATGTCACCTTGCTATTGTAAGGTGACATTAAGCCTGGTTAATAATGGAGAGGTGTCAATAAGACACGTATCCATTATTAAGCCACTCGTCTGAAAGAGTTAAAAAACACACACATTAAGAATAAAGTATTTTAAAGAAATAAACACATAGGTTTCCTTATCTTTAGTGTATGCTCAATTCAACTGAAGACCCTCGTTCTCCTGTAAAAAATTCCAAAATAAAAAAGCCACAATATCCTATACCTGTCCGCCGTACATTCATGTCCCACACTGTAAATCCATCTCAAGGGGTTAAATACACTGCTCAAAAAAATGAAGGGAACACTAAAATCCCACATCCTAGATATCACTGAATGAAATATTCCAGTTGTAAATGTTTATTCATTACATAGTGGAATATGTTGAGAGCAATAAAACCTAAAAATGATCAACGCAAAATCACAACTAATATCTCACGGAGGTCTGGAGTTGGAATGATGCACAAAATCAAAGTGGAAAATGAAGTTACAGGCTGATCCAACTTCAGTGGAAATGCCTCAAGACAAGGAACTGATGCTTAGTACTGTGTGTGGCCTCCACGTGCCTATATGACCTCCCTACAACACCTGGGCATGCTCCTGATGGAGTGGCGGATGGTCTCCTAAGTGATCTCGCCCCAGACCTGGACTAAAGCATCTGCGAACTCCTGGACAGTCTGTGGTGCAACATGATGTTGGTGGATGGTGCGAGACATGATGCCTCAGATGTGTTCAATCGGATTATGGTCTGGGGAATGGGCGGGCCAGTCCATAGCTTCAATGCCTTCATCTTGCAGGAAATGCTGACACACTCCAGCCACATGAGGTCTGGCATTGCCCTGCATTAGGAGGAACCCAGGGTCAACTGCACCAGCATATGGTCTCACAGGGGTCTGAGGATCTCATCTCGGTACCTGAAGGCAGTCAGGCTTCCTCTTGGGGGCACATGAAAGGCTGTGCGGCCCTCCAAAGAAATACCACCCCACACCATTACTGACCTACTGCCAAACCGGTCATGCTGAAGGATGCTGCAGGCAGCAGATCACTCTCCAAAGCATCTCCAGACTCTGTCATGTCTGTCACATGTGCTCAGTGTGAACCTGCTTTCATCTGTGATGAGCACAGGGCGCCAGTGGCTAATTTGCCAATCCTGGTGTTCTGTGGCAAATGCCATTTGTCCTGCACGGTGTTGGGCTGTGAGCACAACCCCCATCTGTGGACGTCGGGCACTCAGACCATCCTCATGGAGTCGGTTTCTAACCGTATGTGCAGACACATGCACATTTGTGCCCTGTTTGAGGTCATTTTGCAGGGCTCTGGCAGTGCTCCTCCTGTTCCTCCTTGCCAAAGGCTGAGGTAGCGGTCCTGCTGCTGGGTTGTTGCCCTCCTGCGACCCCCTGCACGTCTCCTGGTGTACTGGCCTGTCTTCTGGTAGCGCCTCCAGCCTCTGGACACTACACTGATAAACACAGCAAACCTTCTTGCCACAGCTCGCATTGATGTTCCATCCTTCATGAGCTGCACTACCTGAGCAACTTGTGTGGGTTGTAGAGTCTGTCTTATACTACTACGAGTGTGAAAGCAAAATCAACATTCAAAGGTGACCAAAACATCAGCCAGAAAGCATTGGTACTGAGATGTGGTCTGTGGTCCTCACCTGCAGAACCACTCCTTTATTGAGTGTGTCTTGATAATTGCCAATAATTTCCATCTGTTGTCTATTTCATTTGCACAACAGAACAGCATGTGAAATCGATTGTCAAACTGTGTTGCTTCCTAAGTGCACAGTTTGATTTCACAGAAGTTTGATTTACTTGGAGTTATATTCTGTTGTTTAAGTGTTCCCTTTATTTTTTTGAGCAGTGTAATATATATATATATATATATATATATATATATATATATATATATATATATATATATATATATATATATATATATATATACAGTATATATATATGTGTGTGTTTTGAAGAATATTTAGTTTTAAAACGATGTGTAAATGACAGAGAACTACTATATGTAATAGCTCATGTTAAAATCGCATTGCATACGGATTGCATACAGATGTCATATGGATACATAGATGTGAGGAAATCGCATTATCATATTGCAAATGGATGACACACAGATGACCCTACTGAGAACACTCGTGCGACTCTCGACCGAGAGACTTGGACCGATTTTTAATACGTTAAGTGTGACGCCAACCTAACCAGCATATCCACAGCAATACATGCAGGAGTTAGTCATATTCCATTCCTGTTAAAGGGGTCCTCTCACATTTCGAAGTTATCATTTATTCGTGGGATAGGCGATAACTTCCTTATCACTGGGTCCCTCACTGATCCCAATAACAGGTCATCTGCTCTATTCTTATGGGAATCCCACACATTGGCTGAGAGCAGCACTTACCTATCTCTGACAGTCCCATGAAGGCCGGAGTCACACTAGCGTATAACACGGACGAGTGCAATGCGAGAAAACATTGCATAGCACTCGGACTACTGTTAATCTATGGGGAAGCTCATATCAGCATTTTTTTCCCTCAGGCTTATTCTATGTGCGAGTGAAATCACAGCATGCTGCGATTTTATGAGTATATCGGCCGAGTCTCGCCAATGCAAGTCTATGGGTGCGAGAAAAAAATCGTACACCACACAGACCATCAGTGTGACGTGCAAGAAATACACACACATTTTCCTCATTTCAGCCCATTGTGCCATTAAATTCATTTGGGGATAAGCAGTGAGAAATGTAAAGCTATATGCATGTCATACGTATTCCATACGGATGTCATACGGATACATAGATATCGCATTGCAAACGCATTACACATGGATGACCATAAGGAGAACACATGTGCGACTCTTGGCCAAAAAAAATCTGACCGATTATCCATACATTAATAGTGACGCCGGCCTAAGAATGAATAAGGTGGCAGTACACATGATCGAACTCTGCTTCTTCTTTTACACTTTAGAAAACCTCTTTAATCCAGGCCACGTCATCGAGAAATCATTGTGTCCTCAAGCCCTATAGTCCTGCATGCTACTGCCTATTATTATTATTATTATTATTTATTTATATAGCACCATTGATTCCATGGTGCTGTACATGAGAAGGGGTTACATACAAATTACAGATATCACTTACAGTAAGCGAACTAACAATCACAGACTGATACAGAGGGGTGACGACCCTGCCCTTGCGGGCTTACATTCTACAGGATGGTGGGGATGGAGACAATAGGTTGAGGGTTGTAGGAGCTCCGGTGTTGGTGAGGCGGTAGCTTCGGTAGTGGTGAGGAGGCAGCATGGTCATTGCAGGCTGTAGGCTTCCCTGAAGAGGTGGATTTTCAGGTTCCGTCTGAATGATCCGAATGTGGTTATGGTTAATAGTCGGACGTGTTGGGGCAAAGAATTCCAGAGGATGGTGGATATTTGGGAGAAGTCTTGGAGGTGGTTGGGTGAGGAGAGAATAAGTGTGGTGGAGAGAAGGAGGTCTTGGGAGGACCGGAGATTACGTGAGGTAAGATATCGGGAGATTTGTTCAGAGATATATGGAAGAAACAGATTATGGATGGCTTTGTAGGTCAGTATTAGTAATTTGAACTGGATACGCTGAGGGAAAGGGAGCCAGTGAAGAGATTTACAAAGGGGAGAAGCGGAGGGGTAGCTGTGAGAAAGATGAATTAGTCGAGCGACAGAGGTAAGGATGGACTGGAGCCCCTAACAAACAGCTATATAGTGGCAAACACTAGATTTATTCTGCTGACGTACAAGGCATGTACAAAAGCCTTTGGCTGTCGACAAGAATGATCTCATTAACTGACAACAAGCAGAGATTTTAAAAGTATATTAGATAGTAGCTTTGTCTGCGCTTGTGCTGTGCAATACGGTCACTAACATTTGGCCAGAAAGCCCCTTTAACTACTGATAACATTTCCCCTAAATTTCCAGTGGTTATCGCATGTGAAGCCCCATCTGCCACCAGCGTTTGGGTGATTGGTAGAAGACACAGACTATGATCACTGCAGGCAATAATTCCTCCACTTCCAGACCTTTCCAGCCACAATCACAGTGATTGTATGTGTATCAGGCCTGAATTAGCCGCGTCTGCCCTATGTGCCCGGACTGTGAATTACAGCCTATTTGTGTAGGCACTGGCAATGTCACTGTTTCTTTGTTTAGCAGGAAAGAGCACACAGCTGCTGCTCTGCCAATGGAAGGGGCTGGATAAAACCGGTTTCAGCCGGCTCAGGCAATTTCGTCAGCTGAAACAGCCGCAGCAGATGGAATACGTGGAGCAGACTCTGACTACAAGCTGAAGTGGAATGGGACCGATGTGTAGCAAGGCCTGTAGTCTGCAGAAAACTCTGCTATGGATCCAGGACACGTCATTGCTCTCCAACACAAATGATGATACGTAAGAGAGGAAATGCCATACGGAAAGGCAAAACTACCAAACCATGACACCGCTATACCAGAACAGACTAATATAATGCTCCATTCAGAATGGGCCCCGTGGCCCCATATAATACTACATACAGAATGGGCCCCATATAATGCTCCATAGAGAATGGACTTCATATAATACTACATACACAAAGGGCCCTACATAATACTCCACTAAGCTTATTGTCCTTATGCTATGTTCTATGCTATTGCTAAACCACTTAATATATAAACAGTACTTATGCTACCATAAGCTAATCCTATGCTTATCCTGCACTGTACATTACTCTCATTATACATTAACACTTTGCATGACGTATATGACTGTACTTTACCATAATACATTACATAAGACACACAAAACTATTACATATGACACTATACACATGGCGTGATTGTTGTCCTCTGAGGCAGAAACAGGGTAACAGAGTCGTCATCCCTACACACTGATGAAACATATCTCCAGATGCTTCCATGGCTTTATGTAATATATGAGAAGAAGACACTTAGCAGCATATCCGCAGCAGCACAGTCAGGAGAAGCAGGAGGTATTCATCATGTCAGCACCACTCTTGTATTTGTACACCTCTGCTATACTGCCATAAAGAAATAGCTAGCTCCATAAGCCCTGATTCTACGTCACTGCCAACAATTGAAATCAGAAAAACCCTGTTTAATTTCAGTTCAATAGAAGTTGTTTCCTCAGTATTATGCAGATATCTTGGCCTAGAAACATCACTGGAGAATAATTGCTGTATATAGGCACATGGTGCTCTTAAGACCTAGGTCCATCAAGTTCAACCTTTCTCCACCAATTGTTCATTTTGTCACTAAATTAACTATAACTCACACTGTTATGTCTGAAGCATAATGGGATGTAATGTACAGTACAGACCAAAAGTTTGGACACACCTTCTCATTTAAAGATTTTTCTGTATTTTCTTGACTATGAAAATTGTACATTCACACTGAAGGCATCAAAACTATGAATTAACACATGTGGAATTATATACTTAACAAAAAAGTGTGAAACAACTGAAATTATGTCTTATATTCTAGATTCTTCAAAGTAGCCACCTTTTGCTTTGATGACTGCTTTGCACACTCTTGGCATTACCTTGATGAGCTTCAAGAGGTAGTCCCCGGGAATGGTTTTCAATTCACAAGTGTGCCCTGTCAGGTTTAATGAGTGGGATTTCTTGCCTTATAAATGGGATTGGGACCATCAGTTGTATTGTGCAGAAGTCTGGTGGATACACAGCTGATAGTCCTACTGAATAGACTGTTAGAATTTGTATTATGGCAAGAAAAAAGCAGCTAAGTAAAGGAAAAACGAGTGGCCATCATTACTTTAAGAAATGAAGGTCAGTCAGTCCGAAAAATTGGGCAAACCTTGAAAGTGTCCCCAAGTGCAGTGGCAAA